>NC_133107.1:25288841-26488841 GCF_022965805.1 Primulina eburnea | reverse complement strand
TCTCTTAGCAATAAACACTGGCTATGGCACAAGAAATTGAATCATCTGAATTTCAAGTCAATCAATTATCTCAAGAAGCAGAATATAGTTGATGGATTACCAGATATTAATTTTGTTAAAAATCATGTTTGTTCTGCTTGTCAGCTTGGGAAACAGATAAGATCCAGTTTCAAGACCAAAAATAGCAAATCAACTTCAAGATGTCTGGAACTACTGCATATGGATCTATTTGGTCCTATCCCCATCATGAGCTTAGGAGGAATGAAATATACTCTTGTTGTTATTGATGATTTCTCTAGATTCACTTGGGTAATATTTCTCGCAGGAAAAGATCAAACCAGTAGCCTCTTGATCAAGCTTCTGAAAAGGATTCAAAATGAAAAATCTACTACCATCATTAAAATTAGAAGTGATCGGGGCATTGAGTTCACTAACAAGTATCTTGAATTATATTTGAATGAGCAGGGGATTCATCATGAATATTCAGCTGCCAGAACACCTCAACAAAACGGAGTAGCTGAGAGGAGAAATAGAACTCTAAAAGAAGCAGCTAGAACAATGCTAGCAGATGCAGACATTTCTCAGCGCTTCTGGGCTGAAGCAATCAATACAGCTTGTTACACGCAAAACAGATCTATGGTCAACAAAAGACACAACCAGACTCCTTATGAAATATGGAAAGGGAAGAAGCCCAATGTATCTTATTTTCATGTGTTTGGTTGCAAATGTTTTGTACTAAATAATGGCAAAAATCATTTGACTGCATTTGATTCTAAATCAGATGCTGGAATATTTCTTGGTTACTCTGCTGTAAGCAGAGCTTTTAGAATCTTCAACAATAAAACTCTTAATGTTGAAGAATCGATTCATGTTGTCTTCGATGAAGGCAGCAGTGCTGAAATTTCTAACATATCTGATTTAAGTAACAGGTTAAACATGATTCACTTGGAAATTGACAGTGAAGATGATGTAGAAGCAAATACCAAGGATCTTCAAAATCCAGAACCAGACACACCAATAGTGGAACCAGAAGTACAGAACCTAGATCTACCAATACCAGCAGAAGATGTTCAAGAACCTACTACTGGTTCTGTAGAAGACAATCTTAACATATCAAATCAGGAAGATGTCCATTCAAATCCGTTTATCTGGAGAAAATCTCATCCTCCATCATTGGTTATTGGTAATCCAGCAGCGCCTTTGAGAACCAGAAGGCAAATGCTTAATGAATACATGCATGCTGCTTTTATATCTCAGGATGAACCAAAGAAAATTGAAGAAGCTCTTCTGGATCCTAGTTGGATTGAAGCCATGCAAGAAGAGCTGAATCAATTCAAACGTAATGAAGTTTGGTTTCTAGTACCTAGACCATCTCACCAAGCTGTCATTGGAACTCGGTGGGTATTCAGAAACAAACTCAATGAAGAAGGCAAAGTGGTGAGAAATAAAGCTAGATTGGTAGCTCAAGGCTTCAGACAAGAAGAAGGCATAGACTTTGATGAGACTTATGAACCAGTAGCAAGGCTCGAAGCAATCAGAATATTCTTAGCCTTTGCTGCTTTCAAGAATTTCAAAGTATATCAAATGGATGTGAAAAGTGCTTTTCTAAATGGTCTTTTACAAGAAGAAGTATACGTCGAACAACCTCCAGGTTTTATCGATCATTTCTCTCCGCATCATGTATTTAAATTACACAAAGTATTATATGGTCTAAAACAGGCACCTAGAGCTTGGTATGACACTCTATCACAATTTCTTATTGATCATGATTTTACCATTGGAGCAGTAGATAAAACTTTATTTAGTTTAGTCAAGAATAAGCACATTCTTTTAGTACAGATCTATGTTGATGATATTTTTTTTTGGAACCCCAAATTATGTGCAAAGTTTGGAAAATTGATGCAGGATAAATTTGAAATGAGTATGATGGGAGAATTAACATTCTTCCTAGGATTACAGATTAAGCAATCAGAGACTGGAATCTTTATAAATCAAGCCAAGTACACCAAGGAGCTTCTGAAAAAGTTTGGAATGGAAGCATGCTCTGCTGCTTCTACTCCAATGAGCTCATCTATTAAGCTTGATAAAGATGAAAGTGGTATTCCAGTAGAGGTAACTCAGTATCGAGGTCTTATTGGTTCATTATTATATTTAACTGCCAGTAGACTAGATATCATGTTTGCTGTTTGCATTTGTGCTAGATTTCAATCTAACCCCAAACAATCTCATTATATTGCTGCTAAACGTATTTTGAAGTACTTGAAAGGAACTCAAAATGTCGGCTTATGGTATCCCAATGATTCATCGTTAAATCTTATTGGATATTCAGATGCTGATTATGCAGGTTGCAAACTAGACCGAAAAAGCACAAGTGGGTTTTGTCAATTTCTTGGTGATAGGCTGATATCCTAGTTTAGCAAGAAACAGACTTCCATAGCCACATCTACTGCAGAAGCAGAATATCTGGCTGCTGGAAGCTGCTGCTCTAAGATACTGTGGATTCAACAACAGTTAAGAGACTATGGGATTCAAGCCTCCGAATCACCTATATTCTGTGACAATACCAGTGCAATTGCAATCACACAAAATCCAGTACTTCATTCCAGAACGAAGCACATAGACATCAGACATCACTTCATTAGAGATCATGTGCAGAAGAAGAACATTCGTCTGGAATATGTTTCTACTGATCAACAAACAGCAGATATCTTCACGAAACCCTTACCAGAGAATAAGTTTTCTTACTTTCGTAATTCTCTCGGTTTGATAGATTTAACTTGATTATTTTCTATTATCTTAGTTAACTTTTATTCTTTCTCGCTTATTTATCGTATTGAACTAACAGTAAGATATTTGCAGAAAAGCAGAAGGAAAGTCAGATACGTAAACTGGAACTTTATTAGAAACCATTTCAGTACATTACACGATGCAAAAGTAAAAAACAGTAGATCTTCAATGCTATTTAACCAGTAGCGTTACATTTAGCTTTTGTCTTCAGTAATAGAAGTTCTCAATTATTTGCTTGCAAAGTACTTCAACAGGAACAAGAGAATCCAGCAAGCTCAAGGCTTAGAAAGAATCTAGCAAGCTTGGGTCTTGTCAGCACTAATGTATTTTTTAGATGCCTTACAGGGCATCATAGAGGATTTCAGCATCATCAATCCACCAGCACTCTCTTATTGCATTAGCGTGCTTCTGGAAGAAATCGATGCTACATTTCAAACTCAATCGAAGCAACAGATCTGCTTGACTGTGGAAACTACAACTCCAAGAGTGTATTTCAAGGATCATTACGAAAATAATGATACCCTCAAACTTCTCTCTGGACAATTTTGCTTCGACTCCTGAATCTAACTCTAACTCTCTTTTTACTTGAGTTTTCATTTTTTTGAAGTTCATCTGTTTAACTTCGCTCAAGATATGCAGGTATTTATAAAGGGAACAAAGACTCTTGCGAATCGCAAGATTGCGACTGTTCATTTTCAACGGCTCAGATTGAGAGATGGCCAAGAGTCACTTGTCGCAATTATGACCACTTATTAATTGCATTTACCGAGGGGGAACAGTATTTTAGTCAGCCTAAGAGTTTGACACCTTTTCAGAACACAGAGAGAATGTTTGTCTTTTCGATAAAACTTCAAGTCTGCTGGTTTTTGTCAAAGTGCTTAAATATTTCAGCACCCTGAAACTTCCAGCAGACGTTATCATAAAATGACAAATCCTCTTCTGATTTTTTTTAGTAACCGTCTGGACAGCCCGCCCTTTTTTCAGAATTTTCAAATCATTCGTATGTCTGACAGTTTCTGCAAAACTTTTCAAACACTCAACCAAGAACATACTGACACGTGTCCTTATGTTTATTTGACGGCTGTATATCTATTTCAAATTTCACCTTTTCACCTTTACTGTTTCATATCTATCGCTATTCAGCTACTGATTTCTCTCATATCATCTCTAACTACTGCAAAGTTTATCCAATTTTATCTACATACAGATATGGCTGGAGCATACACTCTTAACGCTTATCAAGTTAACTTTGCTTCGGTTCTCAACATCAAGGATGCGAATCTCATGAAAATGTTTCAGGATATTGAAAAATCGGGACTTAGGAAATTCCTGGAAGCACCAGCAGTTATTTACAAAAATGCTCTTCTGGAATTTTACGCTAAAGCAACATTGCATGAAGGAAGGATTGTTCATACTCAAGGAGATGCATCTATCTCTATTGATGCCGCACACTTAGGAGCAACCTTCCTCCTTCCACTTTCAGGTACATCTGAACTTTCTGATATTTCCAAGACAGATATATCTGTTGCTCTCAGTTCTTTCTCAGCATCTGTAGAAGAAGTGTCTCCTTCTTGTCACAAGAAATTGCTCAAAATAGAATATCAGATTCTGGCCGATATTGTGGCTAAAGCTATTTTGATCAAAGCTGGCACCTTCGACAAGTTGACGAAGGAGAAGGTTCAAGTAATGACTGCCATCACTAAGGGGATTAAGGTGGACTGGAGTCATTTTATTTTCAGAATTATGAAGGATATGGTTGTCAGGAGGAGTTCTGGTTTTGCTGTTCAGATCAGCGCTTTGCTCAAGGATGCTGGTTTTGCCTCTACCAGTGATCTAGATGCTACTTCAGTCACCATGATTGATGCTGCAAATGTACTGGCTTTAAGGCCTAAGCCAACCGTGATGGAGTTTGTTGCATTGAAAAAGGAAATTGGGGAAACTGCTTCTGAGGCTTCAAAACCTGAAAAGAAAATTTCAAAGAAACGAGTGGTTATTTCGACGGATTCAGACAAAACAGTATCAGAAGAGTCTGCTGCTTCTGTTCAACCAGCAGTGCCAACCCCAGCCAAGAAGAAACCGCGCACCATTCTTAAGATTAAGAAGACAGCAGCACTGTCTGAAATTGAGAAAGTACCTATTCGACAGGTCTTTCCAGAAGCGGTTCCTTCTGCTCGATCAACTGCTTCTTCGACTGCACACGCTACTGCATCTACTTCAGCACCCTCTACTGATATTGTTTTCAAGCCAACATCTGGAATAGTTATTTGAGAACCAGCAAGCGGGTCTTCTGCTTTTCGACCCATCATGCCTACTTCATCTTCTGTCAAAGGCAAAGGAAAAATGGTTGAAGAACCACCTATTTTTGGTCACAAGACTACTGTCACCACCGGCGTTGATCTTCATCTAGCCGAGATTGAGACCTCTGCAAACGATAACATGCGTTTCTTTGATGAATGGCATACTGTCCGACTATTCCACTCTTTTGCTTACTTCAAAACAAAAGGGAATTATGGCAAGATGATGAATGCAGAAAAGAAGATTTTTCAGCTGGCAAAAACAGAAAATGTCATCGAGGCCTTGCGAAGAAGGAATTTTATCCTCGATCAGCTGAAATGTCAGAAAATAGAATCGGTTCTGAAAGTTCTTCAATCAAATTTTGATCCTGCTGTTCCTACCGCTGTTCAGGATCAAAATGTTATTATGATTCTTTCTGACAGATTAAAGCAGATGAGTGAGCAACTTCTTGCTCAAGAACAAGGCTTTGGAGAGCCTATTGTCTATCATGTTGGCCTTGTCCCAATCTTTCAACAGAATCAGACAGTTGAGGAAAGGAATACAGCCTCCCCAAAGGCTGCTGCTCTTAGTACTCCTGCATCTCCGACTAGGCTCATTCCGTCATCATCACTATTGTCCGTGCATGAACTGGCTTCGGTTGAGGAAGTCATTGAATCGATTGTCCCTTCAGTCTCCACTACTCTGGAAGCATTACCGGCTATTTCATTGCCCCCTTCTGTTTCTCCTAACCCAGGGAAACATATAGCAGAACCAGATGCTACTTCTTTACTGCCGGATTTAGAGATGTTTTCTGCTGCTCATCAAGCAGAAATGAACATTCTTCTGGAACAGCCTTCTGCACCTTCTACTGAAGCACCTTCAAATTCACAGGCTGTTATTGCACCAACGGAAGAAGCTTTGGCCTCTGACTTGGCCGTTCCTACTGTAGAAATCGCTCTTCCCATGATTGCTGATGAACCTACTGTTTCTGCAATTCCAGCAGAAAGCACAGCAGACCCTGCTCCTTCTACTGCCTTGATGGATGCTAATCTTGTTTCTACTGTGTTGACTGTTTCTCTTCCTGTTTTGACTGAGACGAAGTCTCGTCTTTCTGAGATTAAACAACGCATTCTTGTGCGAACTCCTTCCCCGGAATCAGATGCATTTAACCTGGAACATCAGATTGAGTCTCTACAAACCGAACTCAACAACATCTCTGCTTTAGTGAAACGTATATCTTGTGAAAACATTTTTGAATTCAGTGGTGCTCAATCTTTCAGAGAACGAATGGGCAAACACATCTATAACACTAAGGAGACCATGGACAAGATGTATGCTGAAACCGTCGTTTTCAGACAAGCTATCTCGAGAACTCACGGCACCATCATGCTTGCTCAAAATGATATACTCACTCGAGTCACTGATCATGATGATCTCTTTCGATCACTGTCTACTTCAGTGGAACTTTTGGATGCCAAGATTGACTCTCAAAATCAATCTATCACTGCATTGGATAATCGCATCTCTTCTCAGACCCCGTATCTGGAGATGATAACCGATGGCATTCAAAATATTTCCGGCAGACTGAATGACCTCTTTGCCCATGTGGTTGCCGCTGATGCCAAAAAGGGGGAAGATAGAGGAGATAGAGGAGATCAAGCAGGAGCTAGGCAAACAGAAGATGAGGCTGAACCTTCTAACAGAAGAGATCAAGAACCTCAGAATGAAGAAATCATTTACAGGGATATTGGAACCGATTGATTTTTTTTTTCTTTATTATTACTTTATTGACATTATCCGTTTGTTTAAATGATTATCTGTTTTATTTAACAACTTTCTACTGTTTAGGTTTTGGCATCACCACAAAGGGGGAAATTGTTAGATATGAATTTTATTGTGGCGATGATAACTAAGACCAGTAGACCAGCAGACCAGAACAATAGAATAACTTATCAGTAGCTGCTGATCTACTATAACTAAACCAGTAGAAAGGGATAACAATACAAAACCAGTAGAGAACGTTTTCTAACGTTGCTATCTTAATTGTTACCGTTTAGGAGTTCCTAGTACTAGTATTAATTGCAGCATTAAATACTATACGGAGTCATTTAATGCACTTTACCCAATTAAGTATAAAACAAGACTGATTGTTTTATAACTTTTCTGCAGGAACTTCTTTTGTTAATAAAGCTGATTGTATCAGTTATCTGAAGACATACTCTGATTGTGAACGTTGAACTCAGTCGATTATATATACTTGGATCAAATCCTTGTTCGACACGACACTTCGCTTATTATCATTCTTCAAGGAACAAAGCTTCTCTCTTATCAGACGAATATCAAAATTCCTTGAGCATTTAAAAGTTCAACACAAAGAAAAGTAGCACACGCTTCATAGCTTATATCTGATCTTTTGAAGATCATCTTGTGCTACTGATTCTTACACTCTTCACGATCTTTACATTATCTATACTTTGTCAGAAGAATCTGTAATCTGAAAAGAGTCTTTTCAGAACTTTGTGTTTCGCATTTTTGTGAGTTGAGAAACTAAGAGTTTCAGTAGGCTGAGGTGTAAGTCCTTCTGAAGTGGATGTGTACAATAGTTGTACTGAAATATCCAAAGTCTTTTAGTTATACCTTCTGGAAACAGAAGAAGGGGAGACGTAGAAGAGTTTATCTTCGAACTTTCATAAACAACTGCTGCCTACTTTTTTATTGTTTTTCAACTACTTCATCAGATTGTTTCCGCACGTTTTATTGTAAGGTGAAAGTATTCGCACAAGATCAACTACTATCCTTAACAGGATTTTAGTACCTCATCAGAACGAAAAACGAGTAGAGTTTATTCACCCCCCCTCTAAACTCAACTTCGATCCGCAACAGATCAGCTAGTTACTTAAAAACTCTAACACATAAATATCATTCATAATATATTTTTAGGACTTGCTCCAGGAACTCGGAGTATTAATCAAGCCTAAATTGTAAGTTATGAGGTGAGGAAATTACTATTCATTCTTCTATTAAAGCCTTTGGCATTTGGCCTGGAAATTTCAATAGCATTTATTTAATGTTCAAATATCATCCACTGTTCATTTCACTTACTGATATATTTTGTTGCATATTTATGAATGGATTGATATATCATGAATGAATGGAGTCATGGACAACGGATTTCGGTCCGGAAATTGAGTCCACTAGACAACGTGGCTTCGGCCCGGAAAATGAGTCCAATGAGCAACGGGTCAAAAGTCCCGGGTATATGGTTCATCTGAACAACGCGCACCGAATATTTCGGTCCGGAGACTGGTTCACCCGGCTCGTAAAAAGTGCTCAATTAGAGCCACCAATGTTAATTTATTGAATTTTCATTTATCTATTATTTTATTGCATATCATTCATAATATCTAAATTGTTATGCCTATTATTTCATGCATAATTATGATAAAGTGTTATTTAAAGGCCATATACTAATTTAAACTCACTAAGTCCTCAAAGACTTAATCCTCTGTTTCTTTTCATCTATTGTAATTTCCAGACACAAGAACCCCGAATGAGAACAAGTGGAAAATAAATGAAGCTGAAATAAGAGCATTTGAAAGTTGGTATGATCTGTTTATAAATGAATGTTAAACTTCCGCTGTAACATAATTGTACATATGAATGTGAAACTTTCGCTGTAAAATAATTGTACATATTTGAAATAAGAATGAAAATATTTGTAGATAATCTTTAAATTATAGTAGAAAGTAATTAAATTTTTATCTACAATATCTTTCTAATAATAATAATGGTAAAAATAAAAATAGAATTTCAGTAAAGAAGGATTGAAGGTAAATGTGGCACTTAGTAAAGGAATAATTATGAATTCCTAAACCGGGCGGCTTATCGTCTATCTTTACCAGAAAATATCTCTGGTTTACATAACGTATTCCACGTATCACAATTAAGGAAATGCAAAGTAGACTCAGCCCAATTGATTGACCACCAACAGATAGATCTGGAAGAAAATCTAACATATGAAGAACAACCTGTGAAGATTTTGGACCAAAGAATAAAGGAACTTCGTGGTCGACCAATTCAGTTGGTAAAAGTCTTATGGAAAAACCACGACGTTGAAGAAGCAACGTGGGAAACAGAGAAAGATATGAGATGTCAATATCCTCATTTATTCCAATAACTCTTAAATCTGGGGACCAGATTTTTAAAAGGAGGGGATATTGTGACACCCTAAAAACAAAGGTGCATAAATGCATTTTTATTAGTGCAAATTTTATTATATTCACTTTTAAATTTTATCACATTATTTTTCAGTACAAAAATTTTATTGTCCAAAGTGTCTAGAAATACATTAAAATACATCACAATACACTCAAAAATTCATCAAGCACTATGATGTTCTCATTCCAAAATCCAATACCCAAAATATTATAATTGAGTTCAATATATATGTTAAATAATTAAGTACAATAATTATTATGATCAATATAAGATAATTAGGTTCAATAATTAGATACACGAATATAATAATATTAAGTTTGGATAAACATGAGATTTTTTCTATTTAAAAATTAAATAAAAATTAAAATAATAATAATAATAAAGGGATAAACATAGAATCCTCGGCTATATATATATGTGCGCTCTTTCATTCTAAAATCAAAACCAGCCGAGAGACAGTAGGAAAAGAAGAAAGCAACCGAGAGAGAAGGAAGAAGGAAGAGGAGAGGAAGAAAAAAATAGAAGGAAAAAGCTATACCCTTTCCGAAAAATTCTTATAAATCACCAACTATTCACCTCATATCATAAAGCAATATAGCACTGGAGGTGACGCAAAAGGATCGCTCAAAAACCAGAAAATCAAACAAAGACATTCCGCAAAACGACAACAGTATACCGTATTCAAGCTAGGTACTTTTCGCTCATTTTTCTTACAGCTACACACCAAACTAGAGGTCGGCTTGAATAACAAAGTTTTACCTCTTGTTGCATAGATGAGGTACATACCGCCGTCAACCCAAAATATTGCCGGAACTAACATTTTCGGAATGCCGGAGTACCCTAGTTCACCATAGGACGATATTTATATCTGGTATCGTTCGGTTAGGAATTTGGCAAAACTTTCAATAAGAGAATTCTAGATCATAAAAAGTTACACATGCTGGAAAAAAACGGGCCGCGCGTGGCTGCTGGATGGCCAGCCACGCGCCGGCACCATCGGCGCGTGTACCCCACGCGCCGTCGGAACGGCGATCTTCCGACGGCCGAACGTTCCTGAGGTTATTTCCGAATTTTTGGCCAACTTTCGTAATGTTTGGATATACCTTCTAATTAATATGAATTTTTGAAATTTAATTAAAATCAACCGGATTAAATTTTGAACAAAAAATAATCTGGAAATGATCAGCTAGTTACTTAAAAACTCTAACACATAAATATCATTCATAATATATTTTTAGGACTTGCTCCAGGAACTCGGACTATTAATCAAGCCTAAATTGTAAGTTATCAGGTGAGGAAATTACTATTCATTCTTCTATTAAAGCCTTTGGCATTTGGCCTGGAAATTTCAATAGCATTTATTTAATGTTCAAATATCATCCACTGTTCATTTCACTTACTGATATATTTTGTTGCATATTTATGAATGGATTGTTATATCATGAATGAATGGAGTCATGGACAACGGATTTCGGTCCGGAAATTGAGTCCACTGGACAACGTGGCTTCGGCCCGGAAAATGAGTCCAATGAACAATGGTTCAAAAGTCCCGGGTATATGGTTCATATGAACAACGCGCACCGAATATTTCCGTTCGGAGAATGGTTCAACCGGCTCGTAAAAAGTGCTCAATTAGAGCCACCAATGTTAATTTATGGAATTTTCATTTATCTATTATTTTATTGCATATGATTCATATTATCTAAATTGTTATGCCTATTATTTCATGCATAATTAGGATAAAGTGTTATTTAAAAGCCATATACTAATTTAAACTCACTAAGTCCTCAAAGATTTAACCCTCTGTTTCATTTCGTCTATTGTAATTTCGAGACGCAGGAACCCCCGAATTGGAACAAGTGGAAAATAACTGAAGCTGAAATAAGAGCATTTGAAAGTTGGGATGATATGTTTATAAATGAATGTTAAACTTCCGCTGTAACATAATTGTACATATGAATGTGAAACTTCCGCTGTAAAATAATTGTACATATTTGAAATAAGAATGTAAATATTTGTAGATAATCTTTAAATTATAGTAGAAAGTAATTAAATTTTTATCTACAATATCTTTCTAATAATAATAATGGTAAAAATAAAAATAGAATTTCAATAAAGAAAGATTGAAGGTAAATGTGGCACTTAGTAAGGGTATAATTATGAATTCCTAAACTGGGCGCCACAGAGGTGGTACACGCGCCGATGGTGCCGGCGCGTGGCTGGCCGTCCGGTGGCCATGCGCGGCCCGTTTTTTTCCAGCATGTGTAACTTTTTATGATCTTAAATTCTCTTATTGAAAGTTTTGTCAAATTCCTAACCGAACGATACCAGATTTAAATATCGTCCTATGGTGAACTAGGGTACTCCGGCATTCTGAAAATGTTAGTTCCGGCAATATTTTGGGATGACGGGCGGTATATGCCTCATCTATGCAACAAGAGGTACAACTTTGTTATTCAAGCCGACCTCTAGTTTGGTGTGTTGCTATAAGAGAAATGAGCGAAAAGTACATAGCTTGAATACGGTATACCGTTGCCGATTTGCGGAATATCTTTGTTGGATTTCCTTGTTTTCGGTCGATCTTCTTACGTCACCTCCAACGCTATATTGTTTTATGATATGAGCTGAATAGTTGGTGATTTATTGGGATTTTTTGGAAAGAGTGTAGCTTTTCCTTCTATTTTTTCTTCCTTTTTCCCCCTTTTCTTTCCTCTTCTCTCTCTTTCTTCCTTCCCTTCTCAGCTGTGTCGTCAATTTGAAAGGGTTCATCTATATTTATAGCTGAAAATTCATACATATCTTATTAATTTTTTTTTTATTTTATTTTTTATTTATTTATTAAATAGAAAAAATCTCATGTTTATCCAAACTTAATATTATTATATTCGTGTATCTAATTATTGAACATAATTATCTTATATTGAACTTAATAATTATTGTAATTAATTACTTAATAGATATGTTGAGTTTAATTATAATATTTTATTATATTTTATTATATTTTGTGTATTTGATTTTGGAATAAGCACCTCATAGTGCTTGATGAATTTTTAAGTATATTGTGATGTATTTTAATGTATTTCTAGATATTTTGGACAAATAAAATTTGTACCGAAAAATAATGTAATAAAATGTTAAAAGTGAAAATAATAAAATTTATACTATTAAAAATGCATTTATGCACCTTTGTTTTTAGGGTGTCACAATATCCCCTCCTTTTAAAAATCTGGTCCCCAGATTTAGGAGTTATTGGAATAAATGAGGATATTGACATCTCATATCTTTCTCTGTTTCCCACGTTGCTTCTTCAATGTTTTGGTTTTTCCACAAGACTTTTATCAACTGAATTGGTCGACCACGAAGTTTCTTTATTCTTTGGTCCAAAATCTTCACAGGTTGTTCTTCATATGTTAGATTTTCTTCCAGATCTATCTGTTGGTGGTCAACTAATTGGGCTGAGTCTAATTTGCATTTTCTTAATTGTGATACGTGGAATAAGTTATGTATAACAGAGATATTTTATGGTAAAGATAGACGATAAGCCACGGTGCCTATTCGTTCTATCACTTCAAAGGGTCCTACAAATCGAGGATGCAACTTTCCTTTCTTTCCAGTACGCTTGATTCCTTTTCTTGGTGATACTTTTAGTAATACGTAATCTCCGACTTCAAATTTCAAATCTTTCCGCCTCTTATCTGCATAACTCTTATGTCGACTTTGAGTTGTTTGTATTCTTTGCCTGATAATTTATATTTTGTCGATAGCTACTTGTATATTGTCAGGCCTGACCGCTCGTTCTTGTCCATTCTTTGTGCCTCTCCATTCATCCATATCCCAGTTAAGAGGAGAGCGACATTTTCTTCCATATAATGCTTCATATGGCGCCATTTTTATTGAGGATTGATAACTATTGTTGTATGAAAATTCAACTAGAGGCAAAAGTTTTACCTAGTTTGCCCCAAAATCCAGCACACATGCGCGAAGCATGTCTTCCAATATTTGAATGGTTCGTTCAGACTGACCATCGGTTTGCGGATGTGCTGCTGTCTAAAATTTAATTTGGTACCAAGGCATTCCTGAAGTTTTTTCCATAATCTTGACGTAAACTTCGGATCTCTATCACATACTATGGTAGTGGTAATACCATGTAACCGTATAATTTCCTTCTGATAGAGTTCAGCCAGTTTTTTCACCACATATTTGTGACTTATGGGTATGAAATGTGCTGACTTGGTCAAGCGATCAACGATCACCCATATACTATTAAAACCTCCTGGAAGCTGGGGTAATCCGGTCAAAAAGTCCATAGTTATTTGATCCCATTTTCATTCTGGTATAGGAAGTGGTTGCAAAAGACCTGCTGGTGTTAGATGTTCAGCCTTTATCTTTTGGCAAGATAGGCAGTGTGAAATGAAATCTGCAATATCTCGTTTCATTCCTTTCCACCAGAAGTGTTTTTTAATCCCTTGGTACATCTTAGATCCTCCTGGATGAATGCTGATCCGAGACTGATGTGATTTTTCCATTATTTCTTTTTTCATTGAGCTAGGTACACAAATACGGTCATGATAGCATAGTATTCCTTGTGAATTGGTGACGAAGTTGGTATCAGTACGGAGTTTTGAAACTTCTTGGTCCAATTCTTTATTTTGCTTAATTCTGGTATGAAATTCAGGTTCAATTCTCAATCCGGCAAAATGCCCACGAGAATGGATGTGTACCCATTCTCTTTCTTCTTTCATTCCCAAACAAGCCATGCTAATCTTTCTACTTAAATCATCAGGCACTACATTAGCTTTACCTGATTGATAAAGAATGGAACAATCGTAATCTTCCAAAAATTCAATCATCTTCTTTGCCTCATGTTCAGCTCTTTTTGAGTAAATAAATAATTCAGGCTTTTGTGGTCTGTATAAATATCAAAAGTGGAACCGTACAAGTAGTGTCTCCATTTTTCTAATGCAAACACTATTGCTCCTAATTCTAGATCATGAGTGGGATAATTTAACTCATGATTCTTTAATTTTCTAGATGCATATGCAATAACTTTATCGTTTTGCATCAGTACACATCCAAAGCCTTCTTTTGAGTGTAAACCACAAATCCTTCTGTTCCTTTTCGTAAAGCTAATATAGGTGCACTGGTCAGCATTTCTTTTAATTTGCAAAAACTTTTCTCACACTCATCATTCCACAAGAAAGGGTTGTCTTTGCGAGTTAGTTGTGTCAGGGGAACAACAATTTTCGCAAAATCTTTAATAAATCTTCGGTAGTATCCTGCTAAGCCGAGAAACTTCTAATTTCTGTGATGTTGATTGGTTGTTTGCAACGAGATATGGCTTCTATTTTTGCAGGATCTACTTCCAGTCCTTTCTTAGAGATAAAGTGGCCAAGAAATGACACTTTTTCTAGCCAAAATTCACACTTACTGAATTTGGCATACAATTGATGCTCTTTCAAAGTTTTGAGAATCAATCGTAGATGTTGAGCATGTTCCTCATGACTTCTTGAAAATATCAAAATGTCATCTATGAATATGACAACGAATTTGTCCAAGAATAGTTGAAATATTCGATGTATCATATCCATAAAAGCTGCAGGAGCATTGGTTAATCCGAATGGCATTACCAGAAACTCATAGTGTCCATAACGGGTATTAAAAGCCGTTTTGAGATGTCATCCTCCTTAATCCTCAATTGGTAATATCCTTGCCGCAAATCAAGTTTTGAATATACTTGAGACCCTTGTAAAACATCAAACAATTCTTCGATATGCGGAAGAGAATATTTGTTTTTGATGGAAACATTGTTAAGTTCTCGATAATAAATGCACATCCTTAGAGTTCCATCTTTCTTTTTGACAAATAATACAGGGGCACCCCATGGCGAGGTACTAGGTCGGACGTATTTCTTGTCCATGAGCTCTTGTAATTGAAGTTTTAATTCTTTTAACTCTGAAGGTGCCATTCTGTATGGAGTTTTGGATCTGGGTTGTGCTTCAGGTATTAGATCAATGGAAAACTCTACGTCTCTCTGAGGAGGTAAAGTATTGATCTCTTCAGGAAAAACCTCTGGGAATTCTTGTACAACTGAGATTTCTGAGATCTTGAGTTGATCCTTTGGCTTATTTATCAAATAAGCTAGAAATCCTTGTCCATTGTCTTTTAGTATAGCCCTAGCTTCTGCTGTTGACACTATTCCCATGGTAGGGTTAGGTTTCGAAATTATTGGATGAGAAGTTTGAAGATAAACTTCTTTTGTGTAGCAATTGAGCTTGGCTTGGTGTCTAAATAACCAGTCCATTCCAAGAATAATATCATAGTTCTTGATTGGTAATTCAATCAAATCTGCTAGATATTTTTTTTCTTGGAAGTTTAAGGGACAGTTTTTGTAAATGATGTCAGTAATCATTGTTGTCCCTAAAGGTGAGCAAATTTCGAAGCTATATGGTAGCTTCTCAAATAACAGTGGTAATTTACGTACAAAAACTTTTGAGATAAAAGAATGAGTAGCTCCTGGATCAAATAAAGTTTTTGCAGAATTAGATAATATGGTAACAGTACATTCTACGACTGCAGTGGGGTCAACTTCCTCTTCTTGGTTTCCTAAGAGGGCATAGGCTCGAGCAGGTATCTTTGGCTTTGTTGTGGGTTGAGTCTTTTGCGTACTTTTTGGACAATCTTCAATACACTGTTGCTCACTTCCGCAAATAAGACATTTCCCACCTTTTCTCCAGCACTTTTCTTCTTCATGATTTGGTAATCCACAATATCCACACTTTTTATTGTTGTTTCTTGGAACTTTTCCTTTGACAGCTTCTCCTTGCCTGACTCGTTGTGTTTTCTTTTCAAATTTTATTTTTCGGTTATTATCCACAAAAAGGTCGGGCTTCCTGATTTTCTTTTCTTCTTCCTCTTATTTAAGAAGTGTCTTGATGTCTTCTTCCACTCGTAGGGCTTGATTAACAGCAGAAACATAACTGGTAACTTCTGTGGACAGTGTTGCCCAACGAATATCGAGCTTTAACCCTTGAACAAATTTTTTCATTTTTCTTACCTCATCTTCCATGTAGTGTGGTGCATAATGTATAAGACGGTGGAATTCTGCCTCATATTGAGCTACGGTCATGTCACCTTGGACTAAATCCATAAATTCCCGTTCTCGGGTATTTAATATAACTTGAGTTATATATTTACCTTTGAACTCTTGCCGAAAATTTTCCCACGTTTTTGGGGTGTGATTCTTTGTCCACCTATGTTCCATTGTACGCCACCAGTTATGAGCTGCTTCTTCAAATAAGTAAATGGAAAAATTCACTTTTTGTTCTTCAGGATATTTGAGAATAGAGAATATTTTGTTGATTTTGCTTAGCCAAGATTCTGCTTGACAAGCATCTGGTTTTCCTTCAAACTTTGGCGGTTTGAATCTCAAAAATCTCTCAAGAGCTCGATCATTTGCCTCAAGGTGATGTTCTTGAGCTTGATCATGAGGTCCTGGTTGATTTTGCTGACAAAACTGCACAAATTGATGCATTATTTCAAACATATTTTGTATGTTTTGTTCTTGGGGGGGATTATGTTGAGCGTTCCTGGAATTTCCACCAGTTGCCGAGTTGTGGTCATCTTGAGGGGGGATGTCTTGTCCGATTCTGGCTTGAGTACTATTTTGTGAAGACGTCATTCTAAACACATAAATATAAAATATGAACATATCTTGTAATAAATGTACATAGTTATGTTAGAGGGTAAACAGTGAGTCTTATTTATAAAAAAGACATGTTTACAATACCCAAGAAAAAAAAAAACAGAAGAAGCAAACTGAGTCATCCTGAAAAGAGACATATCAATTATGAGGAAAACATAAAAATTAATGTATGACATTGTAATAAACCTTAGGCTCCTGTCTCTAGACTCTAGGCTCTGATACCACCAAAACACATATTCAATATATACAATCAAAAGTATATACATGATCAAAGAAGTGTTGCATCAAAATACAAAATATCATTTTGATCATGTCCAAAAATGCTAACAAAATAGTCTTCTTCCTTCCATCTTCTATGCATATGACCTCGGCTCCAATCAACGTCCTGGCCCGTCACTCTTATCTGCATAACATGAAATAACTGAAATGAGTATAAGACTCAGCAAGTGGAACTCTTACATATCAATCTGTACATATCATACTCTGTAAAACATGGCTTTAAAATCATTAAATACCATCTAACTCTTGAAACATGAATAACATAGTATAACAATTCAATAACGATGGTATTTCTCTTTTCTCTGTTGGATTGATATCTAAATAGTATCTATGTCTATGTACCTATATCCCATCGATATAAATCGATATTCTGTTGGGATATAAGCCTATGGTCGTTGATCAACTAATTGCATGCAATCTCTGACTATCTATTTATCAATCCAATAAATCATTTGAACTCTCTCTTGGGCATTAAAACAAACACTTTGAATACTCTTCTCTTTTGCATTCCCTTGGACATAATTGAGACATAAAAATGCCTCTAATATAAAACAAAGTGTATCAATACATAGCATGAATCAAATGGAAGGGAATAGCAAGTTAGAACCATTGAAATACAATACATATAATTCAAGTGAGCACAAGGAATGAATTCAACTTACAACCAATGGAAACCTTGATTCTAATCTCTTGGTAGAATTCCTACAACAATAAACCATGAATTGAACCATCAACATCTCAATAATCCAACAACCATACCATAAAACCCATAAAACCAACACAATCAAACATTCCATGATTCCTCCCAACACCATAAACCAAGAAATAACTAAAGCCACAAGATTACCTTAGCTCCTTGAACCCAAAATGATCTTGTTATAACTTAATAACCCAACTAGATGCTTGAATCAAAGAAACAAAAGAAAGAAAATGAGAACCCTAGCTTCCCTTGAGCTGAAGAATAGAGAAGGGTGGAGAAGAAATGAGAGAAATGAGGCAAACTCTTGTATTATATCACTTAAATCTCGAAAACACGACTTGACTGTTCATCGATCGCAGGTGCACTAACCTTTGGACCGCAGGTGCGCTATGCGTACTGAACAACAACCAAAAATCTGAAACCAACGACCGCGGGTGCACTCTCCTCTGTAGCCAACAATAAACTTTGCAACTAAAATCGAATCGCAACGTCGCTTCTCCTCATATTTCGACAACACTCTCAACAAGAAAATTGAACCTCTATACCTCATCTAACCACTACAATTGGCCTCATACCAATTGGCTCAACATACAAATTATCAAGAATTAAATCGTAATGGCACCACAATAAAACTACACAACATCTAAAATCCACAATCCTATAAACCATAAATCTCAACTCTTAACATCTAAACCATACTTAAACTTGACCAAATAGTCCATAAACATAAGAAATCTTAAACCGTACCGTTCACCAAGCTTGGATATTACACCTATCCTCGTGGAATTGTTGAAGATGTTTTGGTAAAAGTTGACAAGTTTATCTTCCCTGCTGATTTTTTAAAACTTGATATGGAGGAAGATAAAGATGCTCCATTGATTTTTGGGTGAACTTTCTTAGCCACTGGAAAAGCATTGATAGATGTACACAAAGGAGAACTCACCTTGAGAGTTGGTGGGGAAGCTGTGATATTCAACATTTATAAGGCTATTAAAGGTAACGACGAGGTGAGTACTTGTAAAAGTATTGATATAATTTACTCTTGTGTTGCTGAGATTGGTATAGGTCATACAGTAGAAGATCCATTAGAAAGATTTCTTTCTAGTACTGTCAGTAGAGTTGATGATGATGATTGGGAATTGAGAGAGCAACTTTTAGCTCTGGAAGAGTTGCCAAAGAAGGAAGCCGCACAGGAAAAATTGGAAGAAGAAAAATGTTCAGAGATAATACCTTCATCCCCTATATTGAAGGAATTGCCAAGCCATCTTTGCTATGCTTTCTTGAGTGAGAAGTTGACATATCTTGTAATTATCTCTTCCTCTCTTACTTTAGAAGAAAAAGAGAAATTGTTGAGAGTGTTGAGGAAATTTAAAACTGCATTTGGGTGGTAGATTTCTGATATCAAGGGGATTGGTCCCACCATATGCATGCATAGGATTTTAATGGAAGAGTCATACGCTCCTTATGTGGATCATCAGAGAAGGTTAAATCAAGCCATGAAAGAGGTAATGAAAAATGAAGTGTTGAAATTGTTAAATGCTAGAGTTATATATGCTATTTCTGACAGCAGTTGGGTGTCTCCTATGCAAGTAGTGCCTAAAAAGTGTGGAATGATTGTGGTAAAGAATGAAAATGATGAACTAATATCTACTCGTACTGTTACTGGATGGAGAGTATGTATTGATGATAGGAAATTGAACAATGCCACACGTAAAGATCATTTTCTATTACCTTTTATTGATCAAATGCTTGATAGACTTGCAGGTTATTGTCACTACTGTTTTTTAGATGGTTATTCAGGTAATAACCAGATTGCTATAGCACCAGATGATCAAGAAAAGACAACATTCACGTGCCCCTATGGAATGTTTGCTTTTAGGAGGATGCCTTTTGGGCTATGCAATGCACCTGCTACTTTTCAGAGGTGTATGATGGCCATATTTTCAGACATGGTGGAAGAAATCATGGTAGTCTTCATGGATGATTTCTCGGTATTTGGCTCTTCATTTGATCACTGTTTACATAACCTTTCCCTCGTTTTGCAGAGATGTAAAGAAAAGAACTTGGTTCCTAATTGGGAGAAGTGTCATTTTATGGTCCAAGAGGGTATTGTTCTTGGACATAAAGTGTCTTCAAAGGGATTAGAGGTAGACAGAGCCAAAGTAGTTGCAATTGAAAAGCTTCCACCACCAAAGAACATCAAAGGGATAAGGAGTTTCTTAGGACACGCCGGGTTTTATCGTAGATTTATCAAAGATTTTTCTAAGATTACTAAACCTTTGTGTAATTTGCTTGAAAAAGAATCCACTTTTATTTTTGATGATGATTGTCTGCAAGCATTTGAGAAGATCAAGAAGGCATTGGTGACAGCACCAATCATGATAGTACCAAATTGGAAGGAGCCCTTCGAGTTGATGTGCGATGCTAGTGATTATGCAGTAGGTGTGGTGTTGGGCCAAAGGCGTGATAAATTTTTTAGATCAATCTACTATACAAGTCGAACCATGGATTTTGCACAGCAAAATTACACAATTACTGAAAAGGAGATGCTTGCAGTAGTGTTTGCATTTGACAAGTTTAGACCCTACTTGGTCGCACAAAGGTAATTGTTTTCACTGACGATGCAGCTATTCGATACCTATTTGCCAAGAAGGATGCAAAACCACGCTTGATAAGGTGGATTTTATTGCTCCAAGAGTTTGATTTTGAAGTGAAGGATAGGAAGGGGTGTGAAATTCAAGTGACTGACCACTTGTCACGGCTTGAACTTGAAGATAAAATAGATGAAGGAACCATAAAAGAAGCATTCCCAGATGAACAACTGTTTGAGGTAAATGCTATACTCTCTTGGTTTGCTGATATAGCTAATTTCTTGTCTTGTGGTACTCTCCCTCCAGATTTGAGTTATCACCAAAAGAAGAAATTCTTTCACTATGCAAAGTTTTACCTATGGGATGATCCATACGTCTTCAAGAGATGTGCTGATCAGATGATTAGAAGATGCGTAGCGGAGGAAGAAGCGAAAGTAATTCTTGAACAATGTCATTCTTCACCATATGGCGGCCACTTTTGAGCATCAAGAACAACAGCAAAGATATTACAGTCTGGTTTTTATTGGCCTACTTTGTTCAAAGATAGTTATACCTTAGCTAAGTCATGTGACAGATGCCAAAGGGTTGGCAATATTTCTAGATGCCATGAGTTTCCATTGTCCAATATTTTGGAAGTTGAACTTTTTGATGTTTGGAGTATTGACTTCATGGGACCATTCCCATCTTCTTTTGGTCAATCGTATATTTTGCTTGTTGTGGATTATGTGTCAAAATGGGTCGAAGCAATTGCCACCAATACTAATGACGCTCGAGTGGTTGCTAAGTTTGTTCACATGAATATCTTCACAATATTTGGGACACCAAGAGCCATAATTAGTGATGAAGGTACACATTTTTGTAATAAAATCTTTAACTCACTTTTGGTTAAATATGATGTGAAGCATAAGGTGACCCTGACATACCACTCACAAGCAAATGGACAAGCCGAAGTATCCAATCGGGAGATTAAGCAGATATTGGAAAAAACGGTGAAGACAAACTGGAAGGATTGGGCACTGAAGTTGGATGATGCCCTATGGGTGTACAGAACGGCATACAAGACACCTATTGGGATGTCACCCTTTAGGTTGGTCTTTGGTAAGGCCTATCACTTACCACTGGAATTGGAACACATAATTTTTTGGGTCGTGAAAAAGCTCAACTTTGACATGAAAGCATCTGGTGAGCAGCGGCTATTGAA
Source organism: Primulina eburnea (assembly GCF_022965805.1). Taxonomy (NCBI): domain Eukaryota; kingdom Viridiplantae; phylum Streptophyta; class Magnoliopsida; order Lamiales; family Gesneriaceae; genus Primulina; species Primulina eburnea. Next base: position 26,467,089 of record NC_133107.1, on the reverse strand, counting down.
ATTGAATGAGATGGAGGAGTTCAGAAATGAGGCTTATGAGAACGCAAAGATCTACAAGGAGAAGACCAAGAAGTGGCACGACAACCATATCTTGCATAGAAATTTCGAGCCCGGACAACAAGTAATGTTGTTCAATTCACGCCTCAAATTATTTCCTGGTAAGCTAAAATCAAGATGGTCGGGGACATTTACAATAGAATCAGTCCAACCATATGGAGCTATTGAGCTAAAGTGCAATGACGGAAGAAAGTTTAAAGTAAATGGACAACGGATCAAACATTATTATGGGACTGAAGTACGGCATCTTGAAAACATTCCTTTGGGCGGATCAAGTTGATGTAGACTGGTGGCAGTCGGGCTGACGACGTTAAACCAAGCGCTTTTTGGGAGGCAACATAAATTTTTGTTTCTTTATTGCATTTCGTTTTCGGTTTTACTTTTATTCTTGTATTTTTATTTTTTTGATTGTGTGTTTTAGGTTTAGTGTGTTCTTGTATTCCCCAAAATCTTATGAATACCTATTGTGTTTTTCAGGACTAACAATTAGAGGAGAAAACAATTTCAAAGAGTGCACTCGCGGTCCGTTATTGAGCGCACTGGTGTTGCTTTGACAGAGACAAAACCGCACCCGCGTTATTTTTACAGCGCACCTGCGGTGTTTGCTGAATGAAGAATGAAAATTTCCAGTAGGCAAAGCGCACCCGCGGCCTATTTTGTAGTGCAACCGCGATAGGTTTCTAGAACCAACACCGCACCTGCGGTAAGATATGCACCGCACCCGCGGTCGTTAAAGGTCGAAAAATTCAAAAATTCCAGTAGCTGCACCGCACCCGCGGTCGCTGAAGGTCGAAAATTCAAAAATTCCAGTAGCTGCACCGCATCCGCTATATGTTCTAGACCGCACCCACGGTCGATGGTTTTAAATTCTGAAATAGGCAAACATTGGACATAACCGAATAACATTTCTCCTTCACTTTGAAATACTCTCTCAAGAACACATTCCACACTCGATTTTTTCTTCCAAATACACATTTCCCTCTCCACACATACATACCTTCAATCATTTCATCCAATATCCATCTTCATTCCACAAATTCAACACCAAACCTAGGGTGTGAAAAGGGGGCTCGAAAATTTTACACCAAGGATTGATTGGAGCTTTGATTTTGTTCTTCCAAGACAATTTCAACACTCAAGGGGAGCAAATAAATACTACATTTGCTTTGAAATTCAAAATTATTGGTTCTATTGGCTATGAAAGAAAAATTAAATTTTAGTGGAGTGCATCTTGACATTGTTGATTGGATTGGTGTGTATATTGTTGAGTTGTATTTATTGTGATTAATAAGTTTGGGGAGTGAAATAATCATCAAGTTTAGTGAATTGGATTGAAGGGGAAGTTGGTGCTTTGAAAGTGTTTGACAAAATGCCTCCAAGAAAGAAACAATCAAAGAATGCATCCTCATCTGCGAATTATGATGCACACAAGTTCTGGGACGAAAAGGCCGAGGGAAATTATGCTAAAATTCTGAACAAGAGCATTGTGAAAGAGAGGGTATTTTACATGAGCTTCCCACGAACCGAGATCGGATTAATGCTTACCGCTAGACATTGGGAGGAGTTTGGCAAGCCACCACAGGATGCGGTCATTTCGTTGGTACGAGAATATTATGCTAACTTTAAGGTTAAGCATGATCACTTGAAAGTTTTGGTGCGAGGAAATATGGTAGCTTTTGATGCTCATACCATCAACACGATGTATGGCATCCCTCCAGTCATGCATGATGAATATGAAGAATACCGGAACGAGGAATTTAATTATAATAATATTCTTCACACTATTTGCATTGAGGGAGCGGAGTGACGAATGAGAGACGATGTGCATTTAAGCCTAGCCAAATCTGATTTGAAAAATGTTGTCAAAGATTGGTATTCCTTCATTTCAGCTAGGATTAAGCCTACTGACCATACTACTACCGTCATCAAGGAGAGGGCAATCCGGACTTTCTGCATCTTAACGAGAAAGACGACTGATTTAGGTCAATTGCTTCAGAACTCACTGTTAGATCATGCAAAAGGTAACTCTCCTAGTGGACTCCTCCACCCTTCTCTTATCACAGACATATGTCATTATGCGGGAGTGACTTGGGCAGCAAATGAAGAATTGTTGAAACCAAAAAATGTCATTGTGGTAATTCAACCACATAGGTCACTAACATCCGATCAACATGATACACGTCGAGTCAAAGAGAATTCAACAGAAGAGCTGCTGAAAGACGTGCTCATGCTCAGGCCCCACAACAACAAACACAACCGCAACCAAGAAATGTGCGAGATCGATTAACTCATTTGGAAGAAGAGACGCGCCAACAACGCCAAGACATGGACGAGTTTCGGTTTAGGACCGATACATTCATGGGTTATATAATGGATTTCACGTCCGTCTTTGCTCAACAATTTCCATCAGCTTCCACATCTGGTAATCCATTTCCACAACCTCCGCAATGGCCGCCCGCATACGATCCGCCGGAGTACCACCCACCACAAGAAAGAGTAGATGATGAGGATGGCAATGACAACTGACAGTCATTGCCCGAGGTATGTGTATTCCCCTAAATTTCATGATCATTTACATCGAGGGCGATGCACATATTTAAGCTTGGGGGAGATGTTATTTATTTTATTTTGTGTGTTCAATTATTTATTAATTTTTATTTGAGTGTTTTATTTACTTTTGAGTTATTTTCTTGTGTGTTTGTAGTGTCATAGTCATGAATTGTTTTTTGAAATGGCCAATTATGAACAAAATTTGTGTATTGAGAAGAAAGGTCATGTATTTCATTCATGTTCATCAATCAATTTGAAAATTTTAGAGAACAATCATGAGATTCGGTATGTTTGAGACTTATAATTTCTAAACAACTCTGTGAAATTTCATTTGACATTGGAATACATTTTTGCAAACACATATATGATTGAGGCAATCTTTGATTTTATTTGGGCCTATTTATTTTTTTCATAAATATTCATTTGAAGCCCTCTTGAGCCTATATGAGAAAAGAATTGTGTTCTTAAAATTTCTTGGAAGCCAAGCACTTTTCTTTTGAATATATATGTATTTGGTTGATGCATTGAGACACCATTTTTCACGATGGTTAGATTCTACTTTGTGTTGGTGAATTGATTTTGTCTAGAACTATCCAAACAACACTCGAGGCGAAATACGGACAAACTATGATTTAGGAATGATTTAGGTGATTTTTTTTTGGATCGATTGACCTTTCAAGCTACCAAATAAAAATAATTTATCTTTTGTCACCTTTTTGTAGCTTATATGAATTCGAATGGCACACGTAAATATGTGTAAAAGACCCTCATTCGATATCATTTCAAATATCCCACATTTACCTCCCCTTTGAATATCTTGTACATTACTTTCCTATCTTCTCAAGGGAATAAGAATTCAAGGGATTAAAGAAATTGAAATTCTCAGACAAAAGAAAATAAAAAAAATGAATGATGTTTGATTGAAGAAGTTGGAGAAAAAGAGAGCGATAGAAAAAAAATAAATAAATAAAAATGATGAAGATAAAAGAAAAAGTGGGTTTATGCAAAAGAGATAAAAATTCAGCTTACTCCTTTATTTGAATTCCTACTCTTCATTTGTAGCCATAAGCCAAGGCCTAACATTAAAAGCATTGCAAATCCTATTGACCAAGTTATAGTTGTCAAATATACTCGTGGAGAGAGATTGGGAGGATCAAGCCTATGGACAATCGATAAACACTTACATTGAGTACGAATCTTGATCAACTTTACACACACCTCATTGCATCAAATATTTATTGGATATTCCTTTCTTGAGTGAATATTGCTTCGAACCAAATTTTTACCGAAAAAGACCTCTTGATTTGTGTTTGTTAAAAATTGAAATCGATTGAGAATGTTTTGAAACATGAGTTGAAGAGATTAGAAGTTTAGAAAATTAACTGATTGCATGATTATATCCGGATGAAAATGTAACGCCCCGAAAATTTAAAGGTCCACGCAAACCTCATGCATGCAATTATTAAATTCTCTTGCATTTTAATTATATGTTTTAATTGCATGAATTAATTATGTTGTGCATACTTGGATGTTTAAAATATATTTTTTTTACATAATTGCATTAAAATGTATTTTTAAAGGTTATTCAAGTTGCGATCGAGGAACGGGGACCGATGCCTGAATAATGTAACTATTTGCATTGAGGGAGCGGAGTGACGAATGAGAGACGATGTGCATTTAAGCCTAGCCAAATCTGATTTGAAAAATGTTGCCAAAGATTGGTATTCCTACATTTCAGCTAGGATTAAGCCTACTGACCATACTACTACCGTCATCAAGGAGAGGGCAATCCGGACTTTCTGCATCTTAACGAGAAAGACGACTGATTTAGGTCAATTGCTTCAGAACTCAATGTTAGATCATGCAAAAGGTAACTCTCCTAGTGGACTCCTCCACCCTTCTCTTATCACAGACCTATGTCATTATGCGGGAGTGACTTGGGCAGCAAATGAAGAATTGTTGAAACCAAAAAATGTCATTGTGGTAATTCAACCACATAGGTCAGTAACATCTGATCAACATGATACACGTCGAGTCAAAGAGAATTCAACAGAAGAGCTGCTGAAAGACGTGCCCATGCTCAGGCCCCACAACAACAAACACAACCGCAACCAAGAAATTTGCGGGATCGATTAACTCATTTGGAAGAAGAGATGCGCCAACAACGCCAAGACATGGACGAGTTTCGGTTTAGGACCGATACATTCATGGGTTATATGATGGATTTCACGTCCGTCTTTGCTCAACAATTTCCATCAGCTTCCACATCTGGTAATCCATTTCCACAACCTCCGCAATGGCCGCCCGCATACGATCCGCCGGAGTACCACCCACCACAAGAAAGAGTAGATGATGAGGATGGCAATGACAACTGACAGTCATTGCCCGAGGTATGTGTATTCCCCTAAATTGCATGATCATTTACATCGAGGGCGATGCACATATTTAAGCTTGGTGGAGATGTTATTTATTTTATTTTGTGTGTTCAATTATTTATTAATTTTTATTTGAGTGTTTTATTTACTATTGAGTTATTTTCTTGTGTGTTTGTAGTGTCATAGTCATGAATTGTTTTTTCAAATGGCCAATTATGAACAAAATTTGTGTATTGAGAAGAAAGGTCATGTATTTCATTCATGTTCATCAATCAATTTGAAAATTTTAGAGAACAATCATGAGATTTGGTAATTTTGAGACGTATAATTTCTAAACAACTCTGTGAAATTTCATTTGACATTGGAATACATTTTTGCAAACACATATATGATTGAGGCAATCTTTGATTTTATTTGGGCCTATTTATTTTTTTCATAAATATTCATTTGAAGCCCTCTTGAGCCTATATGAGAAAAGAATTGTGTTCTTAAAATTTCTTGGAAGCCAAGCACTTTTCTTTTGAATATATATGTATTTGGTTGATGCATTGAGACACCATTTTTCACGATGGTTAGATTCTACTTTGTGTTGGTGAATTGATTTTGTCTAGAACTATCCAAACAACACTCGAGGCGAAATACAGACAAACTATGATTTAGGAATGATTTAGGTGATTTTTTTTTGGATCGATTGACCTTTCAAGCTACCAAATAAAAATAATTTATCTTTTGTCACCTTTTTGTAGCTTATATGAATTCGAATGGCACACGTAAATATGTGTAAAAGACCCCCATTCGATATCATTTCAAATATCCCACATTTACCTCCCCTTTGAGTATCTTGTACATTACTTTCCTATCTTCTCAAGGGAGTAAGAATTCAAGGGATTAAAGAAATTGAAATTCTCCGACAAAAGAAAATAAAAAAAATGAATGATGTTTGATTGAAGAAGTTGGAGAAAAAGAGAGCAACAGAAAAAAATAAATAAATAAAAATGATGAAGATAAAAGAAAAAGTGGGGTATGCAAAAGAGATAAAAATTCAACTTACTCCTTTATTTGAATTCCTACTCTTCATTTGTAGCCATAAGCCAAGGCCTAACATTACATGCATTGCAAATCCTATTGACCAAGTTATAGTTGTCCAATATACTCGTGGAGTGAGATTGGGAGGATCAAGCCTATGGACAGTCAATAAACAATTACATTGAGTACGAATCTTGATCAACTTTACACACACCTCATTGCATCAAATATTTATTGGATATTCCTTTCTTGAATGAATATTGCTTCGAACCAAATTTTTACCGAAAAAGACCCCTTGATTTGTGTTTGTTAAAAATTGAAATCGATTGAGAATGTTTTGAAACATGAGTTGAAGAGATTAGAAGTTTAGAAAATTAACTGATTGCATGATTTTATCCGGATGAAAATGTAACGCCCCGAAAATTTAAAGGTCCACGCAAACCTCATGCATGCAATTATTAAATTCTCTTGCATTTTAATTATATGTTTTAATTGCATGAATTAATTATGTTGTGCATACTTGCATGTTTAAAATATATTTTTTTTACGTGATTGCATTAAAATGTAGTTTTAAAGGTTATTCAAGTTGCGATCGAGGAACGGGGACCGATGGCTGAATAATGTAAAATGTTTTATTAAATAATTATTTTTAATTATTTAAACTATGGTCGATGCTTTTTAGTATTTTTGAAAATAAAGGGTTGTGAGGTGATTTTTTAGGCCGGGACGTAAATTTTATCGGCGTTGGTTTTTCAACAAAGATACGAACTTTTTGACAACCTGGCGAATAAATTCACATGTTTAATTAAACAAAAACTTTGTTAATATTTTATTAAATCCTAATTAAAACTAATGGGCCTAATTAGATGGCTTAATAGGCCTAATATGCCTTGAAGGTGATTAAATAGTATTTAAAGTATTAAAATACATTAAACCCTACACTTTTCACCAAGGAAACAATCGGCCACACACTATTTTAATTCTGAAAAAACTCTCCCCACCCCACCCTACACACACACAGCACACACACTATCAAGCTAGAAGAAGTTTTCGAAGGTTGAAGCCAAAGAACAAGCCAAAGTCGTCTCCCGTTCTTCGTCGTCAACGATTATTCGAGCGTATAATACGCAAAGGCATGCCTTAATCTTCTTTTTATCATCCATCATATCATAATATTGTTTAAATTATGTGTGCATGAAAAGCTTGAAGTTCATATGTTATTTTCGCATTATTGCATAACCATGGGTAAAAGTCATGATTTAAAGTTTCAAATACATGTTTTTATTATACTAAGGGGCTGCCATGATGTCTAGGCATGTTTAGGTAAGGTTTATACTTGTTTTAGGTCCCAAACATACCAAAGCCGCTGCACTGTAAGCAACACGCTGGGAAAATCGTTTTTTTTTTGTGCTGTCATGGGGTCATGGGTTCAGTTTCTTGCATGGGTCGCTGGATTTGGTCGTGGCTTGGGGCCAGGGCTCGGCCAGGGGATAGTTTAGTCAGGGAAGGGGTCCTAACCACGTGAGGGTTCGTTTTGAGAGGGCTGGGAGGAGTCCTCGTAAACAAGGACTCATACCCGAGAGTGTGTGATGAGTTGCGCTGGGGGTTTTCGTTGCTTGGGCACGGGAAGGGGTTCGGTCCATGGCTCCTGGGCAGGGTTAGGGCAAGTCCTCAGGGTCCTAGAGTAGTTCACAAGGTGTCGGTTCATGGGCGGGAGTGTTGGCTTGGTCCATAGGTTCACCAATTAGACTCCATGCATAATACAACTCTCGGCCACTACATGAGCGTGGATTGGGGGTCACGTTTGGGTGAGGTTTCCATGAGTTTCCTGGGTCCAGTAGGGTGATCCAGCATGTTGGGTAGGTTCTGGTTCGTTATGGTCCGAGGGTAATTCGATAAAATTAAGAGATGGCTCGGGGTCGAAGTTTAGGTGTCAAATAGGGTGTTTTAAATAATGAAAAATTGGAAAACGGCTTACGGGGGTCGAGTCATGGTCCATAAGGGATAAAATAATATAAAAATACTAAATTTATAATTTAGGAGTTTTATATTAAAGTTTGGGATTTTTCGGGGTTAAAACACCGATAAAACAATTATTTGAAGATAAATGAAAAAGTCTAACATTTAAGCTAAATAAAATTATGCAAAAATTCATGTAAGCTTAAATAATTATTTGGGACATGTTAGAGTCATGAAATCAAGAAAAAATTCGAAAACGTAAAATGTCGAGTCTAGGGGTAAAACGGTCTTTTTGCACCTAGAAATTAGTTAAGGTCATGGCAGTGCCCTAAATGCTGTTTTATGGAAATATGATTATTTTTAAATGTTTATGAATTGTTTATGATTAAATTATGATTTTTAAATGTCTAAGGGATTTTTATGATTTTAAGAAGACATTTAAAATACATGTTGAATGCTTGGTTTCGAAAATGAAAAATGTAAATATTATTCATGATTTTTCTAAGTGATGTGAATGAAAAATGTTGAAGGATGTGAAGTGATTGTGACTAATTCGTTAATGGTGGCGACGTCGTGAGGGTTATGGTCCCAGTGGGAGCCCAACGATCGTGTTTCCATCATTGTGAATATGTGGTAACGGTTTTGTGGTAACGGTGAGAATGGGAATATCGTGAGGGGAAAAAGCTCCAGAGGGAACCCATTTATGGGAAAAGGCCCCCGAGGGAACCCCGACGATCGTATTTCTATTCGATCATGATAGGCCAAGGCTCAGTTGATCGGTGAGAGTGTCGCTCATATCCCCGCCGCCCAATATTGTGGTTATATGTAGATGGATCCATCGGTATTCATGTCATGTTGAGGAAAGTCACAATTAACGATCTGAATTCAACAAAGCAAAAGGAAAAGGAAAAAGAAAAGGAAAATTTTTATGATCAACTTAAAATGCTTTTATGTCATGATAAGGAAAAAGATTAAGGTTATTTAGGCATATCATGAAATGTTATTTTTACCTAAAAGTATTTTCACTGTTGCATGTGGTTTTATATATATTATTTGCTATAAAGATGATGGTGTGTTGAGTCTTTAGACTCACTAGGTGTGATGGACGCAGGTGAGTTTGATGGAGGTCTTGATGGATGATCCTACTAGACTGTCAGTGCACACAGCCCGAGGACCAGCGCTTCTATTATTCCGCATTTACGACTTTTGACTCATGATTTATGTTAAAGATTTTTAAGACCATTTATTTATGCTTTTTGAGAGATTTTTGAGAGGTTTAGTATGAGCTATACTTTTCAAACTTATTGCTTTTTAGGTTGGCCAAAACAGTTGACGATTTCATTTATGACTATTGCACTTGATTTTTAAAATGCTAGTTGGTTGGTATTTTATTTTAAAGAGGTAAAATATTTTATAAAAATATTTTCATGTGTTATATGTCATGGACGAAAATCGAGTGTTAAAAAAAATTCTAGTACTTTTAAAGCAATAAAAAGGGTATACGTTTCAGAAAATTTGATTGGATTTTTTTTACTTTTCATATATTGAATAAATGAATGCATGAAGAGTTAATTAAATGATCTTGAGGCCAAGTTCTATAAAGTATTTCATAACTTGTTTTTTTGTATTGTTCTGTTTTGCTCGGGACTAGCAAAATCCTAAGTTTGGGGGAGTTTGATAAGTGCAATTTATTGCACTTTTATTACTTGTTTTTAACATGGAATTTTGTGATTCTTGAGCAGTGTTGCGACTTTGATTGTTGCACTCCCAAGAGCTGGTTGTCCAAAAGTAGTATAATTCGGTGAGTCCGAATATTGTATCCACAGGGAAGCTAAGGTAATTACAAGTCCACTACAATGTCTTTTTGTTTTTGTTTTTTATTTCTTTTAATGGTTTGAATCTTTAATTGGTAATTTTTAATTGTTCAAATTTTAATTTAAGTAGTTGAGATTAAAGGATCCACTCTTGGTATTTTAATAAAGTTAACATTAACGAACAATATTGCAATCCACTTAATAAAATGGTTCCAATATATTAAATAATCATACTTATATTATGTTATATATTATTATCTTATAAGTATATAATATATACCAAAACTTATAAATGTTGTCAAGTATTTATTGTGATATATATATTTGTAAACACTAAATCAAGGTTCCCACTTTAAATGGTTGGTAAAACCAAACTAACATTTAAATGGTACCAAGAATTTAATATTATAATATATTCATATATAATAAATCTAGGCATCCACTTTAAATGGTTGGTAATACCAAACTAACATTTAAATGGTTCCAAGAATTTAGTGTAACATATAGCAACAATAAATCAAAACTCCCACTTATAAGTAGGGTATAAAATGCTTAAAAAATAAATATAACATAAACAATAAATAATGATTAAATAATATAAAACATAGATCTTACCTTTTAGTAACCTTATTATCATGCCAAGAGTTTCACCTTTTCATCTCAACTTTAGGAAGTTAACTATTCATTATTCAAAGTGTAAAACTTTGAATATGAAATTAACATGCTAATTATATTTAAATGAAGAAATAAAAGAAAAATATAGAGAGAAATATTATGAACTCAAAGGTTTGTTCATAGAATGAGTGATATCTCAATACATTACAATGCACTCCTATTTATAGCCAAATTTGGGGAGACAACCACAAATAAAATATTATTTTTTTACACATAAGTCTTCATTGGTGTTCCAAGATATTATATTATATTACACATCACTTTTGAAAATCTTCTTCTCCGAATTTGCTTCTTCACATAAAAAGAAACATGTGGATAATTGAGTTTTCTAGTTGTGGTAATTTTTTCAGACCATTTGACCTAGTAATTTGAGAGATATGGTCAAAATACTAGAGAATGATAAAACTGCAACTTCTTTGGTAACTTTTATTGTTGCTTAATTTGATCCCACTTGTGAGAAGATTTTTATCTCATGCTTGCATCAATATTGTAGATATTAACATCAACTTTCTACAGGTCCAAGAATCATCTTAATCTCATTTGCAACGCCAAGGTTATTCTTCTTTTATCGAACCTGTAAAAATAGTAAAAACTTATAATTACACAACAACTTATTTTTTAAACAATTTATTATAAAACATATAATATTTAAAACATTTAATAAAACAAAAACTTCAAATTTATATTATAAAAAATTTAATTAATGTACAATTTTTATGTTTATCACACCTCCCAACCAGCTTATTGCTAGTCCCTAGCAATTTAAGCGTTTATAGCAATACAAAACATATTGATTAATTTAATTAGAAATATAATCATAACTATCCAAGTATTTAAATTAAATTTGAAAACTGTCAAAGTTATATAAAGATTATTATAATTATAATTTATGAAATAATTTGAGATGATCAATTCAAAGCTTATTTCAGGTAGCTAAATGTACACGGCCTTCAGAAATTCCTATTAAGAGTCTCAACTCCATATCCTCACAGGTTAATAAATGTTTCAATTTATGGCAACGATTTCTCTCATGGAGTTGGAATACAGATAAATGCTCAGAAAAATGGTTTACAGAATGCAGACAGACAAACGAGCCAAACTAATCAAAAGATAGAAAATCCATTGATTCAAAATCTAGTTGTTCTTATTATATATTTTTGCCTGATATATATATATATATATATATATATATATATATATATATATATATATATATATATATATATATTCATAACATCATGGAATCAGACTAAGTTTATGCTTCCTGACCACATATTTATTTAACTTGTACAAAAAATTTCTCTGTTCTTTCTTTTTCTTTTTTTTTTTCCTTTTTATATGAGAGATATATGTGTCGTAGCATATAACTTAAAAATTACATAGATCTTCAATATCTTTCTTTTTGTATTTTTCTCTTTTTTTCAGGAAATATCATTTTTTTTCAAAATAAGAACTCAAGATCTAAACAATAGATAGTCTCTCTCATGATCAATAAAGGCTCGAATATATATTCATAACATCATGGAATCAGACTAAGTTTATGCTTCCTGACCACATATTTATTTAACTTGTACAAAAAATTTCTCTGTTCTTTCTTTTTCTTTTTTTTTTTCCTTTTTATATGAGAGATATATGTGTCGTAGCATATAACTTAAAAATTACATAGATCTTCAATATCTTTCTTTTTGTATTTTTCTCTTTTTTTCAGGAAATATCATTTTTTTTCAAAATAAGAACTCAAGATCTAAACAATAGATAGTCTCTCTCATGATCAATAAAGGCTCGAAAGCTGTTTTCTCAGTCCTCTCCACTCACTTACAAAATATGTGCGAGTTTAAAATTTTAGGCACTCTTATAAGGTATATCTTGGGCCATATACTTTAATAACTGATATTATCACGATGGTTAATCACTCAAAAAGATTTCATAAATCATATTTTTATAGTGATCAGAATATAAAAATTGAATTTTCTTTTCAAATAAAGATTAAACATCCTTAGACAGATTAATTCGTTTTCTAATTTAAACCTTTCAAATATGTAATGTATGATATTTTTGCAAAATATACTAAGATACAAACAATAAACATCATTTTATTTTAAAATAATATATATTTTTTATTTTTATTTTTAAAAAAATTTTTTAATATAAATTTGTTCTCCCACCCCCACCCCCCAATCAGAATATGACATTGTCCATAATGTCAAAATAAATATTAATAAAGAGTACATAATGAAAGAGATATCACCTGGAATTTTATTGAAGATAACAAACTGAAACAAACACAAACCAATTTACGACTTTTGAATCAATGATCCAACTTCCTTTTTTTACTACTTGATTGCAACCAATTGATCTTTGTTATCATCGGATCAGGCTTATGAACAAAAGCTTCCAAATCATCAATTAGTTGGTCGGCAGTCGAAGCACAGATGAGCATCCGTCGTGAATTTTCTGAAATGAAATTCTGTTCCACAGCTTTATCAAGAAATGTCAACAAACTGTCATAATAATTATTGATATTCAACAAGCCCACATGTTTATTATAGATATTAAGTTGTGCCCAAGAAACAGTGTGAAAAATTTCTTCTAATGTACCAAAACCACCTGGTAGTGCGATAAAAGCATCAGAATTTTCAATCATTTGAGTGATTCTTTAATACATAGAAGAAACTTTTAATTCCTCCCCAATCGTAACACCTGTAATATTTCCTTCAGCTAAAACTGTAGAAATAATACCCAAAACCTGACTACCTCCAAGATGAGCAGATGTTGAAACTGATCCCATTAACCCAATATTACCTCCCCCATATACCAAGTGAATTTTTCTCTCAGCCAATAACTTTCCAAGATTATTCGCTGCTTCTACAAACACTTCATTTTTTCCAGGACTCGACCCACAAAATACAAAAATATTTTTCAATGTTTGTGCAGATGATCCAACCATGTTTTTACTTTCTTTTTTTTTGGTCTGTGAAAATAGAGAGAAATATGAGAGATTTTATAGGGGTAATATGTTATCATGACAAAACTATGGGTCACAACTGTAAAGAGAATAAATAGTAAAAACAATAATGACACACATGCATATAAACAGTAGTGTGATTGTGGCTCACAATTTTCCTCTGGTTTTACGTCCAGAAACGACTTCAACGCCTTCTATGAGTCGAGGATATGCTTCCCATCTAATTTTCTTATAAATTGGCAAACAGGGTCTTTTTTAGTCGGATTCCCAAGACTATGACGCTCATCTTGGAATTGTTTCCATAAACGGAGAAGTTCAATATGCACATGTCCACTAGAATGAATCTCAAGAGTCAATAAGATGTTATCTAAAGACTCCTTACTCATCCCATTCTTAATGAAACCAATTTTATCTTCTCTTTTATTGGAAACACATCCCAAAGATCTGCATCGTTTGTCACAAGTCAATCTTGCACACTTATGACAAACCCCTAAACTTTTGGCCCTTCGTTTTTTCGCATAAGTGCTTTTCCTAATCCAGGCAAATACCGAATGAGCAATGATTGTGGAACTTCTCCTCCTAATCAGACCTAAGCTTCTATTACAAGACGAATATCTTCTGAAATTCATTTTTGAATTAACAATCTCAATCTTTCATACCTTCTTACATAAATTTTTCTTAGAACATTTTCAGAAACAGAGGGAAAATATTTACAAATTTTTGAGATAATTTCATCCATTTTGAAAAGAAAAGAAATGAATTTTTTTATTTTTGTATCAGCAATTATGGGAAACTGATTTAACCGACTATGAGAGTCATGGAATACCGTTATCCGCCATTTAACCGGGAAAATAAGCAACATAAAAATATAAGGATCAGAAAGGGAAATAAACTCTTCTTGAAAGATTTCATTTTCCAAAAATAGTTTAAGCCTTTGTCCATTCACTTTAAAAACATCACAATTTCTAGGATTTTAAATATCCATAGCTCCATAAAGATACATATGCTTTACAACATATGGGCCTGTCCATCTTGATCGTAATTTTCCTGGGAATATGTGAAGTCGAGAATTATAAAGCAAAAATTTTTTACCAATCTCAAAAGATTTTCTAAGAATTGTTTTATCATGAAATGATTTGATTTTTGCTTTATAAATCTTTGAATTCTCATACGCGTCATTTATGAGTTCATGAAGTTCATTAAGATGCAATTTACGCAATTTTTTGGCATCATCCATGCTTGAATTTAAAGTTTTGATCGCCCAATAAGCTTTATGTTCCAATTCCACATGCAAATGACAATGTTTTCCATAAACTAACCTATAGGGAGACATATTCAATTATGTTTTAAAAGCTGTTTGATATGCCCAAAGTGCATCATTTAGTCGCAGAGACCAATCTTTTCTATTTGAGTTAACAGTTTTTTCCAAAATTTGCTTTACCTCCCTATTAGCTAATTCAACTTGTCCATTTGTTTGAGGATGATAAGGGGTAGTTACTTTATGAGTAATACCATATTTTTTCATTAATGAAGCAAATGGTTTATTAACAAAGTGAGTTCCCCCATCACTTATCATGGCTGGAGGAATTCCAAATCTACTAAAAATATTTTCTTTCAAAAATTTGATGATGATTTTATGATCATTTGTTCGACACAGAATTGCCTCTATCCATTTGGAAACATAATCAACTGCAACTAAAATATACAAGTATCCAAACGACGGTGAAAAAGGTCCCACAAAATCAATTCCCCAACAGTCAAAGATTTCAATTTCAATTATAGGATTCAAAGGCATTATGTTTCTTTTCGAAATCGCACCCAATTTTCGACAATTTTTACAGATCTTGCAGATTTCGTGGGTGTCTTTAAATAAAGTGGGCCAATAAAATCCACACTGCAAGATTTTTGCAGCCGTTTTCTTTGAAGAAAAATGTCCTCCGCATGCTTCTGAATGACAAAATTTAATGACACTACTTACCTCATTGTCGGGTATGCAATGTCAAAAAATTTGATCTGGACAATACTTGAACAGATACGGATCATCCCAATAAAAGTTTTTTACCTCATTCAAAAATTTTCTTTTATCTTGAGAACTCCATTGCGGTGGCATTTTTCCTGTCACAAGAAAATTTACTATGTTAGCAAACCAAGGTGTAGTAGTAACTGAAAATAGATGTTCATCGGGAAAATTATCGTTAATTGGTGTCATTTCACAAGATGATCCTGTTATTAGTCTCGATAAATGATCGGCTACGACATTCTCGGTTCCTTTTTATCTTTGATCACAATGTCAAATTCTTGGAGCAACAAAATCCATCGTATCAGTCGTGGCTTTGCATCCTGTTTGGTCAACAAATATCTAATAGCAGAATGATCAGTAAACACAATAGTCGTTGATCCAATCAAATAAGAACGAAATTTATATAATGCAAATATTACAGCAAGTAGTTCTTTTTCAGTTGTGGAGTAATTCATTTGAGCATTGTTTAAAGTTCTGCTTGCATAATATATCACATAAGGCTTACTGTTTTTTCTTTGACCCAATACTGCACCGACTGCATAATCATTCGCATCGCACAAGATTTCAAATGGTAAAGACCAATCAGGAGGTTGCATGATAGGAGCTGATGTTAAATGTCGAATGATTTTATCAAAAGCATTTTGACATTCTTGAGTCCACTCAAATGCAGTGTCTTTTGTTAAAAGGTTACAAATGGGTTTAGAGATTAAACTAAAGTCCTTAATAAACTACCTACAAAATCCAGCATGTCCCAAAAATGAGCGAATTTCTTTAATGGTTTTTGGAGGGGGTAAATTGGCAATGACATCAACTTTTGGTTTATCAACTTCAATTCCATGAGATGACACGACATGTCTCAAAACAATTCCAGAAGTAATCATGTAATGACATTTTTCTCAATTTAATATAAGACCTTTTTCCTCACATCTTTTTAAAACTTTTTCCAAATTTTCAAGACAATTAACAAATGTACTACAAAAAACAATTAAATCATCCATGAAAATCTCCAAATAGTTTTCAACCATTTCGCAAAAAATGCTTAGCATACATCTTTGAAGTGTTGCTGGAGCATTGCATAATCCAAATGGCATCCTTCTAAATGCAAATGTTCCAAAGGGACATGTGAATGTAGTTTTATCTTGATCTTCGAGTGCAATAGGAATTTGATAATAACCTGAATATCCATCAAGAAAACAGTAGTATGGATGACATGCTACTCTTTCTAAAATTTGATCCAAAAATGGTAATGGAAAATGATCTTTTCTAGTGGCGTCATTTAATTTTCTATAATCAATACACATCCGCCAACTAGATGGAACTCGACTTGTTAACAATTCACCTTTTTCATTTTTTATCACTGTTATGCCAGATTTTTTTAGAACTACTTGTATTGGGCTTACTCACTTACTATCAGAAATAGGGTAAATAATGTAACGTACCGTATTTTCATACTTCAAAATTTGCGGAAAAAATTAAAATTTTCTTAAATGTAAACATCCATACGGTCGTCACACAACATTCATACATCTCAAAATCATCCATCACCAATGGAATTTTGCTAAAAGAAACTGTCTCAAAATATTTCGCATCCAGATATTTAAAAATCAGAGTATTTTTAAACTTTGCATAAAACGTTAACATTGCGGTCCTCGGGTCTAGCCTTCCACTCAGTCCAAGCCTGCCCCTTGGTCGTCACCTCCTGTCTCCTCAACATAGTCACCTGCATCGAACAAGTCTAGTGAGTCTAAAGACCCAACACGTATAAACTGGGATAACGAGTACTACATAATAAAATTGCAGGCATCTTAAAAATAGAACGTACATAACTTCAAACTTGAACTTGCATAATAAACTTGAACATACGTACGTACATAACTAGACGTACCATAAACATAAACTTTCATAAACATACTGCATACTTGAACATACATAACTTCATCATTTTGCGTAGAGGATGTTTCAAAGCAAGTGACCCATAACATGATAAATGCCTGATCAGACAAACCACAGTACTGGGCTGACAGGGACGTATCCACTGCCACATACATGAGATCTCCGTTCATAATTTAACGGGCTGGTTGGTCCCCGTTCATAATTTAACGCTTTCCAACCTCGATCTAACCCATTCATAATTTAACGGGCGGATTGGTCCCTGTTCATAATTTGACGCTTTCCAATCCTAAACATAATTTGGTCACAAGACATTTAGCATACCTTAAAAACTTAAAATATTTTCTTGCACGTCATACATACTTACTTGGTGTTGAGGGATTCGTTGGACTTCGATCGGGGTCGTCGCTGCACATACTATCATGAATTCACTTACTTAATTTGCATAACTTAGACGTAGAAATCATACTTACTCTCAAGCTCAATCATTCCTTAGAACATTCTACAATTTCCCATGGCTCGACCTTGCAAATCATTGTACTAAACCATGACATCAAACCTCAAACATGTCATAATATTTTTCCCAAAATATGAAGGACACGGACCCCGTGCCTACCTCCATGTAGGGGTCTGTGTAGACTCGGGTGAAAGGTTCAGATAGAAGGGTGGACACGGACCCCGTGTCAGGGTCCGTGTGGGGGTCCGTGTAGACTCTGGAAAAATGCACTCCGGAAGGAACAAAGGCACGGACCCCGTGCTAGGGTCCGTCCGTGGGTCCGTGTACCTGCGGGACAAGTAAAGCTTCGGAAATTCTAAACAGGTTTCGCTTAACAGTCTAGACACGATTGCACGGACCACCATTCGACACCCCAAGACTCATCCTAGCATGCCATAACATCAAACCATATTCGTACAAAATCCCAAAGCGACGATGTTCACCCTACGACACATACCATTCAAAACGTAGCAATTGACACCAATTTGTTTCCTACGACTTCCAATGCATTCGAGTGCCAATCGACGCTAAACGACGTATCAATTAACATCCTAACATCATACTAATCATACCTAGATGCAGCAACGATCACCCGTCGATCCCCAACGAAGCCTGCAACAGATAAACTTCAAGAACACAAATTTTCGTAAAAGTTGCAGTTTGAGCAGTCCCACGAAAAACGCCATAACTCACTCAATGTTCATCCACAAATCTCGAATTTTATATCGAATCGAAGGTATCGAAAAGTTCTAAAATTTTGTAGTTGAAAGTTTTCTCAAAATATTGACCGAAAAATCGCAGTTTCAACCAGAACAGTAAAAGCATAAATTTCCGATCTAAAGAGGGTTTCAAAAGCGATTTAAACATGATTGCTCAAACTTCGACACAACATACACATGGTTTTACACATAAATAACAACGCACGCATAATATGACATGATCGATGAATCAAGAACAGAATAAATGTGCCTTTTTTTATAATAACTTTACCGAAACGACGTCACCGAAGCGGAGATAGAAGCGAGGTTAATCCGGGATGAACATGGCTCGCTTTTCTTTGAATAAAACCAACGAAAAATCTGCTGGAACTCTAGGGAGAAAGGGCGGCTGCTGAACTTGCTAGGAACCCTAATATTTCTTTCAAAGAAGTGAAATAAAATGGGAGGAATTTGTGCGTGTAAAAGTCGTGTATAAGGTGTGTGTAAATATGTGTGTGTGCGTGTGTTTGCAAGTTTAGGGGAATAGATTATGGCCTAATTAATAAATTTGGGATTAGTATAAAAATAATACTAATCTACTTACTTAATCCCCAGCAAAGTTTCAATAAAATAATCATTTTAGAAACTTAAAAATTTTCCCACTACTATCTCAAAATAAACTCCTCAACTAAAATAACAAACACACAAAATGCTAATTTTAAAAGTTTTAAACTCTTAAACCACTACATACGTAAATTAAGCCTTAAAATGCTAAGCTAAATAACTTTATTTAAAATGCCCATCCATAACTTAAAATAAAATACCACATTTTTAAATTGCCAGAAATCGTCACCGGGTCTTTTCCTCAATCCCGCTTCGAATGAACGCCTGAAACATAAAACTCGAAAAACATTTTAACGTGCATCACATAAACGTAAATAATTTAAAATAACACATTCAAATAAATCATGTATGGCTTAAAACTCATTTTAAAATTAATTAAATAAATGCATGGGTTATACGTGTACTGAATTTGGACACTACAGTTCCTCCCCCACTTATAAAAATTTCATCCTCGAAATTAAGTCTTAACGAACAACTCCGGGTAGCGAAGTCTCATATCTGCTTCTGATTCCCAAGTGGCCTCTTCCACCGATTGATTTAGCCACCGGACTTTGACTAGCTTAGTCACTTTATTGCGGAGCCTACGCTCTTGCCTGTCTAGGATTTGAACTGGTTTCTCCTCATAAGACAGGTCTGGAGCCAGCTGCAACGGCTCATAACTCAGAATATGCGAAGGATTAGCTAGGTATTTCCTTAGCATCGAGACGTGGAACACATTGTGTACCCCGGCCAGATTCGGCGGAAGGGCTACACGATAGGCTAATGTCCCGACTCTGTCCAAAATCTCGAACGGTCCAATAAACCTCGGACTCAGTTTGCCTCTTTTTCCAAATCTCATAACACCCTTCATAGGTGCTATCTTAACGAAAACGTGATCACCAACGGCAAACTCGAGATCTCTTCTCCTTTTATCAGCATAGCTCTTCTGACGGCTTTGGGCAGTTTTCATTATGTCGCGAATCTTGACCACCACGTCTGCAGTCTGTTGAACTATCTCTGGACCAAGTTCTGCTCTCTCACCAACTTCATCCCAATGAACTGGTGATCTGCACTTCCTCCCGTACAACGCCTCATAGGGAGCCATACCAATAGATTCTTGGAAGCTGTTGTTGTATGTGAACTCCACTAGAGGTAGTCTAGACTCCCAAATTCCTTGAAAATCAATCATGCAGGCTCTCAGCAAATCCTCTAAAATCTGAATCACTCGCTCAGACTGACCATCTGTCTGCGGGTGAAAAGCTGTACTGAAAAGCAACTTCGTTCCCATGGCTGCGTGTAAGCTCTTCCAGAAGGACGATGTGAATCTCGGGTCCCTGTCAGACACAATTGAAACTGGGAATCCATGTAGACGGACTATCTCCCTGATATATAGCTCCGCATACAGCGTCATGGAGAAGGTCGTCTTCACTGGTAGAAAATGCGTTGACTTAGTGAGTCGGTCTACTATAACCCAAATAGAATTCGATCCTCTGACTGACCTCGGCAACCCAACCACAAAATCCATAGTAATGTTCTCCTACTTCCACTCGAGAATGGAAAGTGGCTTAACCAATCCTGCTGGCCTCTGATGTTCAGCTTTTACTTGCTGGCAAGTGAGGCATTCTGACACAAATCGGCGGATGTCTCTCTTCATCCATGGCCACCAATACAAGATCTGGAGGTCCTTATACATCTTGGTACCTCCTGGATGGATAGAATACGGAGATGCGTGTGCCTCTGTCAAAATATCATGTCTGATCGAATCACAATTAGGCACCCACATTCTACCTCTGTATCTCACAATGCCGTCTGAAACTGTGTACAGAACACTGCCCTTGGCCTCATCTTTCAGTCTCCATTTCTGTAACTGCTCATCTGAAGACTGACCTGCTCGGATACGGTCTAGCAAATCAGATTTGACCGTCAGATTAGACAGCCTAAGAGCTCTGCCCTCCCGATAAATCTCTAGACCAAACTTCTGAATCTCAGATTGAAGAGGTCTCTGTGCTGATAACTGAGCTATGACGGAAACTTTTCTGCGCAAAACGTCTGCGACGACATTAGCCTTTCCCGGATGGTAGCTAATTTTGCAGTCGTAATCTTTCACAAGTTCCAACCACCGTCTCTATCTCATATTCAACTCTTTCTGCGTAAAGAAATACTTGAGACTCTTATGATCGGTGAAAATCTGGCATTTCTCGCCGTATAGGTAGTGTCTCCAAATTTTTAGTGCGAAGACAACGGCGGCTAACTCCAGGTCGTGAGTCGGGTAATTCTTCTCGTGCACTTTCAACTGCCTGGAAGCATAAGCTATGACCCGACCGTGCTGCATCAATACTGCGCCTAACCCGAGCTTAGATGCATCGGTATATAATACGAAATCTCCTTGCCCTGACGGCATGGCTAGGACCGGCGCTGAAATAATAGCTTGCTTCAAAGTTTCGAAGCTCTTCTGACATTCATCACTCCACACCAATTTTGCATTTTTCTTTGTCAGTGATGTGAGCGGCACGGCTATGGACGAAAATCCCTGAATGAACTTACGGTAGTAGCCTGCTAAACCCAAAAAGCTGCGGATTTCTGATGCATTCTTTGGCTCAACCCATTCCTTAACGGCTGCTACCTTCGCTGGCGAAGGTCCACCTCAATACCACTGCTTGATACTATATGCCCCAAAAATACAACTTTCTGCAACCAAAATTCACACTTACTGAACTTCGCAAATAGCTTGCGACTCTGCAAGGTCTGCAAAACTGTCCTCAAATGCTGGCTATGCTCCTCATGGCTCTTCGAGTAAATAAGAATGTCGTCAATAAATACTATGACGAATTGATCGAGAAGCAGCTGAAATACTCGGTTCATGAGATCCATGAAAATTGCTGGAGCATTTGTCAATCCAAATGGCATCACCAAGAACTCATAATGCCCAAATCGGGTCCTGAAAGCTGTCTTGTGGACATCTGCATCCTTCACTTTCAGCTGATGATACCCCGATCGAAGATCTATCTTAGAGAACACGGTAGCTCCTTGCAACTGATCAAACAAATCTTCGATTCTAGGCAACGGTTACTTATTCTTGATCGTTACCTTGTTCAGCTCTCGGTAATCGATGCACAGTCTCATGCTCCCGTCCTTCTTCTTCACAAAAAGCACTGGTGCGCCCCACGGTGAGGAACTAGGGCGAATGAATTCCTTGTCGAGAAGCTCCTGAATCTGCTGCTTGAGTTCTAACATCTCAGCTGGAGCTAATCTGTATGGTGCCTTAGAGATTGGAACTGTGCCTGGCATGAGATCGATTGCAAACTCCACCTCTCTATCTGGTGGAAGGCCTGTGACGTCGTCAGGAAAGACGTCTGGGAATTCTCTGACTACTAGCACATCTGATAGCGATGGAGTGGGCATGTCAGGTGCTGCGATGATGCTGGCCAAGAAAGCCTGACACCCCTTAGAAATGAGTCTTCGTGCCTGCATGCAAGAGATCATGCGCGGGAAACTCCTCCATCTGGTTGGCTCAAAAACAAACTGCTCCATGCCCGGCGGTCTAACCAATACTGACCTCTTCTGAAAATCAATCAGAACTCTGTTCTTTGTCAGCCAGTCTATTCCCAAAATAATGTCGAACTCTGGCATCGGCAAGACAATCAAATCAGCATACACCAGGCGGCCGTGCAATTCTAGATCAATATCTCTAACCACGCTAGTAGCTAACAGCTCTTCCCCTGATGGGACTGTCACTGAAAAGTTCATATCTAGGCCAATGGACTTGAGGTCCAAATGATTAGCAAACATCTCCGATATGAAGGAGTGAGTGGCTCCTGAGTCTATCAGTGCAGTTGTGGATAATCTCTTAATAAAAATGTTTCCTGAGATGCGTTAGCACAACACAACTTATATTCCCAAAATTACTAACATAAACCTCAAGCATAATAGAACTCAATATTCTAAGTCACTCAAAATTAGTACTAGCACCCTAATGATCCCACATAAAATTCCACATGCAAGGCAAAATAATACCGAGGTTAGGTAGAAAAGGTTACCAGTCAGTAAAGTGGTGTCTGGGTCCGCCTCCTGCGCATGCATGGCGAATACCCTGCCCTGGGTTGGCTGCTTCCACTGCGGGCACTCTTTCAGCATGTGGTCGCTAGCTCCACACTTGAAGCACTTGCCTGATCCATATAAGCACTGCCCCGGGTGTTGGCGGTTGCATTTAGGACACACCGGGTAAGCAACGGGCTTCTGAGGCGCCCCCTGCTGCTGAATTGGACCCTTGCCCTTTGGTGGTCCATGATACGGCTTCTTCCCTAGCGGCCCCTGATACTGCTTCTTAAACTGGGGCCTCTGATGCTGTTGCTGCTGATGTTGCGGTGGAGCCTGGTAGGGCCTCTTGCCCTATCTATCCACCTCTATATCCTTCAGATCCTGTTCTGCCGCCAATGCTCTAGATACGGCGACCGCATAGCTAGTAGGGCCAGCTACTCTCACATCGCGGCGCAGGATCGGCCGCAGACCATTCAGAAAATGCCTCAACTTTACATGTACATCATTCGCAATGAGGGGCACGAAGTGATACCCTCTCTCAAACTTCCTCACGAATTCTGCCACGCTACTGTCTCCCTGTCACAGCGTCATAAACTCATTGGTGAGTCTGGATCGTACTTCCTAAGTGAAGTACTTGGAGTAAAAGACCTCCTTGAAACCATTCCTTGGCAATACTTGCAGATTGACTACCACTGATGCGCTCTCCCACCATAACCTGGCGTACCCTGTCAGAAGGAACGTGGCGCATCTGACCCTATCTGCATCGGTCAGTTCCATAAAGTCAAAGATTACCTCTATGGACTTAATCCATCCCTCGGCTACCATCGGGTCAGTGGTACCCGAAAACTCCTTAGGACCCATCCTCCTAAACCTTTCGTACACTGCTTCCGGTTGGGGTCTCGCCCCTGCACCTGCTGCTGTAGCTTGGTTCCCCGCAAACTGTGCGAAGAACTGCGTCATGCCTGTGGGCATCTGTGCCTGCATGTCTGGAGGTGGTGGTGGCGGAGGATTGGCCCTCTCCTGAACTCGAGGCTCTCTGTCCTCCTCTCTGGCTTCCTGGTTAATCATACGTCTAGGAGGCATACTGTTCCAACAATTACCCAACACGTAAACCCAATATGCATGAACATATATCAATATTTTATGATGCATGTAAATCAAACTTAAAACATGCACATACTGAAATCATAACTTGATGCTTACTACATAACATAATGCAAAACTTTAAACTGACAGACTTGATGTGTCACTTCGTGAGATTCTTGCGACTGGCAGTAGGCGTGACCCTTTACAAGAACACCGCTCTGATACCAACTGTAACGTAGCGTATTTTCATACTTAAAAATTTGCGGAAAAATTAATATTTTCTTAAATGTAAACATCCATACGGTCGTCACGCAACATTCATACATCTCAAAATTATCCATCACCAATGGAATTTTGCTAAAAGAAACTGTCTCAAAATATTTCACATCCAGATATTTAAAAATTAGAGTATTTTTAAACTTTGCATAAAACGTAAACATTGCGATCCTCGGGTCTAGCCTTCCACTCAGTCCAAGCCTGCCCCTTGGTCGCCACCTCCTGTCTCCTCAACATAGTCACCTGCATCGAACAAGTCTAGTGAGTCTAAAGACTCAACACGTATAAACTGGGATAACGAGTACTACATAATAAAATCCCATGCATCTTAAAAATAGAACGTACATAACTTGAAACTTGAACTTGCATAATAAACTTGAACAAACGTACGTACATAACTAGACGTGCCATCAACATAACTTTCATAAACATACTGCATACTTGAACATACATAACTTCATCATTTTGCGTAGAGGATGTTTCAAAGCAAGTGACCCATAACATAATAAATGCCTGATCAGACAAACCACAGTACTGGGCTGACAGGGACGTATCCACAGCCACATACATGAGATCCCCGTTCATAATTTAACGGGCTGGTTGGTCCCCGTTCATAATTTAACGCTTTCCAACCTCGATCTAACCCGTTCATAATTTAACGGGCGGATTGGTCCCCGTTCAAAATTTAACGCTTTCCAATCCTAAACATAATTTGGTCACAAGACATTTAGCATACCTCAAAAACTTAAAATATTTTCTTGCACGTCATACATACTTACTTGGCGTTGAGGGTTTCGTTGGACTTCGATCGGGGCCGTCGCTGCACATACTATCATGAATTCACTTACTTAATTTGCATAACTTAGACGTAGAAATCATACTTACTCTCAAGCTCAATCATTCCTTAGAACATTCTACAATTTCCCATGGCTCGACCTTGCAAATCGTTGTACTAAACCATGACATCAAACCTCAAACATGTCATAATATTTTTCCCAAAATATGAAGGACACGGACCCCGTGCCTACCTCCGTGTAGGGGTCTGTGTAGACTCGGGTGAAAGGTTCGAAAAGAAGGGTGGACATGGACCCCGTGTCAGGGTCCGTGTGGGGGTCCGTGTAGACTCTGGAAAAATGCACTCCGGAAGGAACAAAGGCACGGACCCCGTGCCAGGGTCCGTCCGTGGGTCCGTGTACCTGCGGGACAAGTAAAGTTTCGGAAATTCTAAACAGGTTTCGTTTAACAGTCTAGACTCGATTGCACGGACCACCATTCGACACCCCAAGACTCATCCTAGCATGCCATAACATTAAACCATATTCGTACAAAATCCCAAAGCGACGATGTTCATCCTACGACACAAACCATTCAAAACGTAGCAATTGACACCAATTCGTTTCCTATGACTTCCAATGCATTCGAGTGCCTATCGACGCTAAACGACATATCAATTAACATCCCAACATCATACTAATCATACCTAGATGCAGCAACTATCACCCGTCGATCCCCAACGAAGCCTGCAACAGATAAACTTCAAGAACACAAATTTTCGTAAAAGTCGCAGTTTGAGCAGTCCCACAAAAAACGCCATAACTCACTCGTATTTTTATCCAAAAATCTCAAAGTTTATATCGAATCGAAGGTATCGAAAAGTTCTAAAATTTTGTAGTTGAGAGTGTTCTCAAAATCTCGACCGAAAAATCGCAGTTTCAACCAAAACAGTAAAAACGTAAACTTCCGATCTAAAGAGGGTTTCAAAAGCGATTTAAACATGATTGCTCAAACTTCTACACAACATACACATGGTTTTAGGCATAAATAACAACGCACACATAATATGACATGATCGATGCATCAAGAAAAGAATATGCGTGCCTTTTTTTATAATAACTTTACCGAAATGACGTCACCGAAGCGGAGATGGAAGCGAGGTTAATCCGGGATGAACGTGGCTCGATTTTCTTTGAATAAAACCAACGAAAAATCTGCTGGAACTCTAGGGAGAAAGGGCGGATGCTGAACTTGCTAGGAACCCTAATATTTCTTTCAAAGAAGTGAAATAAAATGGGAGGAATTTGTGCGTGTAAAAGTCGTGTATATGGTGTGTGTAAATATGTGTGTGTGCGTGTGTTTGCAAGTTTAGGGGAATAGATTATGGCAAAATTAATAAATTTGGGGTTAGTATAAAAATAATACTAATCTACTTACTTAATCCCCAACAAAGTTTCAATAAAATAATCATTTTAGAAACTTAAAAATTTTCCCACTACTATCTCAAAATAAACTCCTCAACTAAAATAACACACACACAAAATGCTAATTTTAAAAGTTTTAAACTCTTAAACCACTACATACGTAAATTAGGCTTTAAAATGCGAAGCTAAATAACTTTATTTAAAATGCCCATCCATAACTTAAAATAAAATACCACGTTTTTAAATTGCCAAAAATCGTCACCGGGTCTTTTCCTCAATCCCGCTTTGAATGAACGCCTGAAACATGAAACTAGAAAAACATTTTAACGTGCATCACATAAACGTAAATAATTTAAAATAATGCATTCAAATAAATCATGTATGGCTTAAAACTCATTTTAAAATTAATTAAATAAATGCATGGGTTATACGTGTACTGAATTTGGGCACTACAGATAATCCCAACATCAAGTAGTTTTAGAACTTCAGTTTTCACAACATCTTTCATGTGTGGATTTAATCTCCTTTGTGGTTGTTGAGATGTTTTTGCATTTTCTTCTAGGTGAATTTTGTGAGTGCAAATTAGTGGATTAATGTCCTTGAGATCTTTTAGTGTCCAACCAATTGCATTTTTATGTCTTTAAGCATATCAACTAATTTACCTTCTTGATCACTTTCTAGTTTGGAAGAAATTACCACCGGATATGTTTCATCTTCTCCAAGAAATGCATACTTCAATTCTTCTGGCAAGGGTTTTAACTCCAATATGGGTGGTTCGTCTTTGTTCTCATATTTTGCATCAAATTATTTCTCTGATCCTGGTAACGAGTGATACCTGTTAAAATCATCAAGATCAATTTCAATATTTTCTTTAACAGTTTCAATTGAACAAATATCTAATTGATTACGAGTACTCTCTTCTTGAATGTTTTCTTCCACAAGAGTTTCAATAAGATTTTTATCTCCACTTTCATCTCCTTTGTCATGTGGTTGCTTACAAAGATTAAAAACATTGAGCTCCAAGGTCATGTTACCAAATGACAACTTCATTATTCCATTCCTGCAATTTATAAGAGCATTAGAAGTTGCTAAAAATGGACGACCCAGAATTACAGGAATTGCATTACAAGTTTCGATAGGTTGTGTGTCTAAAACTATGAAATCGATAGGATATACAAAGTTATCAACTTGGACCAACACATCTTCTACCATACCTCTTGGAACTTTAACAGATCTATCGGCAAGTAAAAGTGTTACCGAAGTAGATTTTAACTCGCCTAGATTGAGTTCTTGATAAACTGAATATGGAAGTAAATTCACACTAGCTCCAAGATCAAGCAAGACTTTTTAAATCTTTCGTTCTCCAATAATACATGAAATAGTAGGACAACCAGGGTCTTTGTATTTCAAAGTATTATTATTTTGAATGATTGCACTTACTTGTTCGGATAAAAATGCTTTCTTTGTCACATTCAATTTTCTTTTCACAGTGCACAAGTCTTTCAAAAATTTGGCATATGATGGTACCTGTTTTATTGCATCTAATAAATGAATATTAAATTTTACTTGTTTAAAAATATCATATATATCAGAATTCAAATTTGATTTTTTTGTATTTTTCAATGCATGAGGGAATGGTGGTGACACTGTCTGTTGAACCTCCTCGTCGCAAGTTATGGGTTCCACTTCCTTACCCTTTGGAGTTGATTGATCATCATCTTCACAAGGTTCAAGAATGGATTTTTCCACAACCTTACCACTGCGAAGGGTAATAACAGATTTTACCTGATCCATCGGTTGAGTTCCAGAATTTCAAAACAACTCTCCAAATTTCAAAACCATGATGAGGACAAAGATTAAGCAATTCTTTATATCTATCCCAACACTGATAAAACGTTTCTCCTTATTTTTGAGTGAAAGTGATGATTTGCCTTTTGAAAGAATTTGTTCTATGAGATGGAAAAAACTTTTTCAAAAATTATTGTTGCAATTCATCCCAAGTTCGAATGGATCCCGATCTAAGATTTTGTAGCCAAGTTTTAGCTTTGTCTTTTAAAGAAAAAGGAAAAAGCTTAAGTCGAATGGTGTTCATGCTACAATTCAGATCATTATATGTGTTGCACACTTCTTCAAACTCTCGTAAATGCATGTATGGATTTTCAGAATCTAATCCATGAAATTTGGGTAAAAGTTGGATAATACCAGGCTTAAAATTGAAATGAGATGCATCATGGGGAAAAACTAGACATTAAGGTGCACTAGTACGTGTAGGATTCATGTGATCTCTAAGTGTTCTTCGTCTATCATGATTAGGGGTGTTCAAACTTCGGATAAAACCGAAAAAACCGAAAATCCAAACCGAAAAAACCGAACACTAAACCGAACCGAAAACCGAATTTTATAATTCGGATATAAGTGTTAACCCGAAATTAATTTGGTTCGATTTCGGATTATAAATGTCAAAACCGATGTAATGCCCGAGAATTAATCACTGTTAATCAAGGATTATTGACGTATAATTTAACGTGATTACGGAAGGGTAAACGAAGACACAATTTAAGGTAATGTGTGGCCATTTAATTTGAATTTCAGAGTGTGTTGCCGAAGCAACACTGCACCCGCGCCCTTGCATGTACCGCACCCGCGGTGCATGGACAGAAACTTGGTCAGTTTTACCGAAGGGGGACCGCACCTGCGGTGTTAGCATTACCGCACCCGCGGTCTCGACAGGTACCGCACCCGCGGTCATGCAATTTCAAAATAGATAAGATGGTCGAAGCATGAGCGCACCCGCGGTCTTACACCTACCGCACCCGCGGTGCGACGTGTTGTGCGAAAAAAATGGTGACACCTCTTAGCTTGCATGCACGAGTATATATAGGTACGAAATCCTTCAGACTTATTCAGCCAAATTCAGAGAAAGGGTCGAAGCTTTGGCATAGAAAATCCTTACGCCTTTTGCGAGAAATTCGTCCGTCTGATTTTGAATCCGACTTCGGTATTGAGTTCCTAGCAACGTAGGCTACAACTGGACGTAAGTTTTACTACGTTTTGACATGCTTTGGAATTATGATATTGTTAGAATTGAATGAAACTCATATATGTTGTTCTTGATATATTAGGCATCATAGAATCGAAGTCAGATTAAGAAACGGACTGAACATGAAATTGTTATGATTTTCGGAGTAGTTTTGGAGCCGATTTGATATCAGAATTGAGTTGTTATTGATTCTGAGATATTAAAATTGATATCTGACTGATATGATAGGGCTGGATACATTGAGACTATGTCGTTATGTTGTTGAAACAGAATTTGATTGAATTCTGATTATATCCGGTAGTACTTGAGTGGTGTATTGATACGGTACCCTCAATATTGTTATTGTCAGACTGAGTATTGACAGGCTTGGGGTTCGAGACTTCGACAGAGCCAGAGTATCAGAAAGAAATGTATAAATTAATGTTGAGTTGGGATTGCACAACTCGAGTGAGGTTTGACTCGAGTCTCCCTAAATCACATACTGTCATTTATTGCATTGATATTTGCAATTGATGAGACTGATGATTGTAGTCTATTGATTTATAGCAAATGTATGATGAGTTTGATGTTTGTAGGCTATTGATTCATAGCCACTGCATGTATTGATTTCTGAGTCGTTGAGTCATGGGCTGATTCGCCTAGTCACCGGCTAATTCGTCTGGTTATGGACTGATTCGTCTAAACTTAAGCTAATTCGCTTAATTACAGGCTGAGTTGTCTGATTATGGGCTGATTCGCCTAATTACCGGATGATTCGTCGGGTTATTGACTGAGTCGTCAATTCTGCGGCTGATTCGCCCAGACACTAGGGATTGATTCATTCCTATCGACTGAGATTCGATATGATTACCTATATCCAGATATCGGGATCCCTAGGTTAGAGTTGAGTCGAGTCTGAGACGACGTGTCAGTTGAGTCGAGTCTGAGATGACACGTCGGTTGAGTTGAGTCTGATATGACATGTTGATTTACATTGTTTATACCATTCATGATTATTGAATGTTTGATATGGATTTATGTTTCTGATTTGAGACATGTTATGAATAATCTTTATATGCTTTCGTATATGTTTTTATATGACTGCATGTTTACATTGTTTATACTGGGATATTTATATCTCACCGGAGTTATCCGGCTGTTGTCTTGTTTTGTATGTGTGCATGACAACAGGTGGGGCTGGATCAGGGTCGAGAAGAGGATGAGAGAAGATTAGATAGCATGGAGATCCGGGCTTCGAAGCAACATAGGATTCAGCACTGATATGTAGTTGAACCTAGTTGAACTCTTGTAGATAATGCAAGATTTGTATGTTCATGTTTAATATGTAATTTGAGTAAATTACATTACGTTTCCGCTTTGCATTTTAAAAAAAAATTTAGACCCTGTTTTACTAATCGATTAATTAGTCCCAATGATGATTAAGAACGTGATTAGCGTCCGGGTCCCCACAACCGAACCGACCGAAAAAACCGAAATTTAATTAAATTAATAATGTTATTTTTATTTAATATTATTTATTGAGATGATATTAGTGAATGAAGAATTATTTTGAATAATACTTAGTTGATTGTTGTTTATGTAATTCATTTGTACTTTATATTTAAATATTTTACTAAAAAATCATTTAAAAAATAACATATTATATTTTATAATATATTTATATTATTAATTTAAATAATTGTATCAAAACCGAAATAACCGACCGAAATAACCAAACCATTTCGGTAGAAACCGAACCGAACCGAAGAAAAATGGTTCGGATATCGGATTATATATTTGTAAAACCGAAAACCGAAAAAACCGAAATAAAAAACCGAAAACCAAACCGAACCGACCGATGAACACCCCTAATCATGATCATGTTGAGATTGAATTTCATCTTCATTTTCTTGGATGGGTTCTTCCGCCATGTTTTGTAAAATAAAAGGTTATTTCGAATGAGTCGACCACTAAGTGTACGTGACCAAATGCTCATGCAAATGCAAATGCAAAAGAATAAAAACACACAAAAGCAATAAAAATTCAGAAAAATAAACTATAGACAAAATTAAATAGACTTGAAATTAAATTATACTTCCCTGGAAACGGCGCCAAAAACTGTTGCGACTTTGATTGTTGCACTCCCAAGAGCAGGTTGTTCACAAGTAGTATAATTCGGTGAGTCCGAATATCGTATCCACATGGAAGCTAAAGTAATTACAAGTCCACTACAATGTCTTTTTGTTTTTGTTTTTTATTTCTTTTAATGGTTTGAATCTTTAATTGGTAATTTTTAATTGTTCAAATTTTAATTAAGTAGTTGAGATTAAAGGATCCACTCTAGGTATTTTAATAAATTTAACATTAACGAACAATATTGCAATCCACTTAATAAAATGGTTCCAATATATTAAATAATCATATTTATATTTTATTATATATTATTATCTTATAAGTATATAATATATACCAAAACTTATAAATGTTGTCAAGTATTTATTGTGCTATATATATATTTGTAAACACTAAATCAAGGTTCCCACTTTAAATGGTTGGTAAAACCAAACTAACATTTAAATGGTACCAAGAATTTAATATTATAATATATTCATATATAATAAATCAAGGCATCCACTTTAAATGGTTGGTAATACCAAACTAACATTTAAATGGTTCCAAGAATTTAGTGTAACATATAGCAACAATAAATCAAAACTCCCACTTATTAGTAGGGTATAAAAATGCTTAAAGAAATAAATATAACATAAACAATAATTAATGATTAAATAATATAAAACATAGATTCTTACCTTTTAGTAACCTTATTATCATGCCAAGAGTTTCACCTTTTCATCTCAACTTTAGGAAGTTAGCTTTTCATTATTCAAAGTGTAAAACTTTGAATATGAAATTAACATGCTAATTATAGTTAAATGAAGAAATAAAGGAAAAATATAGAGAGAAATATTATGAACTCAAAGGTTTGTTCATAGAATGAGGGATATCTCAATACATTACAATGCATCCCTATTTATAGCCAAATTTGGGGAGACAACCACAAATAAAATATTATTTTTTTACACATAAGTCCTCATTGGTGTTCCAAGATATTATATTATATTACACATCACTTTTGAAAATCTTCTTCTCCGAATTTGCTTCTTCACATAAAAAGAAACATGTGGATAATTGAGTTGTCTAGTTGTGGTATTTTTTTCAGACCATTTGACCAAGTAATTTGAGAGATATGGTCAAAATACTAGAGCATGGTAAAACTGCAACTTTTTTGGTAACTTTTATTGTTGCTTAATTTGATCCCACTTGTGGGAAGATTTTTATCTCATGCTTGCCATCAATATTGTAGATATTAACATCAACTTTCTACAGGTCCAAGAATCATCTTAATCCCATTTGCAAAACCAAGGTTATTCTTCTTTTATCGAACCTGTAAAAATAGTAAAAACTTATAATTACACAACAACTTATTTTTTATACAATTTATTATAAAATATATAATATTTAAACATTTAATAAAACAAAAACTACAAATTTATATTATAAAACATTTAATTAATGTATAATTTTTATGTTTATCAAGCAGGTTTTATGTGATTTGTTGTTGTTTTTGTTGTTGTAGTTTGGAAGCTTAGAATGAAAGTTTGGAGTATTAAAGTGTTGAATTGTAAAGTGGAAAAAAAAAATACAGAGGCTATATCGCACCCGCGCTCATATTTGCACCGCACCCGCGCTAAAATCCATACCGCACCTGCGCTCACACACCAGTAGAAGCACCGCACCCGCGATGACTTCCTGACCGCACCCGCGCTTCGTGCTAGACAGAATTCGGAAAATCTGTATTTGGGTGTGCTGCGCATGGAAGTCCGAGATTTTGGTGTGCTGCTGATTGAGGCTTGTCTGGGACTATAAAAAACCATCATTTACTTACCATATAGGGTGTTGGGAGCCAAAGGAGGAGTAGAGGCTGCTGCCAGAGGATTGAAGATCCAAATTCATCAAGTCGTTGGGAAATCTTTTGCACAACCCCGGGGACGGAATCAGCACTTCAAACTCTTGTTCTAAGTTCTTCTTTCTTTTATTTTTCATTTGATATGCCTTATTTTAGAACCATGTTTTTTTATTTTGCTTGTGTTATCATGAACTAATTTTTATTTCTAAAGGAAAGATGGAACAAAACTAGAAACCATGTGTTGGAATTTATGAACTAAGCTATTTATGTTTTTCATATTGTTAATTTTTATTTTTCTAATCTTAATGCTTTCAATTTATTGGCCATAATTTGAATGATTTATATATTTCTAAACAAGAAAATAGAAAAATACATCAATGGTATTTATAGAGTTCGGGAGGGCCTATAATGTTATCGAATCCCATAAAGAATCTAGTGCTTCTTGTGTTATTTAATTGTACATTGTTGATGGGGACGTTGCAATCCGTTTTTAGATAATTGATATCTTCTTAACATTCGGGAGAGGTAGTAGATAATTATAGGATTCATGGCTAATGAATAAGAAGGATTTTTATAATATAGCTACAAGAAATTACACATGGTGGACAGTTGCGTGAAATTGGACCTCTAGATCTTTTATTCCATTGTTAATTGCTATAAATTGGTGTTACATTTAAATCCATTTTCAATTTAGTTATTCTTGTAAACAAATCTTTTAATTGATTATTCTAAATAAAGTCGAGATTATTTTAATCACAAGTAATAATCTACATTTATATACAAATTCCTCGTGGGATCGACACTTGTACTTAAAAAAAATACAATTTACTATAACTTGACGTCGTGCTCTTGCGAGCAATCAAGAAAACACGCAACAGCACTGTGCGCACTTGCTCGCACAGTGCTGCTCGTGCAGAGGGCGCGTGCTTTGTGCGGAGCGTCCGCACAGCTCGCACAGGGCTGCTGCCCCTGCCCGAAAAGTTTGAGCAGCCGGCAGGCGGCTGCCCAGGAGTGTCTCAGGAACTGTTCTGGACAATGGGCTTGAATTGTTTGGGCCTAGGGTATAATTTTCTGAATTTTCATATTTTTGGGCAAAATTGATATTTTTGAAAATAGGTTCAATTTTTCTTTTTGAAAATTAAATTTTAGAAAATTTATAATTTTCTTGTAAAATAAATAATTATAATATGATTTTAATTA
Source organism: Primulina eburnea (assembly GCF_022965805.1). NCBI lineage: Eukaryota > Viridiplantae > Streptophyta > Magnoliopsida > Lamiales > Gesneriaceae > Primulina > Primulina eburnea. The sequence goes on along the minus strand of NC_133107.1, from coordinate 26,432,177 downwards.
ATTATTCTAAAAAGAGTTTTACAATAAATCAATTATTATTGATTTAATTGGAATTAAATAAAGGTGTTTATTTAATTTATTAAATCCTTTAATAATTGTGTTGGTTAGTGAGAAAACTATTAGATATATGAATTATCAATTAATTAAATTTGTTTAATTAAATTGATGTTAATATTTGATATTAAATGCATGAAGGATAATCGAGAGCCTTGACCAATGTGTTAGGTGTCTGTTAGGATATTTTACTGTTTTTATTCATTTTGTTAATATTTGATATTATTAAAGTGGGCTTGGTTTATGGTCCGTTTCCACCCCCATGATATGTATCTCTTATGTGTCATGGCTATTTAAATGTAATTATTAGAAATAGTGGGAGATCAAGATTGGAAGATGGTGGGCCCGATGAACAAGATGAAGACATGTAAAATATTGGAAGCTATTGTAATAGTTGTATTTGCATCCCTACATTCACCTAGGTTTTGGACCTGGGTCCATGTATGACTCACATGGATCTAATAGTGATGGCGATCGATCATCCTTATTTATTTTTGAATATCATGTTATGATATATACGATATATAGTAGTATGCATGTATGTATATTATTAAATAATATAGTTGTATGAATCCGACAAACATACAAACTCGTGACACACGATTTTTAAATTAAAATGATGAGACAATTTTAAAATTAAAATCCCTCGTTTTGAATATGATTCAAAATTTATATCAAACCGGAAAAGTAAAAATTAAAAGAGTTTAATTTTTCCTTGCCTTCCAACAACCATGGTTGAATGTTGATCGCTACCCGCGTACAGTGTCTGGCTCATATTATTGGGGAGGTCTGGACGCCGGAAAGCTGTGACTTCCACCGGAAATATGATGTGAATTGAGTGGAACTCCCATAACTTCGGCTCATATTATTGGGGGAACTCATAGCGACCATCTACTACAATTCAATTTTGATGTGTCGGTTTGACACGCGAAAGTAAACGGCGTCATATTATTGGGTCCTTATTAAACGTGAGGCAAAACACGCGGAGGTTGCATAGGGATGCAATTGGATTCTACCTCTTAGAAATTATAATTTGCTGATATTATTCGGGATTATAATTGGCTAATTGGACTCTATGTGCCCACTAAGGAAATAAGATTTCTCTTTTTCATTAGAGGGTGGTAAAAATGTCAAAATAGTGGGAAAGAATTTATAAAATAAAAATCCGTATTTTATATCTTCAAAAAATGGCCCACAAGGTGAGGGGAAAGAAATGTTCCGCCCCTCACAAGAAAAACAATCCCATTAAGAGGCAAACTCTGAAAGACACTTAAAAGGCCTACAAAACCCGATAAGTTAGAACATATTTATTTCACTGCAAGAAGTCCGGACATAAGAAATTATATGCACCAGAAATGTTCTGGAAATTTAAGTGAATGTCCAAGTAAACAGGATTTCAACAACGAACAAGAGAAAGTTAGATGATTCAAATCCCGCACAAATATAGCAAGCTAGACTATGTCACATTTCCCAAAGAAGGATGCACAAGCTAATGGGAGAATGCATGTTTTACTTGTCAGACATAAATTCTCTACTTACCCGTGAGTCCTGTCTGAATGGAAAAATGACCAAGACTTCATTCAATGGAAACGTGGAATGTGCACATGGTCTACTGGATTTGATCCACACAGACATTTGTGGCCCGCTAAGTGTTAGCACAAAATTTGGGCATTTCTACTTCATTACTTTTACTGATGACCATTCGAAGTATGGGTACGTTTATTTGATGAAACACAAATCTGAAGCATTTGAAAAGTACACAAAATTCAGATCTGAAGTAGAAAATCAGTTAGAAAGAAGTATTAAGGCACTTTGATCTGATCGAGGTGGAGAATACTTAAGTGCTGAATTTTTGGGTTATCTAAAAGAGAATGAGATTCTCTCACAGTCGACTCTACCAGCAACACCACAATTGAATCGAGTTTCTGAACGTCGTAAGAGAACTTTGTTGGACATGGTTCGATTCATGATGGGATTCACTGAATTGCCTACATCGTTTTGGGGCTTTGCGCTTGAAACTGCAGCAATATTGTTGAATAATGTCCACAGTAGATAAAACATCATATAAATATGTATGAGAAAAACTCCCAGATATTCTTACATGAGAATATGGGGATGTCCTGATTACGTGAAGCAGACAGTGAGAGACAAATTGGATAGTAGATCCACTTTGTACTACTTTGTAAGATATCAAAATAATTTTATTGGATATTACTTCTATCACCCTATTGAAACAAAAGTGTTTGTTTCAAGAAATGCCACCTTTTTGGAAAGGGAATTTCTATTAGATAGAAAAGGCAAGATGATAGAATTTGAAGAAATTCAAGATGCTCCCTCAACTATAGAAGTTGAATCCGTTTCCCAACAACCAGTAGTTTAAGTACAAGCTCCTAGAAGGTCTGATAGGGTTATTAGACCAACTGCAAGATATACGCTTCTTCATTAACAAAGCCATGATGAGCATTGTGTTGGATGTGATCCAATGAATTTCAAAGAAGCAATATCTGATACTGATTCAACCAAATGGCTTGAAACCATGCAGTCACATGAGGGAATCGTTCACATAGGATGCAAATGGATTTACAAAAGAAAACTTGGGGCGGAAGGGAAGGTTGAAACACCCCACTCCCATGACAATAACATTTAACAGAAATATTGAAACGTCTGTTATTCGTTTTCTTAAAACGTGCTAGAATTTTTTATTTAAAAACCTCACTTAGCATCGGCCGAACCATAAAATATTTTTGATATCAATTTTAAAATAAACAACCAACTGCCATTTAAAAATCCAAAGGAAAATATTTTAAAGCATAAAATCGTCAAACATTTTACCAACCTAAAAACATTATTTGAAAAGTATAGTCCATACTATAACCTCTCGAAAATCCCTCATAACATAAATAAAAGACGTAAAAATATCTTTAACATTACTTAAAATAAAAAATAATAACTAGTGCGGAAAACTAGCTTTGGTCATCGAGTTATGTGCACCTTCCAGTAAAGTCAACCATCAAGACATTCATTGTCATATTCATTTTCAAAATCACCTGCATCAATCACACCTAGTGAGTCTAAAGACTCGACACGTCATATTCTTGATAACGAGTAATACGTAATACAGTTAACATATAACAGTGAAAAATACTTGTACTTAAAATATCGTTTTCATGAAGATGTATAAACATAAACATTTTCGTAAACATTTTCATGATGCATAAAACTTTTAAATAAAAATATTTTCATAATCTTATGCATAAAAATTTTCATATAAACATAAAAATATTCATATTCATATCCATATCAACATATTCATATTTATATCATGTTCATATCCACATAATCATATTCATATTCGTATTCATGTTCGTGTATATTGAATTCAGATCGTTGATTGTGACTCGTATTCTTAAACGTATTGGGCGATGGATCCATCTAAAAAAAACCACATTACCGGGCAGTGGGGGACACCAGCAACACTCTCACCGGTCAACTGGGTCCTGGCTTACGTATTAACATATTCGTATCCGTATCCAAGAAAACACGATCTTCGGGCTCCCACAGGGACCATAACTCTCACGATATTTCCAACATATTCAGTAGTCACAATCCCTTCACGTCCTTCAATACGTTATCATTACTTAATAAAAATATGCATATAATATCATTTTTATTTTTGAAACCAAGCATGCAACATATCTTTTAAATGTCAATATTTAAATCATAAAAATCATTGACATTTAAAAATCATAACTTAACATATTAAAAATCATAAACATCCATGAATATTTTTAAAATAAACATTTAACATCATAAATGTTTAAAATAAATATTTAAATCATAAACATTTAAAATGAACGTTTTAGCATATTAAATCATAAAACATTAAACATATTAACATCTTAAAAATCCATAAGCATTTAAAATTGACATATTAACATATAAACATCAATAATAATTTGAAAATAATCATATTAGCATATAAAACAACATTTAGAGCACTGCCATGACGTTTTCTAATTTTTACGTGTAAAAAGACCGTTTTATCCCTAGACGTAAAATTTCTTGTTTTTGACATTTTCTTAATTTCATTGATTCTACCATGTCCCAAATAATTATTTAAGCCTACATGAATTTTCTCATATTTTTATTTAGCTTAAACAAGTACTTTTATATAAATCTTTAAATGTGACGTAATAATGCATTTTAATCTCGAAATAAACCAAAACTTAATATAAAATTCTCAAATTAAAAACTTAGACTTTTAATAATTATTTAAGCTTAAACCTAATTTTTCATAATTTTATAAAGCTTTAAACTAGGCGTTTTAATTAACTCGTTAATTAGCGTTTCGTGCGCTGATTAAATCCCGAATAAATCCAAAACTCGTTATTTTGATCCCAAATTTTTAAAATAACTTTTTATGATTTATTCTACCCTTCCAAGTCATGAGCCACACCCGTGGGCCCATGGATTCAATTGTTGTTCTTTAATTCGTTTTTGACACATAACTGAATCACCCGAGCCAACTCCAAATTTACTCGAGCCACGCCCGAGCCACCTTGAGCCAAAACCTAACCAACCTATCTAGGGACCCTACTGTGCAAGTCAATCCCGAAAAACCAGCCATGGCCCGCACAAAACACTTCTGAAACTTGGCCCAAAAACCTGCATGTGTTGCGTGTGTGCTTCCTCGTATGTCTAGGACTCCTAACACAACTAGGACTCTCCCAGCCAAGCCACCACCGAGCGCACACGACCCTAACCTTCCCTGGATCACACCCAGACCATACCCAGACCTACCCAAGCCCCTTAACCCACGCAGCATCCACCTGAATACAGAAGCCCATCCTGCGCACATGATGCTTCCATAGTGCCTCCCTCGCGTTTCTGTGTTTGGCTCGAGCCACCTCGAGCCACCCCACACCAACTCATGGTAATCCCTCCTAGGAACCCTCATGGAACCTTAGAACCCATAGGACTCGAACCTAGTTGAAAATCGAAGCCATACATCAGCTACCAGCCATGGCCGAGAACCCACTTATGCTAGGACTCTAAGTTTTCTTGCGTAGCCTCTTAACCAACGAGCCATCCCTTGAACCCTAAAGAATCGCCCTAGCCCAGCCCAGAGCCCCCTGGCCGAGCCTTTTAACCCTGCACAAGCTGAACACCATGCACAGCCCCTTGATCACCTCTCTGGTGGGAGTCCTAGCTTGTTAGGACTCCTCCCCAGCCTTGGTCTCGAGTCCTAGCGTGGCTAGGACTCTCTTCCCGACTCATACCTGGTCGTATCCCAGCCTGATCCCATACGAACCCAAGCCAAGCCCTTAACTCACAAAACCGAGCCCTCAATCCACATGTGATAACTGCTGGTTCCATCTACTGTTATGCTCATGATGTGCAACGTTTTAGTTGTGTTCTTTGGACCCTAAATAGTTTAAAAACATGCTTAATCCATACCCTAACCATGGCAGCCGCTTAACACAAATTAAGTCATGATTTTGGAACCAAAATTCAAGAGTTAAACACATGCATATGAATAGTTACGAAAATTGTGAATTGTGTGACTTATTTTCATGCAATTTCATAAACAATTATGTAATATGGTGTGATAATGAGTAAAAGGAGAATATGGCGTGCCTTTACGTATTAAACGCACGATAAAAACGTTGACGATTTGCGAAGAACGACGACGAACGATCATGGCTTGAATTTCCTTGAAGAAACTTCAAACTTTTCTCTTAATTTTGTGATGTGTGTGCCGTGTAGAAATTGGGAGGAAAAGAATTCTGAATTTGTTGGGGAAGGGGGCGTGTAGTTGTAGGTTTAATGGGTGGGTTTTAGTTTTAAATATTGGTTAGAATCCTAATTAAACTCTAATTGCTAGCTCAGGCCCATTAACCATATTAATTAGGCCCAATTAGCCCATTAGTGTTTAATTAAAATATTAAAAATAGTTTTGTTTAATAAAGTCTGTGAATTTATTAGCCGGGTTGCCAACACATTCGAATTTTTGTTGAAAAGCCAACACCGATAAAAATTACGTCCCGACGTATAAAATCACCTCAAAACCCTTATTTTCAAAAATAATAAAAAACATCACCCTTATTTTAAATAATTAAAAACAATTACGCGATAAAAATATTTTCTATTTTTTCAGCCATCGGTCTCCGTTCCTCGATCGCAACTCGAATAACCTTTAAAAATATATTTTAATGTAATCATGTAGAAAATAAAATTTAAACATGCAAATATGCACAAAAATAATTAATTAATGCAATTAAAACAATTAATTAAAATACAAGAGAATTTAATAATTATATGCATGTGGTTCGCGTGGACCTTCGAATTTTCAGGGCGTTACAATCTTCTCCCCTTAAATTGAATTTCGTCCTCGAAATTCGCTTATCTTTAATAACCCAAAGTTTAGATTCAGCTCTAGTATCCCGAAAATCCACGCTTCCGCTACGCTAATCTGATAAAACTTAAGTTCTAAAATGTCCTTGCGTCTTCTTGATCACAATTAAATTTTCATTCTAATTCCTTATTTTCAAATAGCGACTTAAAAAGACTCATAATGACTTAGTGTTATACCATTATAACATCGAATTTCAACTTTTCTTACAATTTCTAATATCTAAAGATGGATGATCATACTTATCGTATATTATTTTCCTTATTTTATACCCAAAAATTTCATCAACTTATCAAATTTCAATCTTAAAATCCCAAACGCATCCACTAACGCTTAGATTTTTCAAGCCTAATATCGATTCATCCTTAAAAACACATGATTGACATTCCTTATAACACTATAACCATGATACCCCAAGGTTCTAAATATTCTTAAAAAGTCCAAATCCTCAAAATTTTTACTCTTTAACACATTCAATCCTCACTTATTGTAAACTAGTTCCCAAATTCCTTAAAAATTGCCAAATAAATTCTTATTTTCCTCAAAATTATCTTAATTAATCATCAATTTAAAAAATCCTACGATTAACCCATAAGTTCTTGGCATTCTTAATTTCCTTCTCCCGGTTTCTCATAACATAATTTCAAAAAAAATTAAAATCTTATTTACCCAAAATCTATTTCTATAAACAATCTTACCTTTTATCAAAACTTAAAATCCCAATTTATGCATTTTCTTACTCCCAAGTAATTGCAAATCCTCGAATCATTATTTCTTATGAGTAGTTCCCAAAAATTAATTCAACTAATAACCATTAATCAAAAATATTTTCTTAGAAAATCTACGTGTCCCAAAAACGTTCATAAAATTCACTATTAACTTATGGCCCAAACAGTAGAATGTCAATACTAAAACCCAAAAATCAACATAGTCCAATTCCACCACAAACCAACATACGCTGAAATAAATAATTTCTTATTTCATATCGTATGACGTATAAAAATTCTAAAGCATACAAAACATATATCTTTATAATGCCATTAAACATGTGACGTGAGCATATAATTCATATAATTATACAGGTAACATCATAAAATCATATAAAGCATGTAAAACTTACAAATTGAGGCTTGACGACTGATCTTTCTGGTGCTGATGGTGGCACAACTTTTTACAGAACCTTTGCTCTGATACAAACTGAAGCGTCTGCTATTCGTTTTCTTAAAACGTGCTAGATTTTTTTTTAAAAAAATCTCACTTAGCATCGGCCGAACCATAAAATATTTTTGAAATCATTTTAAAAATAAACATCCAACTGCCATTTAAAAATCCAAAGGAAAATATTTTAAAGCATAAAATCGTCAAACATTTTACAAACCTAAAAACATTATTTGAAAAGTATAGTTCATACTATAATATCTCAAAAATCTCTCATAACATAAATAAAAGACGTAAAAATATCTTTAACATTACTTAAAATCATAAATAATAACTAGTGCGGAAAACTAGTGTCGGTCCTCGGGTTATCTGCACCTTCAGTCCAGTAAAGTCAACCATCAAGACATCCATTGTCATATTCATAATCAAAATCACCTGCATCAATAACACCTAATGAGTCTAAAGACTCAACACGTCATATTCTTGATAACGAATAATACAGTTAAAATATAACAATAAAAAATACTTGTACTTAAAATATCGTTTTCATGAAGATGTATAAACATAAACATTTTCGTAAACATTTTCATGATGCATAAAACTTTTAAATAAAAATATTTTCATAATCTTATGCATAAACATTTTCATATTAACATAAACATATTCATATTCATATCCATATCAACATATTCATATTCATATCATGTTCATATGAACATAATCATATTCATATTCATATTCGTATTCATGTTCGTGTATGTTGAATTCAGATCGTTGATTGTGACTCGTATTCTTAAACGTATTGGGCGATGGATCCATCTAAAAAAACCACAGTACTGGGCAGCGAAGGACACCAGCAATACTCTCATCGGTCAATTGAGCCATGGCCTAAGTATTAACATATTCGTATTCGTATTCGTATTCGTATTCATATCCGTATCCAAAGAAACACGATCGTCGGGCTCCCAGCGGGACCATAACCCTCATGATATTTCCAACATATTCAGTAGTCACAATCCCTTCAAGTCCTTCAACATGTTATCATCACTTAATAAAAATATGCATATAATATCATTTTTTATTTTTGAAACCAAGCATGCAACATATCTTTTAAATGTCCATATTTAAATCATAAAAATCATTGAAATTTAAAAATCATAACTTAACATATTAAAAATCATAAACATCCATGAATATTTATAAAATAAACATTTTAACATCATAAACGTTTAAAATAAACATTTAAATCATAAACATTTAAAATTAACGTTTTGCATATTAAATCATAAAACATTAAACATATTAACATCTTAAAAATCCATAAACATTTAAAATTAACATATGAATATATAAACATCCTTAATCATTGAAAATAATCATATTAGCATATAAAACAACATTTAGAGCACTGCCATGACGTTTACTAATTTTTAGGTGTAAAAAGACCGTTTTACCCCTAGACGTAAAATTTCCCGTTTTTGACATTTTCTTAATTTCATTGATTCTAAGATGTCCCAAATAATTATTTAAGCCTACATGAATTTTCTCATATTTTTATTTAGCTTAAAACGAGAACTTTTAAATAAATCTTTAAATGTGACGTATTAATGCATTTTAATCTCGAATTAAACCAAACCTTAAAATAAAATTCCCAAATTATGAACTTAGACTTTTAATAATTATTTAAGCTTAAACATAATTTTTCATAATTTTATAAAGCATAAACTTGGCGTTTTAATTAACTCATTAATTAGCGTTTTGTGCGCTGATTAAATCCCGAATAAATCCAAACTCGTTATTTTGATCCCAAATTTTTAACACAACCTTTTTATTATTTATTCTACCTTCCAAGTCATGAGCCACACCCGTGGGCCCATGGATTCATTTTTTTTTCTTTAATTTTTGTTTTGACACATAACCGAATCACCGGAGCCAACTCCTAATTTACTCGAGCCACGCCCGAGCCACCTTGAGCCAAAACCTAACCAACCGATCTAGGGACCCTACTGTGCAAGCCCAGCCCGAAAAACCAGCCTTGGCCCTCCCAAAACACTTCTGAAAGTTGGCCCAAAAACCTGCATGTGTTGTGTGTGTGCTTCCTCGTATGTCTAGGACTCCTAACCCAACTAGGACTCTCCCACCCGAGCCACAACCGAGCCCACACGACCCTAACCTTCCCTGGATCACGCCCAGACCATACCCAGACCTACTCAAGCCCCTTAACCCACGCAGCAGCCACCTGAATACAGAAGCCCATCTTGCGCACATGATGCTTCCATAGTGCCTCCCTCGAGTTTCTGTGTTTGGCTCGAGCCACCTCGAGCCACCCTGCAACAACTCATGGTCATCCCCCCTTAGGAACCCTCCTAGACCCTTATAACCCATAGGACTCGAAACTAGTTGAAAACCGAAGCCATACATCAGCTACTAGCCATGGCCGAGAACCCACTTATGCTAGGACTCTAAGTTTTCTTGCGTAGCCTCCTAACCAACGAGCCATCCCTTGAACCAGCCCAACCTGCACACTACTAGACCCTAAAGAATCGCCCTAGCCCAGTTCAGAGCCCCCTGGCCGAGCCTTTTAACCCTGCACAAGCTGAACACCATGCACAGCCCCTTAATCACCTCTCGGGTCGGAGTCCTAGCTTGCTAGGACTCCTCCCCAGCCCTGGTCTCGAGTCCTAGCGTGGCTAGGACTCTCTTCCCGACTCATACCTAGTCCTAGCCCAGCCCCGGTCCCATACGAACCCAAGCCAAGCCCTTAACTCACAAAACCGAGCCCTAAAGCCACATGTGGTAATTGCTGGTTCCATCTACTGTTATTCTCATGATGTGCAACCTTTTAGTTGTGTTATTTGGACCCTAACTAGTGTAAAAACATGCTTAATCCATACCCTAACCATGGCAGCCCCTTAACACAAATTAAATCGTGATTTTGGAACCAAAATTCAAGAGTTAAACACAAGCATATGAATAGTTACGAAAATTGTGAATTGTGTGACTTATTTTCATGCAATTTCATAAACAATTATGTAATATGGTGTGATGATGAGTAAAAGGAGAATATGGCGTGCCTTTGCGTATTAAACGCACGATAAAAACGTGGACGATTTGCGAAGAACGGCGACGAACGTTCATGGCTTGAATTTCCTTAAAGAAACTTCAAACTTTTCTCTTAATTTTGTGATGTGTGTGCCGTGTAGAAATTGGGAGGAAAAGAATTCTGAATTTGTTGGGGAATGGGGCGTGTAGTTGTAGGTTTAATTGGCGGGTTTTAGTTTTAAATATTGGTTAGAATCCTAATTAAACTCTAATTGCAAGCTTAGGCCCATTAACCATATTAATTAGGCCCAATTAGCCCATTAGTATTTAATTAAAATATTAAAAATAGTTTAGTTTAATAAAGTTTGTGAATTTATTATCCGGGTTGCCAACACGTTCAAATTTTCGTTGAAAATCCAACACCGATAAAAATTACGTTCTGGCGTATAAAATCACCTCAAAACCCTTATTTTCAAAAATAATAAAAAAACATCACCCTTATTTTAAATAATTAAAAACAATTACCCAATAAAAATATTTTCTATTTTTCAGCCATCGGTCTCCGTTCCTCGATCGCAACACGAATAACCTTTAAAAATACATTTTAATGTAATCATGTAGAAAATAAAATTTAAACATGCAAATATGAAAAATAATAATTAATTAATACAATTAAAACAAGTAATTAAAATACAAGAGAATTTAATAATTGCATACACGTGGTTCGCGTGGACCTTCGAATTTTCGGGGCGTTACAAATAACGTACGCTGAAGAATTTCATTTAGAAGGGGAAAAAAATATACCATTTACATCATAACTATTTTACGCACTAATATACATAACCATTCACAATCATATCCTTCAACACATAACCAAAAGCCAACATAAAGTTTTCCCCATCATTCATTTAGCCAATTACATGACATTTTAAAACTTCACATGTTTACTAAACTCAAAACAAAAGTGACACAACCAAACAAAATCTTTCCCATTGCCTTATATATATGACTTCTCCCGCCTAGGACAATCCGCTTCAATCCTTATTATCACCTGCATCACATGATATTAACTGGAATGAGAATAAACTCAGTAAATAGAAAGTTGTACATAACAATTAAATATACATAGCTTTGGCTTAAAACATGGCTATGACAATGGCATTATAGAAATGGCAATACAGAATGAATCAAAAGTCTCAAATCAATGAAAATTAAAGTTTATCTCATATCATGGATTAAAGGAAGGAAATGACTGTTCTGTGACTGATCGAGCAAAAATTGACCTGTGAAATCCTCAATAAAAATATGGTTTTACATGCTAAAAAATTAATCGTAAGTGCACGATGTCAAGTAATAGTATGATGTACGTGAGTACGAGTATCGTTCCAATGAAGACTGTGTTTGACAATTATTATTTCAGTTATTAGATCTTTAGCAACGAAAATTGGTTGATTGATTATTACTACTATAATCAAATAAACATGCAAATAAAATTATTAACGAATTGAATAATGAAATATAATATCTAAAATAGTTGATTTAAACTTCAAAGAGAAATGAATTTGTTGGGAATATCGGTTCACCTACCCCTCGTTAATTAACTAATTCGTTCGATATTGATTATATGCTTCCGAAAAGATTTCCTATTTCGTTGAACACACTCTCTCGAGCTATGTCAAACTAATTCTACTCAATGAAGTAATTAAATGTCTTTAATTATTTATAAAGAGTGAATTGCATGTCGATTTATGAAATCCCCTAGTTTTCGACCCTTAGGACTATGACTATCGGCGCGTATCCAATTTCATATGTCTATGCAAATTGTAGATCCACGGATTATACTACTCGTTCCTATCACAAGTTATTCTCTCGAACTCACTCGCAATATAAAAACGTTGTTAAAGTTAGCTACGCTCTAATAACACGATAAAACAGTAGTATAATCAAGAATAACGCAACAATCGGAATGTGAATTAATTCAAATCAAAGTTCGTGGTATGATCCCCTTAAATCCCAACAAAAACGTAAAAGTTTAGCTACTCGAATTCATATTAGAAATAAACAAAACTAAGTTTAAATGATAAAAACTAGATTATAAATACTAGGCCAGACGAAAATGCGAGGAACGACGCCCGGAAATCTTCGAATCTTCAACTCCAAGCGCAAACGTTCTCTCCAACTTGTGGTGGCTACGAAAAATATGTCTGAATGCCCTCAAAAACGTCCCCTCTACCTTTCCATATCATCCTCTCCTCCAAAATAAGGGAGGGAATCGGACAAGAAATCTTCCCAAAAATAAGTGGCGCTCGGGCGGTGGAATCTTACCGCTCGAGCGACACACCTTCTGTAATCTTGCTTGGGATATGCGGCAGTCGCGCTCGGGCGGTGGAAAATTACCATCCGAGCGCCGAGTCTTCTGCAAACTACATCTTGGAAGGCATTTCTCATGCTCGAGCGGTGGAATAATACCGCTCGAGCGCCGAGTCTTTTGTAAAATTGCAGCTCGTATCACCTCTCGCGCCCGAGCGGTACAATTTCACCGCTCGGGCGCCGGCCTTTTTTTTCATTTCCTTCTTGACTTGCGCACTTTGCTCCAGGTTCGAATTTCCGGTCATTTTTCCTGCAAATTTGTCACACACAAGTGAGACATGATCAAATGCAAATGTTTACTCTAAAGTGAACAAAATGTAAATGAAATTAATGTATGTACAATGCAAACACACACAAACAAATGCAATAAAATATGTAAAAAATACGTTTATCAACCCCCTCATACTAACCTTTTGCTTGCCCTCAAGAAAAATAGGTTATAGACTACAACTAACATGCAACAAACACAAAGTGAACATAATGAAATAACTAGATTGATGGTGAAGTAGCAAACATACATCGTCTGCCTCAGCGAGTTTGTGAACCACATCCAATTAGTCAAAACACACATCCATTAATATCCCTTTCAAAACATCGCACAACATTTGTTCTCTTTTATATAAAAAAATATGGTCGTGTGTGCTGTGGATTTTTCTAGTTTGTGTTTCAGACAGTTTTATTCGCAAATCATGTGGGTCGCCAAATAGACAAGTCAACACAAGTTTCTCTCTACTGAGTTCTGTTTCTATTCGGGACTAACCAGTTAACACATAAAGTGGTAGAGTTTCATAGTTGAACAACACAATTTAGGGAGTCAACAGCCATAAGTGCTCAAGTGGTTTAGAGAGAATGGGAGTACGTAGATAATTTTCACTATGCACTTGTCAGAAATTTTCTCTGACATTCCTCAACGCATTACATCTCCATCTTTTTAGCCTTGAGATAGAATTTCATCCCTTTTTGGCTCCCCTACACCTTACATTCCCCTTTTTCTTTATTATTATTTATTAATTTTTTTTGGTGCATAATTTTCTCATACGTACTCCCTGGGCTTGGGATATAGGGTATGTTTATTTATCTGACCTAGAGATGAATTTTTAGGTCCTATGCACGCACGCTTGGGATGAAGGGATTTGAGGTGTACTTTTGATTTTCTACAAGAGTTCATGCTACTGGTCCGTCACTTATTTTAACAGAAATTCATTCAAGTTCCACTCGCATCTTATGTTTCTTCAGTTCCCCACACAGATTATTTTGAACTTAACTGTCATCGACACCACTATTAAAATCCACTATATGTGCATAAGAAGATTGCAATTCATCGGGGGATTTATAACAAGTGATAAGACTAAGCAACATGTAGTTCATTTAGCCCAAAATCATCATTGGCTACCAATTTACTAGTTTCATCATCATCTGACACTTATGCAAGACCAATACGAAAAACGACCCCCTCATACTAAGGGTGTGCAATGTCCCCATTGCACAAACAAAAAGAACACAAAACACCGAAGTGCACACACGAATGAAAACACAGCATAAAATGCAACACCCGGTGGCATCCCCCTGCGGAAGGTAGTCATACTGAAACTGGTAGGGAGGAACGAACGGCGAAAGTCGTGGTATGGTCCCTGGATCTACGCCCCCGTGGAGGAGCATAGTGCGCATCATGGATTCGAGGTGGGCAAGATGTGTCGCGACGTTGGCGTTGACCTGCTCCTGATGAGCCATGAAGGCAAGGCTCTCGTCCATTTTGTCATTCTGGGTGCGCCTGGGGGCTGTGGGTGACGAGGGATGACGGTGCTTGATCCACCTGCCTCCTCCTCCTGAGTGGGGAAGTCGACTCGTCGTTTTGCCCTCTTCCGCTGTAATTCATCTACACAAATAGCCTTCATCGACTGCAACCACTCCTCATCCTCACGGAATACAACTCCCGCCCTCGCACACAATTCAAAGATGATGGTGGGGAAAAAGAGACCGACACGACTATTGTGAGCACTCAACATGATCTGAGAATTTATAAGTTTTCCAACATTTATGTTGTATCCAGCAGTCAAAGCACACAGGAGCACCGCCCGCTCTTTTTGCACCTCACTCTTATGCGAGACCGGCATCATCCGTCGGGCCAAAAATAGATACCAAAGGGAAATTTCCGCTTTCAAATACTTCTCGTCAAAGCAGCTCGGCGGTCCGCCCAAAGGTTTCCACATCGCGCCCGGGCGGCACAGCTCTGTGAGGATCGTAGCATAATCAGGGTCGGCGCCCAATGCCTCGAATTGAGAGTCATCCACTTCCGCCGTTTCTATAGTGCGTTGATCATAACAGAGTGACACAGAACTAGTCGACCCCTAACAAAGACCCTACCATCTTTCCCTTCCACCACATTCGCATAGAATTCTCTAACAACTGAAACTACCGCCGCCTTGGGTTGAGTCCCAAATTTTCCCATCCACGCCGTTCCAAATCCACAAGAGGCCCTAGATGTCTGTCCTCAAATTGCCTACGGAATCCCCTCTCGGCTATATGGTTTCTGTGAATCTTAGCATGATCGTATCTAGCCCTAGCCGTCTCACTCACAAACCGATGTCTATCAAAAGATGAGGATGAAGAGGAGGAACCGGGATTACCTCGTTGTTTCTTGGGAACCAAGGGGTTGTTGACGGAGATGGTGCCTTGAATAGAGAAGATGACCGGAGAGAGGCGTTTTTGCTTCCTAATGGAGATTGTGCCTCGTTTCCGGAGAATTGAGTGGAGATTCAAGTGCCTGCACAATAAAATCGACAAAGGGGGGCGAGAGAGATGTTAGGGATTTGGTGTTGTTTCAGAATGAGAAAGGGGAAGTGGATTCGCGTTTTTATCCGCAGGCGCGGTCGAGCGATAAGAAATTACCGCTCGAGTGCCAAGCTCTCTGGAAATTTTTTTTGCGAAATGAATGTTCGCGCTCGATCGGTAGAAAATCACCGCTCGAGCGCCGAGCACTCTGGAAATTTTCGAAGTAAGTTGTCACGCTCGAGCGGTAGAAAATGACCACTCGAGCGCCGAGCTCTCTGGAAAATTAACACCTTTTTTTAACATATATATGAAAACAAACCAATAAAAATAAATAGGACATAACTAACATAAACAAAATATCGAAGTAAATGCAACATAAGGGAAAGAGAGGTAGTTCTCAATTTATAGTCAAGAGCTTGACTGTCGGTCAGTCTCAGTTCGGATTGTCTTGGAACCGGGTGATTCCAAGTTGCGGCTCAATTGTGCCACCCATGTAGTGCTTCAGTCACTAGGCATTGACCGTAAATGTCCCAGACTTTCCATCTTGGAATTCTACAGCCCCCGATGGGTAAACATTGGAAATCACGAATGGACCAGACCATCGCGACTTCAACTTTTCGGGACATAGTCGCAACCGGGAGTTGTAGAGCAGGACGTTTTCACCGTCCTTGAATTCCCTTTCAATGATTCGCCTGTCGTGAGCCCTCTTTGTCTTTTCCTTGTATGATAGTGCGATATTATATGCCCGATTCCGAAATTCCTCCAACTGGTCCAATTGAAGTAGACGTCGTTCACCTGTATCAGTAAAGTTAAAGTTCATTGCTTTTGTTTCCTAGTATGCTCGATGCTCTAACTCTACAGGTAAATGACATGCTTTGCCAAACAATAGTCTATATGGTGTGGTGCCTATAGGTGTTTTGAACGCAGTCCTATATGCCCAAAGAGCATCATCTAATTTCATAGACCATTCCTTCCGACTTACACCTACCACTTTATCTAAGATTCGCTTTATCTCTTGGTTCGACACTTCCACTTGACCACTTGTTTTGGGGGTGATATGGGGTAGAGATCTTGTGTGTTACACCGTATTTGCTCAAATTTTTTTCAAATAATTTGTTGCAAAAATGGGTGCCATCATCACTAATGATTTCTCTTGGTGTACCAAACTTGTTAAAAATATTTTTCTTTAAAAATTTCAAGACCACTTGAGCATCATTAGTGGCATATGCTTCTGCATCTACCCACTTAGACACATAATCAACCGCAACCAAGATATATTTTTTTGTGAATGAGCTGGGATACGGTCCCATGAAGTCAATCCCCCACATATCAAAAACCTCACACTCAAGAATCTAATGGCATTTCATGACGGTTAGAGATGTTACCTGTCCGTTGCCATTTATCACAGGTTAGCACATAAGAACGAGCATCCTTAAAGAGGGTTGGCCAATAAAAGCCACATTCTAGTACCTTAGATGCCGTCTTTGTTGGTCTAAAATGACCACCTACCTCACGGTCATGGCAATGGTTGAGGATTTGACCAAACTCCTACTCTGCAACACACCTTCTTATCATGGAATCTGCACAAATCTTAAACAAAAATGGTTCCTCCCAAAAATAGTATTTCACGTTAGAAAAGAATTTCTTTCGTTGGTGAAACGATAGATTTGGTGGTTGTGTGCCTGTGACAAGAAAGTTAGCGAAATTTGCATAACAAGGGCAGTGTTTCACCTCAAATAGCTGTTCGTCAGGAAACCAATCATTTATTGCTTGATCTACACAGTCATTAATAATCACCTCCAACCTAGACAAGTGATCCGCTACCACATTCGCGACACCTTTCTTATCCTTTATTTCTAAATCAAATTCTTGCAACAATAAAATCCACTAAAGTAAGCGTGGCTTAGCATCTTTTTAGCAAGTAAATATTTAAATGCCGAGTGATCCGTGTAAACAATTACTTTGGACAAAACAAGGTACGAATGAAATTTTTCAAGTGCAAATACTACGGCAAGTAATTACTTTTCAGTTGTCGCATAATTCAATTGAGCCACGTCAAGGGTCTTACTTGCGTAGTAAATTGCATGAAATACCTTGTTTTGACGCTGGACAAGCACAGCCCCCACCGCAGTATCACTGGCATCGCACATGACTTCGAAGGGCATATCCCAATCTGGTGCCACCAAGATAAGAGCCGTCACCAAGCGCTCCTTCAAATCTTTGTACGCCTGTAGACAATCACCATTGAAATCAAAAGGCACATCTTTCATAAGTAAGGAAGACAGCGATTTGGCAATTTTTGAAAAATCTTTGATAAACCGCCTGTAAAAACCGGCATGGCCTAAGAAACTTCTAACTCCCTTTACTTAGGCTGGAGGTGGTAGGTTCTTTATGACTTCTATTTTTGCTTTGTCCACCTCAATCCCCTGTTCCGAAACCTTGTGCCCTAACACAATCCCCTCTTGTACCATGTAGTGGCACTTCTCCCAATTAAGCACCAGGTTCGTCTCCTCGCACCTCCTCAACACGGTTCTCAAATTCTGCAAACACTCATCAAACGTTGCAAAAAGATAGAAAAATCATCCATAAATATTTCGAGAAAGGTTTCAATCATATCATGGAATATAGCTATCAGAGCCGACCTTTTCGAGTACGGTGTGGTTAGGGGACGAACCAAGCGGAAGCTGGTGGGCATGTAAGGCCCGGGACCGAAGAGGGCGGGGGTTGATTGCCGGTGCCATGAGGTGGCACGGACAATAAGCGGCTCCTGACAGGCTTCTAGGTGGAGGGAACATGAATGAACCGTTCTTACATCGGAAGGAGAGGGATTCCGAGACTGTTCAATATAATGGACTTTACAGTTGAAGAGGGCTTAAAAGATTTGATTGGTATTACTCATATCACGTAAGTGCATCTTCTTTTCGGTAGCTCATCACATAAGAACTCCAAAGTTAAGCGTGCTTGACTTGGGGCAATTTTGGGATGGGGAACCCCTGGGAAGTTTCCTAGGGTGCATGTGAGTGAGGACATAAGCACGCTGGAAAGACCCGTCTTGGTACAGTGAGGACAGTCGTCGAATCTCGGGCGTTACAAGTGGTATCAGAGCGAAGGTTTTCCCCAACGGGTTGTGTACTGTTACTTCGAGAAGCTCAAGAGGTCACGTCTCATATATGTGAGTATTTACTGCTTTATATTTTATATGCTTAAAATTCTTTTAAATTTATATGATACATGATATACATGTTAGTTTCATGCCACATGAAAAATTTTAGATGCATGTTGGGTAGTGGGAATTGTTTGATATATTGAAGAACTTAGAAAAATAGGGTTCATGCACTAATTGAGCTTGATTTAGGAGTCTACTTTGGGAAATTTTTGGGTTAGAATTGCAATTTTCAGGATTTTGAGTACCGAATCGAAGAATAAGATTTAAGTTAGATGTTATGTTTGAGGTGGATAAGGGAATATAAGCTTAGTAATCATCAAGTTAAGGAAAATTTCGAGGACGAAATTCAATTTAAGGTGGGGAGAGTTGTAACGTCCGAAAAATCAGTCCACGTAAACCACATGCATGCAAAATTATTTTAATTGCTTAATTGTTTTAATTAATTGATTTTAAATGCTAGCATGGTATTTATTATATGATTAAATGCATGATTGAATAGTTAAATGATTATATGACATGGTTACATGAAATTAAGGATTTTACCCGAATATTCGATAATAGGTAGAGAAAAGGAGACCAGATACGACCAAGACAAAAATATTTATTTTCTTTAATTAATGGCAAGGCTTCCTATTATGATTAAAAATGATTTAATTTTCCTAATAATGTTGGAGTTCGAATTATTTTACGAGTCGAGCTCGATTTTTCCCGGGAAGTCGGTTTTGGGCAAACAAGGAATTTTAAAAGATCAAAAATATTATTTTATGGAAACTAATTTTATAAAATTTTATTATTTGATTAATTAAGTGTTATTGGGCCCAATTTAATTAATTTATATAGGTCCAATTACCCTTAAGCTTTCAAGCCCAAAACCAAAGCCTATTAATATGTTAATTAAATTATAAATAAGTGTTTTAGGTTTTCAAAACTTGAGAATTCAGCCTCCAAAACAGCCGAGAACACCTTGCACACACTCACAATATTTTCGAAAATTTGGGAAGGAAAGAAGCTTGTGTTCTTCGTCGTCAAGTCGTCCAACGTCGCACCCTCGCCGAAGATCGAATAATCGAGCGTTATAAACGCAAAGGAACGTTTCCTTAACTCTTTTAACATCATACAAATCATAATATGCTTGATTTAATTGTTTATGCATGAAAAATATTGGTGTTCGATTATTTTACGGTGGGATACATATTTTTTAAAATTTCAACGATTTTACGTTTGTTTGAAAAACGTTTTTGATCCCGATGGACACGCTGCCAATACATGATACAATATGAATAAAACTTAGCCAAAACATAACAAAATAATTGAGAAAACATGTCTGGAAACCGTGGGTTTATTTCAGAAAGAAGAACCGAGTGTTTTTTTGTACGCTTGTGTGCTTGTTATGGCTTAAAGGGTTCGATCACTATGCATTGGGGTTGGGTCCTAAGGGTCGTGGTCTAGGGCTGGGTTGGGTCCTAGGGCGGCTAGATGCGTGGGAGTGGCTAGGGAAGAGTCCTAGTGAACTAGGACTCTCCCCCAAGGCTTGATCGCGGCTGCTGTGGTTCTGGAGAGAGGGGGCAGCGCGGCTAGGGTCAAATCAGGAGGGTCCTGTAGGGTCCTAGGGTTATGGGAAAGGGCTGGGCCAGGGGTTGGTGAGGCTGGGTTGGTTGTGGCACGAGAAAACGTGAGTTGATCCATAGGAAGCGCGCAGGCTGCCATCTTCAGTGCAGGTGGCTCGTGCGAGAGTTCTAGGGTCTGGGCTGGTCTGGGTAGGGTCTATCCATGGTCCAGGGAAGGTTAGGGTCAGTTTGGTTTGCTGGTGGCCTGGGTAGAAGCCTCCACACAAAGTAGACAGCAGCAACTCACGAGAGGAAGGCGCGCAGCTTTGGGTCTTCTGATTTTTGTGCTTCGCTTCTTGGGTTTAGGGCTTGGGCTGGTCTGGGTAGGGGCTGGCCTTGGTCCAAGGATGGTGAGGTTCATGTGGGCTTGGTGGTGGCTCGGATGGGAGAGTCCTAGTTGGGTTAGGAGTTCTAGTGGAGCAAGGAGACTCATGCTCAAAAGATACAGAATTTGGGGTCAAGTTTCAGCTGGGTTTGTGCGAGCTACGGGCTGGTTCTTTGGGCTGGGCTTGAACAGTAGGGTCCCTAGGTGGGTTTTCTAGGGTTTGGCTCGAGGCGGATTGGGCGTGGATCGAGGAAATCGGGATATAGCTCGGGTTGATCGGTTAAGGGTCAATTTTGAAAATTAAAAAGATAAAATTCAATCCATGGGTCCACGGGTGTGGCTCATGACTTGGAAGGGTAAAATAAATACTAAAAAGGTTATGTTTAAAATTTTGGATCAAAATAATGAGTTTTGGAATTTTTTCGGGATTTAATCGCCGCACGAAACGTTAATTAAAGAATTAATTAAAACATTTAGTTTAAGCTTAATAAAATTATGGAAAATTATACTTAAACTCAAATAACTATTAGAAGTCTATGTTTTTAATTTGGGAATTTTATATTAAGGTTTTGTTTAATTCGAGATTAAAACGCATTAATATGTTATAATTAAAGATTAATTTAAAAGTAATCGATTTAAGCAAAATAAAAATATGAGAAAATTCATGTAAGCTTAAATAATTATTTAAAATATTCTCATGTCATTAAAAGTAATAAAAAGATAAATTTGAGAATTTTTACGTCCAGGGGCAAAACGGTCTTTTTGCACTTAGGAAAATACTAAAACGCTTGACAGCGTACCGAAGGATCATAATGAACGTTAAATGATATTATATGATGTAAAATAATGATTTTGATGATAATATGTATTTTTATGATTTATGATAAAGCTGTGCAATTTATACTATTTAAAATGCTATTTTTGGAAAGCTGTCTTATTTTATGATTTTTAAAGAAAATGAAAAATATTTTAAGGGATGTGAATTGACTGTGACAAAAGATATGATATATGATATATGATTTTGTGGGGATGACGTGAGGGCCAAGGCCCAGAGGGAGCCCATATACGGGCCGAGGCCCCAGAGGGACCCCGTGTATGGGAAAAGGCTCCAGAGAGACCCCGACGATCGTATTTCCACGGTGGAGACTAGTGCATATGTAAGGACCGTGTATCGTATTATCGTAAATCTTATATGATTATCGATAATTCAGGAATTTGATATGTGATTATACATTTGATGTATATTATGACAATGAAATTGAGAAAATGAATATTGTATATGAATTGATATTGTAAGAGCTCTAGTGGAGAGACCGGACGCCAATTTAGTACAAAAGTTAACATTTTTACAGAACATGTGACGCCCGGGCGGTAGAAAATGACCTCCCGAGCGCCAGGAGATTTTAGGTGTGTGTTCGGGCAGAAAGTTCCGCGCCCGAGCGGTAACTTTTGACCGCCCGAGCGCGGCACAAATCACACTCGGGGGCAGAACATCTCGCGCTCGGGCGCGAGAATTCTACCGCCCGAGCGCCGAAACGGTGAGGATAGAGATTAGATTTTCTTTTTTCTTCTTTCATTCCACCGATAGTAACTTTCTAGAAAGTTGAAAGAATTCGATTTTCTTTCGTCCAAATCGACTTCGAAATGTTGTCTAAACGCGAAACAAATTATATATTTGTGATCGTCTCGTCGGGGGCTTCTGACTGAGGTAATTTTCTTCTGGTTCTAGCAGCCCTAAATATCAAAGTGCTGGAATAGCATGTATTTAAAGTTGAATTTCTTATATGTAGTAGAATAACCGACAAGAAAATCATATTCGAAGTCGGAATCGAATTATGATATGATTTTGATTTGATATGAATTTTTGAAGTTTCAAATGATATTTGAAACTCATATTAATGATTTTGGAGTATGTTATTGATTGGAATGAGTATGTTATTGATGTAGATAAAGTGTAATATCAATATCTTCAGGCTACATCAACTGGAAACGAAGAATTGAGGTATGTTACAATCAGGTAACATACGACATGTATCTGTATTATATGATATATGTCAGCTTGATTGGATTGATTGGAATGAGATTATGTGTCTATATGCCTATTTGTTGATTTGATGTGGCATACATGGCATTGAGATTGAGATATCGATGTATAAAATAAATGTTTTGTTAACATACATCATTTGATGCATATATCGATATATGACATGCACGTTGAGCTATGATCCTTGGATACCCTGATATGATTTGATTGGATTCTGGGTTTTGTGAACACAATTGCTATGTTGGTATTATATGACCCGTAAAGCATCGACATTTGTGGCCCCGATGATTGGATATGAGATTTGGAATTTGATGGCGCTTAGTCGACGCTATCATACGAGTATCCCTTATTGAGGCCGGTGTTCCAGCTCGAGCATTGATTTGATAGCGATTCGATTGGTTCTGACATGTGCTCAGTGGATGTGCATATTACCTGATACCTCCACGACATACATGCATTGCATACCATATATCATTGTTTAGATATTTGTGGTATATATGATTGGTTGTTCCATACAGAGCTTTGCTCACCCCCAAGGGGGGCTGTTGTTGTCTTTGTGTGTGGACAATGGCAGGTACTCCAGGATATCAGGAGACCGGAGAGGGTACTTCTGGAGGTTGCCACAGCTTGGGCTGGGGTTTTATGTTTATGTCTTGTTCCCAGTATATATGTATATGTATCTATTTACCGGGGCATGTCCCGAGGATATGAGTTGTTTGTATGTGATTGGTTTTTGATTTCGTGTGGGCATGTTTTATGATACGAGATTAAATACTATTTTTAGTATTCAAGTAAAAGGATTTGGGCTCATTGTAAAGAAATTTTTAAACTCGTTTTCCGCTGCAATTAATTAACTCTAATCAGATTGCATTGTAATAAGGATTAGGAGCTAAGGGCCCCACACTAGATGGTATCAGAGCATAGCTGGGAATGCTCGATTGAATCTTGTGTACACTTGAATAGGCACGAATGAATTGTGCGCATGTGTTTGATTTATTTATATTACTTGCTCTTACTTGATTTGATTTGAGTAAGTATTTGATGAGATTGATGATATGAGATGATGGGATTATGGAATTGTTATGAAATTGTGATATTCATCTTTTGATTTGTAGATGGATCACACAAATGAAACTGCGAGTAGTAGTACTGAGAGGATTGTTGGGCAATTTGAAGGGTTGTCCATGGATGTTGTGATGGCTCAATTCCAGGATCTGAAACCACCGAGGTTCTTTGGCACTGAGAGTGCTGAAAGAGCTGAGGCCTGGTTGAAGGATATCGAGCATTTGTTTAATATTGTGGAATATTCCAAGGCTCGGAGACTGAAACTTGCTTTGTACCAGTTGAAAAATAGAGCTAAATCTTGGTGGGAAGCCGCTGAGATTGGACTGAAAGAGGCCGGGATTGAAGTCACCTGGGATGTCTTCAAGGCCCAGTTTTTGGAGCAGTATTCCCCTCCTTCTTATTATACTGCTCAGGAGAATGAATTCAATAATTTGCAGCAGGGAACGATGTCTGTTGCAGAGTATGCTTCGATGTTTTCTACTTTACTGAAGTATGCACCTCACGTAGCTGGGAATGCGAGGGCAAAATATAACAGGTTTGTAAATGGTTTACATCCTGCTTTGTATACATATGTTGTTTCTGGATTGCCTACCAGCTACGCAGAGGCGGTTGAACGAGCCAAGGCAGCCGAGGCTGGACTTAGGAGAGGAGGTCCACAGTATACTCATCCACCTCCGGTGTCAGCTCAACAGCCTTCTTTGCGACCGAGGGGTAAGTTCAAGAAGACTGGCTCTGCTTCTTCGTCTTCTTCGAGTTCTAGTGGATCCCAGAGATGGAGTCCTGTGATTTCTCCCTATTGTAGCCATTGCAGGGGTAAACATACTATCGAGCAGTGTCGAGGTATGTTTGGTACTTGTTATAAGTGTGGGCAGGAAGGCAATTTTTCTCGAGTATGTCCGAACAGGGGTACGACTTCTTCCCAACCCCAGCCCGGATTTAGAGGTGGCCCTGGTATGATGAGACCTGCTGTTCCTGTTCCATCTTTTCAGCAGTCGAGTGTCCCACGATATCGAGGACCGGGTGGTCAGAGTGCCCAAGTTCCTCCTCAAGTGAGAGTGTACGCTATGACCGAGGATCAGGCGAGAGAAGCTCCTGGTGGCGTGACTGCAGGTATTTGCACGCTTTGCGATTATCCTGCACTTGTTTTATTCGATACAGGAGCATCTCATTCATTCATATCTCATGAATTTGTTGCATCTCACGATATTGAGTGTACCCCGTTGTATGATACTTTGTCGATAGCCACGCCAGCAGGGAAGATTATTTTGTCTGAGAAGTTTGTGCATAATTGTGTATTGATATATGAGGATAATGTGGTATTTCTGAATTTGATTGTCCTCCCAATGCACGACCTTGATTGTATTGTTGGCATGGATATCTTGATGACAAATCGAGCTACTGTTAATTGTTGTCATGGAGTGGTTCGATTTCGACCGATTGATGGACCAAAGTGGAATTTTTATGGCAAGGGTTCCCAAGCCAAAATTCCATTGGTATCTTCCTTGGAAATGTCCCGATTGTTGACTAACGGAGATGAGGGTTATCTTATCTACGCTATTGATATTTCGAAGAAGGAGTCTTCTTTATCTGAGATTCTTGTTGCGAAAGAATTCCCGGATGTATTTCCCGATGAGATTCCTGATTTTCTTCCTCATCGAGAAGTTGAGTTTAGTATTGATCTTGTGCCGAGGACTGCGCCTATTTCTAAAGCTCCTTATCGCATGGCACCTCTGGAATTGAAACAATTGAAAGAACAATTACAGGATCTTCTTGATAAGGGATATGTTCGACCGAGTGTATCACCTTGGGGAGCTCCAGTTTTATTTGTTCGAAAGAAAGATGGTACTATGCGAATGTGTATCGATTATAGGCAGCTGAATCGGGCTACTGTGAAAAACAAGTACCCACTTCCGCGTATTGATGATTTGTTTGATCAGCTTCAGGGTACTTCTGTTTACTCGAAGACTAATCTTCGTTCTGGGTATCATCAAGTACGAGTTCGAGAGGAAGACGTGCCCAAAACTGCTTTTCGTACGAGGTATGGCCATTATGAATTCTTGGTTATGCCTTTTGGTCTTACGAATGCTCCTGCTATCTTTATGGATCTAATGAATCGTGTCTTTCGAGATTATCTTGACCGATTCGTTATTGTATTTATCGATGATATTCTTGTCTATTCGAAATCGAAAAAGGAGCATGCTGAACATCTGAGACTGGTACTTCAAACTCTTCGTACCAGTCATTTTTAGGCTAAATTGTCCAAATGTGAAGTCTGGATGGACAAAGTGGTATTTCTGGGCCACGTCATTTCGAGACATGGCATATCTGTTGATCCTGCTAAGGTTGAAGCTGTATTGAATTGGCCGAGACCTACAAATGTTCCTGAGATCCGTAGCTTCATGGGTTTAGCTGGTTATTATCGTCGCTTTATTGAAGGATTTTCGAAGATAGCTAAACCTATTACTCAACTGACACAGAAGAATCAGCGATTCATTTGGTCAGATGAATGTGAAGCTGGTTTTCTTGAATTGAAGGCGAGATTGACCACAGCACCTGTGCTTACTATTCCTTCAGGTACCGGAGGATTTGTGGTGTGTACAGATGCGTCTGGTAAAGGTTTGGGCTGTGTTCTGATGCAACATGGCAAAGTGGTTGCTTATGCGTCTCGTCTGAAACACGTTATCCTTTTCATGATCTCGAATTGGCTGCCATTGTGTTTGCTTTGAAGATTTGGCGCCATTACTTGTACGGAGAAAAGTTTGTTATCTATTCGGACCATAAAATCTGAAATATCTCTTTTCTCAATCAGATTTGAATATGAGGCAACGCAGGTGGATGGATCTCCTGAAAGATTTTGATTGTGAGATTCAATATCACCCTGGATCGGTGAATGTTACTGCGGATGCCCTGAGCCGTAAAGTTCATGATTCTGTTCTAGCTTCTGTTTATGTCGCCAAAGTACACGAGGATATTAGTACTTCTGGTTGGACTTTTCACTCGAATTGGAATTCTGTCACTGTTTCAGCATTGCGAATTGAGCCGAATTTGATATCGAAAATACGAAAGGCCCAACGAAGCGATGCTCAGATCCAAAAGTCGAAAGAACTTGTATCTGCAGGACATCAGTCTGGATTTCAGATTTCTTCTGATGGTTCTTTACGACTTAATGGTCGGCTGGTAGTTCCTGATGATTCTGATTTGAAATCTGCCCTTTTTCGAGAAGCACATTGTAGCAAATACAGTATTCACCCTGGAGGCCGAAAGATGTATTTGACATTGAGACCTCAATTCTGGTGGAGACGTATATATGAAGAAGGACATCGCTGAATTTATTTCGAAATGTCTTGTCTGCCAGCAAGTGAAAGCCGAGAGAATGAAAACTGGAGGTTTACTCCATAGTCTCGAAATCCCGAAATGGAATTGGGAGCATATTGCTATGGATTTTGTGACTCATTTGCCTCGTTCGCCCAAGGGCTGTGATGCTATTTGGGTTATTATTGATCGGCTTTCGAAATCTGCACATTTTATTCCGTATGAGCGGACTTATCCTTATAAAAGAATGGCCCATTTATACATTGAGAATGTTGTGAGACTGCATGGTGTACCAGTCTCGATTGTATCTGATCGTGATCCCAGATTTGCTTCTAAATTCTGGGGTAGTTTTCAAGAAGCGATGGGTACGCGTCTGGCTATGAGTACTACTTATCATCCTCAAACTGATGGCCAGACCGAGCGTACGATTCAAACATTAGAGGATATGTTGTGTGATGTTGTGATGGACTTCAGAATGGGATGGCAAGATGCCTTACCATTGGTTGAATTTTCTTATAATAATAGCTTTCGGACGAGTATCGGTATGACACCGTTTGAAGCTCTATATGGGAGACGATGTAGATCACCGTTATCCTGGGATGAAATTGGTGAGAGACAATTGACTAGACCTGAAATGATACAGGAAATGAACGATAAGGTTAAGTTGATTCGGCAGCGGATGAAAGCTGCTCAGGATCGTCAAACGAGTTATGCGAACAAACGAAGACGACCCTTGGAATTCCAGAAAGGTGACAGAGTATTTTTGAAAATATCTCCCTTTAGAGACACTGTTCGATTCGGCATGCGAGGGAAGTTCTCGATATGTTGGTCCATACGAGATTCTCGATCGAGTTGGTGATCTTGCGTATCGATTGGCATTGCCACCAGCTCTATCTGCCATTCATGATGTATTTCATGTTTCTATGCTGAGAAAATATGAACCAGATCCATCACATGTACTTGCACCTGATGAGGTTGAACTGGATCCTTCTCTTTCCTATGTTGAACAACCTGTTCGCATTATGGATCGAAAGGAAAAGATATTGAGAAACAAATCGATTCCTCTAGTACGAGTGCAATGGACACGACATGGTATTGAAGAATCAACTTGGGAATTGGAGAGCAAGATGCGAGATTTGTATCTGCATTTATTTGATGCTAGTCCATCTATTCCATTGTATTCGATGTATTCTGATCCTTATTCTGATTTTAGTTTTGATATGTATTATAACTAGTGACATATGTATGTTTACCAATGTTATGTATATAAAAAAAATGTTTGAGATTTCGAGGACGAAATCTTTTAAGAGGGGGAGAAATGTAAGGACCGTGTATCGTATTATCGTAAATCTTATATGATTATCGATAATTCAGGAATTTGATATGTGATTATACATTTGATGTATATTATGACAATGAAATAGAGAAAATGAATATTGTATATGAATTGACATTGTAAGAGCTCGAGTCGAGAGACCGGACGCCAATTTAGTACAAAAGTTAACATTTGTACAGAACATGTGGCGCCCGGGCGGTAGAAAATGACCGCCCGAGCGCCAGGAGATTTGAGGTGTGTGTTCGGGCAGAAAGTTCCGCGCCCGAGCTGTAACTTTTGACCGCCAGAGCGCGGCACAAATCACACTCGGGGGCAGAACATCTCGCGCTCGGGCGCGAGAATTCTACCGCCCGAGCGCCGAAACAGTGAGGATAAAGATTAGATTTTATTCTTTCTTCTTTCATTCCACCGATAGTAACTTTCGAGAAAGATGAAAGAATTCGATTTTCTTTCGTCCAAATCGACTTTGGAACGCTGTCTAAACGCGAAACAAAATATATATTTGTGATCGTCGTGTCGAAGGCTTCTGACTGAGGTAATTTTCTTCTGGTTCCAGCAGCCCCAAATATCAAAGTGCTGGAATAGCATGTATTTGAAGTTGAATTTCTTATATGTAGTAGAATAACCGACAAGAAACTCATATTCGAAGTCGGAATCGAATTATGATATGATTTTGATTTGATATGAATTTTTGAAGTTTCAAATGATATTTGAAACTCACATTAATGATTTCGGAGTATGTTATTGATTGGAATGAGTATGTTATTGATGTAGATAAAGTTTAATATCAATATCTTAAGGCTACATCAACTGGAAACGAAGAATTGAGGTATGTTGCGATCGGGTAACATACGACAGGTATCTGTATTATATGATATATGTCAGCTTGATTGGATTGATTGGAATGAGATTATGTGTCTATATGCCTATTTGTTGATTTGATGTGGCATACATGGCATTGAGATTGAGATATCGATGTATAAAATAAATGTTTTGTTAACACACATCATTTGTTGCATACATCGATACATGACATGCACGTTGAGCTATGATCCTTCGATACCCTGATATGATTTGATTGGATTCTGGGGTTTGTGAACACAATTTCTATGCTGGTATTATATGACCCGTAAAGCATAGACATTTGTGGCCCCGATGATTGGATATGAGATTTGGGATTTGATGGCGCTTCATCGACGCTATCATACGAATATCCCTTATTGAGGCCGGTGTGCCAGCTCGAGCATTGATTAGATAGCGATTCGATTGGTTCTGACATGTGCTCAGTGGATGGGCATATTACCTGATACCTCCACGACATACATGCATTGCATACCATATATCATTGTTTAGATATCTGTGGTATATATGATTGGTTGTTCCATACAGAGCTTTGCTCACCCACAAGGGGGGCTGTTGTTGTCTTTGTGTGTGGACAATGGCAGGTACTCCAGGATATAAAGAGACCGGAGAGGGTACTTCTGGAGGGAGCCATAGCTTGGGCTGAGGTTTTATGTTTATGTCTTGTTCCCAGTATATATGTATATGTATCTATTTACCGGGGCATGTCCCGAGGATATGAGTTGTTTGTATGTGATTGGTTTTTGATTTCGTGTGGGCATGTTTTATGATACGAGATTAAATACTATTTTTAG
The DNA here is from genome assembly GCF_022965805.1 of Primulina eburnea. Classification (NCBI taxonomy): domain Eukaryota; kingdom Viridiplantae; phylum Streptophyta; class Magnoliopsida; order Lamiales; family Gesneriaceae; genus Primulina; species Primulina eburnea. The sequence continues at coordinate 26,401,859 of NC_133107.1, read as the reverse complement.
TATTCAAGTAAAAGGATTTGGGCATCGTAAAGAAATTTTTAAACTCGTTTTCCGCTGTAATTAATTAACCCTAATCAGATTGCATTGTAATAACGATTAGGAGCTAAAGGCCCCGCAGCACACCCCCATGGACCATGTGGAGCTAAGACTGCAGTCGGCCAAAGGATAAAAGCTAGTCACTTTCAAATATCAAACTTCACCCAAAATGATATATGATTGAAAGCTTTACGATTTAATAATTTTATGATATATGATTTATTATAATGATTAAAGCTATTTTTAAATGATTTTTTTATAAATATTTATTTATGCTTAAAGTTATTTTAAAATGATTTTACTATTTATGATTTATTTATGTTCAAATGATTTTTAATGGTTTATTTTTGTTCAAAAGATTATTTTAAATAAAAATATGATTTTTAAATGCATGTGTATGTATATGTATTATTTGTTATCTATGTTTAGAACATGTTGAGTCTTTAGACTCACTAGGTTTGTATGATGCAGGATTTGATGATTTTTGGAGGCGGTGACGATTGAGTCGATCGAGTGCAGCAGTACACACCCGAGGACCTTTATGTTTCCGCATTAGCGATAGATTTGTGGTTTATAGATTTATGTTATTGATTTTTTTTAGAGATATTTTTATGTTTTAATCTATTGTTAGTGATATTTTCAAAGGTCAATTTAGGAATTTTGGTTAGGAGATTATTTAGGATTTATTTTATGCACTTGAGATTTCGCATGCTAAATTATTATGATGTTTGATTATGTTAAATTATTTTATTTATTAATTTAGAATTTATGATTTAAGATTAGAAAAAAAAAATCGAGGTCGTTTCAATAGCAGTCATGCAACGTTGAAATGTAGCTGCAGGGGCATTACAAAGGGCAAAAGGCATCCAGCGGAAAGCAAAAGTTCCATAAGGACAAGTGAAAGTGGTTTTCTCTTGATCCTCAGGTGCTATAGTGATTTGATTATACCCCGAATACCTATCTAGAAAACAGTAAAACTCATGCCCCGCTAGTCTCTCCAACATTTGATCAATAAAGGGAAGGGGAAAGTGGTCCTTACGAGTGGCATCATTCAACTTCATATAGTCAATACACAGTCGCCACCCCGTAGCTGTCCTAGTGGGTATTAATTCATTTTTTTTCATTTGTGATCACAGTAATCCCACATTTTTTCGGCACACACTGAACAGGACTTACCCATTCACTATCAGATATAGGATAGATAATACCTGCATCAAGGAGTTTGAGAGTCTCTGCTTTTACTACCTCTTGCATATTTGGATTTAATCTTCTCTGAGGTTACACAAGAGGTGAGTACTCGTCTTCCATCAAGATTTTGTGCATGCAGACTGATGGGTTGATCCTTTTTATGTCTACCACCTTCCACGCAAAAGCACTCTTGTGCGCTTTCAAAACTTCCAACAGTTTGTCCTCCATCACATCTGTCAAAGCAGCAGAAATAATGACAGGTAAAATGTTATTCTTACCTAAGTATACGTACTTTAGGTGTGGAGGCAATGGTTTGAGCTCAAGCATCGGTGGCTCCTCCAGGCTTGAATTCCGAGGGATCAAATTTCTTCGATCTCCTAAGTCCTCTAGTCTCATCCTTATTGGCCTCTTCCATGGCTGGTTGGCATTGAAGTATGCCACTATTTCGGCTTTCTCTTCGTCCAAGTCATCTTCTCTCAGTTCAGTAGTGAGAGTGGCTTCGAAAGAGTCCCTAAGAGCATCATACACATAGTTAGACACAAGAGCATCAAAAGCATCAATTCTATAACAACTATAGGAATGCAGTGTGTGCTTAAGTGCATTAAAAACATCAAAATTAATCTCTTCCTCGCCCACTCTCAATCTCAACTTGCCTTCTTGAACATCAATCAGGGCCTTGCCAGTCGCAAGGAACGGTCTCCCCAAAATCAAGGGCATCTCCACATCCTCCTCCATATCAAGTACCACAAAATCTGCAGGAAATATGAATTTATCCACCTTTACCAAGACGTCCTCTATGACCCTTCGCGGGTATTTGACAGATCTGTCTGCTAGTTGCAAGGACATCCTTGTTGGTTTAGATTCACCTAATCCGAGATTCCTAAATACAGATAAGGGCATAAGATTAATACTTGCACCAAGATCACATAAAGTCTTGTGAAAAACAACATCACCAATCATGCAAAGAATAGAAAAACTCCCTGGATCTTTTAGTTTCGGTGGGATTTTGTTTTGACCAAAGCAGAGCAATTTTCTGTTAAGTTCACCGTCATGTGATCCTCCAACTTCCTCTTGTTAGCTAGTATGTCTTTCAAAAATTTAGCATAACTAGGCATTTGCATCAAAGCATCGGCAAAAACAATATTGATATGCAATTTTTTGAATACCTCAAGAAACTTACCAAATTGTGCATCTAGTTTTGCTTTTTTTAGTGCTGCAGGAAAAGGTGGAGTAATAACAATTTTAGATTGTGCTGTGGGTGCTGGTGTTGAGTGGGAAGACTTACCTTTTGATGACTCAGTCAGTTCATCCGGCACTTGATTTTTTTCTGTTCTTCTGGCCTCTAAGATCTTTCCACTCTTCAACTCGATGCCCTTCACTTGCTCTTTTGGATTGGTCTTAGTGTTACTTGGCAAGGTGCCCGGCTCTCTACTTGCTATCATCTTTGCTAATTGTCCAATTTGATTTTCTAGCCCCTTTATCGAAGCATCTTGATTTTGGAGTCTAGTTTCGGTAGATGAGATGAACTTAGACATCAGCTGCTCCAAATTGGACTTCTCTTCTCTAGGAGGATCAGATCTGTACATCGGTTGTTTCCCGTATGTTTGTCATCCTTGTGGTCGATTCTGACTGTTTTGAACACCCCATGAGAAGTTGGGATGTTGCGTCCATCCAAGATTATATGTGTTGGAGTACGGATCATTCCTTGGACGGTTTTGGACTCCCACTTGATTCACTGGTGCCCCTTCTTGCACATAAAAGGGATTTCCATCTTGACAGTCCTTCACAAAATGTTCGCCTCCACATTTTTCACAAAATATCTCTTGAAGACGCATAGTTGTGCCACTCATGTTCAAGCCATCTAGTTTCCTGTTCAAAAAATCAAGTTGTGCAGTAATAGCAGAAAGGTCAGTTACCTGGTGGACTCCTGCACTTCTCCGCTGGTTGTTCCTTTCAGATTGAGGTTGATAGCTGCTAGCAGCCATCTCCTCCAACAGCTCATATCCCTCTTCAGCAGTCTTCCTCAATAGGTTTCCACATGCAGCAACATCTATCATAGTACGATTATGAGTAAGCAAGCCATAATAAATGGTTTGAACGACTAACCCAAGTGGCAGTTCGTGATGAGGGCATCTTCGAAATAGATCTTTGAAGCGCTCCCATGCCTCGTATAAAGACTCCTTGTCGAATTGAGCAAATGTGGTGATGTCTGCCCGCAGCTTCATGGTCTTAGCCGGAGGAAAGTATTTGATGAGAAACGCCTTTGCCATGTCCTCCCATGTGGTGATCGAACCTACAGGCAAACAATTCAACCATGCATTAGCTTTATCATGTAAGGAGAAAGGAAATAAACGCAATCTAACAGCATCATCAGAAACTCCATTAAATTTAAAAGTATCACAAATTTCGAGAAAATCTGCGATGTGCGTGTTTGGGTCATCTACTGCAGATCCTCCAAATTGGACTGTGTTCCGAATCATCTGAATTATAGCTGGTTTTATTTCGAAGTGGTTTTCCCGCACAATAGGCCTCACAATGCTGGGGCGTGCTCCATCCAAAGATGTTTGGGCATACTCCAGCATTGGTATGCGGCGTGGCATCTCAACATGTCTATCTTCAAGATGTTTCAGTCTCTGCTGTTGTCTTCTCCTGCGGAAAGTTCTTTCAATTTCAGGGTCGAACTGCTTGAGCTCCACGTCAAGCAACTTTGGCATGCACTGGACGAGATATCTGTAGCAGAATATGGAGTGTTAATTTAATAAAATGAAACAATGCTAAAGAAGATAACTAATAATAAAATTGTGAATTAACAGTCCCCGGCAGCGGTGCCAAAAACTTGATCGAGCAAAACTTGCACTGTGAAATCCTCAATAAAAATATGGTTTTATATGCTCAAAAATTAATCGCAAGTGCACGATGTCAAGTAAAGTATAATGTACGTGAGTACAAGTATAGTTCCAATGAAAACTGCGTTTGACAATTATTATTTTCAGTTATTAGATCTTTAGCAACGAAAATTGGTTGATTGATTATTACTACTATAATCAAATAAACATGCAAATAAAATTATTAACGAATTGAATAATAAAATAGAATATCTAAAATATTTGATTTAAACTTCAAAGAAAAATGAATTTGTTGGGAATATCGGTTCACCTACTCCTCGTTAATTAATTAATTCGTTCGATATTGATTATATGCTTCCGACATGATTTCCTATTCCATTGAACGCACTCTCTCGAGATATGCCAAACTAATTCTACTCAATGAAGTAATTAAATGTCAAGAGTGAATAGCATGTCGATTTATGAAATCCCCTAGTTTTTTACCCTTGGGACTATGACTATCGGCGCATATCCAATTTCATATGTCTATGCAAATTGTAGATCCACAGATTATACTACTCGTTCCTATCACAAGTTATTCTCTCGAACTCACTCGCAATATATAAACGTTGTTAAAGTTAGCTACGCTCTAATAACACGATAAAACAGTAGTATAATCAAGAATAACGCAACAATCGAAATGTGAATTAATTCAAATCAAATTTCGGGGTAGGATCACCTTAAATCCCAACAAATATGTAAAAGTTTAGCTACTCGAATTCATATTAGAAATAAACAAAACTAAGTTTAAATGATAAAAACTAGATTAGAAATGATAGGCTAGACGAAAATGCGAGCAACGACGCCCGGAAATTTTCGAATCTTCAATTCCAAGCGCAAACGTTTTCTCCAACTTGTGGTGGCTGCGAAAAATATGTCTGAATGCCCTCAAAAACGTCCCCTCTACCTTTCCATATCATCCTCTCCTCCAAAATAAGGTAGGGAATCGGACAAGAAATATTCCCAAAAATAAGTTGCGCTTGGGCGGTGGAATCTTACCGCTCGAGCGCCACACCTTTTGTAATCTTGCTTGGGATATGTGGCAGTCGCGCTCGGGCGGTGGAAAATTACCGCCCGAGCGCCGAGTCTTCTGCAAACTACATCTTGGAAGGCATTTCTCGTGCTCGAGCGGTGGAATATTACCGCTCGAGCGCCGAGTCATTTGTAAAATTGCAGCTCGTATCACCTTTCGCGCCCGAGCGGTACAATTTCACCGCTCGGGCGTCGGCCTTTTTTTCATTTCCTTCTTGACTTGCGCAATTTGCTCCAGGTTCAATTTTCTGGTCATTTTTCCTGCAAATTGGTCACACACAAGTGAGACATGATCAAATGCAAATGTTTACTCTAAAATGAACAAAATGTAAATGAAATGAACATATGCACAATGCAAACACACACAAACAAATGCAATAAAACATGTAAAAACTACGTATATCAGTGACCTGTGACTTGTGGCAAGTATCTCTAGATATAAATATCAAAACTGTGAGAGATACTTCATAATCATGTGATTGACCAATGACATGCATGAATTACTATAATTCCTTGGCTTTAATGATAAGAAATCTCATTGAGGCATTACATCAAACACTTGGTAGGAACAATGAGTTATTAGCTCCTTTGTCAATGAATTCAATAGTAATCTTTGAACAATGAATATATATAACAATATACATATCAATTATATGTCAATGGGAGGAGCTAGTTAGCAATAATATGGATTGATACATATAAATCATGTGATCACAAGGACACTTACTACAAACCAAATGAATGCTTAGATGTTCTTCAATGAAATCAGACAACAATAATCACAATCATAATCATAAATCGTCTCTAATAATCCAATGAATCATGAACCCAATTTAACCCTCAATACTCCAAACCCTTCTATACTCCAAAAACATAGAATAATTACCTTGTAGCTTGAAATCTTAGGAAGGAGCAACTAAGAAATCACTATAATCCTTGCACTTGGAGTAGAGAATTGGAGAGAAGAAACCTTGATGGAAAAGGGTTTGAATCGATGGAAGAGAAAGGAGAAAGGTTGGAAATGTGGAGAAGAGTCTAGAGTAACGTTTATAAGCCTCAATTCCTTCAAAAACGTGTTTTCTATGCCATAGACACGGACACCGTACCCGCCTCCGTGTATAGGTCCTTGTACACACTGGAAATCACTCATTTTTCATGGCAAGACCCGGACCCCGTGTGGGGGTCTGTGTAGGGGCAGAGCCAAAACTGCATTATTTCTTCCGAATTAGCAAAAGTGGTAAACATTAAAGTTGTAGCCCTATGTGTTTTCTTGCATCTCCAATTGGCCTCATGTCATTTGAAGGTCTGAGTAAAACGTTATGCTCATTCTCTCAACATGTGTCAGTGCAGGAACAACGAAACACACGACACACTTCGAGCCACTTTTGGCTCGTCTTCCCTAATGACTTAAACAAAACTCAAAACATGAAAGTTATAGCTTTATATCTTATCCTTCTAATGGAAGTGGTCTCACATCAATTGGATCAATATACAAAATATTATATTAAAAACCACAACTACTGTCACATTTGTCATACTATTTCTGCACTTCCATTTCCTATTTGGCTAAAGATCAACTTTCTATTCAACCCATTCATTTATATAATCATCACCAATTATGAACATAATACCAAAACAATGACCATATAATAACCATTTCAATATGAAAGGGGATCGGTTATGGTGCCGGTTGCGCAACGGAAGTTTAAAAATGTTTTTCAACAAGAAAACCTTAAGCCTATAATGTGTAGCAAATATGAAAAACACGAAATGTCATACATAGGGTGTTTAGAAGATTTTACCTATCAATCTCAAAGATTGATGTTATGGCTCCAACTAAGGTGTAAACACCTTAGCTCTTGATGGCAAGACAATCTACAAGCCTCCTTTCTTCAAAATTAGGCTCACCATCAACTAGCTAGAACCCCTCTTATTTTGCACTAGAAAAATAAGAGGATTTTTCAAAGAGAAGTGTAGGATTTCCTCAACAATTGAAGAAAAAAATTTTAGGAGAAAAGTGAAGATAATTTCGGCCATCACAAGCATGAGGAGAGAAGGGAAAGTTTTCTTGGTGTGTGAAAAAGTTGTTGTGTTGTCCCAAAAGCATGCCATGCCTTGGACATGAAAAAGTTGTCTCCCAACTCTTCACCTCCCCATGCACATTCTATTTGGGCTTGTAACAATTACAAGGCCCATGGACTTTTATTTAAATGTATCAAACACATTTGAGACCATTTAACATTTACTTGATTTTACTCAAGCCCACTAATTTAATAATTATTTCTAATGGGGCTCTACAAGGTCCAATGTTGTTTAATTAACCCAACATTTGAATTAATTTAATTATTTGGACTCTACTAGGTCCACTAGTGTTTAATTATTTCAACACTAGAATTAATTTAATTTAGTCCATAATAATGTATATGAAAATCACAATTTTCAAATACATTAATCGTTTGACGAACTTTTTAATTTAGGAACACTTCCTCAAATTAAAAGTTACATTCTCCTTATAGAAGTCATACTTCTATTTTTATTTACGTTTATAAACTCTTTTATAAGCCGTTCAACAAATTGAACTATTTTTACTTCTCCACGGGATCTAGAAAGCTAGCACTTGTGTGGCCCTCAATGGTTCATTGATCCAACTAGCCGTGGGTTCACATCTCCATGTGATTCGGACTAAAGATGTCCTTATACGAGCATATTCCAATTGCTCCATTCTTACTTATCAACTCCTTGATAATAAGAACGTTAGAACTCAATTCAGATAGTACCAGACCAATCATGTTAAACGCCTAGTAGTATCGCTTACATGATTCCCTAGGTATCAAATGATAGTGCCTGCAAGAACCATTCAATTATGGTTAGCGTACAGTACGGTCCCTTCAACTCATATATCCCGATCGATTCGACAACCATTGGTATATCGAGAGTTGTCAATGAATCGATACTATGTGTCATGTCGTAGATGCATCGATGGTGTAATCTATGAAATCCCTTTCATAATTACCACCATACTCTGATCAGAGATTTCAACATACACATAGGATATCCATACCCGAAGGTAAGCGGTGAATCCTCGACTACAATGCATCGATTCCTATATGTTTCGACAAAACACCCAACCTTGCCACCTGATTAACCCTTGAGAGTCGGTAACAAGTCAAAGTGTAATGCTAGCACATAGAGTCTCAATGTTGTCTCGGGTCATAAGGACTAATGGTGCACAACCGTAAACTAGGACTTTTCCACTCGATAAGTGAGAACCACTTGGAAAGTCCTTTATGGAGGGTTGCTCAGTGCACTTTACCAGGAGCACCTATCTGCATGCTCGGACATCACAATGTCCCCTACCAATGAAACATGGTACTCACATCGCAGATACTAGTCTCGAACTCGAGCAGCCTATATCCTTCCTAGCAGCGGCTGAATCGACTAGAAACTGTTTAGAATATACAGCATTCCAAATATGAGTTTCATGATACTCATCATATGAGCATCTCATATTCTTTCTAATATTTGTATATTCAAGGGCTTTATCTATGCAACTAGCATATGTATACAGATAAAGATGTGCCAAAATAATAATTTGAAATATTATTAAAATAAAGATTGTTTATAAATGCACTTTCATTGTGAACACTCGGCCAACACTTGGCTCGACGTGCACCTACTCTAACAATCTCCGACTTGCACTAAAGCCAAATACCCATATGCTTAAAACCCATCGATTCGCGATTCTTCTCGAATAATGGTCCAGGTAGAGTCTTAGTTAGCGGATCAGCAACATTATTTGCGGAGTCGACTTTGTCAATCGAAACATCTCCTCTTTCCACAATCTCTCAGAGGATGTGGTACTTTCTCAATACGTATTTGGATTTCTGATGAGACTTTGGCTCCTTTGCTTGAGCTACAGCTCCCGTGTTGTCACAAAACACCGGGACAGGAGCAACATCATTAGGAATGACGCCCAACTCTTGGAAGAAATTCCTTATCCAAATAGCCTCCTTTGCTGCATCTGATGCAGCAATGTATTCGGCCTCTGTGCTGGAATCCGTAGTACTGTCTTGCTTGGAACCCTTCCAAGAGACAACAACACCATTGAACATGAATACAAACCCAGAGGTTGACTTCGAGTCATCGATATCGCTTTGGAAGCTAGAGTCGGTATAGCCTTCCAATTTTAGTTCTCCACCCCATAGACCAAGAACAACTTATTGGTCCTTCTCAAATACTTGAGGATGTCTTTCACAGCTTTCTAATGTGGAAGACCAGGGCTCGATTGATATCTACTCACTACACTTAGTGCGAAAGCCACGTCAGGACGTGCAGATATCATCCCATACACGATGCTACCAATCGCAGATGCATAAGGAATGCTTGTCATCGCCGCTATCTCTGCATCAGTCTTGGGAGACAGACTTGGATAGGGACACGCCATGACACATTGGTAGATGTCCTCTCTTGGACTCATCCATCGAGAACCGCTTCACGATGGTATCAATGTATGTGGACTGAGTGAGACCAAGCAATCTTTTTGATCTATCTCTATAGATCTGTATTCCCAATACAAAATATGCTTCACCCAAGTCCTGCATCAAGAACTTACTCGCTAACCATATTTTAGTTGATTGCAACATTCCTACATCATTCCCAATGAGTATAATGTCATAAACATACAGCACCAGGAATGTCACAGTACTCCCACTGACCTTCTTATACACACAGGGTTCCTCAGGATTCTTAGTAAAACCAAACTCTTTGATTGTACTATCGAATCTAAGGTTCCAACTCTTAGATACCTGCTTTAGACCATAAATAGATCTTTGAAGTTTGCATATGCTCACTTCCGATAGATGTAAACCCTTCAGGTTAAGACATGTAAATCTCTTCCTTAATATCCCCATTAAGAAAGGCTGTCTTGCATCTATCTGCCATATCTCATAGTCATACCATGCAGCTATGGCTAGCAATATCCTTATAGACTTGAACATTGCAACTGGAGAAAAGGTTTCCTCAAAGTCAACTCCTTGTCTTTGAGTATATCCTTTTGCCACCAATCGCGCTTTCAAGGTCAATACCTTCCCATCCGTCCCAAGTTTCCTCTTGTAAATCCATTTACACCCTATGGGAACAATTCCCTCAGGTGGATCCACGAGATTCCACACTTGGTTCGAATGCATGGAATTCATCTCAGATTCCATTGCTTCAAGCCACTTGGATGAATCGGCATCAGATAACGCTTCCTTGAAGGTCCTTAGATCACATCCATGGATAGGCTCATCATGGCCCTCTTCAAGAAGCAGACCATACCACATAGGTGGTCTCGAGACTCTCTCGGATCTTCTAGGAGCTTGTATCTTCTCTCTTGGCTCTTCGGGTGTGGGTTCTATAATTGTGGGGGTCTCTCGAACCTCTTCGAGTTCTATCATCTCCCCTTTTCTATCCGATAGAAATTCCTTTTCCAAAAAGGTTGCATTCCTAGAAACAAACACATTTGTTTCTTGGGGATGATAGAAGTAATATCCAACGGAATTCTTTGGATATCCCACAAAGTAACATAAAATAGATCAACTATCCAATTTATCTCCCACTGTCTGCTTCACATAAGCAGGGCATCCTCGTATTCTAAGATAAGAATATTTGGGAGGCTTACCCATGCATATCTCATATGGTGTCTTATCAACTGATTTTGAATGGACATTGTTCAACAACAGTGCCGCTGTCTCAAGCGCATATCCCCAAAAAGATTGTGGCAACTTCGTGAACCCCATCATTGACCGAACCATGTCCATCAAAGTCTAGTTACGATGCTCCGAAACACCATTCAACTGCGGTGTAGCAGGCGGAGTCCACTGCGAGAGAATCCCATTCTCCCTAAGATACTCTTGGAACTCGGAACTCAAATACTCACCACCTCGATCCGATCGAAGTGTCTTGATGCTTCGTCCCAACTGCTTCTCTACTTCACATCTGAATTCTTTGAACCTTTCAAAGGCTTCAAACTTGTATTTCATCAAATACACATACCCATATCTCGAAAAGTCATCGGTAAAGGTGATGAAGTAGGCATGTCCATGCTTAGTGGTGATGCTAAGCGGACCGCACACATCGGTATGGATCAAATCCAATAACCCTTTGGCTCGCTCCACATGGCCCTTAAGGGAATTTTCGTCATCTTTCCTTTCAGACAGGATTCACAAGTCGTGAGAGCATTAATAACAGACATATCAAACATGCCCACTCCCACTAGCTTGTTCATCCTTCTTGGGAAAATATGTCCTAATCGAGCATGCCATAATTGTGCCAAATTTAGAGTATCTTTTTTTCGCTTGTTTGTTGTTGTTATAGCTTGGACTTGTTTAGTGGAATATCTTTCAATTTAAGTTATAGAGATCGTTTTCAAGTTCTCCAGTACCAATTAAACATTCATCCTTGTAAATGTTGCAAACACCTTTGCTAAATAAACAAGAATATCCATCTTTATCTAGCATAGAAATGGAAACAATGTTTTTCACCAAATCTGGTACAAACAAAACATCTCTTAAAATCAACTTAAAATCATTGTTCAACAATAAGTAAATATCTCCCATGGCCTTGGCAGCAACTCTTGCTCCATTGCCCATTATTAAGAAGGTCTCACCTTCCCTAAGTCTCCTACTTCTTCCCATCACCTGTAACTCATTACAGAGATGTGAGCCACAACCGGTATCCAATACCCAAGAAGTAGAGTTAATTGAAATGTTTACTTCAATGTAGAACATACCGTATCCAGAACCCTTCTGTGCAAGATATTCTCTGCAGTTACGCCTCCAATGTCCAGGCTTCTTGCAGTGATGATAAATATCAGCAGTCTTGTCAGCCTTTACTGGTTTGGCTGCCATAACGGGACTCGGAGATTGCCTCTTCAAGGGCACGTTCTTCTTGGGACGCTGGAAAGAACGCTTCTTTCCCTTCCTATGTGGACCAGTCTTCGTACCAGATGAAGAGCCCACATAAAGAACCGACTTCTCATCTTTCATAGAAGCCTGCATATAACACTTGGCTTTCAAGTCATGGTCACACCATTCCTTGTAAGTCTGCAATTACTCAGGAGTGCAGCTAGTCGGAGCCTCAACAGGGGACGACTTAGTAAGTGTATACGCTATCCTTTCCGAATTCAAGACGATTTCCAGATTTTTTTAGCCAATTGAGGTAATTAGGTCTCGTTAATACGTGTTTGTCGAGTATTACATATAGCGAATTTCGAATCGAAGACATTGTCAAAAAGTATTGAAAAGTAAACAGATAAATGTTAATGACTATTTTAAAATATTTAGTAAGCTATAAAGTATGGACTTTTACTTTATAAATGTTTACTCCCACTATTTTGACATCTTTCACTACCCTATAGTGAAAACGGGAAACTCCTTTACTCAGTAGGTACGTAAGGTCCAATTAACGAATTATGATCCCGAATATTTTCAGCCAATCACAATTCCTAAAAGGTAGTTTCCAATTGCATCTCCATGCAACCCTCTACATAAACTTTTGTCCCACGTTTGATTAGGACCCAATAATATGACGTCCTTCATCTTTACGTGTCAAGCCTTACCCATCGATGTTGAACCTTAATGGACGGTCGCCATGAGTTCCCTCAATAATATGAGCCGAAATCATGGGAGTTCCACGTAGTTCACATCACCATGTCAATGGATGTCACAGCTATCCGGCACCCAGGGCCCCCCCAATAATATGAGCCGAGCCCCAGCCACGGGTAGCGTTCATCATGCACCCATTGTCGATGGAAGACATGGAAATTATAAACAACTTTATAATTCCCCTTTTCAGGCTTAATATTAATTTTGCATGTTATTCAAAATGAGGGTTTTTAATTTTGAAAGGTCTCATCATTAATTTTATTTAAAAGCTCGCCATGTTTGATCGTATGTTTGCCGGATTCTTGCAACTTTGTTATTATCATAATAATAACGCACATACTCATTATTTATAATATATCATGCCTATATTATAAACAGTAAACAAAACAAGGATGATCAATCGCCCCAACACTAATGGCTCGTGTGAGCTAAACACGGGCCTAGGTCCAATCCTGGGGAAATAGATGGGATGCAAATGCAACTATTACATATACTTCCAATATTTACATATCTTCAATCTTCATAATCATCAAGTCACCATCTTCCAATCTTGATCTTCCACTATACTAATATTTAAAAATAAATATACATGGCAAATAGGGATACATCTCATGGGGTGGGAACGGGCCATAAACCAAGCCCATTTGAAATTTGATAATTATTACAATCATTCAACACAAAATATCCTAGCATACACCTAGCAAATTGGGCTTGGGCTTTTGATCATCCTTCATGCATAATATCACATATCATACACCATCAATTAATTATCACAATAATTAATTGATCCAATATTATATATCTTGATCCAATCACTAACCGCCACGATTATAAACTAAATTAACAAAGTATACAAACACCTTTGTCTACTTTCTAATTACTTTATTTTTAACCGAATTTCTTGTAAATCACAATTTACTATAAATAATTAAAGTCCAACTTCAATTATTTATATTATGAGATAATGAGTACGACTTTTGTAGATTTAAACTTAAGGGCCCAAAAAATCATTTTTCACCAAAAAACATTTTGGACAATTTAAATTCACAAATCGTGTTAGTCATCTAATGGCCCAATAACATCAATGCCCATGACACTTTGATAATCCAAAACATTTTTGGAAACCCTAGTCGTCATCGCTGTCGCCGGAGCTCCGTCGCCAGATTCCGGCCAACTTACAAAAAAAAATTAATTAAAAGATAGGGGCTACCCTTGCTGCCCGAAATGGGCAGCCCCTCGGGTAGCCCGAGGTGCCCGAAATGGGCAGCAACTTACTGCCCAAAATAGTCCCCAAAACCGGCCACGATTTGATGCGAAAATTTGTGTCATGCGATTAGAAATTGACCTCAATATAATATTATGTATATGCTACACAAAATAGTATCCTTAGCTCATGATACCACTTGAAAGGGGATTGGTTTCGGTGCCGGTTGCGCAACGGAAGTTTAAAAATGTTTTTCAACAAGAAAACCAAACACCTTGAGCCTATAATGTGTAGCAAATATGAAAAACACGAAATGTCATACATAGGGTGTACAGAAGTTTTTGCCTATCAATCTCAAAGATTGATGTTATGGCTCCAACTAAGGTGTAAACACCTTAGCTCTTGATGGCAAACAATCTACAAGCTTCCTTTCTTCAAAATTAGGCCCACCACCAACTAGCTAGAACCCCTTTTATTTTGCACTAGAAAAATAAGAGGATTTTTCAAAGAGAAGTGTAGGATTTCTTCAACAATTGAAGAACAAAAATTTTAGGAGAAAAGTGAAGGAAATTTCGGCCATCACAAGCATGAGGAGAGAAGGGAAATTTTTCTTGGTGTGTGAAAAAGTTGTTGTGTTGTCCCAAAAGCATGCCATGCCTTGGACTTGAAAAAGTTGTCTCCCAACTCTTCACCTCCTCATGCACATTCTATTTGGGCTTGTCACAATTACAAGGCCCATGGACTTTTATTTAAATGTCTCAAACACATTTGAGACCATTTAACATTTACTTGATTTTACTCAAACCCATTAGTTTAATAATTATTTCTAATTGGGCTCTACAAGGTCCGATGTTGTTTAATTAATCCAACACTTGAATTAATTTAATTATTTGGCCTCTACTAGGTCCACTAGTGTTTAATTAATTCAACACTTGAATTAATTTAATTTAGTCCATAATAATGTATATGAAAATCACAATTTTCAAATACATTACTCGTTTGGCCAACTTTTAATTTAGTAACACTTCCTCAAATTAAAAGTTACATTCTCCTTATAGAAGTCATACTTCTATTTTTATTTACGCTTATAAACTCCTTTATAAGCCGTTCAATACATTGAACTATTTTAACTTCTCAACGGGATCTAGAAAGCTAGCACTTGTGTGGCCCTTAATGGTTCATTGATACAACTAGCCGTGGGTTCACATCTCCATGTGATTCGGACTAAACATGTCCTTATACGAGCATACCCCAATTTCTCCATTCTTACTTATCAACTCCTTGATAATAAGAACATCAAAACTCAAGTCTGATAGTACCCAACCAATCATGTTAAACGCCTAGCATCATCGCTTACATGATTCCATAGGTATCAAATGATAGTGCCTGCAAAAACCATTCAATTATGGTTAGCGTACAGTACGGTCCCTTCAACTCATATATCCCGATCGATTCGACAACCATTGGTATATCGAGAGTTGTCAATGAATCGATACTATGTGTCATGTTGTAGTTGCATCGATGGTGTAATCTATGAAGCCCTTTTCATAATTACCACCATACTCTGATCAGAGATTTCAACATACACATAGGATATTCATACCCGAAGGTAAGCGGTGAATCCCCGACTACAATGCATCGACTCCTATATATTTCGACGAAACACACATAGAGTCTCAATGTTGTCTCGGGTCATAAGGACTAATGGTGTACAACCATAAACTAGGACATTTCCACTCGATAAGTGAGAACCACTTGGAAAGTCCTTTATGGAGGGTTGTTCAGTGCACTCTACCAGGAGCACATATCTGCATGCTCGGACATCACAATGTCCCCTACCAATGAAACATGGTACTCACATCGCAGATACTAGTCTCGAACTAAAGCTGCCTATATCCTTCTTAGCGGCGGCTGAATCGACTAGGAACTGTTTAGAATATAAAGTATTCCAAATATGAGTTTCATGATACTCATCGCATCTAATATTCTTTCTACTATTTGTATATTCAAGGGCTTTATCTATGCAACTAGCATAGATATACAGATAAAGATGTGCAAAAATAATAATTTGAAATATTATTAAAATAAAGATTGTTTATACATTGAGTTTCATTGTGAACACTCGGCCAACACTTGGCTTGACGTGCACCTACTCTAACACAATAAACATATCCATAACCAATAACCATTCAACATAATCTCAACTAGTAAAGCATAAAACATGATCATAAAAATAATAAACCATAAGGATTAACATGATAAAAGGTTGGGCTATTACAATCTCCCCTCCTTATAAAAATTTTGTCCCCGAAATTTGCTTACCGTTGAATAAATTGGGATAATGATGTTTCATTTCTTCCTCCGGTTCCCAAGTTGCCTCTTCAATCATATGATTCCGCCATAGAACTTTTACAATACCAATCTCTTTGTTTCTTAATACTTTTACCTTGCGATCAAGAATTTGAACGGGTACTTCTTCGTAGCTTAGGTTAGGTAAAAGATCTAATGATTCATGTCGAAGAACATGAGATGGATTGGGAAAGTATTTACGTAGCATAGAAACGTGAAAGACATTGTGAACTCGATCCAAGTCCGGTGGCAATGCAAGACGATAGGCACTGTCTCCAATTTTGTCAAGGATTTCAAACGGCCCAATGTATCGAGAACTTAACTTACCTTTCTTGCCAAAACGCATCACTCCTTTGTGAGGAGCTATTCTAATTAACACATGATCACCAACCTCGAATGCCAAAGGTCGTCGACGTACATCAGGTAACTTTTATGTCTAGACTGAGCAGTCTTCATTCGCTCTTGGATCAATGCCACAACATCTGCTGTTTGTTGAACCAAATCCGGGCCCAACATCTTCCTTTCACCTACTTCTTCCCAGTACAATGGAGATCGGCACTTTCTTCCATATAAAGCTTTGTAGGTTACCATGCCGATTGAAAATTGATAGCTGTTGTTATACGTAAATTCGACAAGAGGCAATTTGGAATCCCAACTTCCTGGGAAATCAATTGTACAAGCTCATAACATATCTTCCAGAATTTGAATTACCCTTTCGGATTGTCTGTCAATCTGAGGATGATATGTTGTGCTAACGACCAACTTGGTGCCCAAGGCTCTGTGCAAACTCTTCCGGAACTCAGAAGTAAACCTTGGGTCACGATCAGATACTATTGACACAGGGATTCCATGAAGTTTTACAATTTCAGCAACATAGACTTCAGCATATTGGTTCATTGTAAACGTTATCTTGACTGGAAGAAAATGAGCCGACTTGGTTAACCGGTCAACAATCACCCAGATGGAGTTGTAACCCATTGGTGTTCTTGGAAGTCCTGTTACGAAGTCCATGGTGATATGCTCCCTTTTCCACTGAGGTATTGGGAGATATTGCAAAGTTCTAGCAGGTCTTTGATGTTCAATCTTAACCTGCTGACAGGTTAGACATTCAGAAATAAATAACATGATATCTTTCTTCATACCTGTCCACCAATAAAGACGTCGAAGATCTTGATACATTTTGGTACTGCCAGGATGAACTAAATATGGCGTTGTATGATCTTCAATAAGTATATCTTTCCGAATGTCATCACCCCTAGGAACAAAATTCTACCTCGAGAGGTCAATAAACCATCACGATTCAAACCAAATTCAGAAAATCCTGTTAAATCATTTTTATTCTTCAACTCTAATAACTAAATATCCAATTGTTGCTTCTTTAGAATTCAATCAATCAAAGTAGAGCGAAGAACTAGCTTAAAGCATCTGCAACGGCATTAGCTTTTCCAGGAAGATAGGTAATGGTGCAATCATAGCCTTTTACCAGCTCCAACCACCTCCGCTGCCTCATATTCAATTCCCTCCGCGAAACAAATAACTCAAACTTTTATGGTCTGTAAAAATTTCACATTTCTCACCATATAAATAATGTCACCAAATCTTTAAGGCAAATACCACAGCCGCCAACTCCAAATCATGCGTGGTATAATTCTGTTCGTATTCTTTTAGCTGACGAGAAGCATAAGCAATTACTTTCCCACGTTGCATCAACACAGCACCTAACCCCTGCTTTGAGGCATTTGTATACACAACAAAATCCTCAGTACCACAAGGAAGTACTAATATAGGGGCAGATGTTAGCTTATCTTTCAGAGTTTGGAAGGCTTGTTGGCATTCTATGGTCCATTCAAATTTGATAGCTTTTCGTGTCAAGCTCGTCAATGGCAATGCTATTTTCGAGAAGTCTGCTATGAATCGTCTGTAATACCCTGCCAAACCAAGAAAACTCCGTACCTCTGAAACTGTCTTTGGAATGGACCATTGCCTAATAGATTCAATCTTTGATGGATTGACTGCTATTCCTTCTTTTGACACTATGGCCCAAAAACGCCACTTGCTCTAACCAAAACTCACATTTCTTTAACTTCGCATATAATTGCTTCTCTCTCAATGATTGTAATACGATCCTCAAATGTTCCTTATGAAGTTCTCGTTTCTTCGAATATATCAAAATATCGTCAATAAATACAATCACAAAAGCATCCAAATACGGCTTAAAGACACGATTCATCAAATCCATAAATACTGAAGGAGCACTAGTTAATCCAAACGACATCACCAAAAATTTATAATGGTCATACCTCGTTCTAAAAGCAGTTTTGGGTAAGTCCTCCGTTTTTACCTTCAATTGATGATATCCAGATCGAAGATCTATTTTCGAAAACATAGTGGCTCCTTGAAATTGATCAAAAAGATCATCAGTTTGAGGTAAATGATATTTATTTTTAATAGTTACCTTGTTGAGTTCTCGATAATCAATGCATAACCTCAATGATCCATCCTTCTTTTTTACGAACAAAATTGGAGCTCCCCATGGCGAGGAACTAGGACGTATAAAACCTTTATCTAATAGCTCCTGCAATTGATTTTTCAATTCTTTCATCTCAGTTTGAGCCATTCTGTACGGAGGCTGTACCTGGACTTAATTCAATAACAAACTCTACCTCCCGATCAGGAGGTAAGCCATGCACATCATCAGCTAATACATCATGATACTCCTGAACTGCATCAATATTCTGAATTTTCACATTACTGTCCCTATTCACATATGATACTAAGGCCAGAAAACCAGTACAACCCTTATTCAATAATTTCGTAGCTTGGAGACAAGAAATAAGGGGAATACTTACCGAGGAACCTAGCCCAACAAATTCATCACCCTCATAACCATCATCAGTTAAAAACCACACGGTCTTTTCCACACAGTCAATCACGGCACGATAAGCGTATAACCAATCCATACCCAAAATAACATCGAAAGCAACCATCGTAATTACAATAAAATCAGCATACAACAATCTCTAACCTATCTGTACCGGACATGCCTTAATAATACTAGTAGGACAAATCTCATCACCAGAAGGCAACATAATAAAAAATTTTAAAGGCATGATAGTAGGCTCGCGAGATAAGGAGTGCATAAATACTTCAGATATAAAAGAATGAGTTGCTCCGGTATCAATCAATGTAAGTGCTTCCTTGCCAGATATTAGAATATTACCTGATATGACTGAAGAATCAGGATTGGCTCCTTATTTTGTCATCGTAAAGATTCTTCTTTGAACTTTTCCTTTATCAGAGGAGAGAGGACACTTATGTGTTTTATGCCCCATTTCTTTACATCGATAACATTGATCACTACCGACCAAACACTCATCTTTGTGTGGCTTGCCACACTTAGGGCATAACGGTCGCTCCGTATTTGAAGAAGGCGCAGAAGGTTTATTGTTTTGTTCCATCTTGCCTTTGCCTTTATAACCACCTCGAACATTAGTACTTGTCCCTTGCCCTCTAGCTTGAAAAGCTTGCCTTCTTAATTGCCGCTCCTTTTCAATTTCTTGTTCATCGTGCTCGACAAGTAAGGCTCTTTCAACGATGTCTTGATAAGTGATCACCTTGGCCATATGAACATCCCTTCGAATTTCTGGTTTCAACCCACGAAGGAATGTTCTCCTTTGTCTTTATCGTTTTCAGCAATAAACGGGACAAAAACACAGCCTTCTTCAAATTTCAAAGTATACTCTGCGACAGACATAGCATCTTGCTTCAACTCAAGAAATTCCTTCACCTTTTTAGCTTTAACTTCTTTTGAAAAATATTTGGCATAGAATAACTCTTTGAACTCTTCCCATTTTAACTCGTGAACATTGACAGTTACTTTAGTAGCTTCCCACCAGATGCGAGCAGCTTTCACTAGCATAAACACGGTACATCTCTGTAATGCCCGGTTACTCGTACAAATGATAATAATGCGTTTATGTCGTTTACTATGTAGTTATTTAGATGATTAGATTTCATGTGATGATTGAGTTATCAATATTGAGATTCAACATGACTTTTATATTATTTATGGTGTATTGAGAATGAATATGTGTTAAAATAGTGGTAGTAAGAGGTGTAGGTAGAAGTAGTGCAATGAAAGTTGGTATAGGATTGCAGGAAATGAGACGAAATTGTGGTAGTTGTTACGAGTTTTAGCATAATGGTTTGAATATTGATCCAAATTGTGTGAGGCCTTAACCATTAGAAAGCTAAGATATAATGCTACAACTTTCTTATTTTGAGTTTTGTCCAAATCATTGTGCAAGACAAGCCAAAAGCGCCCCGAAGTGAGTTGTGTGTATCGTCACTCCTACAATGACACATGTCGGGATAATGGGCATAACTTTATACTCAGAGCTTTGAATGACATGAAACCAGTGGGAGATTCAAGCCAAGACATAGAGCTACAACTTCCTAGTTTATCACTTTTCCAGATTATGAACGGAAGAGACGTTTCTGGAGCGATCTTTGATGAAGCAGTGCGCAGAAGCAGAATAGGTGGCGCCCGAGCGGTAAGAAATTACCGCCCGAGCGCCAATGGTTCTGGATTTTTGGTTTTGGACAGAAAGTGTAGCGCTCGAGCGGTAATTTATGATCGCCCGAGCGCCGCCTTGCATATAAGAAGATAAGTTTCGACATTTCTAAGCAATCCCATCAGTTTTTCTCCCCTTTTCCACAGCAAACTCGAAGGAAAACTTAGGAAACTTTCTCCAACAACTCCTTTCTTCATTCCTTTCAAAGTTTTGAAGCTAGAACTTAGTTCTCCATCACAAGAACTTCATAAGGGTGTAAGTTTTCTTCTCTTTTAGTTATGGTACATGTAGGTGACAATAAAGGAATGATTTTCTTCTAGTTTATTCAATAGTGACTGAATTATTGGTATATTTGACAGTATAGGAGCGAGAAACATCGTCTCAAACAAGTATTCGTACAATTGGACAGTAAGTTGGCATGTTCTTGAAGTATTACATGAGTAATATTATGATTTCAAATACTTCCCATTGATTATTGCTATATGTACATTGTTAGTATCTTATTGATTAAAACATAGCACCATATTCCATTGTTATGTATTAAATATGTAAGAAACTCATGAATATTGATGATGGGTGCTATGTTATGAACATGAACATGAAAAGAAAAGGACTGATTTTTACATGATATAGAGCTTGTTGACATCATGGGTGGTTTTAAGTCCACCAAAGCTATTGGCCAATATATGTTCATGGGACGTGGGGTTTCCAAAGGTTGCTCCCTGACGTCCAACACAGTAGTAGCTATATAATAAAGCAAGCACGGTAGTACAGGTCAACTAATGAGGCTCAAGTACAAAAATGAACATGAATATATGCTATGATATGACATGGTTTAAAGTTTCATTGTTTTCACGACTCGATATGTATATTCTTTCGACGCATATTGATACGTACAAGTGCCAACTTATTGAGTTTTATAAACTCACGTAGCTCATGTATTATAGGATCAGGTAGCGTAGATGCTTATGATGCCGGTTCGCCAATGGATGCCTGTGGCGTGCCTCACCTCGACAAGAACCGGGACTTAGTATTGTATAGCTTCCGCATATGTATTGTACTAAAATATGTCAGGGTTTGAACAAGTTTTTACGATGGTTATGATGATACAAAATATGCTTCAGGTTGTTGCTTGAGTTGAATGACATTTTAGTTAGTATCATATTGTTGTATACATGGTATTGCTTGAGGTTTTGGTTTAAACAAAATGTAGGGACATCATGCCAAAAATTTTATAAACCATCAAAGTGACGCCTCTTGTTTGATTTTCTTCATAATATAGTTATATCATTCAAATCCTATTTTGATTATGGTAATCATGCTAAGTATAGAGTAAGGGTGTGACATTTTTATGGTATCAGAGCCCACGGTTCTTTGACAGGGAAGACACTGCACTTCATCCACATGGAGAACTCGGAAAGTAAGTATCTTTGTATCTCATAGTTTATGCTAAGTTATGTGTCTATGTATCCTACATGTAGGTTAAGATAAGCGACGATGCCACCGAAACGTAAAGTACATGAAGGAGAGTCATCTAAGGGCAAGGCCCCAGCAGTCGAAGGTGAGGGCAGTGCACTACGACCGATAGATGACTTCGCTCAATTACTCCAACAACAAGCAAAAGTCCATGGTGAACAAATCCAGCAGCTACTTGAGATGCAACGGACTACTCATGAACAGGCACAAGCTCAATCCATAGTACACAGACATGTGCCTGTTCAGACAGACGTATATGATCGTTTTAGACGTTTGAATCCTCCGGAATTCATGGGAAGCACCGATCCAGCAGTAGCAGAAGAGTGGATTAAGTCATTGGAGTCCATCTTCTCCTACCTTCATATGGATGATGCTGACCAAGTGACTTGTGCCATCTTTCTCTTAACAAAACATGCAAGAATATGGTGGGAAAGTGCAAGAGTGGCATTACCGGTTGGACCATTGACATGGGGAACTTTCAAAACTGTGTTTTACAACAAATATTTCAGTAAAGACGTACGAGCCAAAAAAGCCAGCGATTTCCTTAATCTGAAGCAATGAACCATGTCAATGGGGGAATACATACAACAATTCGAGGCCGGAGTCCAATATGTACCATATATTGCACAGGATGACACAAGTAAGGGCGAACACTTCATGCGGGGACTTCACTCTGAAATTAAAAGAGATGTAAGGATGTCGAAAGTTGCTACATACGGGGAGATAGTAGAAAGAGCACTTATGGCAGAACAAGATGAATATGACATTGACATAGACAGGCAACAACGAAGGCAACAGTACTTTCAAAAGAGCCAAGGAACAGGACAAGGCAAAAAGACCGATAGCAAAGGTGCTCGACCAGAGGAACCCCGTAGCAAGGGTCCCCCTCCACGTAAAGAACAGGACATGCCACCTTGTCCTAAATGTGGCAAACTCCATGGAGGGGAGTGTATGAAGGGTTCTAATGTCTGTTATCGTTGCAAGAAGCCAGGACAACTCGCCAAGAATTGTCCAGGAAGTTCTGATAAAGTACAGGGACGCATTTTCTCCATGACCAAATAAGAAGTGGATGCTGATACATCGATGATCACCGGTATGTTCTTGATTTCTGGTATTACTGCTATTGTTTTACTAGATTCAGGAGACACGCATTCTTTTATTTCGGAATCGTTTGTAAGGAGACTGGGCATTACAGCAAGTACAACAGAGACACTCGCTATAGCCTTACCTTCCGGGCAAGAATTAAACACAGATCAGATTGTGCGAGGATGTCCAATATATGTCCAAGGTCATCAGATGTATGCTGAATTGATTGTTTTGAAAATGACAGATTTTGATGTGATATTGGGAATGGATTGGCTCTCGAAGTACAGAGTTACTATTGACTGTGGCATAAAGATGATCAAGTGTGGGGCCCCGGACGCTAATCAAGTTCTTAATCATAATTTGGATTAATTAATCAATTATAAAACAAGGTCTAAATTTTTTATTTTTTTTAAAATACATAGCGGAAACGTAATGTAATTTACTCAAATTACATATTAAACATGACATACAAATCTTGTGTTATCTACAAGAATTCAACTAGGTTCAACTACATCTCAGTGTTGAATCCTATGTTGCTTCGAAGCCCGGATCTCCACGCTATCTAATCTTCTCTCATCCTCTTCTTGACCTTGATCCAGCCCCACCTGTTGTCATGCACACGTACAAAACAAGACAACAGTCGGATAACTCCGGTGAGAATAAATCCCAGTATAAACAATGTATACATGCAATCATATAAAAGCATATACGAAAGCATATAAGAAATATTCATAACATGTATCAAATCAGAAACATAAATCATTATCAAGCATTCAATAATCATGAATGATATAAACAATGTAAATCAACATGTCGTATCAGACTCAACTCGACCGACGCGTCGTCTCAAACTCGACTCCACTGACGCGTCGTCTCAGACTCGACTCAACTCTAACCTAGGGATCCCGATGTCTGGATATAGGTAATTATATCGAATCTCAGTCGATAGGAATGAATCAATCCCTAAACGACATCGATATAATTCATATATCAGTGTCTGGGCGAATCAGCCGCAGAATTGACGAATCAGTCAAGAATTAGGCGAATCAGCCAATAACCAGACGAATCAGCCTGTAATTAATCGAATCAGCTTAAGTTTAGACGAATCAGTCAATAACCAGACGAATCAGCCGGTAATTAAGCGAATCAGCTTAAGTTTAGACGAATCAGTCAATAACCAGCCGAATCAGCCGGTAATTAAGCGAATCAGCTTAAGTTTAGACGAATCAGTCAATAACCAGACGAATCAGCCGGTGACTAGGCGAATCAGCCTATGACTCAACGACTCAGTAGTCAATACATGCAGTGGCTATCAATCAATAGACAACAAACATCAATCTCATCAATTACAAGAATCAATGTAATAAACTAAGTATGTGATTTAGGGAAACTCGAGTCAAACCTTCCTCGAGTTGTGCAATCCCAACACAACATTAATTTATACATTTCTTTCTGATACTCTGACCCTGTCGAAGTCTCGAACTCAAAGCCTTTCAATACTCAATCTGACAATCACAATATCGAGGGTACAATATCAATACACCACTCAATCAATACTGGATATAATCAGAATTCAATCAAATTCGGTTTCAACAACATAATGTCATAATCTCAATATATCCAGCACAATCATATCAGTCAAATATCAATTCCAACATCTCATATTCGATAATACTTCAATTCTGATATCAATTCTCAATCAACTCAACTCTAAAAATCATAATAATTTCATATGGTATCTGTTCCTCAATCCGGTTTCGATTATACGATGTCTAACATGCCAAGAACGTCATATATGAATCATATCAGATTCTGACGATACCATAATTTCAGAACATATCAAAATGTAGCAAAACTTACGTCCAGTTATAGCCTATGTCGATAGGAACACCGTACCGAAGTCGGATTCAAAATCGGACGGGCGGATTTCTCACAAAAGGCGTAAGGATTTTTCAATTCTTTTCCCGAACCTTTCTCGATTCTCCCCTTTCTGATTCTGAAGAATTCGTGCATGTATATATATATATACATACATGGACATGCAGCAAGGCAAATGGCAAACCCCGCATGCAACACGTCTCGCGCTCGGGCGGTAAGAAAGTACCGCTCGAGTGCGACACTTTCTGTTCGAATGCATGGCCTATTATCCATTGGCGCTCGAGCGGTAGTTTTCTACCGATCGGGCGCCACACTTTCTGTCTGAAATCTCAACTTATGGTGCATTGGCGCTCGGGCGGTCTCTTTCTACCGCTCGGGCGCCACGAATTCTGTACAAAATTCTTGTTTGTCTTGCACCGACGCCCGGCTTTTCCACGTGAGCTCCTACAACCTCAATTCTGCCCTTTAATCCACGTCTAATTACAATCATTAAGTCTCGGGCATTACATTTCTCTCCCTCTTAGATCTGAGTTCGTCCTCGAACTCGCAAGTAATCAATTCAGATATGTCAGAAGAAATGTATCCAGAGTTTAAATCAGAAACTCATCTCAATGAATCTATTCTGAAATTTCAATCTCATATCAAATGCTATTGCTAAAAATAGCTCTGATAAAATCAATCTCGCAATACTGGTTATACAACATCTGTATATACCCAACTAACAGTTCGTAACAGCTTAACACCATCGGCTGTTATTAAGTCTGTTTATCTCAATCAAAGATATATCCAATCTTTGGTCTCAAATACCAACAGTCATCATCCGACGTTGGCATATTCAATCTTTTTATCATGAGTTGTTTTCATTTTCTTCTGAATTAGCTTCATCTTTTCAGTCATATCTCCGATTATTTCAGATCTAATCTCAAGAACTTCAGAGATATTATTTCAATAAAGAGAAAATCCCTATATTTTTCCGTACAACGCTTCAAAAGGAGTTATCTCAATACTCGTTTGATAGTTGTTATTGTACGAAAACTCACAAAATGACAGTGAATCCTGCCATTTAATGTTAACTTAAGCATTACAGCTTTCAGTATATCTTCCGAAATCTGGATAATTCACTCTGACTATCTGTCAGGTAGTGAATACTATTCAGTATTCAGATATAATCTAGTATCTAACTCTTATGGTACATTCTGTCCAACGTGCAAATCAACCAAAATCATGGTCTAATATACTCAACTCTCAGCACCTCGTGTAATCTAATCACTTTCCTGACAGAATATCAGTAATATATCATATTTGTACATTTTCATGTACGGGTTAGCACTCACAGACTGAATCAGTCTGTCATTCCTAACTCAATCCATACTCAATTCCGAGAGGAATGTAGTAACTTCATCACGATATCCTTGGGAATGTAATCTCATTTCCATTCAAGAAACGACAAGTTACATAACCAATCTCTTGGTTTCTCTCTTTCTATCTTTATCTGTCTGTAGTTCAGACATTTCAGTCCAAACTCTGCCATAATTAATCTCATCTGTTTCTATCAAAACATTTCCTGCTATCAGGATGCTTACTAAATCAAGTATTGCACCTTTCTGACAATCTATGTCATTTCACATTCGAAGTATCGGTACAAGCAAATCAGTTATTAACATACAATACAGTATTACTTACCTGATTCAAAAACGAATTCAGAACGACAGCAAGATTCAATCAGACTCAAAACATCACTCATCGGTACTGATCTGTTAAACTCATAAAACCGCAAATATCTGACAGTGATATCCACCCCAGCCAACTAATTACAGTTTAATTCTGTTAAAATCAACGAATATATCATCTTCAGATATAACACCTCCTGAATGCACTCTGTCTCAATCAGGATTCAACATTTCAGCAGTTTCTGATATCAACTCAAAGCTAAAATCAATCTCTCTGATTGGAATCAGATCTGAAGTCTTATCTGGGGGAACATCAATAACTTCCTTATCATTGGTAAATCAGCCAATGATAGACTCAACTTCAGTAAATCAACTGAATACATAAGGAGTTACTCTGCTCCTTTCTGTAATAATCGAGTCATAGCTAGTACAAATATCAAAGGAATTCTCAGTCTAGAATTCATATCGTACAATATTCATCCTTTGGCCATCTCAGGTCCGATTCTCACCATCTTCTGGAATTAATCTAGGGTAGCTCTGTACTTGGTCAGCATATCAATATCAGTAATGCAGTCCCAAAATCAGAGAATATTAGCACAACACAAGCTACCTCACGATCTAACTCGATCTCATTCTCATCCTACTCTAGTATATAAGATCTAACAGAATTCACTGATACAAGATCTTTTCCCAAAGGAAAAGAAACAAATACTACAGTAATTAGGGACTCAACAGATAATGCATGCATCAATGTAAATCTTTCAGAAATAAAGGTATGTGAAGCACCGGCATCACTCAATACATATGCAGGATAATCAAACAAATCAGTTACCTGCAACATCATCATCTGGTGCTTCCTGAGCTTGCTCCTCGGTCAAAGCAAATACTCTGGCCTGCTGTCTAGGAGGTTGGCCAACTGTCTGGCTTCTTCCTGGCCTCTGCTGTGACTGAGATGGTGCTGGCTGAAATGAAAGAACAGCAGCTGATCGTCTACTTCCCTGGGCCGCTGATCCAGATAATTCGGCTTCCTGGAATCTTTGGGAACCCCTCTGTGGACATACTCTGGGAAAATGTCCATGTTGTTTGCAAAAATGGCAGCTACCAAGTACTCCTTGGCATTGTTTAGTGGAATGTCTCCCTCCACAATTTCCGCAGTAAACGCCGGTATAACTCTGCTGAGAACCACTAGAGCTAGAAGAACTGCCGCCAGACTTCTTAAACTGCTTTCCTCTAGCCTTCAGAAAATCTTTCCTTCCACCACTACTACTGCCACTCTCGAATCGGGGAGGTGGTTGCGGTGGTCTCGACACTGGAGGAACAAATTCAGCTCCTCTCTGCCTTATCAGGCCCGCTTCAGCGCCCTTTGCTCTATTCATGGCATCAGCAAAATTATTCGGTCGCCCTGTGTTCACCAATGTAAAAATATCGGGATTCAAGCCATTGATGAACTGATCAGCAACGGCTTCGTCATTTTCAGACACATGTGGAGCAAACTTCAACAAGGTAGAAAACTTGGCCACATATTCTTCAATGTTCAGCTGACCCTGTCTCAAATTGGCAAACTCCGCCCCCTTGTCTTTCCTGTACGATACTGGGAAAAATCTCTGATAAAACTTAGTTTTAAATACATCCCAAGTAATAATCGTACCTCGTTGCTCCAAGGCCCTCTTCATGGTACTCCACCAGCTTTTTGCAACATCCAGCAACTGGTGCCCAATCAATTTAATTCGACGATCATCACTGTACTCCAGTGAATCAAACAGCATCTCAATGTTACCTAACCAACTCTCACACTCAACTGATGTCTCAGTACCCGTAAGAGTCGGTGGTTTGAAAGACTGAAACCTCTTCAGCAAGGTTTCCATTGGAGTCGGTGTTACGTCCATTGGAGGATTCGATGTACTACCCTGTTCTGGTATTCTTCTGGGAGGCATATCTGAATATCACAAGGATTAGTAACCCAATCCAACAAACCTGTTTCAATTCAGTCTCTCCTCCGATCATCATACTGCTGATCGAGAATCGGTTCGAATTCATTTCAAATAATACATATTACAAAATCAAATCAGATAATTCAAGTAACATATATTATATAAAGCAGTAAGCCTAATAAATTGCTATCATGCAAAAGCAAGGAAGAAACTCAATCTACCCCGCTCACTAGCCTCTTCTATCTCAATCTAAAGGATCTATCGCTCTGATACCACCTGTTGTGGGGACCCGGACGCTAATCAAGTTCTTAATCATTATTGGGATTAATTAATCAATTATAAAACAGGGTCTAAATTTTTTTTTTTAAAATACAAAGCGGAAACGTAATGTAATTTACTCAAATTACATATTAAACATGACATACAAATCTTGTGTTATCTACAAGAATTCAACTAGGTTAGTGCTGAATCCTATGTTGCTTCGAAGCCCGGATCTCCACGCTATCTAATCTTCTCTCATCCTCTTCTTGACCCTGATCCAGCCCCACCTGTTGTCATGCACACATACAAAACAAGACAACAGTCGGATAACTCCGGTGAGAATAAATCCCAGTATAAACAATGTATACATGCAATCATATAAAAGCATATACGAAAGCATATAAAAAATATTCATAACATGTATCAAATCAGAAACATAAATCATTATCAAGCATTCAATAATCATGAATGATATAAACAATGTAAATCAACATGTCGTATCAGACTCAACTCGACCGACGCGTCGTCTCAGACTCGACTCCACTGACGCGTCGTCTCAGACTCGACTCAACTCTAACCTAGGGATCCCGATGTCTGGATATAGGTAATTATATCGAATCTCAGTCGATAGGAATGAATCAATCCCTAAACGGCATCGATATAATTCATATATCAGTGTCTGGGCGAATCAGCCGCAGAATTGACGAATCAGTCAAGAATTAGGCGAATCAGCCAATAACCATACGAATCAGCCTGTAACTAAGCGAATCAGCTTAAGTTTAGACGAATCAGTCAATAACCAGACGAATCAGCCGGTAATTAAGCGAATCAGCTTAAGTTTAGACGAATCAGTCAATAACCAGACGAATCAGCCGGTAATTAAGCTAATCAGCTTAAGTTTAGACGAATTAGTCAATAACCAGACGAATCAGCCGGTGACTAGGCGAATCAGCCTATGACTCAACGACTCAGTAGTCAATACATGCAGTGGCTATCAATCAGTAGACAACAAACATCAATCTCATCAATTACAAGAATCAATGTAATAAACTAAGTATGTGATTTAGGGAAACTCGAGTCAAACCTTCCTCGAGTTGTGCAATCCCAACACAACATTAATTTATACCTTTCTTTCTGATACTCTGACCCTGTCGAAGTCTCGAACTCAAAGCCTGTCAATACTCAATCTGACAATCACAATATCGATGGTACAATATCAATACACCACTCATCAATACTGGATTTAATCAGAATTCAATCAAATTCGGTTTCAACAACATAATGTCATAATCTCAATATATCCAGCACAATCATATCAGTCAAATATCAATTCCAACATCTCATATTCGATAATACTTCAATTCTGATATCAATTCTCAATCAACTCAACTCTAAAAATCATAATAATTTCATATGGTATCTGTTCCTCAATCCGGTTTCGATTATACGATGTCTAACATACCAAGAACATCATATATGAATCATATCAGATTCTGACGATACCATAATTTTAGAACATATCAAAATGTAGCAAAACTTACGTCCAGTTATAGCCTACGTCGATAGGAACACCGTACCGAAGTCGGATTCAAAATCGGACGGGCGGATTTCTCACAAACCTTTCCCGAACCTTTCTCGATTCTCCCTTTTCTGATTCTGAAGAATTCGTGCATGTATATATATATATACATACATGGACATGCAGCAAGGCAAATGGCAAACCCCGCATGCAACACGTCTCGCGCTCGGGCGGTAAGAAAGTACGGCTCGAGCGCGGCACTTTCTGTTCGGATGCATGGCCTATTATCCATTGGCGCTCGGGCGGTAGTTTTCTACCGCTCGGGCGCCACACTTTCTGTCTGAAATCCAAACTTATGGTGCATTGGCGCTCGGGCGGTCTCTTTCTACCGCTCGGGCGCCACGAATTCTGTACAAAATTCTTGTTTGTCTTGCACCGACGCCCGGCTTTTCCACGTGAGCTCCTACAACCTCAATTCTGCCCTTTAATCCACGTCTGATTACAATCATTAAGTCTCGGGCATTACATCAAGTTTGCACCAGTAGGAGCTGAACCATTCACCGTAGCAAGTGCAGGTAAATCCTTACCTCTTCGGATAATATCTTGTATGAAGGCTTGTAAATTACTACAGAAGGGGTGTCAAGGATATTTAGCACCTGTGTTAACTAGTGATCCACATGTTCGTGAATTAAAAGATACAGATGTTGTTTGTGAATTTCCAGAAGTATTTCCTGATGATGTAACAGGCTTACCCCCAGATAGAGAGATCGAATTTGTAATTGATGTTGTGACAGGAACTCATCCGATCTCAAAAGCTACTTATCGATTAGCTCCTACAAAAATGAAAGAACTGAAAGAACAGTTACAGGATTTTCTTGATAAAGGGTTTATTAGACCGAGCTTTTCACCGTGGGGTGCACCTGTTTTGTTTGTGAAGAAGAAAGACGGTACCCTTCGTCTATGCATTGATTATCGGGAGTTGAACAAAGTGACAATCAAAAATAAGTATCCACTCCCTAGAATTGATGATTTGTTTGATCAACTACAAGGAGCTGCTATCTTTTCGAAGATTGATTTACGATCAGGCTATCATCAATTAAAAGTTAAATCAGATGATAACTCAAAGACTGCCTTCCGAACCAGGTACGGGCATTATGAATTTCTTGTAATGCCATTTGGACTAACAAATGCACCAGCAACTTTTATGGATTTAATGAATAGAATTTTCAAGCCATTTCTACACAAGTTTGTGAATGTGTTTATAGATGATATTCTCATCTACTCATGAACTGTAGAGGAGCATCGAGAACATTTGCAATTAGTTTTGCAGACTTTGAAGGATAAACAATTATATGCCAAATGGAAGAAATGTGAATTTTGGCTTGAACAAGTAGCATTTTTGGGTCATATCATTTCAAAAGAAGGCATATCAGTGGATCCAAGTAAGATTGAAGCTGTTAATAACTGGCTATGACCTACCACTGTTACCGAGGTACGTAGTTTTCTTGGGCTAGCTGGTTATTACCGTCGGTTTATAGCGGGATTTTCTAAGATAGCATTGCCTTTGACTGCTTTAACTCGGAAGAATGTGAAATTTGTATGGGACGAAGCATGTGATCGTAGTTTCCAAGAGTTAAAGGTAAAATTGACTTCAGCACCGGTCCTTGCTATTCCAGAAGGATCAGGAGATTTTGTAGTGTATAGTGATGCTTCGAAACAAGGTTTAGGAGCAGTCTTGATGCAACACGGGAAGGTGATTGCTTATGCCTCTAGGCAATTGAAAGAATATGAAAAGAACTATCCCACACATGATTTAGAACAGGCAGCAGTGGTATTTGCGTTAAATATTTGGCGCCATTATCTGTATGGTGAACGGTGTGAAATTTACACGGACCACAAGAGTCCGAAATATTTATTTACGCAAAAGGAACTGATTATGAGACAACGACGTTGGTTGGAATGGGTGAAGGATTACGATTGTGTTATTAACTATCATCCAGGTAAAGCCAATGTTGTTGCAGATGCGTTAAGTCGAAAGTCCAGTTCTATTGCTGCGATGCAAGTTCAAGAACAAATCCTATGGGATTTGCGGAACTTGAAGCTTGATGTTATTCCAAAGGGAGCTGCAATTCAGCTATCATCTCTTATGGTTCGACCGACGCTTGCAGACAGGATTAAGGTCGAACAAAACACAGATAATGAATTACAACAATTGAGGCAGCGAGATGAAGAAAAATGAAATTTTAACTTTGAATTGGATGGGGAAGCAATATGGACATATCAAGGGAGATTGTGTGTGCCAAAGCAAGGAACGATCAGAACCGACATTCTTATTGATGCTCATGCTACTCCCTAT
The DNA here is from genome assembly GCF_022965805.1 of Primulina eburnea. Taxonomy (NCBI): domain Eukaryota; kingdom Viridiplantae; phylum Streptophyta; class Magnoliopsida; order Lamiales; family Gesneriaceae; genus Primulina; species Primulina eburnea. The sequence goes on along the minus strand of NC_133107.1, from coordinate 26,368,771 downwards.
TCGATCCATCCAGGAGGCACAAAAATGTACAAGGATTTGAAACCATTATTTTGGTGGCCAGGTATGAAAAGGGACATTGCTCAATTAGTTGCACAATGTCTAACTTGTCAACAGGTCAAAACTGAACATCAAAGACCAGCAGGACTCCTGAAACCACTACCCATTCCTGAATAAAAATGGGAACACATCACGATGGATTTCATTCTTGGTTTGCCAAGAACTCAAAGAGGGTTCAATGCTATATGGGTTATTGTGGATCGACTTACAAAATCAGCTCAATTTCTTCCGGTGAAGACCACATACACGATGAATCAATATGCTGAAGAATACATCAAAGAGATAGTGAGGCTTCATGGCATCCCAGTGTCCATTGTATCAGATAGAGATCCCAAATTTACATCTGCATTTTGGAAAAGCTTGCATCATGCTATGGGAACTCGATTTTCATTCAGCACAGCATTCCACCCTCAAACTGATGGACAATCAGAACGAGTGAATCAGAACTTAGAAGATATGTTGAGGGCATGTACTATTGACTTCCCAGGTAGTTGGGACAGTAAACTACCGTTGGCTGAGTTTACATATAACAATAGCTATCAGTCAAGCATTGGAATGGCACCATATACTGCATTATATAGTATAAAATGTCGATCTCTAGTACATTGGGATGAAATAGGAGAAAAGGAAATTATTATGCCCTGAATTGGTACAACAGACAGCTGAATTGGTAACCAAGATCAGAGAAAGAATGCACACTGCCCAGAGTCGACAGAAAAGCTATGCTGATGTGCGATGTCGTCGATTGGAATTTCAGGTTGGTGACCATGTATTTGTAAAGATATCACCATTGAAGGGCATTTTGCGTTTTGGTAAGAAAGGAAAATTGAGTCCAAGATATATCGGTCCATTTGAAATCTTGGAAAGAATAGAAGACAGAGCCTACCGAGTTGCTTTACCTCCGAACTTGTCAAATGTTCACAATGTTTTTCACGTTTCCTTGCTACGAAAGTATTTGGCCAATCCTTCTCACGTTCTTCATTATGAACCATTGGAGCTTGCATCGAATCTCTCATATGAAGAACGACCGGTCCAAATCCTCGATAGGAAATCAAAAGTGTTACGAGGCAAGGAAACACCCTTGGTGAAATTATTATGGCGCAATCATGCGATTGAAGAAGCAACTTGGGAGCGAGAAGACGAGATCCAACAGAGATATCCTGAACTATATGGTACGTCAAATTTCGAGGACGAAATTCTTTGAAGGAGGGGAGAATTGTAATGCCTGGTTACTGGTACAAATAATAATAATGCGTTTATGTCGTTTACTATGTAGTTATTTAGATGATTAGATTTCATGTGATGATTGAGTTATCAATATTGAGATTCAACATGACTTTTATATTCTCTATGGTGTATTGAGAATGAATATGTGTTAAAATAGTGGTAGTAAGAGGTTTAGGTAGAAGTACTGCAATGAAAGTTGGTATAGGATTGCAGGAAATGAGACGAAATTGTGGTAGTTGTTACGAGTTTTAGCATAATGGTTTGAATATTGATCCAAATTGTGTGAGGCGTTAACCATTAGAAAGCTAAGATATAATGCTACAACTTTATTATTTTGAGTTTTGTCCAAATCATTGTGCAAGACAAGCCAAAAGCGCCCCGAAGTGAGTTGTGTGTATCGTCACTCCTACAATGACACATGTTGGGAGAATGGGCATAACGTTTTACTTAGAGCTCCAAATGAAATGAAACTAGTGGGATATTCAAGCCAATACATAGAGCTACAACTTCCTAGTTTACCATTTTTCCATATTATGAACGGAAGAGACGTTTCTGGAGCGATCTTTGATGAAGCAGTGCGCAGAAGCAGAATAGGTGGCGCCCGAGCGGTAAGAAATTACCGCCCGAGCGCCAATGGTTCTGGATTTTGTGTTTTGGACAGAAAGTGCCGCGCTCGAGCGGTAATTTATGACCGCCCGAGCGCCGCCTTGCATATAAGAAGATAAGTTTCGACATTTCTAAGCAATCCCATCAGTTTTTCTCCCCTTTTCCACAGCAAACTCGAAGGAAAACTTAGGAAACTTTCCCCAACAGCTCCTTTCTTCATTCCTTTCAAAGTTTTGAAGCTAGAACTTAGTTCTCCATCACAAGAACTTCATATGGGTGTAAGTTTTCTTTTCTTTTAGTTATGGTACATGTAGGTGACAATAAATGAATGATTTTCATCTAGTTTATGCAATAGTGACTGAATTATTGGTATATTTGACAGTATAGGAGCGAGAAACATCGTCTCAAACAAGTATTCGTACGATTGGACAGTAAGTTGGCATGTTCTTGAAGTAATACATGAGTAATATTATGATTTCAAATACTTCCCATTGATTATTGCTATATGTACATTGTTAGTATCTTATTGATTAAAACATAGCACCATATTCCATTGTTATGTATTATATATGTAAGAAACTAATGAATATTGATGATGGGTGCTATGTTATGAACATGAATATGAACATGAAAAGAAAAGGACTGATTTTGACATGATATAGAGCTTGTTAACATCATGGGTGGTTTTAAGTCCACCAAAGCTATTGGCCAATATATGTTCATGGGGCGTGGGGTTGCCAAAGGCTGCTCCCTGACGTCCAACACAGTAGTAGCTATATAATAAAGCAAGCACGGTAGTACAGGTCAACTAATGAGGCTCAAGTACAAAAATGAACATGAATATATGCTATGATATGACATGGTTTAAAGTTTCATTGTTGTCACGACTTGATATGTATATTCTTTCGACGCATATTGATACGTACAAGTGCCAACTTATTGAGTTTTATAAACTCACGTAGCTCATGTATTATAGGATCAGGTAGCGAAGATGCGTAGGATGCCGGTTCGCCAATGGATGCCTGTGACGTGCCTCACCTCGACAAGAACCGGGACTTAGTATTGTATAGCTTCCGCATATGCATTGTACTAAAATATGTCAGGGTTTGAACAAGTTTTTACGATGGTTATGATGATACAAAATATGCTTGAGGTTGTTGCTTGAGTTGAATGACATTTTAGTTGGTATCGTATTGTTGTATATATGGTATTGCTTGAGGTTTTGGTTTAAACAAAATGTAGGGACATCATGCCAAATATTTTATAAACCATTAAAGTGACGCCTCTTGTTTGATTTTCTTCATAATATAGTTATATCATTCAAATCCTATTTTGATTATGGTAATCATGCTAAGTATAGAGTAAGAGTGTGACATTTTTATGGTATCAGAGCCCACGGTTCTTTGACAGGGAAGACACTGCACTTCATCCACATGGAGAACTCGGCAAGTAAGTATCTTTGTATCTCATAGTTTATGCTAACTTATGTGTCTATGTATCCTACATGTAGGTTAAGATAAGCGACGATGCCACCGAAACGTAAAGTACATGAAGGAGAGTCATCTAAGGGCGAGGCCCCAGCAGTCGAAGGTGAGGGCAGTGCGCTACGACCGATAGATGACTTCGCTCAATTACTCCAACAACAAGCAAAAGTCCATGGTGAACAAATCCATCAGCTACTTGAGATGCAACGGACTACTCATGAACAGGCGCAAGCTCAAGCCATAGTACACAGACATGTGCCTGTTCAGACAGACGTATATGATCGTTTTAGACGTTTGAATCCTCCGGAATTCATGGGAAGCACCGATCCAGCAGTAGCAGAAGAGTGGATTAAGTCATTGGAGTCCATCTTCTCCTACCTTCATATGGATGATGCTGACCAAGTGACTTGTGCCATCTTTCTCTTAACAAAACATGCAAGAATATGGTGGGAAAGTGCAAGAGTGGCATTACCGGTTGGACCATTGACATGGGGAACTTTCAAAACTGTGTTTGACAACAAATATTTCAGTAAAGACGTACGAGCCAAGAAAGCCAGCGATTTCCTTAATCTGAAGCAAGGAACCATGTCAATGGGGTAATACATACAACAATTCGAGGCCGGAGTCCAATATGTACCATATATTGCACAGGATGACACAAGTAAGGGCGAACACTTCATGCGGGGACTTCGCTCTGAAATTAAAAGAGATGTAAGGATGTCGAAAGTTGCTACATACGGGGAGATAGTAGAAAGAGCACTTATGGCAGAACAAGATGAACATGACATTGACATAGACAGGCAACAACGGAGGCAACAGTACTTTCAAAAGAGCCAAGGAACAGGACAAGGCAAAAAGACCGATAGCAAAGGTGCTCGACCAGAGGAACCCCGTAGCAAGGGTCCCCCTCCACGTAAAGAACAGGACATGCCACCTTGTCCTAAATGTGGCAAACTCCATGGCAGGGAGTGTATGCAGGTTTCTAATGTCTGTTATCGTTGCAAGAAGCCAGGACATCTCGCCAAGAATTGTCCAGGAAGTTCTGAGAAAGTACAGGGACGCCTTTTCTCCATGACCAAATAAGAAGTGGATGCTGATACATCGATGATCACCGGTATATTCTTGATTTCTGGTATTACTGCTATTGTTTTACTAGATTCAGGAGCCACGCATTCTTTTATTTCGGAATCGTTTGTAAGGAGACTGGGCATTACAGTAAGTACAACAGAGACACAACTCGCTATAGCCTTACCTTCCGGGCAAGAATTAAAGACAGATCAGATTGTGCGAGGATGTCCAATATATGTCCAAGGTCATCAGATGTATGCTGAATTGATTGTTTTGAAAATGACCGATTTTGATGTGATATTCGGAATGGATTGGCTCTCGAAGTACAGAGTTACTATTGACTGTGGCATAAAGATGATCAAGTTTGCACTAGTAGGAGCTGAACCATTCACCGTAGCAAGTGCAGGTATATCCTTACCTCTTCGGATAATATCTTGTATGAAGGCTTGTAAATTACTACAGAAGGGGTGTCAAGGATATTTAGCATCTGTGTTAACTAGTGATCCACCTGTTCGTGAATTAAAAGATACAGATGTTGTTTGTGAATTTCCAGAAGTATTTCCTGATGATGTAACAGGCTTACCCCCAGATAGAGAGATCGAATTTGTAATTGATGTTGTGACAGGAACTCATCCGATCTCAAAAGCTCCTTATCGATTAGCTCCTACAGAAATGAAAGAACTGAAAGAACAGTTACAGGAGTTGCTTGATAAAGGGTTTATTAGACCGAGCTTTTCACCGTGGGGTGCACCTGTTTTGTTTGTGAAGAAGAAAGACGGTACCCTTCGTCTATGCATTGATTATCGGGAGTTGAACAAAGTGACAATCAAAAATAAGTATCCACTCCCTAGAATTGATGATTTGTTTGATCAACTACAATGAGCTGCTATCTTTTCGAAGATTGATTTACGATCAGGCTATCATCAATTAAAAGTTAAATCAGATGATATCTCAAAGACTGCCTTCCGAACCAGGTACCGGCATTATGAATTTCTTGTAATGCCATTTGGACTAACAAATGCACCAGCGGCTTTTATGGATTTAATGAATAGAATTTTCAAGCCATTTCTAGACAAGTTTGTGATTGTGTTTATAGATGATATTCTCATCTACTCACGAACTGTAGAGGAGCATCGAGAACATTTGCAATTAGTTTTGCAGACTTTGAAGGATAAACAATTATATGCCAAATGGAAGAAATGTGAATTTTGGCTTGATCAAGTAGCATTCTTGGGTCATATCATTTCAAAAGAAGGCATATCAGTGGATCCAAGTAAGATTGAAGTTGTTAATAACTGGCTATGACCTACCACTGTTACCGAGGTACGTAGTTTTCTTGGGCTAGCTGGTTATTACTGTCGGTTTATAGCGGGATTTTCTAGGATAGCATTGCCTTTGACTGCTTTAACTCGGAAGAATGTGAAATTTGTATGGGACGAAGCATGTGATCGCAATTTCCAAGAGTTAAAGGTAAAATTGACTTCAGCACCGGTCCTTGCTATTCCCGAAGGATCAGGAGATTTTGTAGTGTACAGTGATGCTTCGAAACAAGGTTTAGGAGCAGTCTTGATGCAACACGGGAAGGTGATTGCTTATGCATCTAGGCAATTGAAAGAATATGAAAAGAACTATCCCACACATGATTTAGAACTGGCAGCAGTGGTATTTGTGTTAAATATTTGGCGCCATTATCTGTATGGTGAACGGTGTGAAATTTACACGGACCACAAGAATATGAAATATTTATTCACGCAAAAGGAACTGAATATGAGACAACGACGTTGGTTGGAATGGGTGAATGATTACGATTGTGTTATTAACTATCATCCAGGTAAAGCCAATTGTTACGACTTTGATTGTTGCACTCCCAAGAGCAGGTTGTCCTCACAAGTAGTATAATTCGGTGAGTCCGAATATCGTATCCACAGGGAAGCTAAGGTAATTACAAGTCCACTACAATGTCTTTTTGTTTTGTTTTTGTTTTTGTTTCTTTTTAATTTTAATTGTTTGAATATTTAATGGGTTAATTTTAATTGTTCAAATTTTAATTTAAGTAGTTGAGATTAAAGGATCCACTCTTGGTATTTTAATAAAGTTAAAATTAACGAACAATATTGGAATCCACTTAATAAAATGGTTTCAATATATTAAATAATCATATTTATATTATGTTATAAATTATTATCTCATAAATATATAATATATACCAAAACTTATAAATGTGGTCAAGTATTTATTGTGCTATATATATATTTGTAAACACTAAATCAAGGTTCCCACTCTAAATGGTTGGTAAAACCAAACTAACATTTAAATTGTACCAAGAAAATATTATTATGATATATTTATATATAGTAAATCAAGTTATCCAAGTTAAATAGTTGGTAACCAAACTAACATTTAAATGGTTCCAAGAATATAATATTATAATATATTTATATATAATAAATCAAGGCATCCACTTTAAATGGTTGGTAATACCAAACTAACATTTAAATGTTTCCAAGAATTTTGTGTAACATATAGCAACAATAAATCAAAACTCCCACTCATAAGTAGGGTATAAAAATGCTAAAGAAATAAATATAACATAAACAATAAATAATGATTAAATAATATAAAACATAGATTCTTACCTTATAATAACCTTATTATCATGCCAAGAGTTTCACCTTATCATCTCAACTTTAGGAACTTAGCTATTCATTATTCAAAGTGTAAAACTTTGAATATGAAATTAACATGCTAATTATATTTAAATGAAGAAATAAAGGAAAAATATAGAGAGAAATATTATGAACTCAAAGGTTTGTTCATAGAATGAGTGATATCTCAATACATTACAATGCACCCCTATTTATAGCCAAATTTGGGGAGACAACCACAAATAAAATATTATTTTTTACACATAAGTCTTCATTGGTGTTCCAAGAAATTAATATTATATTACACATCACTTTTGAAAATCTTCTTCTCCGAATTTGCTTCTTCACATAAAAAGAAACATGTGGATAATTGAGTTGTCTAGTTGTGGTATTTTTTCAAACCATTTGACCAAGTAATTTGAGAGATATGGTCAAAATACTAGAGCATGGTAAAACTGTCACTCCTTTGGTACCTTTATTTGTTGCATAATTTGATCCCACTTGTGAGAAGATTTTTATCTCATGCTTTCCATCAATATTGTAGATATTAACATCAACTTTCTACAAGTTCAAGAATCATCTTAATACCATTTGCAATGCCAATTTTATTCATGTTTTATCGAACATGTAAAAATAGTAAAAACTTATAATTACACAACAACATATATTTTATACAATTTATTATAAAACATATAATATTTAAACATTTAATAAAACAAAAACTATATATTTATATAATAAAACATTTAATTAATATACAATATTTTATCTTTATCACACTCTCCAACCAGCTTATTGCTAGTCCCTAGCAATTTAAGCGTTAATAGCAACACAAAACATATTGATTAATTTAAATAGAAATGTAATCAAAACTATCCAAGTGTTTAATTAAATTTGAAAACTGTCAAAGTTATATCAAGATCATTATAATTATAATTTATGAAATAATCTGAACTGATCAATTCAAAGCTTGTTTTAAGGTAGTTAAATGTACATGGCCTTCAGAAATTCCTAATAAGAGTCTCAACTCCATATTCTCACAGGTTAATAAGTGTTTCAATTTATGGGAATGATTTCTCTCATGGAGTTGGAATACAGATAAATGCTCGGGAAAATGGTTTACAGAATGCAGACAGACAAACGTGCCAAACTAATCAAAAGATAGGAAATCCATTGATTTAAAATCAAATTGTTCTTATTATATATTTTTTTTCCCTGATTTTTTTTTATATCATGGAATCAGACTAAGTTTATGCTTCTTTACCACATATTTATTTAATTTGTACAATGTATTTCTCTCTTTCTTTCTTTTTTTTCTTTTTTTTTATTTGTATTTTTATGAGAGATAAATGGGTCGCAGCATATAACTTAGAAATTACATAGATCTTCAACATCTTTCTTTTTTTTCTTCTTTTTTTTTTTCAAGAAGTATCAATTTTTTTTTTCAAAATAAGAACACAAGATCTAAACAATAGATAGCCTCTCTGATCATCAATAAAGGCTCGCAAGCTGTTTTCTCAATCCTCTCCACTCACTCACAAAATATATGTGAGTTTAAAATTTTAGGCACTCTTATCAGGTATATCATGGGCCACATACTTTAATAACTGATTTTATCACAATGGTTAATCATTCAAAAAGATTTCATAAATCATATTTTTATATTGATCAGAATATTAAAAATGACTTTTTTTCAAATAAAAATTTATACATTCTTAAATAGAAAATACATGTTCTAATTTAAATCTTTCAAATATGTAAAGTATGACATTTTTGCAAAAATTACTAAGGTACAAACAATAAACATGGTTTTATTTTAAAATAATATTTAATTTTTTTTTTTAAATTTGTTCTCCCCCCAATCAGAATATGACATTGTCCCTAATGTCAAAATAGCTATTAATAAAGAGTACATAATGAAAGAGATATCACCTGGAATTTTATTGAAGATAACAAACTGAAACAAACGCAAACCAATCCACGACGTTTGAATCAATGATCCAACTTCCTTTTCTTACTGTTTGATTGCGACCAATTGATATTTTCTCTCATCGGATCAGGCTTATGAACAAAAGCTTCCAAATCATCAATTAATTGGTCGGCAGTCGAAGCACAGATGAGCATCCGTCGTGAATTTTCTGAAATGAAATTCTGTTCCACAGCTTTATCAAGAAATGTCAACAAACTGTCATAATAATTATTGATATTCAACAAGCCCACAGGTTTATTATGGATATTAAGTTGTGCCCAAGAAATAGTGTGAAAAATTTCTTCTTATGTACCAAAACCACCTGGTAGTGCGATAAAAGCATCAGAATTTTCAATAATTTTGGTGATTCTTTCATACATAGAAGAAACTTTTAATTCTTCCCCAATCATAACACCTGTAATATTTCCTTCAGCTAAAGCTGTAGGAATAATACCCAAAACTTGACTACCTCCAAGATGAGCAGATGTTGAAACAGATCCCATTAACCCAATATTACCTCCCCCATATACCAAGTGAATTTTTCTCTCAGCCAATATCTTTCCAAGATTATTCGCTGCTTCTACAAACACTTCATTTTTTCCAGGACTCGACCCACAAAATACACAAATATTTTTCAATGTTTGTGCAGAGGATCCAGCCATGTTTTTACTTTTTTTTTTCTGCGAAAATAGAGAGAAAGATGAGAAATTTTATAGGGGTAATATGTTATCATGACAAAACTATGGGTCACAGCTGTAAACAGAATAAATAGTAAAAACAATAATGACACACATGCATATAAACAGTAGTGTGATTGTGGCTCACAATTTTCCTCTGGTTTTACGTCCAGAAACGGCTTCAACGCCTTCTATGAGTCGAGGATATGCTTCCCATCCAATTTTCTTATAAATTGGCAAACAAGGTCTTTTTTAGTCGGATTCCCAAGACTATGACGCTCATCTTGGAATTGTTTCCATAAACGGAGAAGTTCAATATGCACATGTCCACTAGAATGCGTCTCAAGAGTCAATAAGATGTTATCTAAAGACTCCTTACTCAGCCCATTCTTAATGAAACCAATTTTATCTTCTTTGTTATTGGAAACACATCCCAAAGATCTGCATCGTTTGTCACAAGTCCATCTCGCACACTTATGACAAACCCCTAAACTTTTGGCCCTTCGTTTTTTCGCATAAGTGCTTTTTCCTAATCCAGGCAAATACCGAATGAGCAATGATTGTGAAACTTCTCCTCCTAATCGGACCTTAGCTTCTATTACAAGACAAATATCTTCTGGAATTCCTTTTTGCATTAGCAATCTCAATCTTTCACACCTTCCTGCATAAATTTTTCTTAGAACATTTTCAGAAACAGAGGGAAAATATTTACAAATTTTTGAGAGAATTTCATCCATTTTGAAAAGAAAAGAAATGATTTTTTTTATTTTTGTATCAGCAATTGTGGGAAACTGATTTAACCGACTATGAGAGTCACGGAGTACCGTTATCCGCCATTTAACCTGGAAAATAAAAAGATTAAGGAAACCTGAAATAAAAACAAACAAACTTAAATGCAACATAAAAATTTAAGGATCAGAAAGGGAAATAAACTCTTCTTGAAAGATTTCATTTTCCAAAAATGGTTTAAGCCTTTGTCCATTCACTTTAAAAACATCATCATTTTTAGGATTTTTAATATCCACAGCTCCATAAGGATACGCATGCTTTACAACATATGGGCCTGTCCATCTTGATCGTAATTTTCTTGGGAATATGTGAAGTCGAGAATTATAAAGCAAAACTTTTTTACCAATCTCAAAATACTTTCTAAGAATTGTTTTATCATGAAATTTTTTTGATTTTTGCTTTATAAATCCTTGAATTCTCATACGCGTCATTTCTGAGTTCATCAAGTTCATTAAGTTGCAATTTACGCAATTTGTTGGCATCATCCATGCTTGAATTTAAAGTTTTGATCGCCCAATAAGCTTTTTGTTCCAATTCCACAGGCAAATGTCAATGTTTTCCATAAATCAACCTATAGGGAGACATATTCAATGATGTTTTAAAAGATGTTCGATATGCCCAAAGTGCATCATTAAGTCGCAGAGACCAATTTTTTCTATTTGAGTTAACAATTTTTTTCCAAAATTTGCTTTATCTCCCTATTAGCTAATTCATCTTGTCCATTTGTTTGGGGATGATAAGGAGTAGTTACTTTATGAGTAATACCATATTTTTTCATTAATGAAGCAAACGGTTTATTAACAAAATGAGTTCCCCCATCACTTATCATGGCTCGATGAATTCCAAATCTACTAAAAATATTTTCTTTTAAAAATTTGATGACGATTTTATGATCATTTGTTCGACATGGAATTGCCTCTATCTATTTGGAAACATAATCAACTGCAACTAAAATATACAAATATCCAAACGACGGTGAAAAAGGTCCCATAAAATCAATTCCCCAACAGTCAAAGATTTCAATTTCAATGATATGATTTAAAGGCATCATGTTTCTTTTTGAAATTGCACTCAATTTTTGACAATTTTCACAGATCTTGCAGATTTCGTGGGTGTCTTTAAACAAATTGGGCCAATAAAATCCACACTGCAAGATTTTTGCAGCCGTTTTCTTTGAAGAAAAATGTCATCCGCATGCTTCTGAATGACAAAATTTAATGACACTACTTACTTCATTGTCGGGTATGCAACGTCGAAAAATTTGATCCGGACAATACTTGAACATATACGGATCATCCCAATAAAAGTTTTTTACCTCATTCAAAAATTTCTTTTATCTTGAGAACTCCATTGCGGTGGCATTTTTCCTGTCACAAGAAAATTTACTATGTTAGCAAACCAAGGTATAGTAGTAACTGAAAATAGATGTTCATCAGGAAAATTATCGTTAATTGGTGTCATTTCACAAGATGATCCTGTTACTAGTCTCGATAAATGATCGACTACGACATTCTCGGTTTCTTTTTTATCTTTGATCACAATGTCAAATTCTTGGAGCAACAAAATCCATAGTAACAGTCGTGGCTTTGCATCCTGTTTCGTCAACAAATATCTAATAGCAGAATGATCAGTAAACACAATAGTCATTGATCCAATCAAATAAGAACGAAATTTATCTAATGCAAATATTACAGCAAGTAGTTCTTTTTCAGTTGTGGAGTAATTCATTTGAGCATTGTTTAAAGTTCTACTTGCATAATATATCACATAAGGCTTACCGTTTCTTCTTTGACCTAGTACTGCACCGACTGCATAATCACTCGCGTCGCACATGATTTCAAATGGTAAAGACCAATCAGGAGGTTACATGATATGAGCTGATGTTAAATGTCGAATGATTTTATCAAATGCATTTTGACATTCTTGAGTCCAGTCAAATGCACTGTCTTTTGTTAAGAGGTTACAAATGGGTTTAGAGATTAAACTAAAGTCCTTTATAAACCTCCTATAAAATCCAGCATGTCCCAAAAAAGAGCGAATTTCTTTAATGGTTTTTGGAGGGGGTAAATTTGCAATGACATCCACTTTGGCTTTATCAACTTCAATTCCATGAGATGACACGACATGTCCCAAAACAATTCCAGAAGTAATCATGTAATGACATTTTTCCCAATTTAAAATAAGACCTTTTTCCTCGCATCTTTTAAAACTTTTTCAAAATTTTCAAGACAATTATCAAATGTATTCCCAAAGACAGTTAAATCATCCATGAAAATTTCCAAACAATTTTCAACCATGTCGCAAAAAATGCTTAGCATACATCTTTGAAATGTTGCTGGGGCATTGCATAATCCAAATGGCATCCTTCTAAATGCAAATGTTCCAAAAGGACATGTGAATGTAGTTTTATCTAAATCTTCGAGTGCAATGGGAATTTGATAATAACCTGAATATCCATCAAGAAAACAGTAGTATGGATGACCTGCTACTCTTTCTAAAATTTGATCCAAAAATGGTAATGGAAAATGATCTTTTCTAGTGGCGTCATTTAATTTTCTATAATCAATACACATCCGCCAACTAGATGGGACTCGACTTGTTAACAATTCACCTTTTTCATTTTTTATCACTGTGATGCCAGATTTTTTTGGAACTACTTGTGTTGGGCTTACCCACTTACTATCAGAAATAGGGTAAATAATCCCAACATCAAGTAGTTTGAGAACTTCAGTTTTCACAACATCTTTCATTTGTGGATTTAATCTCCTTTGTGGTTGTTGAGATGTTTTTGCATTTTCTTCTAAGTGAATTTTGTGAGTGCAAATTAGTGGATTAATGCCCTTGAGATATTTTAGTGCCCACCCAATTGCATTTTTATGTCTTTTAAGCATATCAACTAATTTACCTTCTTGATCATTTTCTAGTTTGGAAGAAATTGCCACCGGATATGTTTCATCTTCTCCAAGAAATGCATACTTCAATTCTTCTGGCAAGGGTTTTAACTCCAATATTGGTGGTTCGTCTTTGTTCTCATATTTTGCATCAAATTCTTTCTCTGATCCTGGTAACGAGTGATACCTGATAGAATCATCAAGATCAATTTCAATATTTTCTTTAACAGTTTTAATTGAACAAATATCTAATTGATCACGAGTACTCCCTTCTTGAATGTTTTCTTCCACAAGAGTTTCAATAAGATTTTCATCTTCACTTTCATCTCCTTTGTCATGTGGTTGCTTACAAAGATTAAAAACATTGAGCTCCAAGGTCATGTTACCAAATGACAACTTCATTATTCCATTCCTGCAATTTATAAGAGCATTAGAAGTTGCTAAAAATTGACGACCCAGAATTACATGAATTGCATTACAAGCTTCGATAGGTTGTGTATCTAAAACTATGAAATCGACATGATATACAAAGTTATCAACTTGGACCAACACGTCTTTTACCATACCTCTTGGCACTTTAACAGATCTATCAGCAAGTAAAAGTGTTACCGAAGTAGATTTTAACTCGCCTAGATTGAGTTCTTGATAAACTGAATATGGAAGTAAATTAACACTAGCTCCAAGATCAAGCAAGGCTTTTTTAATCTTTCGTTCTCCAATAATACATGAAATAATAGGACAACCAGGGTCTTTGTATTTCAAAGTATTATTATTTTGAATGATTTTACTTACTTGTTCGGCTAAAAATGCTTTCTTTTTCACATTCAATTTTCTTTTCACAGTGCACAAGTCTTTCAAAAATTTAGCATATGATGGTACCTGTTTTATTGCATCTAATAAAGGAATATTAACTTTACTTGTTTAAAAATATCATATATATCAGAATTCCAATTTGATTTTTTTGTATTTTTTAATGCATGAGGGAATGGTGGTGACACTTTTTGTTTAACCTCCTCTTCGGAAGTTATGGGTTCCACTTCCTTACCCTTTGAAGTTGATTTATCATCATCTTCACAAGGTTCAAGAATGGATTTTTCCACAACCTTACCACTTCGAAGGGTAATAACAGATTTTACGTGATCCATCGGTTGAGTTCCAGAAGTTCCAGTTTGTGAATGATGATCCTTGGGATTAGGCAGAGGTTGTGAAGGAAATTTACCTTTTTCATGAACATTAAGTGCAGATGCAAATTTAGCAAGAGTATCTTTCAAATCTGTCATGGTTTGAGAAGTTTGAGTATTGATAGACTCTTGCTTTGCAATGAAAGAATTCAATAAATCTTCCAAATTCCTTTTAGGTGGAGGAACATAAGGTGCATAATTTTGAAAATTTTGTTGATTTTGAAAATTTGGTTGCGGAAATTGTGCAACATTATCATTCCTCCAACTAAAATTTGGATGATTTCGCCAACCAGGATTGTAATTTTGAAAAAATGGTTCAAAATTTGGCCTTTTGAAATTGTTCAAAACATTGACTTGTTCATGGAGACATTCTTTAAAAGAGGGTAAAGTGGGACAATCTTTTGTAAAATGATCACTTGTATCACATATGTGACACAATTTCTTGAACAGATTTTAATTGACCATTCTTTTTCAATTCAAGTGCCTCAACTTTTCTTGCCAAAGAGGTAAATCTAGCTTGAAGATCATGTTCATCTTTCAGAGTGTACATACCTCCACCAGATGTAGGAGATTGAATCTTGTTTGAGGGTTCGATTGTACCTATAGTGTCCCAATTTTGAGCATTTTCAGCTAATGAATCGAGATACTCAATTGCCACGTTTGGATGTTTATCTTCAAATGTTCCATTACACATAAATTCAACCATTTGCCTATCTTTAGGTGTTAAGCCTTCATAAAATTGAGAAACAACTCTCCAAATTTCAAAACCATGATGTGGACAAAGATTAAGCAATTTTTTGTATCTATCCCAACACTGATAAAAAGTTTCTCCTTGTTTTTGAGTGAAAGTGATGATTTGCTTTTTGAAAGAATTTGTTCTATGAGATGGAAAAAACTTTTTCAAAAATTGTTGTTGCAATTAATCCCAAGTTCGAATGGATCCCGATCTAAGATTTTGTAGCCAAGTTTTAGCTTTATCTTTTAAAGAAAAAGGAAAAAGCTTAAGTCGAATGGTGTTCATGCTACAATTTAGATCATTATATGTGTTACACACTTCTTCAAACTATCGTAAATGCATGTATGGATTTTCAGAATCTAAGCAATGAAAATTGGGTAAAAGTTGGATAATACCAGGCTTAAAATTAAAATGAGATGCATCAGGGGGAAAAACTAGACATGAAGGTGCACTAGTACGTGTAGGATTCATGTGATCTCTAAGTGTTCTTCGTCTATCATGATCATGTTGAGATTGAATTTCATCTTCATTTTCTTGGATGAGTTCTTCCGCCATGTTTTGTAAAAATAAAAGGTTTTTTCGAATGAGTCGACCACTAAGTGTACGTGACTAAATGCTCATGCAAATGCAAAAGATAAAGAAAAAAAACACACAAAAGCAATAAAAATTCAAATAAAGAAAAATAAACTATAAACAATATTAAATAGACTTGAAATTAAATTATACTTCCCCGGCAACGGCGCCAAAAACTTGTTGCGACTTTGATTGTTGCACTCCCAAGAGCAGGTTGTCCTCACAAGTAGTATAATTCGGTGAGTCCGAATATCGTATCCACAGGGAAGCTAAGGTAATTACAAGTCCACTACAATGTCTTTTTGTTTTGTTTTTGTTTTTGTTTCTTTTTAATTTTAATTGTTTGAATATTTAATGGGTAAATTTTAATTGTTCAAATTTTAATTTAAGTAGTTGAGATTAAAGGATCCACTCTTGGTATTTTAATAAAGTTAACATTAACGAACAATATTGGAATCCACTTAATAAAATGGTTTCAATATATTAAATAATCATATTTATATTATGTTATACATTATTATCTCATAACTATATAATATACACCAAAACTTATAAATGTGGTCAAGTATTTATTGTGCTATATATATATTTGTAAACACTAAATCAAAGTTCCCACTTTAAATGGTTGGTAAAACCAAACTAATATTTAAATGGTAACAAGAAAATATTATTATGATATATTTATATATAGTAAATCAAGGAATCCAAGTTAAATAGTTGGTAAAACCAAACTAACATTTAAATGGTTCCAAGAAATTAATATTATAATATATTTATATATAATAAATCAAGGCATCCACTTTAAATGGTTGGTAATACCAAACTAACATTTAAATGTTTCCAAGAATTTTGTGTAACATATAGCAACAATAAATCAAAACTCCCACTCATAAGTAGGATATAAAAATGCTTAAAGAAATAAATATAACATAAACAATAAATAATGATTAAATAATATAAAACATAGATTCTTACCTTTTAATAACCTTATTATCATGCCAAGAGTTTCACCTTATCATCTCAACTTTAGGAAGTTAGCTATTCATTATTCAAAGTGTAAAACTTTGAATATGAAATTAACATGCTAATTATATTTAAATGAAGAAATAAAGGAAAAATATAGAGAGAAATATTATGAACCCAAAGGTTTGTTCATAGAATGAGGGATATCTCAATACATTACAATGCACCCCTATTTATAGCCAAATTTGGGGAGACAACCACAAATAAAATATTATTTTTTACACATAAGTCTTCATTGGTGTTCCAAGAAATTAATATTATATTACACATCACTTTTGAAAATCTTCTTCTCCGAATTTGCTTCTTCACATAAAAAGAAACATGTGGATAATTGAGTTGTCTAGTTGTGGTATTTTTTCAAACCATTTGACCAAGTAATTTGAGAGATATGGTCAAAATACTAGAGCATGGTAAAACTGCCACTCCTTTGGTAACTTTATTTGTTGCATAATTTGATCCCACTTGTGAGAAGATTTTTATCTCATGCTTTCCATCAATATTGTAGATATTAACATCAAATTTCTACAGGTCCAAGAATCATCTTAATCCCATTTGCAATGCCAAGTTTATTCGTGTTTTATCGAACCTGTAAAAATAGTAAAAACTTATAATTACACAACAACTTATATTTTATACAATTTATTATAAAACATATAATATTAAACATTTAATAAAACAAAAACTATATATTTATATAATAAAACATTTAATTAATATACAATATTTTATCTTTATCACCAATGTTGTTGCAGATGCGTTAAGTCGAAAGTCCAGTTCTATTGCTGCGATGCAAGTACAAGAACAAATCCTATGGGATTTGCAGAACTTGAAGCTTGATGTTATTCCAAAGGGAGCTGCAATTCAGCTATCATCTCTTATGGTTCGACCAACGCTTGCAGACAGGATTAAGGTCGAACAAAACACAGATAATGAATTACAACAATTGAGGCAGCGAGATGAAGAAAAAGGAAATTTTAACTTTGAATTGGATGGGGAAGCAATATGGACATATCAAGGGAGATTGTGTGTGCCAAAGCAAGGAATGATCAGAACCGACATTTTTATTGATGCTCATGCTACTCCCTATTCGATTCATCCAGGAGGCACAAAAATGTACAAGGATTTGAAACCATTATTTTGGTGGCCAGGTATGAAAAGGGACATTGCTCAATTAGTTGCACAATGTCTAACTTGTCAACAGGTCAAAACTGAACATCAAAGACCAGCAGGACTCCTGAAACCACTACCCATTCCTGAATAAAAATGGGAACACATCACGATGGATTTCATTCTTGGTTTGCCAAGAACTCAAAGAGGGTTCAATGCTATATGGGTTATTGTGGATCGACTTACAAAATCAGCTCAATTTCTTCCGGTGAAGACCACATACACGATGAATCAATATGCTGAAGAATACATCAAAGAGATAGTGAGGCTTCATGGCATCCCGATGTCCATTGTATCAGATAGAGATCCCAAATTTACATCTGCATTTTGGAAAAGCTTGCATCATGCTATGGGAACTCGATTGTCATTCAGCACAGCATTCCACCCTCAAACTGATGGACAATCAGAACGAGTGAATCAGATCTTAGAAGATATGTTGAGGGCATGTACTATTGACTTCCCAGGTAGTTGGGACAGTAAACTACCGTTGGCTGAGTTTACATATAAAAATAGCTATCAGTCAAGCATTGGAATGGCACCATATACTGCATTATATGGTAGAAAATGTCGATCTCCAGTACATTTGGATGAAATAGGAGAGAGGAAATTATTAGGCCCTGAATTGGTACAACAGACAGCTGAATTGGTAACCAAGATCAGAGAAAGAATGCACACTGCCCGGAGTCGACAGAAAAGCTATGCTGATGTGCGACGTCGTCGATTGGAATTTCAGGTTGGTGACCATGTATTTGTAAAGATATCACCATTGAAAGGGCATTTTGCGTCTTGGAAAGAATAGGAGACAGAGCCTACCGAGTTGCTTTACCTCCGAACTTGTCAAATGTTCACAATGTTTTTCACGTTTCCTTGCTACGAAAGTATTTGGCCAATCCTTCTCACGTTCTTCATTATGAACCATTGGAGCTTGCATCGAATCTCTCATATGAAGAACGACCAGTCCAAATCCTCGATAGGAAATCAAAAGTGTTACGAGGCAAGGAAATACCCTTGGTGAAATTATTATGGCGCAATCATGCGATTGAAGAAGCAACTTGGGAGCGAGAAGACGAGATCCAACAGAGATATCCTTAATTATATGGTACGTCAAATTTTGAGGACGAAATTCTTTGAAGGAGGGGAGAATTGTAATGCCCGGTTACTCGTACAAATGATAATAATGCGTTTATGTCGTTTACTATGTAGTTATTTAGATGATTAGATTTCATGTGATGATTGATTTATCAATATTGAGATTCAACATGACTTTTATATTGTCTATGGTGTATTGAGAATGAATATGTGTTAAAATAGTGGTAGTAAGAGGTGTAGGTAGAAGTAGTGCAATAAAAGTTGGTATAGGATTGCAGGAAATGAGACGAAATTGTGGTAGTTGTTACGAGTTTTAGCATAATGGTTTGAATATTGATCCAAAGTCTGTGAGGCCTTAACCATTAGAAAGCTAAGATATAATGCTACAACTTTCTTATTTTGAGTTTTGTCCAAATCATTGTGCAAGACAAGCCAAAAGCGCCCCGAAATGAGTTGTGTGTATCGTCACTCCTACAATGACACATGTTGGGAGAATAGGCATAACTTTTTACTCAGAGCTTTGAATGACATGAAACCAGTGGGAGATTCAAGCCAGGACATAGAGCTACAACTTCCTAGTTTACCACTTTCCAGATTATGAACGGAAGAGACGTTTTTGGAGCGATCTTTGATGAAGCAGTGCGCAGAAGCAGAATAGGTGGCGCCCGAGCGGTAAGAAATTACCGCCCGAGCGCCAATGGTTCTGGATTTTTGGTTTTGGACAGAAAGTGCAGCGCTCGAGCGGTAATTTATGACCGCCCGAGCGCCGCCTTGCTTATAAGAAGATAAGTTTCGACATTTCTAAGCAATCCCATCAGTTTTTCTCCCCTTTTCCACAGCAAACTCGAAGGAAAACTTAGGAAACTTTCTCCAACAGCTCCTTTCTTCATTCCTTTCAAAGTTTTGAAGCTAGAACTTAGTTCTCCATCACAAAAACTTCATAAGGGTGTAAGTTTTCTTCTCTTTTAGTTATGGTACATGTTGGTGACAATAAAGGAATGATTTTCATCTAGTTTATGCAATAGTGACTGAATTATTGGTATATTTGACAGTTTAGGAGCGAGAAACATCGTCTCAAACAAGTATTCGTACGATTGGACAGTAAGTTGGCATGTTCTTGAAGTAATACATGAGTAATATTATGATTTCAAATACTTCCCATTGATTATTGCTATATGTACATTGTTAGTATCTTATTGATTAAAACATAGCACCATATTCCATTGTTATGTATTAAATATGTAAGAAACTCATGAATATGGATGATGGGTGCTATGTTATGAACATGAACATGAACATGAAAAGAAAAGGACTGATTTTTACATGATATAGAGCTTGTTGACATCATGGGTCGTTTTAAGTCCACCAAAGCTATTGGCCAATATATGTTCATGGGGCGTGGGGTTGCCAAAGGTTGCTCCCTGACGTCCAACACAGTAGTAGCTATATAATAAAGCAAGAACGGTAGTACAGGTCAACTAATGAGGCTCAAGTACAAAAATGAACATGAATATATGCTATGATATGACACGGTTTAAAGTTTCATTGTTGTCACGACTTGATATGTATATTCTTTCGACGCATATTGATACGTACAAGTGCCAACTTATTGAGTTTTATAAACTCACGTAGCTCATGTATTACAGGATCAGGTAGCGAAGATGCATAGGATGCCGGTTCGCCAATGGATGCCTGTGACGTGCCTCACCTCGACAAGAACCGGGACTTAGTATTGTATAGCTTCCGCATATGTATTGTACTAAAATATGTCAGGGTTTGAACAAGTTTTTACGATGGTTATGATGATACAAAATATGCTTCAGGTTGTTGCTTGAGTTGAATGACATTTTAGTTGGTATCGTATTGTTGTATATATGGTATTGCTTGAGGTTTTGGTTTAAACAAAATGTAGGGACATCATGCCAAATATTTTATAAACCATCAAAGTGACGCCTCTTGTTTGATTTTCTTCATAATATAGTTATATCATTCAAATCCTATTTTGATTATGGTAATCATGCTAAGTATAGAGTAAAGGTGTGACAATCTCACTCTATCTCGATCAGTGAACTTCAGGTAGTCAAATATAGCCTCCAATGATTTGACCCATTCAAGAGCTACGAGTGGGTCGGCACCACCAACAAATTCGGGAGGGTTCATTCGCCTTAACATTTCATACAAACCACCTTCAGTGTTTTCCACTCTACCCTGTCCTCTTTCTTGATCATGACTTTGAATTGGATGGTGGATGCTCAGTAGCTGTTGAATTTGGTCACTATGTACCTTCGCTTGTTCTTTCAGTAGCTTACTAAATTCATCTACAACTTTTACATTCTTATCAATGGGAGGGGTCCTATCGTCCCTTTCAGTAGTCTTTCGTTTGAGAGGCATTTCCTACACATAAGCTCACTTTAACATAGATAGGAAGAAAGAATACATCAATGGCAATGAAATAGAATCAAATCCCAATGTTAAAATCAATAGATGCAGGATCGAAAACATATCGGATTGTCCTAGGTAGAAGAAGTCATATATGGTCCAAATAACTTTTGCTCTGATACCAATTAAAACACCCCACTCCCATGACAATAACATTTAACAGAAATAACGTATGCGGAAGCATTTCATTTAAAAGGGAAAGAACAATATACCATTTACATCATAACTATTTTACGCACTAATATACATAACCATTCACAATCATATCCTTCAACACATAACCAAAAGCCAACATAAAGTTTTACCCATCATTCATTTAGCCAATTACATGACATTTTAAAACTTCACATGTTTACTAAACTCAAAACAAAAATGACACAACCAAACAAAATCTTTCCCATTGCCTTATATATGTGACTTCTCCTTCCTCGGACAATCCGCTTCAATCTTTTTTATCACCTGCATCACATGATATTAACTGGAATGAGAATAAACTCAGTAAATAAAAAGCTGTACATAGCAATTACATATACATAGCTTTGGCTAAAAACATGGCTACGGCAATGGCATTATAGCAATGGCAATAGAGAATGATCCATAATTCTAAAATCAATGAAAAGTGTATCTCATATCATGGATTAAAGGAAGAAAATGACAGTTCTGTGACCTGTGACCTGTGGCAAGTATCACTATGATATAAATATCAAAACTATGAGAGATACTTCATAATCATGTGATTGGCCAATGACATGCATGAATTACTATCATTCCTTGGCTTTAATCATAGGAAATCTCATTGAGGCATTACATCAAACACTTGGTAGGAACAATGAGTTACTAGCTCCTTTGTCAATGAATTCAATAGTAATCTTTGAACAATGAATATATATAACAATACATATCAATTATATGTCAATGGGAGGAGCTAGTTAGCATTAACATGGCTTGATACATATATAAATCATGTGAGCAAAAGGAAAAGCTTTCACTTACTACAAACCAAATGAATGCTTAGATGTTCTTGAAGGAAATCCTACAACAATAATCACAATCATAATCATAAATCGTCTCCAATAATCTAATGAATCATGAACCCAATTTAACCCTCAATACTCCAAAACCTTCTATACTCCAAGAACATAGAATAATTACCTTGTAGCTTGAAAGCTTAGGAAGGAGCAACTAAGAAATCACTATAATCCTTGCATTTGGAGTAGAGAATTGGAGAGAAGAAAACCTTGAGGGAAAATGGTTTGAATCGATGGAAGAGAAAGGAGAAAGGTAGGAAATGTGTAGAAGAGTCTAGAGTAACGTTTATAAGCCTCCAATTCCTTCAAAAATGTGTTTTCTATGCCATAGACACGGTATCCGTGCCCCCCTCCGTGTATAGGTCCGTGTACACACTGGAAATCACTCATTTTTCATGGCAAGACCTGGACCCCGTGTAGGGGCAGAGCCAAAACTGCATTTTTTCTTCCGAATTAGCAAAAATGGTAAACATGAAAGTTGTAGCCTTATGTGTTTTCTTGCATCTCCAATTGGCCTCATGTCATTTGAAGGTTTGAGTAAAAAGTTATGTTCATTCTCCCAACATGTTTCAGTGCAGGAACAATGAAACACACTTCGGGCCACTTTTGGCTAGTCTTCCCTAATGATTTAAACAAAACTCAAAACATGAAAGTTATAGCCTTATATCTTATCTTTCTAATGAAGTGGCCTCACATCAATTGGATCAATATACAAAACATTATACTAAAAACCACAACTTCTGTTACATTTTTCATATCATTTCTGCACTTCCATTTCCTATTTGGCTAAAGATCAACTATCTATTCTACCCATTCATTTCCATAATAATCACCAACTATGGATATAATACCAAAACAATGACCATATAATAACCATTCCAACAAACATATCCATAACCAGTAACCATTCAACATAATCTCAACCAGTAAAGAATAAAACATGATCATAACAATAATAAACCATAAGGATTAACATGATAAAAGGTTGGGCTACTACAAAGGTAGTGACCTTCAAAGCAAGATTGGGCGCAAAAGGTTATAGTCAAAGGCAGGGAGTTGACTATGAGGAAACTTTTTCACCAGTTGCTATGTTTAAGTTTATTAGAGTACTATTAGCCATAGCAATAGGGTATGACTATGAGATATGACAAATGGATGTAAAAACTGCATTCCTCATTGGACATCAAAGAAGAAATTTATATGTCTCAACATGAGGGATACACATCAGTAGGAAGTGAGCATAAGGTGTGCAAACTTCAGAGATCAATATATGGTCTCAAGCAGGCGTCAAGGAGTTGGAACGTCAGATTTGATAGAACTATCAAAGAGTTTGGTTTTGCTAAGAATCGTGAGGAACCATGCGTGTACAAGAAAGTTAGTGGGAGTGCAAAGACATTCCTAGTACTTTATGTTGATGATATCCTGCTAATTGGGAATGATGTGGGATTATTGCAATCAACTAAAGTATGGTTAGCAAGTAAATTCTCCATGAAAGACATGGGTGAAGCATCCTATGTATTGGGAATACAACTCTATAGAGATAGATCAAAAGGATGCAGGGGCTCACCCAAGCGATTTATATCGATACCATTCTAAATAAATTCTCTATGGAAGAGTCAAAGAGAGGATACTTACCAATGTGTCATGGTGTTTCCCTATCTAATGCAATGTGCCCCAAGACTGATGTAAAGATACAGATAATGACACGTGTTCCATATGCATCAGCTATTGGTAGTATCATGTATGGTAAGATATCGACACATCCGATGTTGCTTAAGCTTTGAATGTTAAAAGCAGATATCATGCGAACCCTGGTTCAATGCACTGGAAGGCCGTGAAAGATATTCTTAAGTACTTGAGAAGGACTAAGAACTTGTTCATGGTTTATCGGGTGGAGACCTGAAATTAGAAGGCTACACTGATTCTAGCTTCCATTGTGACATAGATGATTCGAAATCGACCTCTGGTTTTGTATTCATGTTTAACGGTGTGGCTGTCTTTTGGAAAAGTTCCAAGCAAGACACCGTTGCTGATTATACCACTGAAGCTGAATACATTGATGCATCTCCTGCAGCCAAAGAAGCAGTTTGGATGAGGAATTTTGTCCAAAAGTTGGGCGTCATTCCTAATGGAGTTGATCCAGTCTCGGTGTACTGTGACAACACTGGTGTCGTTGCGCAAGCAAAGGAACCAAGGTCTCATCACTGATCCAAACATGTACTGAGGAAGTTCCACATCATTCGGGAGATTGTGGGAAGGGGAGACATATCAGTCAAAAGAGTCCCCTTTGCAGATAATGTTGATGATCCACTTACATATCCCTTGCCAGGACCATTGTTAGAGTAGCATCGCAAATCAATGGAATTAAAGTTTATGGGTAGTTGGCTCTTGGGCAAGTGGGAGATTGTTAGAGTAGATGCCCTGCAAGCCAACTGTTGGCTAGGGAATTTATTGACTCAAGTGTAATAAACAATCTTTATTTTAATATAATTTAACTTTTCATGGTTTGATATTTCTTTATCTGTATACCCATGTGAACAACATAGATAATGACCTTGATTATACTTTAATACAAATGAATCGTACTTCGATGTTGAAACTCATGTGTAAACACTGTATAATCTAAATTCGTTCCTAGTCGATTCAGCCGCCTAAAACATGGATAAAAGTCTCTTGAGCTCGAGACTAGAATCTGCGATGTTGTGTACCGCGTTTCTTGGTAAGGGAATAGAGATGTTCAAACATGCTGATGGGTAGTCATATGATGATTATACCGAACAACCCTCCCTCGACTTTCCAAGTGGTTATCATTCATCGAGAGGATAAGTCCGTGGTTATGATTGTACACCATTAGTCCTTACGATCCGGGACAATACTGAGGCTCTATATGCTAAGTTTACCGGCTCCAGGAGAGTCATCAAGTGGCGAGGTTGGGTACAGTTGCCACACATATAGGAGCCAGTGCATTGTAGTCGGGGATTCATCGCTCACCTACGGGTGTGGATATACTATGTGATCTGATGAAATAATAGTGCGTGGAATCTCTGGCCAGAGGAAAAGATGTACATTGGAGAAGGAGTTCTCAAATGGTACATGTGATGCCACTATTTATAGTTATCACTTAGTTATCGAATTAATATGCAACCCTCGGTGAACCAATGGTTGCAGATTCGATCAGGATATATGAGATGAAGGGAACGTAACGTACGCTAATCATAATCAACTAGTTCTTGCAGGCACTATCAGTTATACCTAGGGAATCATGGGGCGATGCTACTAGACGCTCTTACCATGATTCGATGGGTTTAATCAGAAATATGATTTCTGACATTCTCATGATCAATTGTTGATACATAGAATGGGGCAAATAAAGGTAAGCCCGCATAAAGGATTATGTCCTAAATCACAAGGAGTTGTGAACTCACGACTAGATGTATCCCTGAACCATTGAGGGTCACACAAGCACTGGATCGTTTGTTCTCATTGAGAGAATAAATTCAAAAGTTGAATTTATATTATATATAGTAAATTAAAAGAATTGAATTTACGATAATTAAATTTTGAGAGAATAAATTCAAGGAGTTGAATTTATAAAATTTGATAATTTAATTTATTAAACTGAAAAGTTGGGTTTATTAAATATTAAATTTTGGAGGTGATAAAATTCAAGTAGTTGAATTTATAATTTAAATAATAAATTCAAATGTTGAATTTATAATGAATTTAATTAATTAAGCTCAAAAGTTGAGTTGATTAAATATTAAATTAAAATTGGTGGGAAGTATGTTTAATAGGCTTGTAGGAGTACAAGTCCAACATACTTAATAATTAAAGTTTAATGGACTTTGATTAAATTAATTAAACTATTTGGACTAGCCCAATTAATTAATCAAGCCCATTAATGTTAATTATATGTATTAGATAATGGGTTAATTATAAATAAGTGTTGAGAAGTCAAAACCCTAGCCACCACCTTCACAAATTTCGAAAAACCTCTCTTCCGAAGCTTGAGAAATTCGGCCACTTCGTTTTCAAGGAAAACTTTGAGCCATCTCTCGTTTTAAATCTCCAACGTAAAAATTTCTTCTAATTTTTTAGTACGAATTAGAAGAGGAACAAATCATCTAGTCGTAGACCTGATTAGAAGAAAGGAGTCCTTGAAGAAAGTTCGTAGGGATTTATCAAGAGCTAGACCCGCCTATACCAGATTAGTTGGAGTCAAGTAATTTAATCACCAAAGGTATAAAATTCTAACGTCTTATGAATGTTTATTTATAACCATACTAGTGCTCAAACAAATATATTTTGATTGCCAAAATAAAATTCAATTTTAAAACTTCCGCTGCGTTTGAGCACGAGAAAACCGAGATCCAACAATCTCTGAAACACAAGAACAAATGATCAAATGTTTAGGAAATAAGAAACCTGTTTTAAGATTGTTATCCGAAATATAGGGAGGAAGAAATCTATTAGAGATAAAATAATAATATCAATAATGAAAAATGTATATATGTACAAATATATTTTATGAAAAGAACAAAAAATTTGCAAACTCCGACGAGTTCAACGAGTACGTGACTGATATCTGTGAAAAACACAGTTTTCTTGAAACATATTCGTCCTCTTACCGATGGTGTTTTGAGGATTGTATTGACGTCTATTTCTTAAAATACAATAAAATTATAGTAGCAAATAAACACAAAATACTACTCCAACATATAGAAAATATAATTGATCCTAGTCACCTTTAGAACAGAAAACATAAAGAAACCACAATGCAAAATGAGGGAATTTTGTTATGTCTTCTATGAATAAAAATTTGGACTTAAGTTTATAGGTTTAATATTATTTTCTCATTGAATGCACACCATCAGTGGTTTCAACATCATTAATTAAACAATTAATGTTTCAAATTCAATTCACTAAAATGAAATCCCAACAATTACTTGGTAGTCATAATTATTTAATTTCCAGGGAAAAAATAGATCTCCCATAATAACTGAATGGGCCCGTTTATAGTATAATTATGAATTGGACGTGTTTTTAACATAGAAGTAATTTTTTTAAAAAAAATTCTATATTTGTTATTTCTCAAGTTTGAATGGTAGTTCTTGGTGTTCAAATTAGATTAATGAGATTCAAACCTATACGACTGAAAATAAATCGCATAAAAATTTGGATAATTTGATGAAGAAAATGTTTTCAAAGCAATAAAATCAAAATCTTAAAAAAAAAATCATTTTGCAAGAACTTGGTAACAAATCTTGGGATATGTTTTGGTTAATCTACATGCTAGCTGGTACACATAACCAAAGCACCGCTGACCAGCTGCGTACTATTAAAACAAAGGTATAAGCTGAGGAAAGTAAGCTAACGAATTCGTTAAGTTGCTTCGAACATAAACTTGATCCATCTTCGAGTTAGAGCACAAACTTAAATTCTCAAAGACCGTGTTTCGTCTCGTAATATTAAAATTCAATCAAACGTGAAATATATAATTAAGACGAATGAGACATATTATTTAGTAACAATACAATGACAATGTCTTCATCAGCGCAATGATGTACCACATATTATGGTCGCGAAATGTCATACTGAGCTATGTAAGCATATATTAGCTTTCGATACAGGGATTCCAACCATTTAATCACGTCGTGTTTAATATTAATTTTCTAAATTTGTAAAACGTAATATATGTACAGTCTTTCTAGCTAATTATTTAAAAGTAATTAAGATAGATTTGAAAATGTTGGAGTGGTTGAGGGACAATTTGATATATTAATAATGATGTGTAAAAGAAAAGGAATCTCTGCACAAATTGTTTGCCCAACAGAGAAAAGGAGAGGTCTCACTTTAATTCTTTCCATTAGACAAAGATCCACATATTAAATACTCCTCTCATTTATTGTTCCACCGGTACACTTCCAAACCACATTTCTTTTTTATTCATTTTAGTTTTACTAATAACATTTATTGATTATTCTAGTATTATTAATAATAATATTCATGATAGAAGTGCATTTTTTGTTTTCGGTCTATGTATGAATTTTGAGAAAATCGAGAGTAGAAAATGTAAAGGCACGTATTTCGTATTCATAATTTTGCGGAATTATTAAAAAATTTCTAAATAAATAATTATCTTGTCTCATTTAATTAAAATAAACATGTAAATAATTTTTTAACTTTAAAATAACAGCGGAAGCAAATATTGTTTTCAACCAACAATTTAAAAATAATCCAACGTAAACATCAATTTAAAAATAATCCAACGTATTAAAACTGAGTTTGAATAATAAAAGGTGCATAAACTAAATCATGAGGTCCTCGGGTTTACAACTGCAGTCTCAAGATCGCTCACTGGTCTCTGCCCGCGGTCTCGACCTCATCAATACCTACAACAATCAAGTCTAGTGAATCTAAAGACTCAACATGTATATATCGTGAATAACAAGTAAATATATCATAAAATCGCATGCATCATAAAAATAAAGTATCGTAAAGCGTACGGTGAAAATCGTATCATGAATAATTATAACTACGTGCATATCTGAAAATTCATACGTAAAAGCTTTGCTCAATAGAGCTCTGTCATAACATATCATAATTTTTCTGGTAGAGATAATGTTTCTAAGCAAGTGGCCCATAACATAACGTAAGCGCCTGATCAGACTAAACCACAGTATACTGGGCGGTAGAGATCAATCGCAGCCCTTGGACTGGATGTCCGTACCCATACATAATCATAAACCGGTCGTAAGTCACCGGGTGGAGAGGTCCTCGGTTGCGCCTACCGACTTCCAAATCCATAAACGTAAGGTGGCCACAAGACATATATAGCATATATCTAAAAAATAAACATTTTATATTTTTATGCACATAATATAATTATAATCTTATTTTTACCGGATGAGTTTGATCGTTCCCAGGCTTGCTGCGACTTAATTCTAATATGTGACACATGAAATAAATCTTAACTTGACAAAAACTTAACAATCGAACTAAAAACGAGACGAACAGAACCAATAACTTGATTTTTAATCATGGCTTCGTACCAACCCGAACTAACATTAAACCGACGTTTAACCATGATTAAAATACTGAAAAATATGCATAATGACTGTAAAACACGAAAATGGGTGAAAGGAATTCAAAATCATAAAACGCTCTTTCGAGAGTCATTTTTGCACCTTTCACCGTAAATTCTCGTACGACCTCTAAACTCAACCAATTCACGAACGGCAAAAAACATGACTTTCCTAACTCATTAAGGTACTGTATAGTCCAAGGCAACGGGCTAAAAGCCAACCAATAACTCAAACCACCACAAAAACCGCAACCTAAAGTTGCTGCCAAGAACAGAAAATTACAGCGGTTGCTGTTGTGTGTGCGTGAGGTATATCTCTGAAATAATTGGACATTGGCTTGAGCCACCACTCAGAGTCCCTTACCAACATCCTAAGGCATGACTTGGACCATGGCTAAGGGTTAAAAGCCAACCACAAACCAAGCCATTACCTAAGACAACTAAAAGTTGTCACGCCCCGAGCTTGGTCCCGCGTGACTGCACAACGGGCCCCTATAGCAACAACTTCGTATTCGTCCTCGCTTTACGAAAATGATTAACCCAAGTTGCTATAGAAGTCCATTGTAAGCCATTATAACCTCATTTTAAATCTTTTATTTTTTAGATGTGGGACAAGGGTATCACAATCACCTCTCCTTCAGAACGCGACGTCCTCGTCGCGACTTGATCACTCGATCCACCAGCGCCGAGAATCTAGAGGTGGCTCCTACAGGTTCAAGAGGTGGCTCCCGTCATGTAGCACTTTGCCCCGCAGGTTCAAGAGGTGGCTCTCATGCACGTAGCATTTTGCCCCGCATAACACTTATTTCCCGGTGTTACATGCCGGTGACCGGCTCTGATACCATTATGTCACGCCCCGAGCCCGGGCCCGTGCCTGCGTGACTGCACAATGGGCCCCTATAGCAACTACTTCGTATTCGTCCTCGCTTTACGAAAATGATTAACCCAATTTGCTATAGAAGTCCATTGTAAGCCATTATAAACTCATTTTAAATCTTTGATTTTTTCGATGTGGGACAAGGGTATCACAAAAGTTGCTGCAGAGAGCACCCCTTTATGCGTAGTGTGCTGTAATAATTTGTTTTAATGTCTTGTGTCCTTCCAGTGGTCATTTGATCGACCCTGGCTTGATCTAGACATGATGGAGTATTGTATGAACCATGGCTATGGTCTAGAAACCAATCATAATCCAAACAACACCCAAAAACCGAAAGTGTACACACACAGAAAATGGAGAACACCGAAATGCACTTATGTTGTTTTGGTAAAATTTTGATGGACCCATGAACCAATATTTGAAAGGATGATTTGGTCACGACCTAGACATGTTAAGGTATGGTTCTAACCGTTGCTACATCCCCTAGGACAGCCAGGTTTCGAACACTCCTTAAACAACTCAATGAAAAAAAAATCGTGAACCAAATCTGTAGTTGGTAGAAAACGTTTGATGTCATGCCTTTGTTTAAAATGTTTGGACTCAACCAATGAACCGACAACTCCCTAACACATGGTAAAACATTCCTAGGAGCAGCCTTGAGTGCCTGGAAAACGAGCCGACCTCCTGAACCACAAAGCAAGCCAACCAAAACCGTGAGACACAAAGTGGAAACATAAAACTTCTGTACAGAAATTCTTGGGTAGTTGCTGGTCCCAATTTCGTTTTTACCTCTTAACTCTTGAACATATAATGATTAAAAACATTTATAGGACTTGATTGAAGAGCAAAGAAACAACATATACATGCCTAAATTTTTTTTGACACAAAACAAATCACTACGACGAATACGTGCGGCGGAGTCGGAGTTGGATTTTCTTCTCTTGTTTCTGCTGCTGATCACGATTGTTTTTTTCTGTTGGTTCTCTGCTATTTTCGAAGCTTATGGTTGTAAGTTCTGAAGGTGAAGATTCAAGGGGTGTTAAATGGGTATTGAAGTGCATTAAGTTGGAGGTTACAAGTCAAGAAGTGGAATGGATTTGAATTTGTTTCTCCTACCCTTGCTGCCGTTGGTTTATCTTTATATTTGTTGCCTAAACACGTTATTTGTTAAGGTAATTATTTGAGGAAAATGAGGTGTAATATTGTGTTTAAATTACTACTTATTAGTGAATTAAAATGAGAAATGAATACTCCATGAAGTGCAATTAGGAATGGTTTGAATGGAGAGTTACCAAACCTTTGAAATATTTTAAATGTTGGATCCAAAATTATTACTAATTTGCATGGTATTTTATTGTTTAACTCTTGTATTTTAATTGATGAAGGTTTTAATCATGCATTATATATATTCTAGTACATTAACAATTTTATTTAGAATAGAATCTTGCATGGCATGCTTGACCTATTAATTAAGTATTAAAATATTATGTTTAATTTCTTGAATATATTATACCTAGGTTAATTTATCCCCCACTATCTTACATATTTTAATTTAAAATTTAATTAAATATTGAACCTAAAAGAAATTATTTAATAATTTAGCTCCAATTAATTAAATAAATTCTAAAACATTTTATTTCTTTAAATTATATTATTCCTTGACTTCATTTATATTTAGGAATATTTTTCCTTTTATTAATCTTATCTCAAATCTCCAAACTTCGGTCCGACCTCGCGTATTTATCTTAAAAAGATAAAACTAAACATCTACTTTTAAAATAATTAAAAACCTTCATATTTATATAAAATATTCATTTTTAATTTAAATAGTAGCAATTATGCATGGCTTATACGTAATCTGATTTTCGGGTTCTACAACTCTACCCCCCTTAAAAGAAATTTCTTCCCCGAAATCAAAACTTACCGAATAACTCGGGATAATGACTCCTCATCTCTAGCTCTGATTCCCACGTAGCTTCCTCCTCCGAATGATTGAGCCATTTGACTTTCACTAGCTTGACCATTTTGTTTCGAAGCTTTTTCTCTTGCCGGTCTAAAATTTGCACTGGTCTTTCCTGATATGACAAATTCGGAGTAAACTGCAACGGTTCAAAGTTCAAGACATGCGTTGGATTCGTCAGATACTTCCTCATCATAGAAACGTGAAATACATTGTGTACTCCGGCCAGATTCGGCGGAAGAGCAATACGATAAGCTAATGTCCCAACTCTGTCGAGGATTTCAAATGGTACAATGAATCTCGGACTGAGCTTTCCTTTCTTCCCGAACCGCATAACACCTTTCATCGGTGCTATCTTCACGAAAACATGGTCACCAACAGCAAACTCTAAATCTCTCCTTCGCTTATCCACATAACTCTTCTGTCTACTCTGAGCAGTCCTCATCCTATCACGGATTTTGACTACTACATCGGCAGCCTGCTGCGAAATCTCCGGACCCAATTTTGCTCTCTCCCCTACTTCATCCCAATGAATAGGCGATCTACACTTATGACCGTACAGTGCTTCATATGGAGCCATACCTATAGACGACTGAAAACTGTTGTTATAGGTAAACTCCACCAATGGTAGCTTTGATTCCAAACTCCCGGAGAAATCAAGAACACATGCACGAAGAAGATCCTCCAAAATCTGGACAACTCTCTCGGACTGACCATCTGTCTGTGGATGAAAAGCCGTGCTAAACAACAACTTCGTACCAATAGCTGAATGTAGACTCTTCCAAAATGATGAAGTGATTCTAGGATCTCGGTCAGACACGATAGAAATGGGAATACCATGAAGTCTGATGATCTCCCGGATATATAACTCTGCATACTGGATCACGGAGAAAGTCGTCTTAATAGGCAAGAAGTGAGCTGATTTTGTAAGACGATCTACGATCACCCACATAGCATTCGACCCTCTGACTGACTTCGGCAGACCGACAACGAAGTCCATGGTGACATTCTCCCACTTCCACTCGGGAATAGGAAGAGGCTTGAGCATGCCCGCTGGTCTCTGATGTTCCGCTTTCACTAGCTGACACGTCAGACACTCGGATACAAATCGTCTGATATCCCTCTTCATCCCTGGCCACCAATATAATAACTGCAGGTCTTTGTACATCTTCGTACTCTCAGGATGAATAGAGTATGACGACATATGGGCCTCAGATAAGATATCCTCTCAAATAGAATTGCTTCTCGGAACCCACATTCTGTCTCGATATCTGACAATACCGTCTCTAACTGTGTACAAGATACTGCTCTTGGCTTCATCTCTCTGTCTCCACTTAGCCAACTGCTCGTCTGCTAACTGCCCACTGCGAATATGGTCTAGGAGATAAGACTGAATCGTCAAAGTAGATAGACGAGAAACTCTACCTCGAGGATATGTCTCTAGATCAAACCTATGCATCTCAAACTAAAGAGGTCTCGAAACCACCAAATGAGCCATCCCTGCGACTTTCCTGCTCAACGCGTTTGCAACTACATTAGCGTTGCCAGGATGATAGCTAATGTCACAGTAGTAGTCCTTCACTAGCTCCAACCAACACCTCTGCCGCATATTCAACTCTTTCTGTGTAAAGAAGTATTTGAGACTTTTGTGGTCGGTGAAGATCTGGCACTTCTCTCCGTACAAATAATGCCTCCAAATCTTCAATTCAAATACTACGGCTACCAACTCTAGATCATGGGTAGGATAATTTTTCTCATGAATCTTCAACTGACGAGAAGCATATGCTATCACCTTCCCATGCTGCATCAATATTGCGCCTAACCCGAGTTTTGAAGCATCGGTATACAGAAAAAAATCTCCGGGTCCTGAAGGAATGTCCAACACTGGTGCTGAAATAAGAGCTTGCTTCAATGTATCGAAGCTCTTCTGGCATTCCTCGCTCCACACATACTTAACATTCTTCTTCGTCAATGATGTGAGTGGAACTGCGATGGAGGAGAATCCCCAAATAAACTTCCGAGAGTATCCTGCTAGCCCCAGGAAACTAAAGATCTCTGATGCATTTCGCGGCACAACCCAATCTCTGACTGCTGCAACTTTCGTCGGGTCTACCTCAATCCCACTGCTAGAAACGACGTGACCTAAGAATGTCACTTTCTCTAACCAGAACTCGCATTTGCTGAACTTCGCGAATAGCTTATGCTTTTGTAAAGTCTGCAGTACTGTGGTTAGATGTCTGCTGTGATCCTTTTGATTCTTTGAGTAGATGAGAATATCATCTATGAACACTATCATGAACTGATCAAGATATGGCTGAAATACGCGATTCATGAGATCCATGAAGATCGCTGGCGCATTCGTCAAACCGAACGGCATCACGAGAAACTCGAAGTGGCCATAACGAGTCCTAAAACTTGTCTTGAGAACATCTGCGTCTTTCACTCTCAGCTGATGATAACCAGAACGCAGATCAATCTTGAAGAATACCGAAGCTCCCTGCAACTGATCAAATAAATCTTCAATCCTCGGGAGTAGGTATTTGTTCTTCACTGTAACTTTGTTCAACTCTCGATAATCAATGCAGAGCCTCATCGAACCATCCTTTTTCTTCACAAATAAGACCGGTGCGCCCCATGGCGAAAAGCTCAGGCGAATGAATTTCTTGTCGAGAAGTTCCTTAATCTGTTTCTTGAGTTCTGCCATCTCTGTCGGTGCTAATCGGTATGGTGCTTTCAATATCGGTGTAGTACCTGGCATAAGCTCAATAGAAAATTCCACCTCTCTCACAGGTGGTAAACCAGAGACGTCGTCAGGAAAAACGTCTAGAAAATCCCGGACAATAGGAACGTCGGATGCTGACTGTTTGGGCGTCTCGGGAAAAGATACAAGAGTAGCTAAAAATTCTCGGCAACCTCTATGAATGAGCTTCCTAGCCTGGACACAAGATATCATACGCGGTAAATTAAAATACATGTCTGGCTCGAATAAGAATTGTTCCATCCCAGGCGGTCGGACGAGAACAGATATCTGCTGGAAGTCAATCAAAAATATGTTCCTCAATAGCCAGTCCATCCCTAAAATGATATCAAATTCTGGCATCGGCAGAACGATAAGATCATCATACACAAGATTACCATTAAGTTCAAGGTCTATATCTCGGATCACATTAGTAGATGTCATCTCCTCTCCAGAAGGCAATGTTACTGAATACGCTATGTCTAGCCCAATTGATTTGATCTTGAGAGAATTTGCAAAGGTTTTTGAAATGAACGAATGAGTAGCCCCTGAATCTATCAAGGCTTTCATAGTTGAACCGGCTATAAAGATTCTCCCTGAAAGATTGGAATATTATGCTAAACCCAATAGTTTTACAAGAACTATGCTTATAGACATGCAAAGGTCAAAGTTCTTCTAACCTAAATTACCGTAGCTAACAGTGATTAGAACATGTAATCCTATCCTAAATTCTAAGTTCAAAGTCTTAACCCAAAAACATTCAACTTCAAATACAACTTAAGGATTTAGGATACCTGTCATGAGCATCGTCTCCGGGTTAGTCTCCGCAGCATGTAGAGCAAAAACTCTGTCTTGGGTAGGCAGACTCTTCTGAGGGCAATTCTTCAATATGTGGTCGGTACTACCACATTTGTAACACTTTCCCGAACCATACATACAAGTCCAAGCATGACGACGTGAGCACTTGGCACAGACTGGATACTCCACTGTCCTCGGGATTGCTCGTCCCTGCTGTGGCTGCTGCTGCGGCCCTCTGTTCCTGGGTGGACCGTGGAAAGGTCTCTTATTCTGATGCTGCTGATGAGGAGGGTGGTGTGGTGCCTGAAATGGTCGTTTACCCTGGCGATCGCGTTCAATATCATTCTGGTCTGGCTCTGCCGCTAGCGCTCTAGAAACAGCAACGTCATAAAAAATTCTTTCCATTAGACAAAGATCCACATATTAATTACTCCTCTCATTTATTGTTCCACCGGTACACTTCCAAACCACATTTCTTTTTTATTCATTTTAGTTTTACTAATAACATTTATTGATTATTCTAGTATTATTAATAATAATATTCATGATAGAAGTGCATTTTTTGTTTTCGGTCTATGTATGAATTTTGAGAAAATCGAGAGTAGAAAATGTAAAGGCACGTATTTCGTATTCATAATTTTGCGGAATTATTAAAAATTTTCTAAATAAATAATTATCTTGTCTCATTTAATTAAAATAAACATGTAAATAATTTTTTAACTTTAAAATAACAGCGGAAGCAAATATTGTTTTCAACCAACAATTTAAATATAATCCAACGTTAACATCAATTTAAAAATAATCCAACGTATTAAAACTGAGTTTGAATAATAAAAGGTGCATAAACTAAATCATGAGGTCCTCGGGTTTACTACTGCTGTCCCAAGATCGCTCACTGGTCTCCGCCCGCGGTCTCGACCTCATCAATACCTACAAAAATCAAGTCTAGTGAGTCTAAATACTCAACATGTATATATCGTGAATAACAAGTAAATATATCATAAAATCGCATGCATCATAAAAATAAAGTATCGTAGAGCGTACGGTGAAAATCGTATCATGAATAATTATAACTACGTGCATATCTGAAAATCCATACGTAAAAGCTTTGCTCAATAGAGCTCTGTCTTAACATATCATAATTTTTCTAGTAGAGATAATGTTTCTAAGCAAATGGCCCATAACATAACGTAAGCGCCTGATCAGACTAAACCACAGTATACTGGGCGGTAGAGATCAATCACAGCCCTTGGACTGGATGTCCGTACCCATACATAATCATAAACCGGTCGTAAGTCACCGGGTGGAGAGGTCCTCGGTTGCGCCTACAGACTTCCAAACTCATAAACGTAAGGTGGCCACAAGACATATAGCATATATCTCAAAAATAAACATTTTATATTTTTCTGCACGTAATATAATTATAACCTTATTTTTACCGGATGAGGTGGATCGTTCCCAGGCTTGCTGCGACTTAATTCTAATATGTGACACATGCAATAAATCTTAACTTGACAAAAACTTAACAATCGAACTAAAAACGAGACGAATAGAACCAATAACTTGATTTTTAATCATGGCTTCGTACCAACCCGAACCAACATTAAACCGACGTTTAACCATGATTAAAATACCCCAAACATACTTAAAAATATGCATAATGACTGTAAAACACGAAAATGGGTGAAATGAATCCAAAACATAAAACGCTCTTTCGAGAGTCATTTTGGCACCTTTCACCGTAAATTCTCGTACGACCTCTAAACTCGACCAATTCACCAACGGCCAAAAACATGACTTTCGTAACTCATTATGTTACTGTCCAGTCCAAGGCCACGGGCTAAAAGCCAACCAAAAGCTCAAACCACCACGAAAACCGCAACCTAAAGTTGCTGTCAAGAACAGAAAATTACAGAGGTTGATGTTGTGTGTGCGTGAGGTATATCTCTGAAATAATTGGACATTGGCTTCAGCCACCACTCAGAGACCCTTACCAACATCCTCAGGCATGACTTGGATCATGGCTAAGGTTAAAAGCCAACCACAAACCAAGCCATTACCTAAGACAACTCAAAGTTGCTGCCGAGAGCACCCCTTTATGTGTAGTGTGCTGTAATAATTTGTTTTAATGTCTTTTGTCGTTCCAGTGGTCATTTGATCGACCATGGCTTGATCTATACATGATGGAGTGTTGTATGAACCATGGCTATGGGCTAGAAACAAACCATAATCCAAACAACACCCAAAAACTGAAAGTGTACACACACAGAAAATGGAGAACACCGAAATGCACTTATGTTGTTTTGGTGAAATTTTGATGGACCCGTGAACCAATATTTGAAAGGATGATTTGGTCACGTCCTAGACAAGTTAAGGTAGGGTTCTAACCGTGGCTACAGCCCCTAGGACAGCCAGGGTTCGAACACTCCTTAAACAACTCAATGACAAAAAAATCGTGAACCAAATCTGTAGTTGGTAGAAAACGTTTGCTGTCATGCCTTTGTTTAAAATGTTTGGACTCAACCAATGAACCGACAACTCCCTAACACATGGTAAAACATTCCTAGGAGCAGCCTTTAGTGCCTGGAAAACGAGCCAACCTCCTGAACCACAAAGCAAGCCAACCAAAACCGTGA
Source organism: Primulina eburnea (assembly GCF_022965805.1). Lineage (NCBI taxonomy): Eukaryota > Viridiplantae > Streptophyta > Magnoliopsida > Lamiales > Gesneriaceae > Primulina > Primulina eburnea. The sequence continues at coordinate 26,330,030 of NC_133107.1, read as the reverse complement.
GACACAAAGTGGAAACATAAAACTTCTGTACAGAAATTCTTGGGTAGTTGCTGGTCCCAATTTCGTTTTTACCTCTTAACTCTTGAACATATAATGATTAAAAACATTTATAGGACTTGATTGAAGAGCAAAGAAACAACATATACATGCCTAAAATTTGTTTTGACACAAAACAAATCACTACGACGAATACGTGCGGCGGAGTCGGAGTTGGATTTTCTTCTCTTGTTTCTGCTGCTGATCACGATTGTTTTTTTCTGTTGGTTCTCTTCTATTTTCGAAGCTTATGTTTGTAAGTTCTGAAGGTGAAGATTCAAGGGGTGTTAAATGGGTATTGAAGTGCATTAAGTTGGAGGTTATAAGTCAAGAAGTGGAATGGATTTGAATTTGTTTCTCCTACCCTTGCTGCCGTTGGTTTATCTTTATATTTGTTGCCTAAACACGTTATTTGTTAAGGTAAATATTTGAGGAAAATGAGGTGTAATATTGTGTTTAAATTACTACTTATTAGTGAATTAAAATGAGAAATGAATACTCCATGAAGTGCAATTAAGAATGGTTTGAATGGAGAGTTACCAAACCTTTGAAATATTTTAAATGTTGGATCCAAAATTATTACTAATTTGCATGGTATTTTATTGTTTAACTCTTGTATTTTAATTGATGAAGGTTTTAATCATGCATTATATATATTCTAGTACATTAACAATTTTATTTAGGATAGAATCTTGCATGGCATGCTTGACCTATTAATTAAATATTAAAATATTATGTTTAATTTCTTGAATATATTATACCTAGGTTAATTTATCCCCCACTATCTTACATATTTTAATTTAAAATTTAATTAAATATTGAACCAAAAAGAACGTATTTAATAATTTAGCTCCAATTAATTAAATAAATTCTAAAACATTCTATTTCTTTAAATTATATTATTCCTTGACTTCATTTATATTTAGGAATATTTTTCACATATTAATTCTTTAGAGGTCTCTGATGCATTTCGATAGTATCCTGCTAGCCACAGGAAACTAAAGATCTCTGATGCATTTCGCGGCACAACTCAATCTCTGACTGCTGCAACTTTCGCCGGGTCTACCTCAATCCCACTGCTAGAAACGACGTGACCTAAGAACACCACTTTCTCTAACCAGAACTCGCATTTGCTGAACTTCGCGAATAGCTTATGCTTTTGTAAATTCTGCAGTACTGTGGTTAGATGTCCGCTGTGATCCTCTTGATTCTTTGAGTAGATGAGAATATCATCTATGAATACTATCATGAACTGATCAAGATATGGTTGAAATACGCGATTCATGAGATCCATGAAGATCGCTGGCGCATTCGTCAAACCGAACGGCATCACGAGAAACTCGAAGTGGCCATAACGAGTCCTAAAAGTTGTCTTGAGAACATCTGCGTCTTTCACTCTCAGCTGATGATAACCTGAACGCAAATCAATCTTGAAGAATACCGAAGCTCCCTGCAACTGATCAAATAAATCTTCTATCCTCGGGAGTGGGTATTTGTTCTTCACTGTAACTTTGTTCAACTCTCGGTAATCAATGCAGAGCCTCATCGAACCATCTTTTTTCTTCACAAATAAGACCAGTGCGCCCCATGGCGAAAAGCTCGGGCGAATGAATTTCTTGTCGAGAAGTTCCTTAATCTGTTTCTTGAGTTCCTGTGACACATCTGACCTCTTTAAATAAAATACACAGCGGAAATTAAAATTTTCTTTAAAATACGGAAGGAGTTTCAAAATACATTTCTTTAAACATCTTTACAAAATAACAATACATGATCATTTGAATGACATAACAAAATAAAAAAAATTCATTCCTATGATCATGCCAAAATCTTCCTTCCAACGGTGTATGCATATGACCCCCTGTCCACAGTCAACGTCCCGGGCCGCCACTCTGATCTGCATCACATTAAATAACTGAAATGAGAATAAATCTCAGCAAGTGGAACTCTTACATAGCAATGACAATAAACTCTGTAAAACATAGCTTTGAAATCATAAATACCATCAACTCTGAATCATAAACTCTGAACATGAATATCATAGCAATAGCATATAAATGAGATGGTATTTCTCTTTACTCTGGTTGGATTGATATCAATAGTATCTCTGCTCTGGGGTGCTCGTATCCCAAATCGATATAAACCGATAACTCTGAGGGATATAAGCCTATGGTCGTTGATCAACTAATTGCCTGCAATCTCTGACTATGTATCTATCAATCCAATAAAACATTTAAACTCTTTCTCTTTGGCATTTAAACAACACTTTAGAAACTATACTCTTTGTATTCCCTTTGAACAATTGAGACATCAAATGCCTCCAATATATATAACAATTGAATCAATACATACTATGGATCACATGGAAGGGAATGTCACAATAAAACCTTTGAAACACAATACATATATATACATGTGAGCACAAGGGATGAAATTCCACTTACAAACTAATAGAACACCTCAATCAAAGCTCTTGAACACCACCTACAACAATAATCCATAAATAACACCAACATCAACTCTATATCCAAGAATCCAAGCTAAATAATCCATAAATCCACAAGAACAACAAACCCAAGTCAACTCTTAACTCAAAACCTTAAAAAAATCGCACCAAAAGCTTACCTTAGCTTCCTAGCACCAAGGAGAACCACGATCTCAAGTCGAAACGCAAACTAAACGCTTGAATCGAAGATAGGAAGTGAAAGAAATGGATGAAAACCCTAAGAAATGGAGAGAAAATCGGAAATGAGAAGAAATGAAAAGGGAAAGTATGGCCAACCACTCTCAAAAAGTAACTAAATATCTCGCCCATACCTAGACCGCGGGTGCGCTGCCACAAGCACCGCGGGTGCGCCTAGCTCACGGCACAACACAAAATTCTGGAACACTCGGACCGCGGGTGCGGCGCTGCAGACACCGCGGGTGCGGTCCTTGCACTACCGCAGGTGCGGTCCTGCCACGGCCTCCCAACTCCAAAATCATGAATAGTACACCGCGGGGGCACTCCTCTAAGAGCGCGGGTGCACTCTGGTCACGGCCAAGATCAAAACTCAACCAACTAAAATCGATCCGAAACTCTGAAACGAACAACCAACAACAACTAATACCTCAAGACAATAATAACCAATAATACTATGGCCCAAAACACAACTCTAAACATCTAATCACATAACCCGAATAACAAGCAAAGCTTAAACCGTACCGTACACCGGGCTCGGCTATTTCAATCTCCCCTCCTTAGAGGAATTTCGTCCGCGAAATTGACGTCACTGCACGAACAACTCAGGATACTTCTCTCTCATCTCATAATCTGGTTCCCACGTAGCCTCTTCGATCAAATGGTTCCTCCAAAGAACTTTAACAATGCTGATCTCTTTGTTCCTCAAAACTCTAACTCTGCGATCCAGAATCTGAATCTCTTTGTTCCTCAGAACTGCAATGGCCTACGACGAACATCTGCATAGCTCTTCTGTCTCGACTGCGCTGTCTTCATCCTCTCTCGGATCACAGCAACAACATCAGCAGTCTGCTGGACCAACTCTGGTCCTAACATCTTCCTCTCGCCAATCTCATCCCAATACAAGGGAGATCTGCACTTCCTGCCATAAAGTGCCTCATACGGTGCCATGCCAATCGTCACCTGGTAACTGTTATTATACGTGAACTCAACCAAAGGCAAATTAGAATCCCAGCTACCTGGATAATCGATAGTACAAGCTCTGAGCATATCCTCAAGAATCTGAATGACTCTCTCTGACTGACCGTCGCTCTGAGGGTGATAAGCTGTACTAAACGCTAACCGCGAACCCATAGCTCTGTGCAAACTCTTCCAAAACTCTGAAGTAAACCTGGGGTCACGATCAGACACGATCGACACAGGAACACCATGAAGTCTAACAATCTCTGCAATATAGTCCTCAGCATACTGGTTCATGGAATACGTCGTCTTGACTGGAAGAAAGTGCACTGACTTGGTCAATCGATCAACGATAACCCAAATGGAATTGAAACCTCTCTGCACTCTGGAAAGACCAGTCACGAAATCCATCGTAATATGCTCCCACTTCCACTGAGGAATCGGCAATGATAGCAATGTCCCAGCAGGTCTCTGATGCTCGATCTTCACCTGCTGACAAGTAAGGCACTGAGAAATGAACATGGCAATATCTTTCTTCATACCTGGCCACCAGTAAAGTCGACGAAGATCCTGATACATCTTGGTACCGCCTGGATGAATCGAATATGGCGCAGTTTGAGCCTCTGTCAGAATGTCTCGTCGAATATCATCGCCAATAGGAACACAAATACGGCCTCTGAAAGTCACCAAACCCTCTCCATTCAGCCCAAACTCTGAGTTACCTCTCTCCTCTGCTCTAGCTCTCATCTCTGTCAACTGAACATCAACAATCTGCTCTCTACGGATCCTGTCCGTCAATGTAGCCCGAATAACCAACGCTGAAAGGCGAGCAATGGTCCCCGGAACTACCAAAGCAATCTCCTCTCTCTGCAAATCCATCAACAGTGGCCTCTGAATCAAAGAATTCAAGGAAGAACTCGACTTACGACTCAACGCATCAGCCACAACGTTTGCCTTCCCTGGGTGGTAACTGATAGTCACATCATAATCTTTGACAAGTTCTAACCACCTCCTCTGCCGCATATTGAGCTCTCTCTGAGAAAACAGATACTTCAAACTCTTGTGGTCCGTGAAGATCTCACATTTTTCGCCATACAAATAATGTCTCCAGATTTTTAGGGCGAAAACCACAGCTGCCAGCTCTAAATCATGCGTCGGATAATTCCTCTCATAATCCTTCAACTGGCGAGAAGCATAAGCAATGACCTTACCTCGCTGCATCAGCACTGCACCAAGGCCTTTCTTCGACGCATCGGTATAGACAACAAAATCCTCAGAACCACTGGGCAATGAAAGAACAGGAGCTGTCGTCAATCTATCCTTCAACTCTTGAAATCCACTCTGGCAATCAATGGACCACTCGAACTTCACAGTCTTCCTCGTCAATTTGGACAATGGCAGGGCAATCTTGGAAAAATCTGAAATGAAACGACGATAATAACCCGCCAAACCAAGGAAACTACGTACCTCTGAGACAGTGGTAGGAATAGGCCACTTCTGAATTGCCTCAATCTTCACTGGATCAACGGCAATGCCATCTTTCGAAACAACATGGCCTAAGAAAGAAATCTGATCCAGCCAAAACTCACACTTCTTCAACTTGGCAAACAACCTCTTCTCCCTCAACAAACGGAGAACAACTCTGAGATGCTCTGCATGAAGCTCTCTGGTCTTGGAATAGATAGAGATGTCGTCGATGAAAACAATGACGAAGCTATCCAAGAACGGCTTGAACACACGGTTCATCATGTCCATGAAAACTGAAGGGGCATTGGTCAGACCAAAAGACATCACAAGAAACTCATTGTGACCATACCTGGTCCTGAATGCCGTCTTAGGGATATCGGACTCCCTAACCTTCAACTGATAGTAGCCAGACCGAAGATCAATCTTCGAAAAGACAGTAGCACCATGCAATTGGTCAAACAAATCCTCAATCCGTGGCAACGGATACTTATTCTTGACAGTCACTTTGTTAAGCACTCGGTAGTCGATACACAGCCGCAACGACCCATCTTTCTTCTTGACAAATAGAACCGGAGCTCCCGAAGGCGAAGAACTCGGACGAATAAAACCTTTATCCAAAAGATCCTGCAACTGCTTCTTCAACTCCTTCATCTCGGTAGGGGCCATTCGGTACGGAGCCTTAGAAATAGGAACCGTACCTGGAGCTAAATCAATAACGAACTCAACATCTCTGTCCGGCGGCAAACCCAGAACATCATCCTCAAACACATCGGCAAACTCCCTCACAACATCAATATCATCAATATTCAACTTAACCACACCATCCACATCCACAATAGAAGCAAAAAACCCATCGCAACCTCTACACAGCAATCTCTCAGCCTCAAGACATGAAATAAAAGGAAGGACCAGCGAAGTACCTGCACTGGCGAGCGAACCTCCCTTATTGCTATCATCTGCAAAAGTCACCGTCTTAGCAACGCAATCGATCACTACACGATAAGTCGATATCCAATCCATGCAAAGAATAACATCAAAAGCAACCATCGGGATCACAATCAAATCAGCAAAAACCTCTCTATCATCAATACGAACAGGGCATGCATACACAATAGACATCGGGCACAACACGTCCCCCAAAGGCAATAAGACATTCAACTGGAGGGGAAGAATAGAAGGAACTATACCCAAAGATCTCAAAAACAATTCAGACATAAAAGAATGAGTAGCACCAGTATCAATCAAAATCGTAGCTACTCTGCCTGAAATTAAAATAGTGCTAGAGATCACAGAAGAATCATGATTAATACCTTCCTTGGTCATCGCAAAGATGCGACCCTGAACCTTCTCTTGGCTAGCTCCTCTTGGACAATTTCGGGCAATGTGGCCTGCCGTGCCACAACGATAACAAGAATGAGTGCCAAATCTGCACTCTCCCCTATGATGTCTCCCACACTTGGGACATAAAGGCTTCTCGGGATCAGATGGAGCAACTGGAACTGTCGGTGGTCTAGGATTCGAGTCCATCTTACCTTTCCCCTTGAATCGATCTCTGCCACGCTGACTCGAACTCTGTCCCCTCTGAGCAATGGCCTGATGCCTCGCCTGCCTCTCCCTAGCAATGTCCTTCTCGTCCTGCTCGGCCAACAAAGCCTTGGACACAATCTCCTTGAAAGTCACAGCCTTGGACATATTGATATCTCGACGAATCTCAGCTCTAAGGCCTCGAATGAAATGAGCACCTTTGTCTTTGTCGTTGGAAGCAATGTACGGAGCAAACAAGCAACCCTCTTCAAACTTCAGAATATACTCATCCACATTCAAGCTCCCCTGTCAAAGCTCCAAGAACTCCGAAACCTTCCTCGCTCGAAGTGCGTCGGGGAAATACTTGTCATAGAACAACTCTGTAAACTCTGACTACTTCAATGTCGAGACATCAACTCCAACCTTGGTCGCATTCCACCATATGCGAGCAGCTTTAACCAACATGAATACAGCACAGCTGATACGGTCTCTGTCCTCGTAGTGGAGATGATCGAAGATCGCCTCTAAAGCCTTGACCCACTCGACTGCAACTAAAGGATCGGTGCTCCCTGAAAATTCCGGCGGATCCATCCTCTTAAAATCAGAAAATATGGCATCAGTGCCAACAGCCTGAGCAACTTGCCCTCTTGCTTGACCTCTGCCCTGACCTGCTCCTTGCAATCGGAGCAACTGCTGGATCTGCTCAGTATGGACCTTGGCCTGCTCTTTCAATAACTTGCCGAACTCATCGACAACTCTCGAGGAATAACTATCCTCACCCTCTACTGCTTTCCTCTTAGGTGGCATCCTCTACTCTACAATGGGCTCACAAAAGACATATCAATATATAACAATGGATAGATGCAAGAAAACATACCCGGACAGTTGAAAGTAGACGAAGTCATATGCATTGGTCCGAAGAACACCGTTCTGATACCACTAAATGTGACACCTCTGACCTCTTTAAATAAAATACACAGCGGAAATTAAAATTTTCTTTAAAATACGGAAGGAGTTTCAAAATACATTTCTTTAAACATCTTTACAAAATAACAATACATGATCATTTGAATGACATAACAAAATACAAAACATCATTCCTATGATCATGCCAAAATCTTCCTTCCAACGGTGTATGCATATGACCCCCTGTCCACAGTCAACGTCCCGGGCCTCCACTCTGATCTGCATCACATGAAATAACTGAAATGAGAATAAATCTCAGCAAGTGGAACTCTTACATAGCAATGACAATAAACTCTGTAAAACATAGCTTTGAAATCATAAATACCATCAACTCTGAATCATAAACTCTGAACATGAATATCATAGCAATAGCATATAAATGAGATGGTATTTCTCTTTACTCTGGTTGGATGGATATCAATAGTATCTCTGCTCTGGGGTGCTCGTATCCCAAATCGATATAAACCGATAACTCTGAGGGATATAAGCCTATGGTCGTTGATCAACTAATTGCATGCAATCTCTGACTATGTATCTATCAATCCAATAAAACATTTAAACTCTTTCTCTTTGGCATTTAAACAACACTTTAGAAACTATACTCTTTGTATTCCCTTTGAACAATTGAGACATCAAATACCTCCAATATATATAACAATTGAATCAATACATACTATGGATCACATGGAAGGGAATGTCACAATAAAACCTTTGAAACACAATACATATATATACATGTGAGCGCAAGGGATGAAATTCCACTTACAAACCAATAGAACACCTCAATCAAAGCTCTTGAACACCACCTACAACAATAATCCATAAATAACACCAACATCAACTCTATATCCAAGAATCCAAGCTAAATAATCCATAAATCCACAAGAACAACAAACCCAAGTCAACTCTTAACTCAAAACCTTAAAAGAATCGCACCAAAAGCTTACCTTAGCTTCCTAGCACCAAGGAGAACCACGATCTCAAGTCGAAACGCAAACTAAACGCTTGAATCGAAGATAGGAAGTGAAAGAAATGGATGAAAACCCTAAGAAATGGAGAGAAAATCGGAAATGAGAAGAAAGGAAAAGGGAAAGTATGGCCAACCACTCCCAAAAAGTAACTTAATATCTCGCCCATACCTAGACCGCGGGTGTGCTGCCACAAGCACCGCGGGTGCGCCTAGCTCACGGCACAACACAAAATTTTGGAACACTCGGACCGCGGGTGCGGCGCGGTCATCACCGCGGTTGCGGTCCTTGCACTACCGCAGGTGCGGTCCTGCCACGGCCTCCCAACTCCAAAATTATGAATAGTACACCGCGGGGGCACTCCTCTAAGAGCGCAGGTGCACTCTGGTCACGGCCAAGATCAAAACTCAACCAACTAAAATCGATCCGAAACTCTGAAACGAACAACCAACAACAACTAATACCTCAAGACAATAATAACCAATAATACTATGGCCCAAAACACAACTCTAAACATCTAATCACATAACCCGAATAACAAGTGTTGGGATCGGTTATTGGGGTAACATCGTTGAGCTATAATAGCTCGGTTCTTGAAATATTGAACACCGATGAATTAAATCGAGTTTGATATGAAATCAAGCGGAAAACACTCGAAATAATCCTTCGTAGAAACCGAATAAATATTTTATAAACCATTTAAGATATATGCAAGTTGAATGAGTAAAAATATTTTCGGTTGAAGCATTTTATCAAACACTTGGTATGCAATATTTTTGTATTTGAAGAACACATAAAATGCTTCAACAATGCATTTTTAAAACTAATGGAAATGATAAGTAAATGCAATAAACAAATAGACACGAATTTGTTTATGGATGTTCGGAGATTTCAAACACTCCTACGTCACCCTTTCTTCCCCTTGGGAAGGATTCACTAGAAGACTTTGATTCATACAACTCTTTGTACAAACCCGATCCGGAAGGGCAGCACCCAACTAGAACTCCTAGCACTCAAGATTGTAGGCAGCACCTCACAATCAGCATATTGTTTAATGTCTCATATGCAAAGACTACATACACAAGTTTTACGTCTTTGTGCAAGACTCACTCAACTAAACTTGTAAACTCAACTCTCTCATATATGTTTGAGTGATTGTGTGTGTGTGAGGAATTTATCTTTTACAGTGCACATCTCAAATGTATCCTCACACAAGGGCTTGTGCTCTCAACTAGCTGATTTCTTCATGCTAACTGCCCATGCTTTGAATCCCCTTCCAAAGCTATTGTTTGATCTTCAATATGTTGTATTTATAAGCCCCAACATTGATATATACGTTAGACACAAGAATATGACCGTTTGGAAAGTTTCTGTGCTGTTTCGGGAATTGCAACGGTCAAATTCAGCAATTTTCCCGACTGGTCAACTCTGGTCAACTCAACTGATCGTTCAGTTCAACTGGTCAGCAGGTCAGCAGCTGATTCAGTTCAGCAGGTCAGCAGCTGGTTCAGTTCAGTAGGTCTGGTTCAGTTGAGTTTCAACTGGTTTGCTGAAATCAGCCTAACTGATTTCAGTTGGTGCAGAACCAGTAGCTTCATCGTCATTTATCAGCATCGTAAGCTTCGATTCAGACTTTGACTTATAAGAATGATTTGTAGATCTTTGTCTTATCTTTCCAACGCATACTGAATCGCTTCGTTTTGATAATCGAGCTGAGAGATATGACCAAAATACCACAGCTGCTCAAAGCCAACTGATTGCTATTTTCGTGCAATCAGTTCGTCACTTCAGCGATCAGTTAGCCCTTGATAACATCCGATTTTGCCCAACTGACGTGAAATACGATTTGTTCCAAATTGAGTTTTCTAATCACTCCAATTATCGGATTGTCATTTGGATAATCCAGTTGAGAGATATCTTCAAAACACCGAAGCTCGCCAGAAATTTAGTTTGTGCAAAATTCAGTTTCAGCTTGCTTCTTGTGATTGCAACTTCACACTTGAGTAAATATGTTAGAAACACAATAACAAGTTTTGTTAACATCAAAATCAAGATTGCGAACTTGAAAAGTTCCAACAATCTCCCCCTTTTTGATGATCACAAAACTTGGATAAACAATCAACTCAACTAACATATTTCTCCCCCTTTTTGTGTGAATCAAAAAGTCATATTTTCAAAACATTTTAAACAAAATTTTCTCCCCCTCAATATTTAAAAATAATAACTCCATTAAAATCTTAATGAGGTCTCCCCCTATATTTTTGAAATTTTGAAAAATGTAAAAGAAGAGAGATAACTCACCAATTTTCTTCATGGCTCATTTTCTGCTGCAGCACATATGCTTTGCTTTCAATGAATAAACTGTATTTTCTGGAGCATAAATAGGATGAAAATTTTATACCGCTGCGAACCTCTACAAGTCTAGTTTACAACGCAAAAAATGGTTCGTCATTTGGACACTCGAGCAAGGAGATATGTCATTTTTCCCACGGTCGCTACAAGCTGCGCGAAAATTCAGTTTTGCATATATATGTGTAAAAAATCTGAAATTTCGAAATTTAAACATCAAAATCAGTTTCAATGCTCTTTCAAGAACAACCCGCTCTGATACCACTTGTTGTGATCGGTTATTGGGGTAACATCGTTGAGCTATAATAGCTCGGTTCTTGAAATATTGAACACCGATGAATTAAATCGAGTTTGATATGAAATCAAGAGGAAAACACTCGAAATAATCCTTCGTAGAAACCGAATAAATATTTTATAAACCATTTAAGAAATATGCAAGTTGAATGAGTAAAAAGATTTTCGGTTGAAACATTTTATCAAACACTTGGTATGCAATATTTTGGTATTTGAAGAACACATAAAATGCTTCAACAATGCATCTTTAAAACTAATGGAAATGATAAGTAAATGCAATAAACAAATAGACACGAATTTGTTTATGGATGTTCGTAGATTTCAAACACTCCTACGTCACCCCTTCTTCCCCTTGGGAAGGATTTACTAGAAGACTTTGATTCATACAACTCTTTGTACAAACCCGATCCGGAAGGGCAGCACCCAACTAGAACTCCTAGCACTCAAGATTGTAGGCAGCACCTCACAATCAGCATATTGTTTAATGTCTCATATGCAAAGACTACATACACAAGTTTTACGTCTTTGTGCAAGACTCACTCAACTAAACTTGTAAACTCAACTCTCTCATATATGTGTGAGTGATTGTGTGTGTGTGAGGAATTTATCTTTTACAGTGCACATCTCAAATGTATCCTCACACAAGGGCTTGTGCTCTCAACTAGCTGATTTCTTCATGCTAACTGCCCATGCTTTGAATCCCCTTCCAAAGCTATTGTTTGATCTTCAATATGTTGTATTTATAAGCCCCAACATTGATATATACGTTAGACACAACAATATGACCGTTTGGAAAGTTTCTGTGCTGTTTCGGGAATTGCAACGGTCAAATTCAGCAATTTTCCCGACTGGTCAACTCTGGTCAACTCAACTGATCGTTCAGTTCAACTGGTCAGCAGGTCAGCAGCTGATTCAGTTCAGCAGGTCAGCAGCTGGTTTAGTTCAGCAGGTCTGGTTCAGTTGAGTTTCAACTGGTTTGCTGAAATCAGCCTAACTGATTTCAGTTGGTGCAGAACCAGTAGCTTCATCGTCATTTATCAGCATCGTAAGCTTCGATTCAGACTTTGACTTATAAGAATGATTTGTAGATCTTTGTCTTATCTTTCCAACGCATACTGAATCGCTTCGTTCGATAACCGAGCTGAGAGATATGACCAAAATACCACAGCTGCTCAAAGCCAACTGATTTCTGTTTTCGTGCAATCAGTTCGTCACTTCAGCGATCAGTTAGCCCTTGATAACATCCGATTTTGCCCAACTGACGTGAAATACGATTTGTTCCAAATTGAGTTTTCTAATCACTCCAATTCTCGGATTGTCATTTGGATAATCCAGTTGAGAGATATCTTCAAAACACCGAAGCTCGCCAGAAATTTAGTTTGTGCAAAATTCAGTTTCAGCTTGCTTCTTGTGTTTGCAACTTCACACTTGAGTAAATATGTTAGAAACACAATAACAAGTTTTGTTAACATCAAAATCAAGATTGCGAACTTGAAAAGTTCCAACAATCTCCCCCTTTTTGATGATCACAAAACTTGGATAAACAATTAACTCAACTAACATATTTCTCCCCCTTTTTGTCTGAATCAAAAAGTCATATTTTCAAAACATTTTAAACAAAATTTTCTCTCCCTCAATATTTAAAAATAATAACTCCATTAAAATCTTAATGAGGTCTCCCCCTATATTTTTGAAATTTTGAAAAATGTAAAAGAAGAGAGATAACTCACCAATTTTCTTCATGGCTCATTTTCTGCTGCAGCACATATGCTTTGCTTTCAATGAATAAACTGTATTTTCTGGAGCATAACTAGGATGAAAATTTTATACCGCTACGAACCTCTACAAGTCTAGTTTACAACGCAAAAAACGGTTCGTCATTTGGACACTCGAGCAAGGAGATATGTCATTTTTCCCACGGTCGCTACAAGCTGCGCGAAAATTCAGTTTTGCATATATATGTGTAAAAAATCTGAAATTTCGAATTTTAAACATCAAAATCAGTTTCAATGCTCTTTCAAGAACAACCCGCTCTGATACCACTTGTTGGGATCGGTTATTGGGGTAACATCGTTGAGCTATAATAGCTCGGTTCTTGAAATATTGAACACCGATGAATTAAATCGAGTTTGATATGAAATCAAGCGGAAAACACTCGAAATAATTCTTCGTAGAAACCGAATAAATATTTTATAAACCATTTAAGATATATGCAAGTTGAATGAGTAAAAAGATTTTCGGTTGAAACATTTTATCAAACACTTGGTATGCAATATTTTGGTATTTGAAGAACACATAAAATGCTTCAACAATGCATCTTTAAAACTAATGGAAATGATAAGTAAATGCAATAAACAAATAGACACGAATTTGTTTATGGATGTTCGGAGATTTCAAACACTCCTACGTCACCCCTTCTTCCCCTTGGGAAGGATTCACTAGAAGACTTTGATTCATACAACTCTTTGTACAAACCCGATCCGGAAGGGCAGCACCCAACTAGAACTCCTAGCACTCAAGATTGTAGGCAGCACCTCACAATCAGCATATTGTTTAATGTCTCATATGCAAAGACTACATACACAAGTTTTACGTCTTTGTGCAAGACTCACTCAACTAAACTTGTAAACTCAACTCTCTCATATATGTGTGAGTGATTGTGTGTGTGTGAGGAATTTATCTTTTACAGTGCACATCTCAAATGTATCCTCACACAAGGGCTTGTGCTCTCAACTAGCTGATTTCTTCATGCTAACTGCCCATGCTTTGAATCCCCTTCCAAAGCTATTGTTTGATCTTCAATATGTTGTATTTATAAGCCCCAACATTGATATATACGTTAGACACAAGAATATGACCGTTTGGAAAGTTTCTGTGCTGTTTCGGGAATGGCAACGGTCAAATTCAGCAATTTTCCCGACTGGTCAACTCTGGTCAACTGGTCAACTCTGGTCAACTCAACTGATCGTTCAGTTCAACTGGTCAGCAGCTGATTCAGTTCAGCAGGTCAGCAGCTGGTTCAGTTCAGCAGGTCTGGTTCAGTTGAGTTTCAACTGGTTTGCTGAAATCAGCCTAACTGATTTCAGTTGGTGCAGAACCAGTAGCTTTATCGTCATTTATCAGCATCGTAAGCTTCGATTCAGACTTTGACTTATAAGAATGATTTGTAGATCTTTGTCTTATCTTTCCAACGCATACTGAATCGCTTCGTTCGATAACCGAGCTGAGAGATATGACCAAAATACCACAGCTGCTCAAAGCCAACTGATTTCTGTTTTCGTGCAATCAGTTCGTCACTTCAGCGATCAGTTAGCCCTTGATAACATCCGATTTTGCCCAACTGACGTGAATACGATTTGTTCCAAATTGAGTTTTCTAATCACTCCAATTCTCGGATTGTCATTTGGATAATCCAGTTGAGAGATATCTTCAAAACACCGAAGCTCGCCAGAAATTTAGTTTGTGCAAAATTCAGTTTCAGCTTGCTTCTTGTGTTTGCAACTTCACACTTGAGTAAATATGTTAGAAACACAATAACAAGTTTTGTTAACATCAAAATCAAGATTGCGAACTTGAAAAGTTCCAACAATCTCCCTCTTTTTGATGATCACAAAACTTGGATAAACAATCAACTCAACTAACATATTTCTCCCCCTTTTTGTGTGAATCAAAAAGTCATATTTTCAAAACATTTTAAACAAAATTTTCTCCCCCTCAATATTTAAAAATAATAACTCCATTAAAATCTTAATGAGGTCTCCCCCTATATTTTTGAAATTTTGAAAAATGTAAAAGAAGAGAGATAACTCACCAATTTTCTTCATGGCTCATTTTCTGCTGCAGCACATATGCTTTGCTTTCAATGAATAAACTGTATTTTCTGGAGCATAACTAGGATGAAAATTTTATACCGCTACGAACCTCTACAAGTCTAGTTTACAACGCAAAAAACGGTTCGTCATTTGGACACTCGAGCAAGGAGATATGTCATTTTTCCCACGGTCGCTACAAGCTGCGCGAAAATTCAGTTTTGCATATATATGTGTAAAAAATCTGAAATTTCGAATTTTAAACATCAAAATCAGTTTCAATGTTCTTTCAAGAACAACCCGCTCTGATACCACTTGTTGGGATCGGTTATTGGGGTAACATCGTTGAGCTATAATAGCTCGGTTCTTGAAATATTGAACACCGATGAATTAAATCGAGTTTGATATGAAATCAAGCGGAAAACACTCGAAATAATCCTTCGTAGAAACCGAATAAATATTTTATAAACCATTTAAGATATATGCAAGTTGAATGAGTAAAAAGATTTTCGGTTGAAACATTTTATCAAACACTTGGTATGCAATATTTTGGTATTTGAAGAACACATAAAATGCTTCAACAATGCATCTTTAAAACTAATGGAAATGATAAGTAAATGCAATAAACAAATAGACACGAATTTGTTTATGGATGTTCGGAGATTTCAAACACTCCTACGTCACCCCTTCTTCCCCTTGGGAAGGATTCACTAGAAGACTTTGATTCATACAACTCTTTGTACAAACCCGATCCGGAAGGGCAGCACCCAACTAGAACTCCTAGCACTCAAGATTGTAGGCAGCACCTCACAATCAGCATATTGTTTAATGTCTCATATGCAAAGACTACATACACAAGTTTTACGTCTTTGTGCAAGACTCACTCAACTAAACTTGTAAACTCAACTCTCTCATATATGTGTGAGTGATTGTGTGTGTGTGAGGAATTTATCTTTTACAGTGCACATCTCAAATGTATCCTCACACAAGGGCTTGTGCTCTCAACTAGCTGATTTCTTCATGCTAACTGCCCATGCTTTGAATCCCCTTCCAAAGCTATTGTTTGATCTTCAATATGTTGTATTTATAAGCCCCAACATTGATATATACGTTAGACACAAGAATATGACCGTTTGGAAAGTTTCTGTGCTGTTTCGGGAATGGCAACGGTCAAATTCAGCAATTTTCCCGACTGGTCAACTGGTCAACTCTGGTCAACTCAACTGATCGTTCAGTTCAACTGGTCAGCAGGTCAGCAGCTGATTCAGTTCAGCAGGTCAGCAGCTGATTCAGTTCAGCAGGTCTGGTTCAGTTGAGTTTCAACTGGTTTGCTGAAATCAGCCTAACTGATTTCAGTTGGTGCAGAACCAGTAGCTTCATCGTCATTTATCAGCATCGTAAGCTTCGATTCAGACTTTGACTTATAAGAATGATTTGTAGATCTTTGTCTTATCTTTCCAACGCATACTGAATCGCTTCGTTTCGATAACCGAGCTGAGAGATATGACCAAAATACCACAGCTGCTCAAAGCCAACTGATTTCTGTTTTCATGCAATCAGTTCGTCACTTCAGCGATCAGTTCGCCCTTGATAACATCCGATTTTGCCCAACTGACGTGAAATACGATTTGTTCCAAATTGAGTTTTCTAATCACTCCAATTCGCGGATTGTCATTTGGATAATTCAGTTGAGAGATATCTTCAAAACACCGAAGCTCGCCAGAAATTTAGTTTGTGCAAAATTCAGTTTCAGCTTGCTTCTTGTGTTTGCAACTTCACACTTGAGTAAATATGTTAGAAACACAATAACAAGTTTTGTTAACATCAAAATCAAGATTGTGAACTTGAAAAGTTCCAACAACAAGCAAAGCTTAAACCGTACCGTACACCGGGCTCGACTATTACAGTTCCGCCATCTCAGTCGGTGCTAATCGGTATGGTGCTTTCAATATCGGTGTAGTACCTGGCATAAGCTCAATAGAAAATTCCACCTCTCTCACAGGTGGTAAACCAGAGACGTCGTCAGGAAAACGTCTAGAAAATCCCGGACAATAGGAATGTTGGATGCTGACTGTTTGGGCGTCTGGGGAACAGATACAAGAGTAGCTAAAAATTCTCGGCAACCTCTATGAATGAGCTTCCTAGCCTGGACACAAGATATCATACGCGGTAAATTAAATACCTATCTGGCTCGAATAAGAATTGTTCCATCCCAGGCGGTCGGACGATAACAGATCTCTGCTGGAAGTCAATCAAAAATATGTTCCTCAATAGCCAGTCCATCCCTAGAATGATATCGAATTCTGGCATCGGCAGAACGATAAGATCCGCATACAAAAGATTACCATTAAGTTCAAGGTCTATATCTCGGATCACATTAGTAGATGTCATCTCTTCTCCAGAAGGCAATGCTACTGAATACGCTATGTCTAGCCCAATTGATTTGATCTTCAGAGAATTTGCAAAGGTTTCTGAAATGAACGAATGGGTAGCCCCTGAATCTATCAAGGCTTTCGTAGCTGAACCGGCTATAAAGATTCTCCCTGAAAGATTGGAATATTATGCTAAACCCAATATTTTTACAAGAACTATGCTTATAGACATGCAAAGGTCAAAGTTCTTCTAACCTAAATTACCGTAGCTAACAGTGATTAGAACATGTAATCCTATCCTAAATTCTAAGTTCAAAGTCTTAACCCAAAAACATTCAACTTCAAATAAAACTTAAGGATTTAGGATACCTGTCATGAGCATCGTCTCCGGGTTAGTCTCCGCAGCATGTAGAGCAAAAACTCTGTCTTGGGTAGGCAGACTCTTCTGAGGGCAATTCTTCAATATGTGGTCGGTACTACCACATTTGTAACACTTTCCCGAACCATACATACAAGTCCAAGCATGACGACGTGAGCACTTGGCACAGACTGGATACGCCACTGTCCTCGGGACTGCTCGTCCCTGCTGTGGCTGCTGCGGCCCTCTGTTTCTGGGTGGACCGTGGAAAGGTCTCTTATTCTGATGATGCTGATGAGGAGGGCGGTGTGGTGCCTGAAATGGTCGTTTACCCTGGCGATCGCGCTCAATATCATTCTGGTCTTGCTCTGCCGCTAACGCTCTGGAAACAGCAACGTCATAGGTAGTAGGGCCAGCCACCCTAACACCACGGCGTAAGATCGGCCGCAGACCATTCCGAAAATGCCTCAATTTGGCTTCAGCATCATTAGCAATTAGGGGTACAAAGTGACATCCCCCCTCGAACTTACGGATGAACTCCGTACCAGTCAAGCCTCCCTGTCTCAGGGTCATGAACTCTGTGGTCAACCTCGAACGCACCTCTTCAGTAAAATTTTTAGAGTAGAATACCTCTATGAAGCGCGCCCAGCTCAAAGTAGTCAAATCCAAAGCCACTGATGCTAGCGAGCGTCTCCTCCGAACAGATAGGTCGCACATCGAACCCTATCTCCATCTTGAAGCCCCATAAACTTGAATATAACATCGACGGAATTCATCCACCCCTCGGCAGCCATAGGATCGGACGTCCCTAAGAATACCTTCGGTCGCATCTTCATGAACCGCTCATAGATAGCCTCCGGCCCCGTCTGTTTGGCTCCCACTGCATTGTTCCCCGCAAACTGTGCGAAGAACTGAGTCATCCCAGCTAGCATATGGGCATTCATGTCTGGTGGAGGGGGTGGTGGTAAATCTCTCTCCTCGTTCTCCCCTTGTCTCTGATCTTCACCGTCCTCATGACGGCGCTCATCATCACCTCTCGGGCGTCCAACACGGCGTCTAGGAGGTATGATGTTCCATAATTATAATCCATAGATAACAAACATGCATAATTCCACTATTTCTTTAAATTTAAATAAATAATGCATAATCGTAATCTTGACATAAAATCTTTCATGCAATCATGATGTAAAAATATTTCGAGCTTTAAAATAAATGCGTAATTGTAAAACTTACAGACCGAAGACGTGACTTCATGAGCTTCTCGAGAGCAGTAGCAGTAAAACCCTTTACAAGATCATAGGCTCTGATACCAACTGTCGAGGCCCGTATTTCGTATTCATAATTTTGCGGGATTATTAAAAATTTTCTAAATAAATAATTATCTTGTCTCATTTAATTAAAATAAACATGTAAATAATTTTTTAACTTTAAAATAACAGCGGAAGCAAATATTGTTTTCAACCAACAATTTAAAAATAATCCAACGTAAACATCAATTTAAAAATAATCCAACGTATTAAAACTGAGTTTGAATAATAAAAGGTGCATAAACTAAATCATGAGGTCATCGGGTTTACTACTGTTGTCCCAAGATCGCTCACTGGTCTCCGCCCGCTGTCTCGACCTCATCAATACCTACAAAAATCAAGTCTAGTGAGTCTAAATACTCAACATGTATATATCGTGAATAACAAGTAAATATATCATAAAATCGCATGCATCATTAAAATAAAGTATCGTAGAGCGTACAGTGAAAATCGTATCATGAATAATTATAACTACGTCCATATCTGAAAATCCATACGTAAAAGCTTTGCTCAATAAAGCTCTGTCATAACATATCATAATTTTTCTGGTAGAGATAATGTTTCTAAGCAAGTGGCCCATAACATAACGTAAGCACCTGATCAGACTAAACCACGGTATACTGGGCGGTAGAGATCAATCACAGCCCTTGGACTGGATGTCCGTACCCATACATAATCATAAACCGGTCGTAAGTCACCGGGTGGAGAGGTCCTCGGTTGCGCCTACAGACTTCCAAACTCATAAACGTAAGGTGGCCACAAGACATATAGCATATATCACAAAAATAAACATTTTATATTTTTATGCACGTAATATAATTATAACCTTATTTTTACCGGATGAGGTGGATCGTTCCCAGGCTTGCTGCGACTTAATTCTAATATGTGACACATGCAATAAATCTTAACTTGACAAAAACTTAAAAATCGAACTAAAAACGAGACGAATAGAACCAATAACTTGATTTTTAATCATGGCTTCGTACCAACCTGAACTAACATTAAACCGACGTTTAACCATGAATAAAATACCCCAAACATACTTAAAAATATGCATAATGACTGTAAAACACGAAAATGGGTGAAATGAATCCAAAAACATAAAAAGCTCTTTCGAGAGTCATTTTGGCACCTTTCACCGTAAATTCTCGTACGACCTCTAAACTCGACCAATTCACCAACGGCCAAAAACATGACTTTCCTAACTCATTAAGGTACTGTCCAGTCCAAGGCCACGGGCTAAAAGCCAACCAAAAGCTCAAACCACCACGAAAACCGCAACCTAAAGTTGCTGTCAAGAACAGAAAATTACAGCGGTTGCTGTTGTGTGTGCGTGAGGTATATCTCTGAAATAATTGGACATTGGCTTCAGCCACCACTCAGAGACCCTTACCAACATCCTCAGGCATGACTTGGACCATGGCTAAGGTTAAAAGCCAACCACAAACCAAGCCATTACCTAAGACAACTCAAAGTTGCTGCCGAGAGCACCCCTTTATGTGTAGTGTGCTGTAATAATTTGTTTTAATGTCTTTTGTCGTTCCAGTGGTCATTTGATCGACCATGGCTTGATCTATACATGATGGAGTGTTGTATGAACCATGGCTATGGGCTAGAAACAAACCATAATCCAAACAACACCCAAAAACCGAAAGTGTACACACACAGAAAATGGAGAACACTGAAATGCACTTATGTTGTTTTGGTGAAATTTTGATGGACCCGTGAAAAAATATTTGAAAGGATGATTTGGTCACGTCCTAGACATGTTAAGGTAGGGTTCTAACCGTGGCTACAGCCCCTAGGACAGCCAGGGTTCGAACACTCCTTAAACAACTCAATGACAAAAAAATCGTGAACCAAATCTGTAGTTGGTAGAAAACGTTTGCTGTCATGCCTTTGTTTAAAATGTTTGGACTCAACCAATGAACCGACAACTCCCTAACACATGATAAAACATTCCTAGGAGCAGCCTTTAGTGCCTGGAAAACGAGCCAACCTCCTGAACCACAAAGCAAGCCAACCAAAACTGTGAGACACAAAGTGGAAACATAAAAATTCTGTACAGAAATTCTTGGGTAGTTGCTGGTCCCAATTTCATTTTTACCTCTTAACTCATGAATATATAATGATTAAAAACATTTATAGGACTTGATTGAAGAGCAAAGAAACAACATATACATGCCTAAAATTTGTTTTGACACAAAACAAATCACTACGACGAATACGTGCGGCGGAGTCGGAGTTGGATTTTCTTCTCTTGTTTCTGCTGCTGATAACGTGATACGAATCCTCGTACGAATGAAAGGCAAGCACGAATATAGAAATCACACCCTCAATTCAATAACAAACAAGGAACGATTATTTTGTCCCGATCTTTTGAAACAAGTAACGATTTTGTGATATTCACCTCTAAGAGATTATAACTTAGCAACAAATATCAACGGTAAAACAATTGAATTTCAAACGAACCTTCAAAGAACTTGTTTTGACAATCCGTGCGAAGAACAATCGACAAACGCCACAAAGATGCAATCTTTGATAAGTTTGATTTTGATAAACACAAAGCACAAGCCTTGCAAATTTGAGAGAAATCTCAAGAACTTTGATATATCATTCAATGGTCTTTCGTTCATAATGTTTACAATGATTAAATAGACAAAACAAAAACAAGAAAGGTGTGTGAAAAGGCTTAAATAAGATAACTAGCAAATTTGACACGGAAGTGCACCAAAGGACCGCAGGTGCGCTGCAGACTGGACCGCGGGTGCGGTACAGTCTCGGGAAAAAAAATTAATTTTTTTTTTTTTTTTGAAGCAAGACCGCGGGTGCGGCCCTGTTTTGAGCGCGGGTGCGCTAGACCTTCGGCAATTGGACCGCGGGTGCGGTCTCTTTTTTAGCGCGGGTGCGCTGGACCTTCGGCAATTGCACTTGAATAACATTCCAAAGACCTCCAATATCATTCCCATGATTCCCAACCTCCTCTAATTTAGACATCAAACTTGTAGGACTTCCTTTGTCGGGACCCGGACGCTGATCTTTCTTATGAATCATCTTTGGGATTTAATTATCAATTAAGATAAAACTGGGTCTAAAATTTTTCTTTTTAAATTATAACTGCGGAAGGTAATGGAATCTAAATACTATACATGTCTGTATATAAAAATACAATTCAGTATTACAATCCAATAATGTACAACATTCTAATCTAAGGTTCACTACTAAAGTTCTAGTAGTAAAATCCAATCTACTGTAAGTACGGAATCACCACGCTAAAACTCGTCTTCTCTCATCATCTTCTTGACCCCGATCCTGCCTCACCTGATGTCATGCACACATACAAACAAGACACCAGCCGGGTAACTCCGGTGAGAATAAATCCCAGTATAAAACATGGTAAGCATGTATATAAACAAACTAATTCATAAACATGCTGTCATGTATAAACACAATATATTTCATAATCTATGAAATTAAATCAAATAAGCATGTAACTCAAATCAGATAAACATGCATATAAACGATCTAAATCATAAAAACATGCTAGCACAACTGGAAGCAATAACGATGGGTCCCATGATCTCGGAGCCACATCCATATAAGCATGAAGTCCTAATCAAATAATGTCTAGACTTGACTCGATCTATAACTCTAGGGATCTCGGGGTGAATAAGACGAGCTATCACCTACCCTACCACTCGGGGTGATTGTACGTCTTATTCCTAGACTTCGGTCTGATCTGTATCCACATCTACAATAGGAGAGGTGATCTTCTCCTAAGCTGTGATATCACCGAACGTCTAGCAGTCTGGCTGATCTCCAAACTCTCCTATCTTAAATGCATGAATACAATCATTAAACAAAGCATAATCATATAAAACATAAACAAGAATATAGTATGTGATTTATTGGGCAACTCAAGTGGTGATCTCAATTGAGTTGTTTCTTCCCGAATATCACATGAATTATACCTTTGTCGTCTCGGTCTGACGAAGACGATGACCTGTATTCAACTCTGTCCATATCAAATCTGAAATGACAATATCGAATACACTTTATCAGTGAATAACTCAATACACCACATGTTCTGATCAATACTCAAATCAGTATACAATCTGATCAATATCTGAACAAGATACAATCTAAGTCATGTCATCGATGTCACACTAAAATCGAAATCATATCTGAATCTGATCCATCTAAATCAACTGATGTTTCGACGGCATGCTAATACAATCTGAATAACCCCGTCAATTCTGAACATCACAAATATAATATCAGACTTCGTAATCAATAACAATACCATTCATAATCTCAATAACAATACAAGTCTGATATGAAATCTCAGTCAATGTCTTTCGAAAATCATAACAATTACATAAACAATCTGTTCTTCAGTCTGACTTCAATTCTACACTGTCTACGGTAGTAGAAACATCATATCTGAATCATATTCAATTATGACAATATCATAAATTCAAAACATGTCTAAACGTAACAAAACTTAAATCCAGTTGTAGCCTGTGTTAATAGGAACACAGTACCGAAGTCGGATTTCAATTCTGACGGACGAATTTCTCGTACTTAATTTCCAAAATCACGAATTGAAACTCTCCCCCAAACTCTCGATTTCCTCTCTGAATTCTCAAGGATTTTGCGTGTATATATATATATATATACATCCATGACATGCAAGAGAGCAAGTGGCATCGTGCATGTTCAGCACGTTTCGTGCATATGCGCCAACAATGTCGCGCATATGCGCCAGTAGCTCACACCAGCATTTTGCCAACTCGCGCATATGCGCCATTTATGTCGCGCATATGCGCCAATCATTCTGCCTAACCCGTGCATATGTGCCATTTAAGTCGCGCATATGCGCCAATCCTTCTGGACCATCCGCGCATATGCGCCATTTTCTTCGTGCATATGCGCCAAGCATAATCTTCCCACTTAATGAGATTTCTTCTTTCGGCTTTCCCGGTCTGATCCGTTCCGTCTATAATCATCTTAATTATCAACCATAGATTATAATAATCATTTCCAAATCTTTTCAGATTAACCGGATTAATTTCTCGGGCCTTACATTTCTCCCCCTCTTAGATCTGAGTTCGTCCTCGAACTCTAAGTAATCAATTCAGAGATCTCAGAAGAAATGCATAACAGAGTTTAAACTAAAACTCAAATATCTGATTCCAGTCTGGAATACGAATTCCCTAGGTATAATATCATAATACTTCTCCAATTCTTCTGACAGATCTTGCCATGTTGGTTATACAACATCCGTATAAACCACTCACCGTCCATAGCAAAACAATAACAGTAGTTGTTCTCTAATCTGTTTATCCCAATCAAGGACTTATACAGTCTTTAGCTCTAAAGAACAATCGTCATCATCCGACGTTGGTTTCTTGAATCTGTTCATTCTGAACTATCTTTGCCTTCCTTCGAATTTTCTTCAAAAGGAAAAGAGATCTGTAGTATCCACTGTATACTGTCCTGACTGTAAATATCTCATTACCCATCTAATAAGCTGATAGCTATTGTCATGTCATGATAATAAGTCATGTCAATTAGTGCTAACATCCAGCACTAAAGCTGTACAAAAATCTTCCAATCTCTGACTAATATATTCTGACGGTCTGTCAATCTGTAAAATCATCTAAGAGAGAGTTCATGATATACTCTATCACGAATACAAACTCAAACAAAATCACAATCTGACATAGTCTACGGTGGCATTCTGATCTTTCTGACCACTTCTCTGACATCGATCTGTGTCATCTGGTCGTGTTTGTACGTTATCTTGTACAAACTAATAGATTATAGATTGAACAATCTATCAATCATAATCATATCATAATCTGTAGGAAAATGGCAGTAATTTCATTACGAAAGCCATAGAAATGTATTCCCATTTCTATTCAGAACTATATAATTCTGTAATAAATCTTCTGATTTTTATCTTTCTATCTTTTCTGTTAGCAATTCAGACATATCTGTACAATTTCTGCCAACATTTCAATACAAATTCTGTCATAGCTAATCTAATCTGTCTATATCAACTATATCTGTTCGAATATCATACATTCTCAGTCACAAGCATGACAACTGAAGTCACTACAGCGCATTTCTGACCCTATCTATGATTTCAGACTTGGACTATTCGGTATAACAAATCAGTTAATAACATAAATGAAAGAAAATATACCTACCTGGTATTCGGCTCTGACTATCGATATCAAATTCTGTTGTACATTTCTGACACATTCTGATATCACAAGATAATCAATCCCATACAAAACACAGAATCACATATCCGTTATTCGGCTCTGATTATAAAAATCTAGTTCTGAACATTCTGATCACCTTCCTGAATTACTGTAACTCTCGAATTCAGCTCTGATTCAGTTGAGACTGCATATACTCTCGCTGGTTCACAATAATCTGTAGCATATACGGATTCAAAACAATAGTAATATCAAATCAGAGACGAAATATCAATATCCTATACAGATCTAGTGAGTTCAGTGAACTCATAAAACACTGATTCCTGGTAAATATCTTCATGTCATTCTGATCAAATGTTATATCTCATCTGCAGATAAAATAGGCTCCCCAAAACAATATAAGATATCTCAAATACTGATTTAGAACAATTACAATACTCAGCAGATATAAAGCAACAGTCGAATAAAATAATCTACCAAATCAGACAAAATATATTTCTGACAATTCTGACATTTCTGAAATTTCTGATGTCGGTTTCTTATCAATCCCTGATTGCAATCTCCACTGTAACGAAATCAATCTGTATACTAATCTTCAGATATCGCATACTTTGAATACAATCTA
Source organism: Primulina eburnea (assembly GCF_022965805.1). Classification (NCBI taxonomy): domain Eukaryota; kingdom Viridiplantae; phylum Streptophyta; class Magnoliopsida; order Lamiales; family Gesneriaceae; genus Primulina; species Primulina eburnea. The sequence goes on along the minus strand of NC_133107.1, from coordinate 26,304,088 downwards.
TTTCAAGCAAGATTCTTATCTGAATAATTTCTCTATACAATCATCACAGTTCTCAGAGTATTCAATATAATCTTCAGATATTCGATTCAGTCAATCAATTGCTGCAATTATATCAAAATCTCATAGATACAATGAGCATAAAATCATCAGAAAATCTCTGAATATACTGAAACATGCCTAAGAGAAACACTAAATCAAATGTAACTCCTGGTCGGTACTCTTCTACTGATCTTTCAATTCATTCTATATCATTCTGTATCATTCTGTACTGAATCTAACATACAATCAATGTCCGATCTCAATTCAATTCTGAACTCTATCTTTCTGATCTAAAGCAAATCTAAAATCTTATCTAGGCAAACATCAGCCAACTCATAAATCATTGGCAAATATGCCAATGCTAGGCTCGATTTCAGTAGGTCTACTGAATACATAGGGATGCAATCTGCTCCTTGCTGTATTAATCGAGTCATATACAATACAGATATCAAAGGAATTCTAAATCTAGAATCCTTACTGTGAAATCTCTACTCATCAGCCATATCTGGTCTGAATCTTACCATTTCTGGAATAATTCTACAATATTTCTGTACTTTCTTATCATCTCAATATCAATAATGCAATCAAATCAGATCAACTAACACAAGTACAGCACAATCTAACTCAATCTCATTCTATCCTACTGTAGTATATATATATATATATCACAGAAATCTCTGATATCAACATTTTCCTCAACAATCAAAGAAATCAATACTACACTATAAACAAACCCAACAGGTACAGCATACCTCTATGCCACTCAGTCACAGATAATTATACAAAATGCATTAGTACATATCAATACGTATGCAGTATAATCATAACAGAATAGTACCTGTAGTGTATTCTGGGTCTGTTTCTCGATTTTGTTCCCTAAAATCTTCGGGAACCTTTCAGGGGACAGACTCTAGCAAAGTGCCCCGGCTGTTTACAAATATTGCATCTACCAAGCACTCCTTGGCCTTTCTCTGTGGAATGCCTCCCTCCACAATTTCTGCAATATACTCCTGTATAGCTCTGGCTGGAACCACTGGAACTAGAGGAACCACTTTCTAATTTCTTGAACGGCTTCTTTTGAGCTTTCAATGGTTCTTTCTTTTTATCACTGCTGCTACCAATCTCGACTCTAGAAGGCAGTTGCTGTGGATTCGGAGCTGGAAGATCATACGATGCTTCCTGTTGTCCTGTCAGAACTGTTTCTGCTCCTTTGGCCCTATTCAAGGTATCAGCAAAACTACTTGATTGCTTCACATTCACCAATGTACGTATTTCTGGATTCAATCCTTGAATGAACTGACTAGAAATAGCATCATCATTTCTAGCCACAAGAGGGGCAAAACGTAACAAGGTGAAAAACTGTGCAAAGTACTCATCAATACTCATCTGATTCTGTCTTAGGTTTGTAAACTCTGCACTTCTGTCCTGTCTATATGATGTAGGGAAGAATCTTTGATAAAATTCAAATCTAAAGGTCTTCCACAGAATCATTAAACTACGCCGTTCTAAGTTTTCCTTAGTTACCATCCACCAACTCTTTGCAATATCCTGTAGCTGATTCCCAATCAGTGTAATTCTGCACTCATCTGTAAAGCCAAGGAATTCAAATAACATTTCTATATCTTCAAGCCAATTCTCACAATCTGCTGGTGTCTCAGTACCCTTTAAAACCGGTGGTTTGTACGACTGAAACTTCTTCATCTGCGTTTCTATCTGATTTTCTGATCTATCTATTTGAGTTTCTGGTATATCTGTCTGATCATACGAAGTACTACCCCTTTCTGGAATTCTCCGAGGCGGTATATCTGAATATCAAACAAATCAGTACACAATCTATACAATCTGTCTCCGCTCTCCTCTGATCATATACCTCTGATTCAGACTCGGTTCTGATCCAGGCTTAGTAATTACATGCTGCAATCAACTCAGATAACAAACAACATGTAATAGGGAAAGCAATAAATCATGCTAGCACACACAATGTAAGTCAACATTGAAATAATTCACATGCTAGCAATCACATGCAAGGAAAGAAAATTCAATCTACCCCGCTCATTTCTTCTATCTCAGTCTAAAGAATCTATCAGCTCTGACTATCTCAGCCTAAAGGATCTATCGCTCTGATACCACCTGTTGTGGGGACCCGGACGCTGATCTTTCTTATGAATCATCTTTGGGATTTAATTATCAATTAAGATAAAACAGGGTCTAAAATTTTTCTTTTTAAATTATAACTGCGGAAGTTAATGGAATCTAAATACTATACATGTCTGTATATAAAAATACAATTCAGTATTACAATCCAATAATGTGCAACATTCTAATCTAAGGTTCACTACTAAAGTTCTAGTAGTAAAATCCAATCTACTGTAAGTACGGAATCACCACGCTAAAACTCGTCTTCTCTCATCATTTTCTTGACCCCGATCCTGCCTCACCTGATGTCATGCACACATACAAACAAGACACCAGCCGGATAACTCCGGTGAGAATAAATCCCAGTATAAAACATGGTAAGCATGTATATAAACAAACTAATTCATAAAACATGCCGTCATGTATAAACAAAATATATTTCATAATCTATGAAATTAAATAAATAAGCATGTAACTCAAATCAGATAAACATGCATATAAACGATCTAAATCATAAAAACATGCTAGAACAACTGGAAGCAATAACGATGGGTCTCATGATCTCGGAGCCACATCCATATAAGCATGAAGTCCTAATCAAATCATGTCTAGACTTGACTCGATCTATAACTCTAGGGATCCCGGGGTGAATAAGACGATATATCACCTACCCTACCACTCGGGGTGATTGTACGTCTTATTCCTAGACTTCGGTCTGATCTGTATCCACATCTACAATAGGAGAGGTGATCTTCTCCTAAGCTGTGATATCACCGAACGTCTAGCAGTCTGGCTGATCTCCAAACTCTCCTATCTTAAATGCATGAATACAATCATTAAACAAAGCATAATCATATAAAACATAAACAAGAATATAGTATGTGATTTATTGGGCAACTCAAGTGGTGATCTCAATTGAGTTGTTTCTTCCCGAATATCACATGAATTATACCTTTGTCGTCTCGGTCTGACGAAGACGATGACCTGTATTCAACTCTGTCCATATCAAATCTGAAATGACAATATCGAATACACTTTATCAGTGAATAACTCAATACACCACATGTTCTGATCAATACTCAAATCAGTATACAATCTGATCAATATCTGAACAAGATACAATCTAAGTCATGTCATCGATGTCACACTAAAATCGAAATCATATCTGAATCTGATCCATCTAAATCAACTGATGTTTCGACGGCATGCTAATACAATCTGAATAACCCCGTCAGTTCTGAACATTACAAATATAATATCAGACTTCGTAATCAATAACAATACCAGTCATAATCTCAATAACAATACAAGTCTGATATGAAATCTCAGTCAATATCTTTCTAAAATCATAACAATTACATAAACAATCTGTTCTTCAGTCTGACTTCAATTCTACACTGTCTACGGTAGTAGAAACATCATATCTGAATCATATTCAATTATGACAATATCATAAATTCAAAACATGTCTAAACGTAACAAAACTTACGTCCAGTTGTAGCCTGTGTTAATAGGAACACAGTACCGAAGTCGGATTTCAATTCTGACGGACGAATTTCTCGTACTTAATTTCCAAAATCACGAATTGAAACTCTCCCCCAAACTCTCGATTTCCTCTCTGAATTCTCAAGGATTTTGCTTGTATATATATATATATATATATATATATATATACATCCATGACATGCAAGAGAGCAAGTGGCATCCTGCATGTTCAGCACGTTTCGCGCATATGCGCCAACAATGTCGCGCATATGCGCCAGTAGCTCACACCAGCATTTTGCCAACTCGCGCATATGCGCCATTTATGTCGCGCATATGCGCCAATCATTCTGCCTAACCCGCGCATATGCGCCATTTAAGTTGCGCATATACGCAAATCCTTCTAGACCTTCCGCGCATATGCGCCATTTTCTTCGTGCATATGCGCCAAGCATAATCTTCCCACTTAATGAGATTTCTTCTTTCGGCTTTCCCGGTCTGATCCGTTCCGTCTATAATCATCTTAATTATCAACCATAGATTATAATAATCATTTACAAATCTTTTTAGATTAACGGGATTAATTTCTCGGGCCTTACATCCTTGATAGCTCATCATGAGTCCTTGAAGTGCATCTTTAAACTTCTTGCTTCGTCCCCTCGTTATAGGTCCTTCGGGCAACTCCAACGACTCCCATGCTTTCTTTGGTGCTTGATCAACCACGTTTGCATCATTCTTCCCTTCTTGAAAAGGATTTGTCCTCAAATCTTGATCATCTCCTACATCAAACAACGAAAGATCACTAACATTAAAAGTAGAACTGACATTGTACTCACCTGGCAGATCAAGTTTATTTGCATTGTCGTTGATCCTTTCAATTACTTGAAATGGTCCATCACCCCTAGGTAAAAGCTTTGAACGTCGCTTCTCTGGAAATCTTTCCTTCCTTAAGTGCAACCACACCCAATCTCCCTTTTCAAAAACCATCTTTTTCCTTCCCTTGTTGGCTTGCTTCGTGTATTGTAAATTCTTCTTCTCGATGTTATCCTTGACCTTCTCATGCAAACTTTTAACGAATTCAGCTTTCTTCTGGCCATCCATGTTCAACCTGTCACTCACAGGTAAAGACATCAAATCCAATGGAGTCAAAGGATTAAAACCATATACAATTTCAAATGGTGAATAATTTGTAGTAGAATGCACGCAACGATTATAAGCAAACTCAACAAATTGTAAACAATCTTCCCAATTCTTTAAGTTCTTCTTAATGATAGCTCGCAAAAGTGTTCCTAAAGTTCGTTTAACAACTTCAGTTTTTCCATCCGTTTGAGGATGACATGTAGTAGAAAACATCAGTTTTGTGCCAAGTTTAGCCCATAAGGTTTTCCAAAAGTAACTCAAGAATTTAAAATCACGATCAGACACAATAGTCCTAGGCATACCATGCAACCTAACGACTTCTTTAAAGAACAAATCTGCAATGTTGGATGCATCATCAGTTTTGTGACAAGCAATAAAATGTGCCATCTTAGAGAATCTGTCAACAACAACAAATATTGAATCCCTCCCCTTCTTTGTCCTAGGCAACCCCAAAACAAAGTCCATAGAAATATCAACCCAAGGTTCACTAGGAACGGGAAGTGGTGTATACAAGCCATGTGGTTGTGTTCTCGACTTAGCTTGTCTACAAGTAATGCATTTTTCACAAACACGTTCAACATCACGTTTCATATGTGGTCAATAAAAATGCTCATGCAAACAACTCAAAGTTTTAGCCACACCAAAATGCCCCATTAAACCTCCACCATGTGCCTCCCTCACAAGTAATTCACGAATTGATCACTTAGGGATGCACAATCTATCTTCTTTAAATAAAAACCCATCATGCAAATAAAATTTATCATGTGGACCATGCATACATGTTTCAAATATCTCCTTAAAATCCTCATCCAACAAATACAACTCTTTCATATGTTCAAATCCCAAGATTTTCGAATCCAAGGTAGAGATTAATACGTACCTACGTGATAGTGCGTCAGCCACTACATTATCATTACCTTGTTTGTATTTGATTATGTAGGGAAATGTACCTATGAATGCCACCCACTTAGCATGCCTCTTGTTCAACTTCTGTTGCCCCTTAAGGTGCTTAAGAGACTCATGATCTGTGTGAATCACAAACTCTTTAGGTCTCAAGTAGTGTTGCCACACCTCCAAGGTCCTCACAAGCGCGTACAACTCCTTGTCATACGTTGGATAGTTCAGTGCTGCTCCATTGAGCTTCTCACTAAAGTATGCCACCGGCCGTCCTCCTTGCATTAAAACACCACCAATACTGTGGGGACCCGGACGCTAATCATCTTTTAAATCATCATTGGGACTAATTAATCAATTATAGTAAACAGGGTCTAAATTTTTTTTTTTAAAAAAAAACAATGCGGAAGGTAATGGAATCAAACTCCTATACATATCAGTATAAAAGTATAAATCTGACAAAATATACAATTATACATACTCAGGTTCAACAACTACTATCAAGTGTTTAAACCCTAGCTCTAGTCCAAGTCCGGTATCACCACTCTAATCTCGATCTGTCTTCATCTCTGTGACCCTGAACCTGTCCCACCTGTTGCCATGCACACATACAAACAAGACAACAGCCGGATAACTCCGGTGAGATATAAATATCCCAGTATAAACAATGTATTAAATGCAATCATATAAAACATATATAAAAGCATAAACAAACATCAAAACATGTATCTAATCTGATTACATGAATTAATGACTCGTGATCTAATCTTATCTTATCTCAAATCTAGGGATCCCAATCTAATTTAGACTTTGGTATTCTGTATCGAATGTGTCTGAGATAGACGTCGATCTACATCTGAAACTCGTCGATACACCGTAAGTCTAGAGTCTTATCGGTTCTGAGAAAGACTCGGCGGTTCTGCCCTAGCTAGGCTGTAAGCCCTAGACTCGGACTCTGACCCTGTTCTAAGTCAATACATGCACATATCAATCTGATAATCGGCAAATATCAATGCAATAAAGTAAAGTATGTGATTTAGGGAAACTCAAGTCAAACCTAACTCGAGTTATGCAATCCCGAATCAACATTTATTTATACCTTTCTTTCGTCGGTTTCTGGCTCAGTCGAAGTTCTGAACTCACAGCCTGTCTGGTAATGACAATATCAATAATCTCATGTCAATATACCTTTCAAATCAATAACAATCTGATCAATCTGGATTTAATTCAAAATCAACGGCATAACGGTACAATTCCAGTATCTCCGTCAGTACAATATCCTCATATCACAGTTACCATCCATAACCCATATCCAATATCATCCGTAATCCAATCACAATTCAAATTTGTCTGGTATAAATCAATATACCCTAAAAATTCATAACAATTCTATAATCAGTCCGTTTCTTAATCTGACTTCGATTCTACGCTGTCTAACATGTCAAGAACAACATATATGATGTGTATTCAATTCTAACAACATCATAATTCCAAAACATGTCAAAACGTAGTAAACCTTACGTCCAGTTGTAGTCTGCGTTGCAAGGAGCACGGTACCGAAGTCGGATTTAAATTCTAACGGACGGATTTCTCACAAACCGAATTCTAAATTCAAAGATCAAAAGTTTCTCTCGATTTTCGATTTTCTTTCTTCTGAGTACGGTTTGCATGTATATATATATATATATATATATATATATATATATATATATATATATATATATACACCAACGTACATGAAAACGCCAAATGTCGATTTTTCCTTCTGCATGTCTCGCGCATATGCGCGACACTACCGGCGCATATGCGCGAGACCTACTGGTCATCGCCCATCACTCCTCGGCAGGCTCGCGCATGTGCGCGAATTCCTCGGCGCATGTGCGCCAACTCCTCTGGATGCTGCGCGCATGTGCGCGACTTACTCGGCGCATGTGCGCCAACCTTCCTGGAGTCCTCGCGCATGTGCGCGCATATCATCGCGCCTGTGCGCCAATACTACTGTCTTGGCACCTTATCAATTCACACGCGATCTCATTTTGTGTCTCGGTTAACTCTTTCATAATCGTCTCGATTAAAATCTATAATCGTAATTTAACACGACATAAAATCTCGGGCATTACATTTCTCCCCCCCTAAGATACGATTTCGTCCTCGAAATCACAAGCATTTCATTCGTATCAACAAGGAGTATATACATATACAAAACTGTATACAAATTTACATCATCGAAACAGCTCTGGGAATTCTTGTCTCATATCTGATTCCGTTTCCCAGGTCGCTTCTTCTATACCATGACGAGTCCATTGCACTTTTACAAGTGGAATTGTCTTTGTTCTGAGCTGTTTTTCTTTGCGATCAATAATTTGAATCGGTTTTTCAACATAGCTCAGAGATTCATCAAGCTCGGCCTCGTCTGGTTGTATAGCATGTGAAGCATCAGGAAGATACTTCCTTAATAACGATACATGAAAGACATCATGTATCCTAGATAATGAAGGCGGTAAAGCGAGTCGATAGGCACGATCTCCTATCTTCTCGAGAATTTCATAAGGCCCAATGTATCTTGGAGACAGTTTTCCTTTCTTGCCAAATCTGACAACTCCTCTGAAAGGTGAAATCTTTAAGAAAACTCGGTCTCCTGTCTCAAATACCAACGGTCTACGTCGAACATTGGCATATTTGGCCTGTCTGTCTTGTGCTGCCTTCATTTTCTTTCGAATTAGCTTCACTTTTTCTGTCATATCTCTGATCATATCTGGTCCAATCTCAGGCACTTCAGAGATATCATCCCAATACAAAGGGGATCTACACTTCTTTCCGTACAACGCTTCAAATGGTGCCATCTCAATACTCGTCTGATAGCTGTTGTTGTACGAAAACTCACAAAGCGGCAATGCATCTTGCCAATTAGTTCCAAAATCTAGCACTACTGCTCTCAGCATATCTTCCAGTGTCTGGATAGTCCGCTCTGACTGTCCGTCGGTCTGTGGATGATATGCGGTACTCAGATGTAACTTCGTACCGAGAGCCTGCTGCAAACTCTGCCAGAAGTGCGAAGTAAATCGAGGATCACGATCTGATACAATCGACTTCGGCATTCCATGCAATCTGACCACTTCTCTGACATAGATCTCTGCCATCTGGTCAAATCTGTACGTCATCTTGTACGGAATAAAACATGCGGATTTGGTCAATCTGTCAATCACGACCCAAATTGCATCACAACCTCGGGAGGAACGCGGCAACTGCGTCACAAAGTCCATGGAAATGTGATCCCATTTCCATTCAGGAATGGACAAGCTCTGTAATAAACCTCCTGGTTTCTTTCTTTCTGCTTTCACCTGTTGGCAATTCAGACATTTGGAAACAAATTCGGCAATATCAGCCTTCATTTGTTTCCACCAGAACTGTCTTTTCAAATCGTTATACATCTTTCTGCCACAAGGATGAATACTCAATCGACTGTTGTGCGCTTCTGACAGTATCTGTCGTCTCAAATCTAAAACATTCGGCACAACCAGACGATTATTCACATACAAAACGTTATCACGTACCTGATACTCTGATCGATGTCCTGCTCTAACCATCGATACTGATTTCTGTACATTCTGATCACCTCGCTGAGCTGCCTTAATTCTCATAATCAGCTCTGGTTCTACTTGCACCGTATAAAGTCTCAACGGTCTACAATCTGTTTCAAATTCTAATACAGACAAACAACAGTCTTCTATCAAATTTGAAATACCAATCGTTGATAAGGATAAAGAACATACCTTTCGACTTAGTGCATCAGCTGCTGCATTAGACTTTCCTGGATAGTATTTGATTTCACAATCAAAATCTTTAAGCAAATCAAGCCATCTTCGCTGTCTCATATTCAATTCAGATTGTGAAAACAGATATTTCAAACTCTTATGATCATAATATATCTCAAACTTTTCACCGTAAAGGTAATGTCGCCATATCTTTAATGCAAAGACAATGGCTGCCAATTCTAGATCGTGAATTGGATAACGAGTCTCATGTGGTTTAAGCTGTCTTGAGGCATAGGCAATAACATGCCCTCGTTGCATCAACACACATCCCAACCCTCTGTGAGAAGCGTCGCAATAAACCACAAAATCACCAGTACCGGAGGGAATAGTCAACACCGGTGCACTGGCCAATCTCTTCTTCAACTCCAGAAAACTGGTCTCACATTCTTCAGACCAAACAAATGGAGCATTCTTCTGAGTCAGCTGAGTAATTGGTTTAGCTATACTCGAGAAATCTTTAATGAAACGACGGTAATATCCTGCTAAACCCATGAAACTTCGAATTTCAGGTACTGATGTCGGTCTTGGCCAAGAAATCACGGCTTCCACTTTAATGGATCAACCGATATACCATCTCCAGATATAATATGACCCAAAAATACTACATGTCTTAGCCAAAACTCACATTTCGACAGTTTAGCATATAACTTCTCAACCCTTAGAATTCGCAACACAGTTCTTAGATGCTCAGCATGCTCACTCATATTCTTTGAATAAATCAAAATATCATCGATGAAAATAATCACAAAATCATCGAGATATTTCTGGAAGATACGGTTCATCAATCCCATGAATACAGCTGGAGCATTTGTCAGACCAAACGTCATGACAATAAATTCATAGTGTACATACCTGGTTCTGAATGCCGTCTTTGAGATATCAGAATCTCTGACTCTCAGCTGATGATATCCCGATCTCAAATCAATCTTGGAATATACTGAAGAACCCTGCAACTGATCGAATAAATCATCTATACGAGGCAAGGGATATTTATTCTTTATCGTTGCCTTGTTCAGTTGCCGATAGTCGATGCAGAGTCTCATCGAACCATCTTTCTTTCTTACGAATAATATTGGAGCACCCGAAGGAGAAACACTCGGTCTGATGTACCCCTTGGCCAGTAAATCTTCCAACTGATCCTTCAATTCTTTCAATTCCACTGGTGCCATTCTGTACGGAGCTCTAGAAATCGGTACTGTACCTGGCATTAGTTCAATGCTGAAGTCTATCTCTCTAACTGAAGGTAATCCCGGGATCTCATCTGGGAAGACGTCAGCAAACTCACGTACCACTGGCAGATCTGCCAATGCTGGACTCGACTTCAGTAAATCTACTGAATATACAAGGAACCCTTCTGCTCCTTTCTGTAACAATCGAGTCATAGATAATACGGATACTAAAGGAATTCTCGATCTAGAACCCTTACCGTAAAATTTCCACTCTTCAGCCATATCTGGTCTGAATCTCACTATCTTGTGGAAACAATCAACTATCGCTCTGTACTTGGTTAGCATATCAACACCGATAATACAATCAAAATCTGACAACCCAAGTACTATGCAATCTAACTCAATCTCATGCCCGTCATACTGTAGTACACAATGCTTAACAGAATTTACAGATATCAATCCTATCCCCAAAGGCGAAGATACCGACACTACCGTAGCTAAAGACTCTACAGGCAATGCATGACTCAATGCAAATCGTTCAGAAATAAATGTGTGTGAAGCACCGGTATCAATTAATACGTAAGCAGGATAACCACATAAAGAACAGTTACCTGCCACAACGTCATCTGGTGCTTCCTGGGCCTGCTCCTCTGTCAAAGCGAAGACTCTGGCCTGCTGTCTTGGAGGCTGGCCAACTGTCTGGCTTCCTCCTGGCCTCTGCTGTGACTGAGCTGGCGCTGGCTGGAATGTATGAACAGCAGCGGATCGTCTCTCAGTCTGTGCTGCTGATCCCGATGACTCGGCCCCCTGCGATCTTTGGGAACCTCTCTGGGGACACACTTTAGCAAAGTGCCCCGGCTGTTTACAGAAATTGCAACTACCAGTCACTCCCTGGCATTGCTCAGTAGCATGTCTTCCTCCGCAAGTCTTGCAATAAACTCCAGTGTAACTCTGGCTCAGTCTGGAACCACCGGAGCTGGAAGAACTACTGCCAGATTTCTTGAATTGCTTTCCCCTGGCTTTCAAAAATTCTTTCTTCCCTCCACTACTGCTGCCACTCTCAAATCTGGGAGGTGGTTGCTGTGGTCTCGGTGCTGGAGGCACAAATGAAGCCCCTTTCTGTCTCATCAGACCGGCTTCTGCTCCCTTGGCTCTGTTCAGGGCATCAGTAAAATTATCTGGTCGCCCTGTGTTCACCAATGTGAAAATGTCGGGGTTCAGGCCATTAATGAACTGGTCAGCAGTAGCTTCTTCGCTGTCAGCCACATGTGGAGCAAATTTCAGCAAGGAGGAGAACTTTGACACGTATTCTTCTATGTTCATCGGTCCTTGCTTTAGATTGGCAAACTCCGCCCCCTTATCCTTCCGGTACGACACTGGAAAGAATCGTTGATAAAATTCAGTTCTAAATATATTCCAGGTAATCATCGTACCTCTATGCTCCATGGCTCTCTTTCTCGTGATCCACCAGTCCTTAGAATATCGTGCAGCTGATGTCCAATCAATTTCACTCTCTTCTCATCCGTATACTCCAAGGATTCGAACAACATCTCTATATCATCGAGCCAACTCTCGCACTCTACAGCGTTCTCTGTGCCTTTCAAGGTCGGCGGATGAAATGACTGAAAACGTTTCAATAACGTTTCCATTGGAGTCGGTGTGACATCCATTGGAGTATTTGATGTACTTCCCTGTTCTGATACTCGTCTCGGAGGCATATCTAATAATCAAATAGATTAGTAACAAGTACAACAATTCTGTTGCAATCCCCCTCTGATCATCTTACTGCTGATCTAGAATCAGTACTGATCCAATCTCAATAAAACATATTACTATATCAAATCAGATAAACAAGTAACATGTAATAAAGCAGTAAGATATGCTAGCATTCAAAAGCAGGAAAGAAAACCTCAATCTACCCCGCTCACTAGCCTCTTCTATCCCAGTCTAAAGGATCTATCAGTTCTGACTATCTCAATCTAAAGGATCTATCGCTCTGATACCACCTGTTGTGGGGACCCGGACGCTAATCATCTTTTAAATCATTATTGGGACTAATTAATCAATTATAGTAAACAGGGTCTAAATTTTTTTTTTTAAAAAAAAACAATGCGGAAGGTAATGGAATCAAACTCCTATACATATCAGTATAAAAGTATAAATTTGACAAAATATACAATTATACATACTCAGGTTCAACAACTACTATCAAGTGTTTAAACCCTAGCTCTAGTCCAAGTCCGGTATCACCACTCTAATCTCGATCTGTCTTCATCTCTGTGACCCTGAAATTGTCCCACCTGTTGCCATGCACACATACAAACAAGACAATAGCCGGATAACTCCGGTGAGATATAAATATCCCAGTATAAACAATGTATTAAATGCAATCATATAAAACATATATAAAAGCATAAACAAACATCAAAACATGTATCTAATCTGATTACATGAATTAATGACTCGTGATCTAATCTTATCTTATCTCAAATCTAGGGATCCCAATCTAATTTAGACTTTGGTATTCTGTATCGAATGTGTCTGAGATAGACGTCGATCTACATCTGAAACTCGTCGATACACCATAAGTCTAGAGTCTTATCGGTTCTGAGAAAGACTCGGCGGTTCTGCCCTAACTAGTCTGTCAGCCCTAGACTCGGACTCTGACCCTGTTCTAAGTCAATACATGCACATATCAATCTGATAATCGGCAAATATCAATGCAATAAAGTAAAGTATGTGATTTAGGGAAACTCAAGTCAAACCTAACTCGAGTTATGCAATCCCGAATCAACATTTATTTATACCTTTCTTTCGTCGGTTTCTGGCTCAGTCGAAGTTCTGAACTCACAGCCTATCTGGTAATGACAATATCAATAATCTCATGTCAATATACCTTTCAAATCAATAACAATCTGATCAATCTGGATTTAATTCAAAATCAACGGCATAACGGTACAATTCCAGTATCTCCGTCAGTACAATATACTCATATCACAGTTACCATCCATAACCCATATCCAATATCATCCGTAATCCAATCACAATTCAAATTTGTCTGGCATAAATCAATATACCCTAAAAATTCATAACAATTCTATAATCAGTCCGTTTCTTAATCTGACTTCGATTCTACGCTGTCTAACATGTCAAGAACAACATATATGATGTGTATTCAATTCTAACAACATCATAATTCCAAAACATGTCAAAACGTAGTAAAACTTACGTCCAGTTGTAGTCTGCGTTGCAAGGAGCACGGTACCGAAGTCGGATTTAAATTCTAACAGACGGATTTCTCACAAATCGAATTCTAAATTCAAAGATCAAAAGTTTCTCTCGATTTTCGATTTTCTTTCTTCTGAGTACAGTTTGCATGTATATATATATATACCAACGTACATGAAAACGCCAAATGTCGATTTTTCCTTCTGCATGTCTCGCGCATATGCGCGACACTACCGGCGCATATGCGCGAGACCTACTGGTCATCGCACATCACTCCTCGGCAGGCTCGCGCATGTGCGCGAATTCCTCGGCGCATGTGCGCCAACTCCTCTGGATGTTGCGCGCATGTGCGCGACTTACTCGGCGCATGTGCGCCAACCTTCCTGGAGTCCTCGCGCATGTGCGCGCATATCATCGCGCCTGTGCGCCAATACTACTGTCTTGGCACCTTATCAATTCACACGCGATCTCATTTTGTGTCTCGGTTAACTCTTTCATAATCGTCTCGATTAAAATCTATAATCGTAATTTAACACGACATAAAATCTCGGGCATTACAAATACATACACCTGAAGCATCACATTCAATTTCAAATGTATTAGAAAAATCAGGCAAAACAAGTAAAGGCGCATTTATTAATTTTTGTTTAATAATATTAAAAGACTTCTCTTGCTCCTCGCCCCAATGGAATGGAACGTGCTTCTTAATCACCGCCGTCATCGGTGCCGCCAGTGTGCTAAAATCTTTTACAAACCTCCTATAGAAGCTTGCAAGACCATGAAAGCTTTGAACTTGACTAACATTAGCAGGTGTTGGCCAATCTCGAATAGCCCTTACCTTGTCCTCATCCACTTGTATCTCCTGTGAACTTACCACAAAACCAAGAAAGACAAGTTTGCTTGTACAAAAATCACATTTCTTAAGATTAGCATATAAATGTTCATCCCTAAGTGTTATCAGTACAAGTCTTAAATGCTCAACATGTTCTTCTAAATCTTTGCTATACACAAGAATATCATCAAAATAAACCACAACAAATTTCCCTATGTAAGCACGCAAGATATGATTCATCAACCTCATAAAGGTACTAGGAGTGTTAGTTAAGCCAAAAGGCATGACCATCCACTCATATAACCCGTACTTGGTTTTAAAAGCCGTTTTCCACTCATCACATTCCCTCATTCTAATTTGGTGATAACCACTTTTCAATTCAATCTTGCTAAAAATACAAGCACCATGCAATTCATCTAACATATCATCTAGTCTAGGTATGGGATGCCTATACTTGATGGTTATATTATTGATTGCCCTAAAATCATCACACATACGCCATGAGCCATCTTTCTTAGGAACTAATAAAACAGGTACAACACAAGGAAACATGGGCTCACGCACAAAACCCCTATCTAACAACTCACTTACCTGTAGTTGTAGCTCCTTAGTCTCCTCCGGATTGCTTCTGTAAGCTGGACGATTTGGCAATACACTTCTGGGTACCAAATCAATTTGGTGCTCAATCCCCCTCAATGGTGGTAATCCTTGAGGTAGCTCCTCAAGAAATACATCTTCAAATTCCTGCAAAAGTGAAATTACAATGCTCGGAAGGGACCCGGCTATATCACTTGTGTTAAGGAGGATCTCCTTATAAACAATCAACACAAGTGGTTCATGTGTGTGCATCAATTGCTTCAACTCACTCTTTTGGGCCATATATGTTTTCTTTTTGGCCTCTTTCCTCTCATTTTCTTTTTCCTCATTTTTCTTTTGTATGGCTATCTCAATTTTTTTATCACTTTTGTTTTTAGCCATTTCATTTTTCTTTTCAAAGGCCATCTCACTTTTTAATTCACTCTTTCTTTCAGCCTCATCTCTTTTCTTCTTTTTCAATTGGTCCTCCAACACTTGCTTTGGGGACAAAGGAAGTAAAACAATAGGTTCTTTCTTGAGTACAAAAGAATATTTATTTCTAAACCCATCATATGTCACTTGCCTATCATATTGCCATGGTCTCCCTAACAAAATATGACAAGCATGCATTGGCACCACATCACACAACACCTCATCAATATACTTCCCAATCAAAAACGCAACCAAAACTTGTTTGTTCACCTTCACTTCGGCACAGTCATTCAACCACTGTAGCCTATATGGTTGGGGATGTTTCAAAGTAGGCAAGCTCAATTTTTCCACCATTTCAAGACTAGCAACATTGGTACAACTTCCTCCATATATAATAATGTTGCAAACTTTGCCACTAACAAAACATCTAGTATGGAACAAGTTTTCCCTCTGATTCGTCTCCTCTTCTTTGACTTGGGCACTCATGATACGCCTAGTCACTAATGCCTCACCCACAACTGCTTCATATCCCTCATCAGGATCCTCTAATGCAGGCATCTAATCTTCATCCTCTCCATCATCTCCCTCACTATGAGATTCATACTCCCCATAATTATTCAACACCATCACCCTTTTATTGGGACATTGGCTAGCAATATGTCCAACTCCTTGACACCTAAAACATTTAATATCTCTAGAACGATTAATAGGAGTTTCAAGTTTACCTTTCATTCCCTGCTTAGGCGCCTCTTGTTTCATGTCAACTTTTGGCTTGACCACTACCTTGCTTTCTTCACGTTTAAGAACGTTGGAGCGCCAAGGTGTTGATGTATTCCCAGCTTGTGTGGTACGACCAACTCCTCTCCTCTTGAGTTGTTGCTCCACTTTTATCGCCATCTGCACCATTTCATCTAGATCCAAGTAATGTCTAAGCTCCACTTGGTCTTGAATTTCCCTGTTCAAACCACACAGAAAACGAGCCATAGTAGCCTCACTATCCTCCTCTATGTTTGCTCTAATCATGACTACTTCCAACTCTTTATAGTAGTCCTCAACACTCTTCACACCATGTCTCAAAGTTTGTAACTTTTTAAACATTTCTCTATAGTAGTGATTTGGTACAAACCTTTTCCTCATTACGCTCTTCATCTCGGCCCAAGTTTCTATTGGCCTCTCATTGCATCTTCTCTTAGTGGTCACTAATTGATCCCACCAAATAAGTGCATAATCAATAAATTCAACAACGGCCAACCTAACCTTCTTTTGTTCGGAATAATGGTGACAATCAAACACAAATTCAACTCGCTTTTCCCATTCTAAATAAGCCTCTGGATCCGACTTACCATGGAACGACGGAATTTTCATCTTAATGCTACCAATGTTATTATCTTCCTTATTCTCATCATCGTACCTACCACGTAAGGCTTCTCTTCTTCCCCTACCAAATCCTCTACCTCTTCCGCTTCTACCCCAATTATCGTTTTGGCTCTCCTCTTCTCCTTCCAAATCATAATCATTCTCTTCTTCATCCACTCTACCCAAACCTTTAGGCTTTGATTTATTTTCACTCGTACTAACTTCAAGTCTATCCAACCTCTCATATAAAGGATCCAACTCGGTCCTCAACATTCTACTAAAATGCCCAAATAACGCCTCCATTTGAACCTTAGATAACCCCTGGTTCGAACTCTCTCCTACTTCCCTCTCCATTTTAATTTCAGATTTTGTACCTGCAATAAAATGTTAGTAGAAATAAAAGATTTTTTTCTCACCCCAAATTCTCACGATCACTCCAAAGAAATAACACTCGCACTCAAATGTTTTTTTTTCACTCGAATTTGATAGTTCTCTCAAAGGTGTGCTCAATCGTTATATTTTCTTTTTATCAAACTAACAAGATTCAACTTGTGAACATTTGCAATTGTCTCACTTGGATTGCACAAAAACAAGAACGATAGAATAATCACGGAAATTTTTTTTTTCGAAAGTTCTGGATTATCAAATAACAAAGGATGATAGAAATAATACAGATCTTGAAATAGAACAAAGGATAACACAAATCTGAGAACAGAATCGAAAGGATATGTTTTTTTTTTCTTTTTGGCAGATATGACAATAGAAACAAAAGGATACCACAGATCTGATAACAGAACGGATATTTATATTTTTATTTGATTTTTAGACAGATCTGAAAATGAAGAACAAGATACTTACTTGATTTCAATGAGCCAAAGCTCTGATACCAAATGATACGAATCCTCGTACGAATGAAAGGCAAGCACGAATATAGAAATCGCACCCTCAATTCAATAACAAACAAGGAACGATTATTTTGTCCCGATCTTTTGAAACAAGTAACGATTTTGTGATATTCACCTCTAAGCGATTATAACTTAGCAACAAATATCAACGATAAAACAATTGAATTTCAAACGAACCTTCAAAGAACTTGTTTTGACAATCCGTGCGAAGAACAATCGACAAACGCCACAAAGATGCAATCTTTGATAAGTTTGATTTTGATAAACACAAAGCACAAGCCTTGCAAATTTGAGAGAAATCTCAAGAACTTTGATATATCATTCAATGGTCTTTCGTTCATAATGTTTACAATGATTAAATAGACAAAACAAAACAAGAAAGGTGTGTGAAAAGGATTAAATAAGATAACTAGAAAATTTGACACGGAAGTGCACCAAAGGACCGCGGGTGCGCTGTAGACTGGACCGCGGGTGCGGTACAGTCTCGGGAAAAAAAATTAAAAAAAAAATTATTTTTTTTAGCAAGATCGCGGGTGCGGCCTTGTTTTGAGCGCGGGTGCGCTAGACCTTCGGCGATTGGACCGCGGGTGCGGTCTCTGTTTTAGCGCGGGTGCGCTGAACCTTCGGCAATTGCACTTGAATAACATTCCAAAGACCTCCAATATCATTCCCATGATTCCCAACATCCTCTAATTTAGACATCCAATTTGTAGGACTTCCTTGATAGCTCATCATGAGTCCTTGAAGTGCATCTTTAAACTTCTTGCTTCGTCCCCTCGTTATAGGTCCTTCAGGCAACTCCAACGAATCCCATGCTTTCTTTGGTGCTTGATCAACCACATTTGCATAATCACGATTGTTTTTTGCTGTTGGTTCTCTGCTATTTTCGAAGCTTATGGTTGTAAGTTCTGAAGGTGAAGATTCAAGGGGTGTTAAATGGGTATTGAAGTGCATTAAGTTAGAAGTTACAAGTCAAGAAGTGGAATGGATTTGAATTTGTTTCTCCTACCCTTGCTGCCGTTGGTTTATCTTTATATTTGTTGCCTAAACACGTTATTTGTTAAGGTAATTAGTTGAGGAAAATGAGGTGTAATATTGTGTTTAAATTACTACTTATTAGTGAATTAAAATGGGAAATGAATACTCCATGAAGTGCAATTAGGAATGGTTTGAATGGAGAGTTACCAAACCTTCGAAATATTTTAAATGTTGGATCCAAAATTATTACTAATTTGCATGGTATTTTATTGTTTAACTCTTGTATTTTAATTGATGAAGGTTTTAATCATCCATTATATATATTCTAGTACATAAACAATTTTATTTAGGATAGAATCTTGCATGGCATGCTTGACCTATTAATTAAGTATTAAAATATTATGTTTAATTTCTTGAATATATTATACCTAGATTAATTTATCTCCCACTATCTTACATATTTTAATTTAAAATTTAATTAAATATTGAACCTAAAAGAACTTTTTTAATAATTTAGCTCCAATTAATTAAATAAATTCTAAAACATTCTATTTCTTTAAATTATATTATTCATTGACTTCATTTATATTTAGGAATATTTTTCCTTTTATTAATCTTATCTCAAATCTCCAAACTTCGGTCCGGCCTCGCGTATTCATCTTAAAAAGATAAAACTAAACATCTACTTTTAAAATAATTAAAAAACTTCATATTTATACAAAATATTCATTTTTAATTTAAATAGTAGCAATTATGCATGGCTTATACGTAATCTGATTTTCGGGTTCTACAACTCTACCCCCCTTAAAAGAAATTTCGTCCCCGAAATCAAAACTTACCGAATAACTCGGGATAATGACTCCTCATCTCTAGCTCTGATTCCCACGTAGCTTCCTCCTCCGAATGATTGAGCCATTTGACTTTCACTAGCTTGACCATTTTGTTTCGAAGCTTTTTCTCTTGCCGGTCTAAAATTTGCACTGGTCTTTCCTGATATGACAAATTCGGAGTAAACTGCAACGGTTGAAAGTTCAAAACATGCGATGGATTCGTCAGATACTTCATCATCATAGAAACGTGAAATACATTGTGTACTCCGGCCAGATTCGGCGGAAGAGCAATACGATAAGCTAATGTCCCAACTCTGTCGAGGATTTCAAATGGTACAACGAATCTCGGACTGAGCTTTCCTTTCTTCCCGAACCGCATAACACCTTTCATCGGTGCTATCTTCACGAAAACATGGTCACCAACAGCAAACTCTAAATCTCTCCTTCGCTGATCCGCATAACTCCTCTGTCTACTCTGAGCAGTCCTCATCCTATCACGGATTTTGACTACTACATCGGCAGCCTGCTGCAAAATCTCCGGACCCAATTCTGCTCTCTCCCCTACTTCATCCCAATGAATAGGCGATCTACACTTATGACCGTACAGTGCTTCATATGAAGCCATACCTATAGACGACTGAAAACTGTTGTTATAGGTAAACTCCACCAATGGTAGCTTTGATTCCAAACTCCCGGAGAAATCAAGAACACATGCACGAAGAAGATCCTCCAAAATCTGGACAACTCTCTCGGACTGACCATCTGTCTGTGTATGAAAAGCCGTGCTAAACAACAACTTCGTACCCATAGCTGAATGTAGACTCTTCCAAAATGATGAAGTGGATCTAGGATCTCGGTCAGACACGATAGAAATGGGAATACCATGAAGTCTGACGATCTCCCGGATATATAACTCTGCATACTGGATCATGGAGAAAGTCGTCTTAATAGACAAGAAGTGAGCTGATTTTGTAAGACGATCTACGATCACCCACATATCATTCGACCCTCTGACTGACTTCGGCATATCGACAACGAAGTCCATGGTGACATTCTCCCACTTCCACTCGGGAATAGGAAGAGGCTTGAGCATGCCCGCTGGTCTCTGATGTTCTGCTTTCACTAGCTGACACGTCAGACACTCGGATACAAATCGTCTGATATCCCTCTTCATCCCTAGCCACCAATATAATAATTGCAGGTCTTTGTACATCTTTGTACTCTCAGGATGAATAGAGTATGACGACATATGGGCCTCAGATAAGATATCCTCTCGAATAGAATTGCTTCTCGGAACCCACATTCTGTCTTGATATCTGACAATACCGTCTCTAACTGTGTACAAGATACTGCTCTTGGCTTCATCTCTCTGTCTCCACTTAGCCAACTGCTCGTCTACTAACTGCCCACTGCGAATACGGTCTAGGAGATAAGACTGAATCGTCAAAGTAGATAGACGAGAAACTCTACCTCGAGGATATGTCTCTAGATCAAACCTATGCATCTCAAACTGAAGAGGTCTCGAAACCACCAAATGAGCCATCCCTGCGACTTTCCTGCTCAACGCGTTTGCAACTACATTAGCGTTGCCAGGATGATAGCTAATGTCACAGTAGTAGTCCTTCACTAGCTCCAACCAACACCTCTGCCGCATATTCAACTCTTTCTGTGGAAAGAAGTATTTGAGACTTTTGTGGTCGGTGAAGATCTGGCACTTCTCTCCGTACAAATAATGCCTCCAAATCTTCAATTCAAATACTACGGCTACCAACTATAGATCATGGGTAGGATAATTCTTCTCATGAATCTTCAACTGAAGAGAAGCATATGCTATCACCTTCCCATGCTGCATCAATATTGTGCCTAACCCGAGTTTTGAAGCATCGGTATACAGAAAAAAATATCCGGGTCCTGAAGGCATGGCCAACACTGGTGCTGAAATAAGAGCTTGCTTCAATGTATCGAAGCTCTTCTGACATTCCTCGCTCCACACATACTTAACATTCTTCTTCGTCAATGATGTGAGTGGAACTGCGATGGAGGAGAATCCCAGAATAAACTTCCGTTAGTATCCTGCTAGCACCAGGAAACTAAAGATCTCTGATGCATTTCGCGGCACAACCCAATCTCTGACTGCTGCAACTTTCGCCGGGTCTACCTCAATCCCACTGCTAGAAACGACGTGACCTAAGAACGCCATTTTCTCTAACCAGAACTCGCATTTGCTGAACTTCGCGAATAGCTTATTCTTTTGTAAAGTCTGCAGTACTGTGGTTAGATGTCTGCTGTGATCCTCTTGATTCTTTGAGTAGATGAGAATATCATCTATGAATACTATCATGAACTGATCAAGATATGGCTGAAATACGCGATTCATGAGATCCATGAAGATTGCTGGCACATTCGTCAAACCGAACGGCATCACGAGAAACTCGAAGTGGCCATAACGAGTCCTAAAAGTTGTCTTGAGAACATCTGCGTCTTTCACTCTCAGCTGATGATAACCAGAACGCAGATCAATCTTGAAGAATACGGAAGCTCCCTGCAACTGATCAAATAAATCTTCAATCCTCGGGAGTGGGTATTTGTTCTTCACTGTAACTTTGTTCAACTCTCGGTAATCAATGCAGAGCCTCATCGAACCATCCTTTTTCTTCAAAAATAAGACCGGTGCGCCCCATGGCGAAAAGCTCAGGCGAATGAATTTCTTGTCGTGAAGTTCCTTAATCTGTTTCTTGAGTTCCGCCATCTCTGTCGGTGCTAATCGGTATGGTGCTTTCAATATCGGTGTAGTACCTGGCATAAGCTCAATAGAAAATTCCACCTCTCTCACAGGTGGTAAACCAGAGACGTCGTCAGGAAAAACGTCTAGAAAATCCCGGACAATAGGAACGTCGGATGCTGACTGTTTGGGCATCTCGGGAACAGTTACAAGAGTAGCTAAAAATTCTCGGCAACCTCTATGAATGAGCTTCCTAGCCTGGACACAAGATTTCATACGCGGTAAATTAAAATACTTGTGTGGCTCGAATAAGAATTGTTCCATCCCAGGCGGTCGGAAGAGAACAGATATCTGCTGGAAGTCAATCAAAAATATGTTCCTCAATAGCCAGTCCATCCCTAAAATGATATCAAATTCTGGCATCGGCAGAACAATAAGATCCGCATACACAAGATTACCATTAAGTTCAAGGTCTATATCTCGGATCACATTAGTAGATGTCATCTCCTCTCCAGAAGACAATGCTACTGAATACGCTATGTCTAGCCCAATTGATTTGATCTTGAGAGAATTTGCAAAGGTTTCTGAAATGAACGAATGAGTAGCCCCTGAATCTATCAAGGCTTTCGTAGCTGAACCGGCTATAAAGATTCTCCCTGAAAGATTGGAATATTATGCTAAACCCAATATTTTTACAAGAACTATGTTTATAGACATGCAAAGGTCAAAGTTCTTCTAACCTAAATTACCGTAGCTAACAGTGATTAGAACATGTAATCTTATCCTAAACTCTAAGTTCAAAGTCTTAACCCAAAAACATTCAACTTCAAATACAACTTAAGGATTTAGGATACCTCTCATGAGCATCGTCTCCGGGTTAGTCTCCGCAGCATGTAGAGCAAAAACTCTATCTTGGGTAGGCAGACTCTTCTGAGGGCAATTCTTCAATATGTGGTCGGTAATACCACATTTGTAACACTTTCCCGAACCATACATACAAGTCCAAGCATGACGACGTGAGCACTTGGCACAGACTGGATACTCCACTGTCCTCGGGACTGCTCGTCCCTGCTGTGGCTGCTGCGGCCCTCTGTTCCTGGGTGGACCATGGAAAGGTCTCTTATTATGATGCTGCTGATGAGGAGGGCGGTGTGGTGCCTGAAATGGTCGTTTACCCTGGCGATCGCGCTCAATATCATTCTGGTCTTTCTCTGCCGCTAGCGCTCTGGACAGCAACGTCATAGGTAGTAGGGCCAGCCACCCTAACACCACGGCGTAAGATCGGCCGCAGACCATTCCGAAAATGCCTCAATTTGGCTCCAGCATCATTAGCAATTAGGGGTACTAAGTGACATCCCCCCTCGAACTTACGGATGAACTCCGTACCATTCAAGCCTCCCTGCCTCAGGGTCATGAACTCTGTGGTCAACCTCGAACGCACCTCTTCAGTAAAATATTTAGAGTAGAATACCTCTATGAAGCGCGCCCAGCTCAAAGTAGTCAAATCCAAAGCCACTGATGCTAGCGAGCGTCTCCTCCGAACAGATAGGTCGCACATCGAACCCTATCTCCATCTTGAAGCCCCATAAACTTGAATATAACATCGAGGGACTTCATCCAGCCCTCGGCAGCCATAGGATCGGACGTCCCTAAGAATACCTTCGGTCGCATCTTCATGAACCACTCATAGATAGCCTCTGGCCCCGTCTGTCTGGCTCCCACTGCATTGTTCCCCGCAAACTGTGCGAAGAACTGAGTCATCCCAGCTAGCATATGGGCATTCATGTCTGGTGGAGGGGGTGGTGGTAAATCTCTCTCCTCGTTCTCCCCTTGTCTCTGATCTTCACCGTCCTCATGACGGCGCTCATCATCATCTCTCGGGCGTCCAACACGGCGTCTAGGAGGTATGATGTTCCATAATTATAACCCATATATAACAAACATGCATAATTCCACTATTTCTTTAAATTTAAATAAATAATGCATAATCGTAATCTTGACATAAAATCCTTCATGCAATCATGATGTAAAAATATTTCGAGCTTTAAAATAAATGCATAATCGTAAAACTTACAGACCGAAGACGTGACTTCATGAGCTTCTCGAGAGCAGTAGTAGTACAACCCTTTACAAGATCATAGGCTCTGATACCAATTGTCGAGGCCCGTATTTCGTATTCATAATTTTGCGGGATTATTAAAAATTTTCTAAATAAATAATTATCTTGTCTCATTTAATTAAAATAAACATGTAAATAATTTTTTAACTTTAAAATAACAGCGGAAGCAAATATTGTTTTCAACCAACAATTTAAAAATAATCCAACGTAAACATCAATTTAAAAATAATCCAACGTATTAAAACTAAGTTTGAATAATAAAAGGTGCATAAACTAAATCATGAGGTCCTCGGATTTACTACTGCTGTCCCAAGATCGCTCACTGGTCTCCGCCCGCGGTCTCGGCCTCATCAATACCTACAAAAATCAAGTCTAGTGAGTCTAAAGACTCAACATGTATATATCGTGAATAACAAGTAAATATATATGATAAAATCGCATGCATCATTAAAATAAAGTATCGTAGAGCGTACGGTGAAAATCGTATCATGAATAATTATAACTACGTGCATATCTGAAAATCCATACGTAAAAGCTTTGCTCAATAGAGCTCTGTCATAACATATCATAATTTTTCTGGTAGAGATAATGTTTCTAAGCAAGTGGCCCATAACATAACGTAAGCGCCTGATCAGATTAAACCATAGTATACTGGGCGGTAGAGATCAATCACAGCCCTTGGACTGGATGTCCGTACCCATACATAATCATAAACCGGTCGTAAGTCACCGGGTGGAGAGGTCATCGGTTGCGCCTACAGACTTCCAAACTCATAAACGTAAGGTGGCCACAAGACATATAACATATATCTCAAAAATAAACATTTTATATTTTTATGCACGTAATATAATTATAACCTTATTTTTACCGGATGAGTTGGATCGTTCCCAAGCTTGCTGCGACTTAATTCTAATATGTGACACATGCAATAAATCTTAACTTGACAAAAACTTAACAATCAAACTAAAAACGAGACGAATAGAACCAATAACTTGATTTTTAATCATGGCTTCGTACCAACCCGAACCAACAGTAAACCGACGTTTAACCAGGATTAAAATACCCCAAACATACTTAAAAATATGCATAATGACTGTAAAACACGAAAATGAGTGAAATGAATCCAAAAACATAAAACGCTCTTTCGAGAGTCATTTTGGCACATTTCACCGTAAATTCTCGTACGACCTCTAAACTCGACCAATCACGAACGGCCAAAAACATGACTTTCCTAACTCATTAAGGTACTGTCCAGTCCAAGGCCACGGGCTAAAAGCCAACCAAAGGCTCAAACCACCACGAAAATCGCAACCTAAAGTTGCTGTCAAGAACAGAAAATTACAGCGGTTGCTGTTGTGTGTGCGTGAGGTATATCTCTGAAATAATTGGACATTGGCTTCAGCCACCACTCAGAGACCCTTACCAACATCCTCAGGCATGACTTGGACCATGGCTAAGGGTTAAAAGCCAACCACAAACCAAGCCATTACCTAAGACAACTCAAAGTTGCTGCCGAGAGCACCCCTTTATGTGTAGTGTGCTGTAATAATTTGTTTTAATGTCTTTTGTCGTTCCAGTGGTCATTTGATCGACCATGGCTTGATCTATACATGATGGAGTGTTGTATGAACTATGGCTATGGGATAGAAACAAACCATAATCCAAACAACACCCAAAAACCGAAAGTGTACACACACAGAAAATGGAGAACACCGAAATGCACTTATGTTGTTTTGGTGAAATTTTGATGGACCCGTGAACCAATTTTTGAAAGGATGATTTGGTCACGTCCTAGACATGTTAAGGTAGGGTTCTAACCGTGGCTACAGCCCGTAGGATAGTCAGGGTTCGAACACTCCTTAAACAACTCAATGACAAAAAAATCGTGAACCAAATCTGTAGTTGGTAGAAAACGTTTGCTGTCATGCCTTTGTTTAAAATGTTTGGACTCAACCAATGAACCGACAACTCCCTAACACATGGTAAAACATTCCTAGGGGCAGCCTTTAGTGCCTGGAAAACGAGCCAACCTCCTGAACCACAAAGCAAGCCAACCAAAACCGTGAGACACAAAGTGGAAACATAAAAATAATGTACAGAAATTCTTTGGTAGTTGCTGGTCCCAATTTCGTTTTTACCTCTTAACTCTTGAACATATAATGATTAAAAACATTTATAGGACTTGATTGAAGAGCAAAGAAACAACATATACATGCCTAAAATTTGTTTTGACACAAAACAAATCACTACGACGAATACGTGCGGCGGAGTCGGAGTTGGATTTTCTTCTCCTGTTTCTGCTGCTGATCACGATTGTTTTTTCCTGTTGGTTCTCTGCTATTTTCGAAGCTTATGGTTGTAAGTTCTCAAGGTGAAGATTCAAGGGGTGTTAAATGGGTATTGAAGTGCATTAAGGTGGAGGTTACAAGTCAAGAAGTGGAATGGATTTGAATTTGTTTCTCCTACCCTTGCTGCCGTTGGTTTATCTTTATATTTGTTGCCTAAACACGTTATTTGTTAAGGTAATTAGTTGAGGAAAATGAGGTGTAATATTGTGTTTAAATTACTACTTATTAGTGAATTAAAATGGGAAATGAATACTCCATGAAGTGCAATTAGGAATGGTTTGAATGGAGAGTTACCAAACCTTTGAAATATTTTAAATGTTGGTTCCAAAATTATTACTAATTTGCATGGTATTTTATTGTTTAACTCTTGTATTTTAATTGATGAAGGTTTTAATCATCCATTATATATATTCTAGTACATTAACAGTTTTATTTAGGATAGAATCTTGCATGGCATGCTTGACCTATTAATTAAGTATTAAAATATTATGTTTAATTTCTTGAATATATTATACATATGTTAATTTATCCCCCACTATCTTACATATTTTAATTTAAACTTTAATTAAATATTGAACCTAAAAGAACTTATTTAATAATTTAGCTCCAATTAATTAAATAAATTCTAAAACAATCTATTTCTTTAAATTAAATTATTCCTTGACTTCATTTAAATTTAGGAATATTTTTCCTATTATTAAACATATCTAAAATCTCCAAACTCCGGTCCGGCCTCGCGTATTTATCTTAAAAAGATAAAACTAAACATCTACTTTTAAAATAATTAAAACATTTCATATTTATATAAAATATTCATTTTTAATTTAAATAGTAGCAATTATAAATGGCTTATACGTAATCTGATTTTCTGGTTCTATAGAAAAGTTACACAAAAGGTTTAGAGTTTAATTAGTTTCAAAGATTTCTGTAGGGAATATCATAAGAATAATAATAATAATAATAATAATTACACGATATATACACTCTATATGTTATTTAGTTTGGGAAAAATGATTTTGAGTCATAATGTAGCTTTGTAATTTTTATGAGGAGGAAAAACTGGAGGAATTAAATATTTGATTTCTTCTAGAAATACTGAGAATTCTTATTTTTTTCCCCGTTTTCAATTCAACATTTTTCTCACACTCACTATAAGTTTTATGTTATTTTTCGTTAAAAAAAAAAGTATATATATTAGTCTGAGGCACTTCGTTTTGTTGGATAAAATTGTAAATTTTATTGATTTGCCCAAATAATTGTCTCAATTTCTTACAAACATTGCTTTGAAGCAAAAAAGCGTTAGGAAGATGATTTAATTTGTTGAAATATTTAATGTTCGTAATCTTGATTTTAATGTTCACAAAACTTGTCATTTTGTTTCTAATAATTTTACCTAAGTGCGCAGAAATTGGAACTGATCAGGATTCGAACTGAACAGTTATCGAGTTAAAACTGAAGTTATCGAGACGCAAACTGAGAGTGCAAACTGATCGCCCAAACTGAACCAGTTCAACTTAAATATCAAAAGACCAGTTCAACTGATTGTCCAGCTGATAGGCAGTTCAGCACAAGACCTTCAAAAGCCCGGCCAGCTGATGAATAGCTGAACTGATGAAAGCCCAGCTGACCAGTTCAACTGAAGCAGCGAAATCAGTTCAGCTGACGAGCCAACTGATTTCACTGAACCAGTTCAAGATCAGTTCAACTGACCAGTTCAGAACATCATATAGGAATCAATCAGTTTGCAGAAACGACAAGTTTATTCAATGGAATCCAGCTGTGCGCACTGAGGAAAAGCTTTTTGTCTAGTCAAAGGACAATAATAGATGTTACAGCAGTGCTTCAAGCCAAAACGTTCCAGAATGGCTGTCGAAAAGTACAAAGACA
This sequence comes from Primulina eburnea, assembly GCF_022965805.1. Taxonomy (NCBI): domain Eukaryota; kingdom Viridiplantae; phylum Streptophyta; class Magnoliopsida; order Lamiales; family Gesneriaceae; genus Primulina; species Primulina eburnea. Next base: position 26,275,200 of record NC_133107.1, on the reverse strand, counting down.
TTTAGAGGAACGAATTCAAATTGCAACAAATATATTTGATGAGTCTTGGTGTACAGTGTGGGGACCCGGACGCTAATCATTTTCTTAATCATCGTTGGGATTTAATTATCAGTTCTGATAAACAGGGTCTAAAAATTTTTCTTTTTAAAATGCATCTGCGGAAGGCAATGGAATCTAAATAATATACATCTATGTAGAAAACTACATTCCAGTATGAAAGTACAATATTGTACAAACTAGGTCTAAGGTTCAGTTACTAAATTTAAGTAATAAAACCAAGTCTACAATAAGTCCGGAATCACCACGCTAACTCGTCTTCTCTCATCATCTTCTTGACCCTGATCCAGCCCCACCTGTTGTCATGCACACATACAAAACAAGACAACAGCCGGGTAACTCCGGTGAGAATAAATCCCAGTATAAAACATGGTAAACATGCATATACACAAAGTAAATCATGAATTATTCTATCATGAATAAAACTAAAAGCAATAGGTTTCATAATCTATGAAATCAATTCAAATAAGCATGCAACACAAATCAGTTAAACATGCTACTCAAATCAAATCATATAAACATGCTATCATGACTGAAAGCAATAGCAATGGGTTTCATAGTCTATGAAACCACATCCATGCATGCAGTTCTAGTCGAATCATGTCTAGACTCGACTCAACTATAACTCTAGGGATCCCGGGGTGAATAAGACGTCACTGTCTGTCACCTACTCTCCCAATCGGGGTGACGTACGTCTTATTCCTAGACTTCGGTCATATCTGTATCAAATAATCTACAATAGGAGGGTGTCTGCTCCTATGTAACGATACACCGAACGTCTAGAAGTCTGACTATCTGTCAAACTTTCCTATCTCAAATGCAATGAATAAAATCTATAAACAAAGCATGATCATATCAAAAGATAAACAATAAATCTAGTATGTGATTTAGTTGGGAAACTCAAATGAGATCTGATTTGAGTTATGTCTTCCCAAATATCACATGAATTATACCTTTGTCGTCCTGGTCTGACGAATACGAAGTCTCGAAGTCGAATCTGTCCATATCAATCTGATAATGACAAATCACATAAATACAATATCAATATATATCTCAGTTCAGAATCTGTTCTGATCAATACTCAACTCGGTATACAATCTGATCCAAGTCAACAATATAACAATGAATCTCAATCAATATCATATCTGATCAATCTAAATCAATACTGATGTTTCGACGGCATAACAATACAATCTGAATAACCCCGTCAATCTGAACATCCCAAATATAATACCAGAACTCATAATCTCACTATCGGTATACTCAAAATCAATAATATACAATTCTGAGATCAAAATCTCAGTCAATATCTTTCGAAAATCATAACAATTACAGAAACAATCTGTTCTTTAATCTGACTTCAATTCTATAATATCTAGGGTAGTAGAAACACCATATCTGGATCACATGCAATTCTAGCAACATCATATTCTCAAAACGTCTCAAAACGTAACACAACTTACGTCCTTGTGTAGCTCGTGTCACGAGGAACTCAGAACTGAAGTCGGATTTGAATTCTGACGGACGGATTTCTCACAACCGCAACTCGAAAAGGCGGAAGGAAATTCTCTCAAAGCTTCGCCCCTTTCCACTGAATTTCTGATGATTTATCGTGTCAATCATCCATATATATACTACATGCAAATTCTGAAACGTATCATCATTTTTCATGCAACACGCATGACTGCGGGTGCGGTCGTGTCATGCACCGCGGGTGAGCTCATGCTTCGGCATGCTTATCATTTTCTAAAATGCACGACCGCGGGTGCGATCTGTTCTGTACCGCAGGTGCGGTGTCGGTACCGCGGGTGCGCTCTGGCTGGCACCGCGGGTGCGGTGATGCTTCGGCCTCACCTTCCCAAAATTTCATTTTTAATGACCGCGGGTGCACTCCTGTTCTGGGCGCGGGTGCGGTCTTGCCAACCCTATTTTCTCATGTCTTTTCTTCCCTCATTGCATGTCGTGCATTCTCATATCTTCCGAGTCTCTCGTTAATGAAGATTTATAATAGTTTATCAATTCTATAATTCTCGGGCCTTACATTTCTCCCCTTCTTAGATCTGAGTTCGTCCTCGAACTCATACTAATTAATTTAGAGATAGCAGAAGAAATGCATAATAGAGTTTAAACAAAAACTCAAATATCTGATTCCAGTCTGGAATAAGAATTCACTAAGTATAATGTCATAATACTTCTCCAATCCTTTTGACAAAATCAATCTTGCCATGTTGGTTATACAACATCCGTATAAACCAATCTACAGCTCATCATCTATCCGTATCATCAGCTGTTATCAAATCAGTTTATCCCAACCAAGGACATATACAATCTTCAGCTTCAAGTACCAATCGTCATCATCCGACGTTGGTCTTTTAAATCTGTTCATTCTGAACTATCTTTCTCTTCCTTCGAATTTTCTTCAAAAGAAATCTGTAGTACTCATCGTATACTGTCTTATTTATAACTATCTCACTACTCATCTGATAAGCTGATAGCTATTGTCATGCCATGATAATAAGTCATATCAATTAGTGCTAACATCCCGCACTAAAGCTGTACCAAAATCTTCCAATATCTGGATAATACATTCTGACCGTCTGTCAATCTGTAAAACAATCTAAGAGAAAGCTCAGGATCTACTCTGTCACAAGTATAAAATCAAGCAAAATCAATCAAAAATCACAATCTGATATAATCTATCTCAACATTCTGATTACTCTGACCATTTCTTGACATCGATCTTTGTCATTTGGTCATGTTTGTACATTATCTGGTACAAACTAATAGATATAGATTGAACAATTTGTCAATCATAATCATATCATGACATAATCTGGAAAGTATTGCCATGATCTATTTACGAAATTCATCGAAATACACTTCCCATGTCTATTCAGAACTATACAATTCTGTAATAAATCTTCTGATTTCTATCGTTCTGTCTTTTCTGTTAGCGATTCAGACATATCAGTACAATTTCTGCCAACATTTCAATACAATTTCTGTCATAGCTGATCTCATCTGTCTATATCACAACTATCTGTTCGAATATAATACATTCTCAATCATCAGAATGAAAAGTGAATCCACTACGGTGCATTTCTGACCCTATCTGTGATTTCAGATCCGAACTATTGACATAAATAAATCAGTTAATAACATAAATTAGAGAAGAAATACCTACCTGGTATTCGGCTCTGACTATCAATATCAATTCTGTTATTCAATTCTGAAACATTCTTATACCACAAGATAATCAGTCTCATATCTATTACTCGACTCTGATTACTGAAATCTAGTTCTGAACATTCTGATCATATTCCTGAATTACTGTAACTCTCGAATTCAACTCTGATTCGGTTGGAGCTGTATATACTCTCCGTGATTCACAATAATCTGTAGCATATACGGATTCAAACAACAGTAATATCAAATCAGAAACGAAGTATCAATATCCTATACAGATCTAGTGAGTTCAGTGAACTCATAAAACAAGGATTTCTGGTAAATATCTTCATGTCATTCTGATCAACTATTATATCTCATCTGCAAATAAAATATGCTCCCCAAAACAATATAAGATGTCTCACATACTGATTTAGAACAATAACAATATTCAGCAGATATAAAGCAACAGTCGAATAAGATAATCTGTCAAATCAGACATAATAATTTCTGACATTTCTGACATTTCTGAAATTTCTGATCTTCTGACATCGGTATCATTCTCAATCACTGATCCCAATCTCATCTGTGTCAAGGTCAATCTGTATACTAATTTCAGATATCACTTACTCTGAATACAATCTGTTTCAAGCGGAATTCTTATCTGAATAATTTCTGTATACAATAATCCTAATTCTCAGCATATTCACTACAATCTTCAAATATTCAATTCTTTCAATTCTGTATGTATTATTCTGTATATTCAGTATCATTCTGTACTGAATCTAACATACAAACAATACCTGATCTACATTCAATTTCTGAAGTTTATCTTTCTGAAATCACCACAAATCTGAAATCTTATCTAGGCAAATATCAGCCAACTCGTATATCACTGGCGAATCTGCCAATGCAAGGCTCGATTTCAGTAGGTCTACTGAATACATAGGAATGCAATCTGCTCCTTTCTGTATTAATCGAGTCATATACAATACAGATATCAAAGAAATTCTAAATCTAGAATCCTTGTCGTGGTATCTCCACTGATCAGTCATCTCTGGTCTGGATCTTACTATTTCTGGAACAAATTCTACAATATTTCTGTCTTTCTGTACTTGATCATTATATCACCAATATCAATAATGCAGTCAAGTCAGACAACACAAGTACATCACAATCTAACTCGATCTCATTCTTATCTTACTGTAGTATACAATATATACAGAAATCTCTGATATCAACATTTCCTCAACAAGCAAGGACATCAATACTACAGTACATACAAACCCAACAGATACAGCATATCTCCATGCAACTCAGTCAAAGATATTCTTAACAAATGCATTAGTATATATCAATACATATGCAATAGAATCATAAAGAATAGTACCTGTTGTGAGTTCTGGATCTGTGTTTTCAATTGAACTCTGTTCCCTACAATCTTCGGGAACGCTTCTGGGGACAGACTTTAGCAAAGTGTCCCGACTGTCCACAAATATTGCATCTACCAGTCACTCCCTGGCATTGCTCGGTGGGATGTCTCCCTCCGCAACTCCTGCAATACACTCCAGTATGGCTTGGACCAGAAACGCTGGAGCTAGATGAACCGCTTCCTAGCTTCTTGAATGGCTTCTTCCGAGCTTTCAGCAAATCTTGCTTTCCACTCGTACTGCCGTGATTATATCGGAGAGGGGATTGCTGTGTCTGGGGTTGCTTCACACACAACCTCCCTAGCTGTCTAATCAGACTCGCCTCAACTCTCTTCGCTCTACTCAGGATGTCAGCAAAATGATAAGGTCGCTGCAGATTCATAAATGCAACCACCTCCGAATTCAACCCTCTGATGAACTGATTCGCTACAGCTTCATCATTCCCAATCAAATGAGGAGCAAAGCGCAGTAGAGTAGAGAATTTAGCCACATATCCTTCAATATTCAATTGACCTTGGCTCAAATTCTCAAACTCTGCTTTCTTATCCTCTCGGTACGAGGCTGAGAAAAATCGTCGATAAAATTCAGTTCTGAATATTTCCCACGAAATCACTGTACCTCTCTGTTCCCACATTCTTCTACTGGTAATCCACCAACTCCTAGCGGCTTCTCGTAACTGATAAGGTACCATTTTAACTCTCTGTTCATCTGTACAATCAAGTAAATCGAACAGTATTTCTATGTCATCAAACCAGTTCTGACAATCCTCGAATGTCTCGATACCATTCAGAATCGGCGGCTGCAATAACTGAAATTCTTTCATCTTTCCTTCTAGCTGAGTTTCTGATGCATCCATCTGTTCAGACGAAATACTACCCTTTTCTAAAATTCTTCGAGGCGGTATATCTGAATATCAAACAAATTAATACACAATCTATACAATCTGTCTCAGCCCTCCTCTGATCATATACCTCTGATCCAGACTCGGTTCTGATTCAGGCTTAACAATTACATGCTGCAATCAACTCAGATAACAAACAACATGTAATAGGGAAAGCAATAAATCCTGCTAGCACACATAATGTAAGTCGACATTAACATAAATCTCATGCTAGCAATCACATGCAAGGAAGACAATTCAATCTACCCCGCTCATTCTCTACTATCTCATTCTAAAAGATCTATCAATTCTGACTATCTCAATCTAAAGGATCTATCGCTCTGATACCACCTGTTGTGGGGACCCGAACGCTAATCATTTTCTTAATCATCGTTGGGATTTAATTATCAGTTCTGATAAACAGGGTCTAAAAATTTTTCTTTTTAAAATGCATCTGCGGAAGGTAATGGAATCTAAATAATATACATCTATGTATAAAACTACATTCCAGTATGAAAGTACAATATTGTACAAACTAGGTCTAAGGTTCAGTTACTAAATTCAAGTATAAAACTAACCAAGTCTACAATAAGTCCGGAATCACCACGCTAACTCGTCTTCTCTCACCATCTTCTTGACCCTGATTCAGCCCCACCTGTTGTCATGCACACATACAAAACAAGACAACAGCCGGGTAACTCCGGTGAGAATAAATCTCAGTATAAAACATGGTAAACATGCATATACACAAAGTAAATCATGAATTATTCTATCATGAATAAAACTAAAAGCATTAGGTTTCATAATCTATGAAATCAAATCAAATAAGTATGCAACACAAATCAGTTAAACATGCTACTCAAATCAAATCATAAAAACATGCTATTATGACTGAAAGCAATAGCAATGGGTTTCATAGTCTATGAAACCACATCCATGCATGCAGTTCTAGTAGAATCATGTCTAGACTCGACTCAACTATAACTCTAGGGATCCCGGGGTGAATAAGACGTCACTGTCTGTCACCTACTCTCCCAATCGGGGTGACGTACGTCTTATTCCTAGACTTCGGTCATATCTGTATCGAATAATCTACAATAAGAGGGTGTCTGCTCCTATGTAACGATACACCGAACGTCTAGAAGTCTGACTATCTGTCAAACTTTCCTATCTCAAATGCAATGAATAAAATCTATAAACAAAGCATGATCATATCAAAAGATAAACAATAAATCTAGTATGTGATTTAGTTGGGAAACTCAAATGAGATCTGATTTGAGTTATGTCTTCCCAAATATTACATGAATTATACCTTTGTCGTCCTGGTCTGACGAAGACGAAGTCTCGAAGTCGAATCTGTCCATATCAATCTGATAATAACAAATCACATAAATACAATATCGGTATATATCTCAGTTCAGAATATGTTCTGATCAATACTCAACTTGGTATACAATCTAATCCAAGTCAACAATATAACAATGAATCTTAATCAATATCATATCTGATCAATCTAAATCAATACTGATGTTTCGACGGCATAACAATACAATCTGAATAACCCCGTCAATCTGAACATCCCAAATATAATACCAGAACTCATAATCTCACTATCGGTATACTCAAAATCAATAATATACAATTCTGATATCAAAATCTCAGTCAATATCTTTCGAAAATCATAACAATTACAGAAACAATCTGTTCTTTAATCTGACTTCAATTCTATAATATCAAGGGTAGTAGAAACACCATATGTGGATCACATGAAATTCTAGCAACATCATATTCTCAAAACGTCTCAAAACATAACACAACTTACGTCCTTGTGTAGCTCGTGTCACGAGGAACTCAGAACTGAAGTCGGATTTGAATTCTGACGGACGGATTTCTCACAACCGCAACTCCAAAGGCGGAAGGAAATTCTCTCAAAGCTTCGCCCCTTTCCACTGAATTTCTGATGATTTATCGTGTCAATCATCCATATATATACTTCATGCAAATTCTGAAACGTGGCATCATTTTTCATGCAACACGCATGACTGCGGGTGCGGTCGTGTCATGCACCGCGGGTGCGCTCCTGCTTCGGCATGCTTATCATTTTCTAAAATGCACGACCGCGGGTGCGCTCTGTTCTGTACCGCGGGTGCGGTGTCGGCACCGCAGGTGCGCTCTGGCTAGCACCGCGGGTGCGGTGATGCTTCGGCCTCACCTTCCCAAAATTCCATTTTTAATGACCGCGGGTGCACTCCTGTTCTAGGTGCGGGTGCGGTCTTTCCAACCCTATTTTCTCATGTCCTTTCTTCCCTCATTGCATGTCATGCATTCTCATATCTTCCGAGTCTCGTGTTAATGAAGATTTATAATCTTAGTTTATCAATTCTATAATTCTCGGGCCTTACATACAGTCTCATTGCCTCTATAAATACCAGACCACTATCATCAATATAAGAGTGTGAAGATTGAAAAGAAGAGAAAAAAGGCATGCCAACTGCTTAGTCTAGAAGGAAAATTCTCAGTGTGTGAGAACACTTTCGTGTTGTATTTATAGTTAAGTTCTAATACATGCACACACATACAGAAAATTGAGCGTACTGATAAGTTATGTGAGTCTTGCATAAAGACAATAAACTTTTATATGTAGTCTTTGACACATAGATGTTAAACAAGTGTTGGATGGAAGGTTCTGCCTTCAGTATAGACTAGGAGTTCAGTTAGGCAGTAGGGTAAGTCCTAAGCTAAGTGGGTTTGTACAAATCTTTGTATAAATCAAAGCCTTCTAGTGGAACCTAGCCGAGGTGGTAGAAGGAGTGACGTAGAAGCAGTTAATGTCTCCGAACATCCATAAAAATATCTTTTGTATTTAACTGCTTAAATTTCGTTTTAAAACTGATTTGATCAGTTCAAGATTTTATTAGTTCATTTCTCACCATAACTGAACTGATATATGCAAGAACTGATCCCCTTATTTCATTTATTTAGTTTACACAAGTTAAAAGCTTTAAACTGATTAGCTTTCTTAACGAAAGATTATTTAGAGTATTTTTCGCTTGGTTGAAAACCAAACTTAATTAATTCATCGGTGTTTACATTCTTAGAACACGAGTTATTGCAACTCATTGAGAATATTGTGTTTGAAGCAACTTCAAAGGTGCCCGAACCGATCCATCAATTGGTATTAGAGCTAGTTTTTCTAATAATAACATTTGAAAGATTATATTTTAAAATATGTTTCAAAATGTTATTTAAAATAGATTTCAAAAACCTCTTAAAAAATTTATATGAGCTTATCGTGGGAAGAGAGAAGATTGTTAGATCTACAACTAACATTGTGGCCACTTCTCTGAACTCCGGATTTTGTTGGTTTAGCAACTAGCAGGGTTTTGAGTTCAACTGACAGCAGAACAGCTAAACTGATCGATGGACAAGATTTCACTTGCTATCCTACCAGTTCAGCTGATCAATAGACGAAACCCAGCTAAGCTGAATGCTGGATGATTAAAGTGGAGCTTAATCATCAGCAGTATACCGCCGCTTAACTGCCATATCAGATCAAAGTATATGATCAGTGCGGTTCAACATCAGTTGAGTCCAGTTTGAGTCAGTTCTACCGGTTAGCCAGCACAGAGATCAAGTCCAAGGCAAATTAGCTGCTTCTCTGGTAAAAAGAGACTCAAAATCGATGCAGCATTTTAGAGCATTCAAGGCAACAGTTATTGATACATTCAGTTTTACTATGTATAAACTGACTGATATTTGATGTTGTTTAATATTTGCTAGTGTAGTAGCATTTCCCTTACACTTGTTGGTGTGCCTAATGTATAACACAAGTGTATAGCCCAAAATCAGTACACGTAAACCCATGCATTTATTAAATCGTTAAATTATTTATTCAAAATTGTAAAATGATATTTAACGGTACATGATTTGTGATTTTTCATTATTTTAAATTATTAAATTTTTATTTGATGCACGTTAAAACGTTTTCTTGAGTTTTATGTATCAGGCGAATGTTCGATACGAGATCGGAAAAAGAGACTGGTGACGATTTAGACGATTTATGAATATTGTGGTATTTCATTTCAAGTCAAGAAAAATTTTTATTTTAAGTGATTTACAAAATTTTACGCATTTTAAAGCCTAGTTTAATTTATTAGGTGATTTTAAGATTTTAAACTTTTCAAAAAAAATTACTAATATGAATAGTTGGGGATTTAGATCTTGAAAAATTTGCCACTTGTGTATTTTATTTAAATTAGTGGTTCTAGTAATTTAGTGGGAGATTTGTATTTTATTTATCATGTTAATTGGTTATTAGTATTTTTATTAATCTAATTAACCACCCGTAATTAACTTCCGAATCGCACACACGCACAAACCTTCACGCTTTATACACACAGCCACTCGACACACACACTCACAGACACCATGCATTCTCTTCTTTTGTCCCTTCCAAGAGATTGGAAAAGAAAGAACTAGTTAATATATTCAAGATAATTACGTATTTACAAAATACTTTCTCAATTCATCTTATTTTATCAGATCCTTTTTTTGAAGAAGAACTATGGTTCTTAGAGTTCTCCAGCAGCCACCCTTCCCCTTCGATTTTTACCAGCAGCCTCACGTTTATTTAGCAAAAAAAATCTTACCACAAGTCGTCCTGGATCGGTTCTCGCATCTCTTCGCTTTGTTATTTGTCGTTTCGTGAGTTTAAATCATCAAGGCATGCATAATATTTCATTTTTCCGAATTGATCTTGTCATAGTAAATATTTTGACGCATATTGTGGGGACCCGGACGCTGACTTTTTCTTAATCTTATTTGGGATTTAATTATCAGTTCTGATAAACAGGGTTTAAAAATTTTTCTTTTTAAAATGTATCTGCGGAAGGTAATGGAATCTAAATAATATACATCTCTGTATAAAAACTACATTTCAGTATAAAAGTACAATATTGTACAAACTAGGTCTAAGGTTCAGTTACTAAATTCAAGTAATAAAACCAAGTCTACAATAAGTCCGGAATCACCACGCTAACTCGTCTTTTCTCCTCATCTTCTTGACCCCGATCCAGCCCCACCTATTGTCATGCACACATACAAAACAAGACAACAGCCGGATAACTCCGGTGAGATATAGATATCCCAGTATAAACAATGTATACATGCAGTCATATAAAACATATATAAAAGCATAAACAAACATCAAAACATGTATCTAGTCTGACTACATGAATCGATGACTCGGGATCTAATCTTATCTTATCTCAAATCTAGGGATCCCAATCTAATTTAGACTTTGGTATGCTGTACCGAGTGTCTGAGATAGACGTCGATCTACATCTAAAGCTCTTCGATACACCGTAAGTCTAGAGTCTTATCGGTTCTGAGAAAGACTCGGCGGTTCTGCCCTAGCTAAGCTGTCTGCCCTAGACTCGGACTCTGACTCTGTTCTAAGTCAATACATGCACATATCAATCTGATAATCTGCAAATAACAATGCAATAAAATAAAGTATGTGATTTAGGGACACTCAAATCAAACCTAACTCGAGTTGTGCAATCCCAAATCAACATTTATTTATACCTTTGTCGTCCCGGTCTGACGAAGACGATGGCCTGTATTCAACTCTGTCCATATCAAATCTGAAATGACAATATCGAATACAACGTATCAGTAAATAACTCAATACACAATCTGTTTTGATCAATACTCAATCCAGTATACAATCTGATCAATGTCTGAACAAGATACAATTTGAGTCACATCAATAATATCACAATCTAATCGAAATCATATCTGAATCTGATCAATATCAATCTACTGATGTTTCGACGGCATAACAATATAATCTGAATAACCCCGTCAATCTGAACATCACAAATATACTACTGGAACTCATAATCTGTGTCAATACAATTCATAATCTGAATAATAACAAAATTCTGATATAGAATCTCAGTCAATATCTTTCAAAAATCATAACAATTACAGAAACAGTCTGTTCTTCAATCTGACTTCAATTATACAGTGTCTACGGTAGCAGAAACACCATATCTGAATCATATTCAATTCTGACAATATCATAAATTCAAATCTTGTCTAAACGTGACAAAACTTACGTCCAGTTGTAGTCTGCGTTGATAGGAACACACTACCGCAAGTCGGATTTCAATTCTGATAGACGGATCTTTCACAAATCTAAATCTACGATCAATAAATTGAAAATTCTTCAAAGTCTCATCTCGATTCCTTCTTTCTTCTGAAGATTAGTTTTTGCATGTATATGTATATATATATATATAACCGTAACATGCATGAAGGAAAATGGCACACTCTTTGCACAACACGTCTCGCGCTCGGGCGGTAAGAAAGTACCGCTCGAGCGCGACACCTTCTGTCCGGATGCTTAGCTTGTTACCCAATGGCGCTCGGGCGGTAACATTCTACCGCTCGGGCGCCATACATTCTGCCCAAAACAAAATCTGGTGGTGCATTGGCGCTTAGGCGGTCTTTTTCTACCGCTCGAGCGCCGAAGGTTCTGTACAAATTCTTGGCTAACCATGAAACGACGCCCGGCCTCGTCATTTGAGTTCTTATAACCTCAATTATGTCAATTAATCAACGTCTGATTACAATATTAAATCTCGGGCATTACATTTCTCCCCCTCTTAGATCTGAGTTCGTCCTCGAACTCACAAACAATCAATTCAACTGTATCAGAAGAAATGTATATAGAGTTTAAATTTAAACTCAGATTTCTAATTCCAGTCTGGAATAAGAATTCCATAAGCTTAATGTCCTAATATTTCTTCAAATTCTTGTGACAAAATCAATCTCGCAGTACTGGCTATACAACATCCGTATAGACGAATCTACAACTCATCACATATCAGTACCATCTGCTGTTATCAAATCAATTTATCCCAATCAAGGACATATACCATCTTCAGTTTCAAGTACCAATCGTCATCATCCGACGTTGGTTTCTTAAATCTGTCCATTCTGAACTATCTTCATCTTCCTTCTAATTTTCTTCAAAAGAAATCTTTAGTATTCACCGTATACTATCTTGTCTATAACTATCTCATTACCCATCTGATAAGCTGATAGTTATTGTCACGCATTGATAATAAGTCATATCAATTAATGCTAACATCCAGCACTACAGTTCTCTGAATATCTTCCAATATCTGGATAGTATACTCTGACTGTCTGTCAATCGGTGAATAATCTGCAAGATAACTTATGGTATAATCTGTCATAAGTGCAAAATCAATCAAAATCACAATCTGATATAATCTACTTCTACATTCTAGTCACTCTGACTATGTGTTGACATCAATCTGTGTCATTTGATTCTGCTTGTACATCATCTTGTACAAACTAATAGATATAGATTGAACAATCTGTCAATCATAATCATATTATATCACAATCTGGAAAATATTGAGATAATCTCCTTACGAAATTTATCGAAATATACTCCCCATGTCGAATCAGAAATATACTAAGTCTATAATAAATCTTCTGATTTATCTCTTTCCATCTTCTCTGTTAGCGATTCAGACATATCAGTACAATTTCTGCCAACATTTCTGCACAAATTCTATCACGAATGATCTAATCGGTCTATATCATACCTATCTGTGTGAATCTCATACATTCTCAGTCAGCAAAATGAACACTGAATCCACTACAATGCATTTCTGACACTATCTGTAATTTCAGATTCAAACTATTCGGTATAAATAAATCAGTTAATAATAAAATTTAAAAAAAAATACTTACCTGGTATTCTGATCTGATTATAAATATCAATTCTGTTATACAACTCTGAAACATTATGATATCATAACACAACCAGTCTAATACAAAACACAAAATCACATATCTGTTTCTCTGACCGATACTCTGCTCTGATTATCGAAATACTGTTCTGACCACTCTGATCACTTTTCTGAACTGCTGAAATTCTCGAATTCCTTTCTGATACAAGCTGAACTGTATATACTCTCAACGGTTCATAAAATCTGTATCAATACTGATTTAGAATAACAATAATCTATACTAATCTAGTAAATATATAGGATTGTAAGTTCTAACAATACTATCGATTCTGACAAATCAATCAGATCTTCATGCCATTCTGATCAACTGCTATATAACATCTGCAAATATAATATGCTCCTCAAACAATACAATCTGTATAAAATACTTATCTAGAAGCAATAATTCTCAAGCAGTTCAAAACACAATCATATCAGATAATCTGTCAACTCATATAATATCAATCTCTGACATTTCTGACTGTCTGATCGTTCTGATATCGGTATATGATCAGTCACTGATCACAATATCAACTGTCTCAAAATCAATCAGTATACTAACATCAGATATCATCTATTCTGAATACAATCTGTTTCAACAAAATACATATCTGAACAATTTCTGTATACAAGAATCATAATTCTCAGAATATTTAATATGATCTTTCAAATATTCTTTCAATTCATTTTGTATCATTCTGTATAATCAATACCATTCTGTACTAAATCTACTATACAAGCAATACCTGATCTCCATTCAATTCTGAAATTTATCTTTCTGATATAACACCATTCTGAAATCTTATCTAGGCAAACATCAGTCCACTTATATAATACTGACCAATCTGTCAATACTAACTCGATTTCAGTGGATCTACTGAATACATAAGGATGCAATCTGCTCCTTTCTGTAATAATCGAGTTATATACTACACAGATATCAAAGGAATTCCAAATCTAGAATCCTTATCGTGGTATCTCCACTGATCAGTCATCTCTGGTCTGAATCTTACTATTTCTGGAACAATTTCTACAATCTGTCTATACTTGTTCAGCATATTTATATATATATATATATATATATATATATATATATATATATATATATAAATATATATATATAAATATATATATATATATATATATATATATATATATATATCACAATGCGTTCAAATCAGAAAAACACAAGTACATCATAATCTAACTCGATCTCATTCTCATCTTACTGCAGTATACAATATATACAGAAATCTCTGATATCAACATTTCCTCAACAAGCTAGGAAATCAATACTACAGTACAACTAGACCCAACAGATACAGCATATCTACATGCTACTCGATCAAATATAATCATATGAAATGCATTAGTATATATCAATACATATGCATCATAATCATAAAGAATAGTACCTGTTGTGGATTCTGGGTCTGTTTCTCAATTGAACGTTGTTCCCTAAGATCTTCGAGACCGTCTCTGGGGACAAACCTTAGCAAAGTGTCCCGGCTGTCTGCAGATATGACAACTACCAGTCACTCCCTGGCATTTCTCGGTGGGATGCCTCCCTCCGCAACTCCTGCAATACACTTCAGTATGGCTTGAACTAGAAACGCTAGAGCTAGATGAACCACCTCCCATCTTTTTGAATGGCTTCTTCCGAGCTTTCAGCAAATCTTGCTTTTCACTCGTACTGCCTCGATCAAATCGCAGAGGGGATTGCTGTGTCTGGGGTTGCTTCACACACAACCTCCCTAGCTGTCTAATCAGACTCGCCTCAGCTCTCTTTGTTCTACTCAGGATATCAGCAAAATGGTAAGGTCGCTGCAAATTCATCAATGCAACTACCTCTGAATTCAATCCTCTGATGAACTGATTCACTACAGCTTCATCATTCCCAGCTAACTGAGAAGCAAAACGCAATAAAGTAGAGAATTTCGCAGAATATTCATCAATATTCAATTGGCCTTATCTCAAATTCTCAAATTCTGCTCTTTGGTCCTCCCGGTATGAAACTGAGAAAAATCTTTGATAGAATTCAGCTTTGAAGACTTCCCACGTGATCACAATACCACGTTGTGCTAACACTCCGTTAATTGTAATCCACCAACTTCTGGCAACCTCTCGTAACTGGTGGAATACCAGTTTAACTTTCTGTTCATCTGTACAATCAAGGTAATCAAATAATATTTCTATGTCATCCAACCAGTTCTGACAGTCTTTAGATGTCTCGATACCACTCAAAATCGGCGGCTGAAATAACTGTAATTCTATCAACTTTACTTCTATCTGAGTTTCTGATGCATCTATCTGTTCAGACGAAGTACTACCCTTTTCTGGAATTCTCCGAGGCGGTATATCTGAATATCAAACAAATTAGTACACAATCTATACAATCTGTCTTAGCCCTCCTCTGATCATATACCTCTGATCCAGACTCGGTTCTGATTCAGGCTTAACAATTACATGTTGCAATCAACTCAGATAACAAACAACATGTAATAGGGAAAACAGTAAATCATGCTCGCACCCATAATGTAATTCAACATTATAATAAATCTCATGCTAGCAATCACATGCAAGGAAGAAAGTTCAATCTACCCTGCTCATTCTCTACTATCTCAGTCTAAAAGATCTATCAACTCTGACTATCTCAATCTAAAGGATCTATCGCTCTGATACCACCTGTTGTGGGGACCCGGACGCTGATCTTTTTCTTAATCTTATTTGGGATTTAATTATCAGTTCTGATAAACAGGGTCTAAAAATTTTTCTTTTTAAAATGTATCTGCGGAAGGTAATGGAATCTAAATAATATACATCTCTGTATAAAAACTACATTTCAGTATAAAAGTACAATATTGTACAAACTAGGTCTAAGGTTCAGTTACTAAATTCAAGTAATAAAACCAAGTCTACAATAAGTCCGGAATCACCACGCTAACTCGTCTTTTCTCCTCATCTTCTTGACCCCGATCCAGCCCCACCTGTTGTCATGCACACATACAAAACAAGACAACAGCCGGATAACTCCGGCGAGATATAGATATACCAGTATAAACAATGTATACATCCAGTCATATAAAACATATATAAAAGCATAAACAAACATCAAAACATGTATCTAGTCTGACTACATGAATCCATGACTCGTGATCTAATCTTATCTTATCTCAAATCTAGGGATCCCAATCTAATTTAGACTTTGGTATGTTGTACCGAGTGTCTGAGATAGACGTCGATCTACATCTAAAGCTCTTCGATACACCGTAAGTCTAGAGTCTTATCGGTTCTGAGAAAGACTCGGCGGTTCTGCCCTAGCTAGGCTGTCTGCCCTAGACTCGGACTCTGACTCTTTTCTAAGTCAATACATGCACATATCAATCTGATAATCTGCAAATAACAATGCAATAAAATAAAGTATGTGATTTAGGGACACTCAAGTCAAACCTAACTCGAGTTGTGCAATCTCGAATCAACATTTATTTATACCTTTGTCGTCCCGGTCTGACGAAGACGATGACCTGTATTCAACTGTGTCCATATCAAATCTGAAATGACAATATCGAATACAACGTATCAGTAAATAACTCAATACACAATCTGTTTTGATCAATACTCAATCCAGTATACAATCTGATCAATGTCTGAACAAGATAAAATCTGAGTCACATCATAATATCACAATCTAATCGAAATCATATCTGAATCTGATCAATATCAATCTACTGATGTTTCGACGGCATAACAATATAATCTGAATAACCCCGTCAATCTGAACATCACAAATATACTACTGGAACTCATAATCTGTGTCAATAAAATTCATAATCTGAATACTAACACAATTCTGATATAGAATCTCAGTCAATATCTTTCAAAAATCATAACAATTACAGAAACAGTCTGTTCTTCAATCTGACTTCAATTATACAGTGTCTACGGTAGCAGAAACACCATATCTGAATCATATTCAATTCTGACAATATCATAAATTCAAATCTTGTCTAAACGTAACAAAACTTACGTCCAGTTGTAGTCTGCGTTGATAGGAACACAGTACCGAAGTCGGATTTCAATTCTGATAGACGGATCTTTCACAAATCTAAATCTACGATCCATAAATTGAAAATTCTTCAAAGTCTCATCTCGATTCCTTCTTTCTTCTGAAGATTAGTTTTTGCATGTATATATATATATATATTTAAATATATATATATATATATATAACCGTAACATGCATGAAGGCAAATGGCACACTCTTTGCACAACACGTCTCGCGCTCAGGCGGTAAGAAAGTACCGCTGGAGCGCGGCACCTTCTGTCCGGATGCTTAGCTTGTTACCCAATGGCGCTCGGGCAGTAACATTCTACCGCTCGGGCGCCATACATTCTGCCCAAAACAAAATCTGGTGGTGCATTGGCGCTCGGGCGGTCTTTTTCTACCGCTCGAGCGCCGAAGGTTCTGTCCAAATTCTTGGCTAACCATGCAACGACGCCCGGCCTCGTCATTTGAGTTCTTATAACCTCAATTATGTCAATTAATCAACGTCTGATTACAATAATTAAATCTCGGGCATTACACATATTGTGTCTAAAAATCCATATATGTTATGCAAAGTTTGAGCGATGATGCTTGGAACGATTTTGGAGCAACTTTTAGATCTCAAGAAAACAAATCTGTTGTCATTTCGAATCCTGTGAATTTTCAATCGGTTTTCTGGAAACCTTTCAACATATAAAATGTAATACTTTTTGATATCTTCGATTTGATAGCAAATTCGTAATTTTTGGATATGAAACGAGGGAGATATGATTTTTATCGTAAAATCGCTCAAACTGTGAAATTTCTGTGTCACAAGACCCATCACCCTCTGTCATTTCGAATCATGCGAATTTTCGATCGATTTTTTGGAAAACCTTTCAACATTTAAAACGTAGTATTTTTCGATATCTTCGATTTGACGGTAAATTTGTAATTTTCAGATAAGAGACGAGGGAGTCACGATCATTCGCGGGTGACTGCTCAATCTATGTCAAAAATGTATATTTTTTTTGTTTTCTTGAGGACTTTGGGTTGCAGGATTCGTTGGAAACCGCTTAGCAGGGCGACGCTCGAGCGGTAAGAAGTTACCCCCTAGCACCAGGCCTTCTGGACGGGCGCACTCGGGCGGTAAAATCTAGGTTTTCTGGAATATTGTGTTAGTATGTGCAGCAGTCGCCGAAGCGAGATCCAACGAAGCCCTTAACGTTATGTAAATATGTTCGACGTGCAAAAAGAAAATGTTTTATGGTTTTTAGGTATGCGAATTGTCTTGTGACCAATTATGTTATGGGTTTGGAAGCCGGAGAACGTGTCCGGGGACCTCTCCATCCCGGTAAAGTATGAACGGATTTTGATCAGGATTGGGAAGCAATAAAGCATGACCAGATATCAATCCACCCGATAAAGCATGATCGGGGATCTTATATATGTGGGAGTGGACGTTCGGTCGAAAGGCCGTGATGATCCATGACAGCCCAATACTTTGTTTTAGTCTGATCAGACGTATTATATTATGGGTCACTTTCTTTAAAACATATTATGCATGTTTAAGTATGTATGATGCGTCACGTTTACGAAAAAGTTTATGAAATGATGGCACGTCTATGTTTTATGTAAGCATCTTTAGAGTTTAAGTATGTATTTGCTACTTTAAAATACATATGGTTTTCTTATGTATTACTTGATATTCTCAGCTTATACGGAGGCCTAACCCGAGGACCGCCTAAGTTTTTAAGAATTTTATGCATGTTAAATTAATTTACTCTAATTTTAATGAAATTTCTTCATGTTGTTTAAACAAGTACATTTGGAAGCTCGTTTTGATGGCTTCATTAGTGACACGGAAATAATTTGTACTCGTTTTGCATTTTGAAAGATTATTACTTATCTAAGAAAATTTTTATGTTCTGAAAAATTTAGTAGTTTTAAAGTACGGTACGTCATAACATGGGAAGCTTAGATTAAATAAAAATCATGTTTATTTAGTTAGTTTGAATGTAACTAAACTGATATTTTTAGTTAATGTGTTGCCTAAACTGCTGGAATGTTAAAAGATATTAAAACTTCATTAAAACGCGTAAATGATTATATTTTTAAAGGGGAGTTTTAAATTCAGTTCTTGAGGGGAAGCATTCTTTAAAATCATTCCTCGAACTGAAAAATGTTTTAAATTCGTTTTAAACTCGTTTTTAAATTCAGTTCTTGAGGGAGAGAGTTATTATCCCTCAAACTGAAAAATTCTTTTTAAACATTTTAAATATTTTTATTCTCATAGAGGGAGAGAATCAATTAAATTTTAAAATTTTAAATCGTTTTAATTGCTCAAGTTTTATGATCATAAAAAAGGGGGAGATTGTTGGATCATTTAATATTCGCAATCTTGATTTCGATGCGCAGAAACTGGAACTGATCAGGATTCGAACTGATCAGTTATCGAGCCAGAACTGAAGCTATCGAGACGCAAACAGAAAGCGCCAACTGAGCCCAAACTGAATCCGTTCAACTGAAAAATCAAAAGACTAGTTCAACTGATTTTCCAGCTGATAGGCTGTTCAGCAGAGGACCTTCAGAGGCCTGGTCAGCTGATGAAGAGCTCACTTGATGAAGAGTCCAGCTGACAAGTTCAACTAAAGCAGTGAAATCAGTTCAGCTGACGAGCCAACTGATTTCACCAAAACAGTTCAACTAACCAGTTCAGAACATCAATTAGGAATCAATCAGTTTGCAAAACACGACAAGCTTATTCAATGGAATCTAGTTGTGCGCACTGAGAAAAAACTTTTGTCCAGTCAAAGGACAATAATAGACGTTGCAGCAGTGCTTAAAGCCAAAACGTTCCAGAATAGCTGTCAGAAAGTACAAACACATTTCGATGAACTAATTCAAATGGCAACGAACATATTTGACGAGTCTTGGTATAAGGTCTCATTGTCTCTATAAATACCAAACCAAGATCATCAATACAAGAGTGTGAAAAAACACACAATTGTGTGAAGATCAAAAAGAAGAGAAAAAGGGCATGCCAACTGCTTGGTCTAGAAGCAAAATTCTCAGTGTGTCAGAAGACTTTCGTTTTGTATTAATTGTTCAGTTCTCACACACGTACACACACAATCACTCACGCATACAAAAAATTGAGTGTACTGATAAGTTGAGTGAGTCTTGCACAAAGACAATAAACTTGTTGATGTAGTCGTTGACGTATAGACGTTAAACAAGTGTTGGCTAAAAAGTGCTGCCTTCAGTCTAGACTAGAAGTTCACTTAGGCAGTAGGGTAAGTCATAAGATGAGTGGGTTTGTACAAATCTTTGTATAAATCAAATCCTTATAGTGGAACCTACCTGAGGTGGTAGAAGGTGTGACGCAGGAGCAGTTGAAGTCTCTGAACATCCATAAACATATTTTGTGTATTTAACTGCTTAACTTTCGTTATAAAACTGTGGGGACCCGGACGCTAATTCATTCCTTAATCGTCTTTAGGAATATTTCAAACAATTATAATAAACAGGGTCTAAATTTTTTTTTTAAATACAAAGCGGAAACGTAATGTAATTAAATTCAAATTACATATTAAACATAACATACACTTATTGTATGATCTACAATAATTCAACTAGGTTGAACTACATATCTGTACTGAATCCTAAGTTGCTTCTGAAGCCAGGATCTCCACGCTATCTAGTCCAGCCTCGTTCTCTTCTTGACCCTGATCTTATCCCACATGTTGCCATGCACACATACAAACAAGACAACAGCCGGATAACTCCAGTGAGATATAAATATCCCAGTATAAACAATGTATACATGCAATCATATAAAACATACATAAAAGCATAACCAAACATCAAAACATGTATCTAATCTGACTACATGAATCAATGACACGTTATCTGATCTTATCTTATTTCTAATCTAGGGATCCCGATTTAATTTAGACTTTGGTATGCTGTATCGAGTGTCTACAATAGACGTCGATCTACATCTAAGCTCATCGATACACCGTAAGTCTAGGGTCTTAGCAGTTCTGACAAAGACTTAGACTTGGGCATGCTATATCGAGTGTCTACAATAGACGTCGATCTACATCTAAGCTCATCGATATACCACAAGTCTAGGGTCTTAGCAGTTCTGTCCAAGACTTGGCGGTTCTACCCTAGCTAGGCTGATCTGTCCTAGACTCAAACTCTGGCTCTGCTATCATTCAATAGACTAAACATATCAATCTGATAATCTGCAAATATCAATGCAATAAAATATAGTATGTGATTTTGGGAAACTCAAGTCAAACCTAACTCGAGTTGTGCAATCTCGAATCAACATTTATTTATACCTTTGTCTTCCCGGTCTGACAAAGACGATGAAACGTCTCGCGATTCTTAGTTTAAAATGTACTAGAACTTTTTTTTTTTTTAAATTCGGCCAACTCAAAATAATACATGAAAATATTTTTATAAAATATTTTTGCACTTATTAGAATAAACCTCAAACGACTGGTATTTAAATTTCGAGTGGAATTGTCGTAAAGTAAAATCGTCTATTGTTTGGCCAAGCATAAAAAGCAATAAGTTTGAAAGGCATAGCCCATACTAAACCTCTCAAAAACCCCTCAAAGCATAAATAAAAATCATAAAAATCTTTAACTTAAATCATAAAGCATAATGCGGAAATGTAGCGCTGGTCCTCGGGTTGTGTACACCTTCAGTCCAGTAGTATCACCCATCAAGACCTCCCTCAATACCACCTGCATCCATCACACCTAGTGAGTCTAAAGACTCAACACACCAAATCTTTGTAACAACTAATACATAATAAAATCCCATGCAATAGTGAAAATACTTTTACGTAAAATAACCTTTTCGTGATATGCATGACATGAACCTCACCTTTACCTTTTCCTTGATCATAACATAACATGATAACATGACATAATAGCATGACGTGATTCTTTTCATGATCATAACTTTATTTTTTTTTTCCTTGATTGAATGCAGATCGTTAATTGTGACTTTTCTCAATCCTCAATAATCGATGGTACCATCTACATGAAACCACAGTACTGGGCGGCGGGGACATCAGCGACACAGGATCGTCAACTGAGCCTTGGCCTATCCTCAATCATAACCTCATATCCTCAAATCCTCATAGTCACAATTACTTCACTTTCATCAATGTTTTCATGTTTTCATCACCTTATAAAATCATGCATGAATATATTTTCTTTTGAAACCAAGCATGCACCATGTATTTTAAATGTCAACTTTAATCATAAAATTTCATGGGCATTTAAAATAAATCATAAATAAATCATGAACATTTCATAATCATTTAAAAATGAACATAATATCATAAAACAGCATTTAGGGCACTGCCATGACCTTTACTAAATTTCTAGTGCAAAAAGCCCGTTTTACCCCTGGACTCAACATTTTCGTTTTCGACCTTTTTTTTTTCTTGTTTTCTTGACTCTAACATGTCTCAAATAATTATTTAAGCCTACATGAATTTTCTCATATTTTTACTTGACTTAAAACTTAGACTTTTCAATTATCTTTTCTTGATTATTTTAACGGTGGTTTAATCACGAAAAATACCAAACTTTAATATAAAATTCCTAAATTCTAAATTTAGTCTTTTTATATTATTTTAGCCTTTATGGACCACGACTCGACCCCCGTGAGTCGTTTCCCAAATATTCTTTATTTTAAAACTCGTTTTGACACCTGAACTTCGTCTCCGAGCCATCTCTTAATTTTATCGAGTTACCCCCGACCCGTGTCGAACCAAAACTTGACCAACACCCTAATTTAGCCTACTGGGCACTCAACCCATTAAAGACGCTGCCCCAACCACAAAAACGAACCGTCCTAAGGCGAACACATTCTGGCCGGGAATGATCATGTGCATGGATTCTATGTATTGGTGGCTAGACCCTCACCCGACGCCCCAGCCCTTGAGCCCACGTGTTGTGCACCTCCTAAGGACACTAGTGAACCACCCTTGCTCCGCCCGTGCCTCACGCATCGAGCCTACCACGCCTGGAGGAGGCGCGAACCCTGCACAAATCTGTGCAGGGCTCTCGGGTGGAGTCCTAGCCGCGCTAGGACTCTTTCCCGAGCCCTTGGTTCGAGTCCTAGCATGGCTAGGACTCTCACCCCGACTCATGACATCCCTGGCTATGTCTCGGCCCAAGCCAAATCCAATCCTTACCCTTAAACCGATGATACCCAAACCCAAGCTCATGACAGCCACGTTCGGCTTTTGTTTTCTTTGGTTTATTTTGCTTTCTGCCGATCGTGTGTGGGTAAGTGTGGCCTCGTTCCGTTATTAAATCCTTGTTTAAACATGTATAGCATCATGTCAAGCCCTTAAAACATGCAAGACATGAATCGACACAAGAAAATGTTAGGTCGTAACGTGAATACGTAAAAACCGTAATAAAACTTCATGATCTTTGCACATACAGTTATTAAATCGATATATGATGTAATGGACGAGAAAAAGGAAGATATTGGCTTGCCTTTGCGTCGTAAACGCACGATATACCTACGGCGACGAAGAACGGGGAGAACCGAGGCTAGTTTCTGTCAAAGTTTTGAAAGAAACGCTGCTTTCCTTCACGGCCGAAGCCTTGCAGCGCCGAGGAGAAGACTTTTGCCTTTGTTAAAACTCTCGTGCGGCGTGAAAGTGAGTGTGCGTGAGTTTGTGCCCTGATCTAGGTTTAATTGTTTTTATATATAATAGTTATTTTATTAATTAGGCTTAAGGCCTAATAAACTCTTATTAAGCCCACTAGTACAAGCTAGACTTTAATTAAATTTAGAAAAGCTAAAAAAACGTTTTCATAAAAAGAAATAGTGAATTAAATAACCGGACTGCTTAAAAGATTGAATTTTAGTTGAAAGTCCAACACCGATAAAAATATAGTCCCGGCGTATAAAATCACTGTAAAATTTCTTGTTTTCAAAAAATACGAGAAGCCATCTCCCTTAAATTAAATAAATAAAATAAATTATTTAATTAAAACATTTTTCAGTCCCCGGTCTCCGTTCCTCGATCGTCACTTGAATAACCTTAAAAAAATGCAATTTCATGCAGAATGGCAATAAAATCATAATAAGCATGCATGTCACACAATTAATTAGCCATTAAATTAAATTACTCATTTTTCGTATTTTCTAGATTTGCATGCAGTTGGATTACGTCGTCTTAATTTTGGACCTTACAATTCCTCCTCCCTTAAATAAAATTTCGTTCTCGAAATTAGAACTTACCGAATAACTCTGGATAGCGACTCATCAAGTCCCTCTCGGTTTCCCAAGTAGCTTCCTCTTCCGAGTGATTCAGCCACTTGACCTTGACTAGTGGAATGACTTTATTACGCAGTCTCCTCTCTTGCCTTGCTAAGATCTGGACATGCTTTTCCTCATATGTCATATTTGGAGTTAGCTGAAGAGGCTCATAATTGAGTACATGTGATGGATTAGACATGTACTTCCGCAGCATTGAAACATGGAACACGTTGTGAACTCCTGAAAGTGCTGGTGGCAATGCCACCCTATAGGCTAGTGTCCCAATCCTCTCCAAAATCTCAAACGGGCCTATAAATCTTGGACTAAGCTTGCCTTTCCTGCCAAAGCGCATAACTCCCTTCATAGGAGCTATTTTCACAAACACGTGGTCGCTCACTGCGAACTCTAAGTCCCTTCGTCTCTTGTCCGCATAACTCTTCTGTCGGCTTTGTGCAGTCTTCATTCTCTCGCGAATTTTGACCACAAGCTCAGCTGTCTCTTCAACGACATCCGGACCAATAACCCTTCTTTCCCCAACCTCGTCCCAATGAATAGGAGATCTACATTTCCTTCCATAGAGTGCCTCGAATGGAGCCATTCCAATTGATGCTTGGAAACTGTTATTGTAGGTGAACTCCACTAGAGGTAATTTCGTTTCCCAACTGCCTTGGAAATCGATAACACAAGCTCGCAACAGATCCTCCAAAATCTGTATAACTCTTTCTGACTGACCATCGGTTTGAGGATGGAACGCTGTACTGAACAATAACTTGGTGCCCATCGCTGCATGCAGGCTCTTCCAAAAAGATGAAGTAAATCGCGGGTCTCTGTCAGAAACAATAGAAACTGGAATCCCATGCAAGCGAACTATCTCCCGAATATACAATTCTGCATACTGAACCATGGTGAATGTCGTCTTAATAGGTAGAAAATGAGCTGATTTCGTAAGACGATCAACTATCACCCAAATGGCATTCAATCCTTTCACAGTCCTCGGCAATCCCACTACAAAGTCCATAGTGATATTCTCCCATTTCCACTCGGGAATAGGGAGTGGCTTTAATTTCCCCGCTGGTCTCAGATGTTCTGCCTTGACTTGCTGACAAGTCAAGCATTCGGATACGAATCTCAAAATGTCTCCCTTCATGCCTGGCCACCAATACAGCAACTGCAAATCTCTATACATCTTTGTACTGCCCGGATGAATGGAATATGGTGTGTCATGGGCTTCCCTCATAATAAGATCTCTCAAAGAATCGGCACTAGGAACCCATAGACAGTCTCGATAACGGACTAACCAATCCGCCACTGAATATAAATTTCGGCCCTTGGCCTCATCTCTAGCTCTCCACTTTTGCAACTGTTCATCAGTGGACTGAATCTCTCGGATTCTATCCCTCAAGGTCGACTGGACTGAGAGTGTGGCAAGATTAGGGGCCCCACCCCTAGCATAAACTGTGAGCTCAAACCGCTGTATCTCGGACTGCTACGGTCTCTGAAGAGAAAAATGAGTAATAACTGCCGCTTTTCTACTCAACGCATCTGCCACAACATTCGCTTTTCCCGGATGGTAGCTAATGTCACAATCATAATCCTTCACTAACTCGAGCCATCTGCGCTGTCTCATATTCAACTCCTTTTGGGTGAAGAAGTACTTCAAACTTATATGATCAGTGAATATCTTGCACTTCTCCCCATAAAGGTAGTGTCTCCAAATTTTCAGTGCGAAGACTACTGCTGCAAGCTCAAGATCGTGAGTAGGGTAGTTCTTTTCATGAATTTTCAACTGCCTCAACGCATAGGCGATAATTCGGTCGTTTTGCATCAGAACTGCGCCCAAACCAAGCTTAGAAGCGTCGGTGTAAAGAACATACTCCCCTTGCCCCGATGGCATAGATAACACTGGTGCCGATATCAAGGCTTGCTTCAACTTGTTAAAACTGTCTTGACACTCGGGTCCCCAAATAAACTTTGTATTTTTCTTTGTCAGGGCGGTCATAGGTACCGCTATAGATGAGAACCCCTGAATAAACTTGAGGTAATAGCCAGCTAGTCCCAAGAAACTGCGGATCTCGGTGACACTCTTCCGCACTGGCCACTCTTTCACTGCCTCTACCTTACTCGGATCAACTTCCACTCCACTGCTTGAAATGATGTGGCCTAAAAATGCCACTCTATCAAGCCAAAACTCGCACTTGCTGAATTTTTCAAAAAACTTCCTGTCTAACAGTACTTGCAGTGCGGTTCTCAGATGGCGGCTATGCTCCTCTCTGCTCTTGGAATAGATCAATATGTCGTCGATGAAGACAATAATAAACTGATCCAGATACAGCTGAAATACGCGATTCATGAGATCCATGAAGATCGCTGGCGCATTGGTCAACCCGAATGGCATGACCATAAACTCATAGTGCCCATATCTAGTTCTGAATGCTGTCTTATGGACATCTGCTTCTTTCACTTTCAACTGATGGTATCCCGAACGCAGATCAATCTTTGAGAAAACCGATGCTCCTTGCAACTGGTCAAATAATTCCTCGATTCTTGGCAGTGGATACTTATTTTTGATAGTGACCCTGTTGAGCTCTCAATAATCGATGCAAAGACGCATACTACCATCCTTCTTTTTCACAAATAATACCGGTGCGCCCCATGGAGAGTAACTAGGGCGAATGAAACCCTTGTCAAACAAGTCCTGTATCTGATCTTTCAATTCCTTCATTTCTGCAGGTGCTAGACGATAGGGTGCTTTTGATATAGGAACCGTGCCCGGCACCAGATCAATAGAGAATTCCACCTCACGATTGGGCGGAACGCCAGAAACGTCCTCAGGGAAGACGCTAGGAAAATCTCTCACAATGGCAACATCCTCTAACTTCTGACTGATAGACTCCTGAGCAGTAGTGACGCATGCTAGATAAGCTGAGCATCCTCGCTTAATAAGCTTCCTCGCACATAAACAAGAGATAACGTGCGGCATTTGCTTGTTCCTTGCCGCCTCAAAAACAAAAGGTTTGCCATTAGGCGGTCGAATAGACACTGATCGCTGTCTGAAGTCAATCGAAGCTCCATTCACTGATAGCCAATCCATCCCAAGTATGATATCGAATTCGGGCATAGGGAGCAAAATAAGATCAGCCCGGACTACATTTTTGAATAAACGAAGCTCCAGATCCTTGACAATTTTAGACGTGAGCATCTGATCACCGGATGGAATCGAAACTTTGAAACCCAAACCCATATCTAGAGGAGTAATATTCAGTCTTTTGATGAAGGTTTCAGATATGAAGGAGTGTGTAGCTCCTGAATCTAGCAATGCATAGGTAGCTACACCTAGAATGATAATCCTCCCTGCAGTGAAAGATGTCCTTTTAAATCTGAGTTGGGATTTAAGGATTTTACTATCATTAGTTTCCCCAAATTCATAAGAATATTTCGTGTTGAACTTAAGCATTTCATGAAAATTGCACTTTAGCCCTTACATTGTCGAGTTTTATGCATTCTAGTCCCATAATTTTAGATAATTGCACCATGGCCCCTAAATTTTCGCATAAATCAATTTAGTCCCTAAAAATTTTCGGAGCTTACCCCCTTAGTACTCATGGTTTCGGTATTAGCAATTGAGCCCTTACTTTTTCTTTTTTTTACGCTTAGGTCCCTTAATTAGCGAAAATTGCATCCGAGTCCCTAAGTTTTCGAACTTTGCACTATTAACCCCCAAGATTGCGGAAATTGCATCAAAATCCCTTGCCACAAATTCGAACAACCCAAAGATTTATCGGTTATGATATTCTTTAATTTGGCCCTTACACTTTTATTTGGTAACATAACATCCTTATCAAAAATAAGTCAACAATTTCATAACATTTTCTAGGGTTCTAAAAATCATAACTTAAACCCCACTAAGAAGAGCATGCGACCTAAGTTCCACTAAGTTAAATCTTATTTCCCAAATCAATCCTAGTAACCAATTTAACATTTCATGCAAGGGTAGGCAATATAAAAATGTTAAATAACTAGGTTACCTGTGATAAGAGTAGTGTCTGCTTCTTCCTCCGCTTCCTCGGCATTCATGACATACGCTCGCCCTACAGTAGGTGCCTTTCTCTTTGGGCAATCAACAGCTTTGTGTCCACTTTCCTTGCAGTAGAAACACTTATAGGTCCCCCATTCGCACTTGCCAAGATGCGGCCGATTACATTCTTTGCAGGGTTGCCTCTCAGTAGGCGGTGGTGCTCCTTGATTCTGTGGCCTCTGCTGCCCTTGCTTCTTGAATTGAACTTGGGGTTTTTGAGGCCCTTGAGGTCTAGGTGGACCCGTCGTCTGCTTCTTGCTTGGCTGACTGATATTAAGATGTTGTTGCCTTTTTCACTGAATTTCAAAATCAATCTCCCTTAAAGCTTGCTCAGACTTGAAGGCACATATAGTGGCAGCAGCATAATCCACTGGATGCATCATCATGACATTGTTGCGCAGAGTGGGGCGAAAACCATCCATAAAGTGCCTAAGTTTTTCTGCAGGATCTCTAGCAATAAGGGGCACAAAGTGGCAACCCCTATCAAATTTCTTCACAAAATCTGCAACAGACAAGTCTCCCTGACGGAGGCTCATAAACTCTCTCTTTAGTCAGCCTCTAGCATCCGCAGTAAAATACTTCTCATAGAAAATTTCTTTGAATTGAGGCCAGGTGAGAGTAGCAAGGTTAACACCATGCTCAACCCCTTCCCACCACAGTGAAGCATCATCTCTAAGCAGGTAGGTGGTACACCTCACACGGTCGACATCACCCATATTCAGATAACGGAAATGTACCTCCAAGGAACGTATCCAGCTCTCAGCAGCAAATGGATCAGTGGTGCCAGAAAATTCCTTCGGCGCTAGCCTCCGGAACTGATCATAGATATCCTGTGGTGGCCTGGGAGCCTGCTAAACTTGTTGCTGCTGTTGTAACTGCTGTAACTGTAACTGCAACTGCTGCTGTTGCAACTGCTGTTGCTGTAACTGTTGCTCAAATAAACGAGCCATTCCCTCAAGAGCTCGAGTAGATGCTGGTGGTGGTGGTGGTGGTGGTCCATTCCCTTGGTTATTTCCTTGATGGTTAACACTGTTTTCCTCTTGGTTTCCACTGGCAGGGGCACGACGTGGAGGCATTTTATCTGAACTTTTTTCCAAAATCCAACGTAACCAACATGCAGTTAAATCTATGTTTTCTAATCATGAGACATATTGTGATTCATTTAGCAACTTTAAGCATATAAGGCATATATAATCATAAAACTCGTAAACATGTGGTGTAAGCATATCATTCACATAATCATGCAGGTGACATCATACCGAATCATGTAAAGCATGTAAAACTTACAAACTTGAGGCTTGACGACTGATCTTTCTGGCGCTGATGGTGGCACAACCCTTTACAGGACCTTTGCTCTGATACCAACTGAAACGTCTCGCGATTCTTAGTTTAAAATGTACTAGAACTTTTTTTTTTTTTTAAATTCGACCAACTCAAAATAATACATGAAAATATTTTTATATTTTTGCACTTATTAGAATAAACCTCAAACGACTGGTATTTAAAATTTCGAGTGGAATTGTCGTAAAGTAAAATCGTCTATTGTTTGGCCAAGCATAAAAAGCAATAAGTTTGAAAGGCATAGCCCATACTAAACCTCTCAAAAACCCCTCAAAGCATAAATAAAAATCATAAAAATCTTTAACTTAAATCATAAAGCATAATGCGGAAATGTAGCGCTGGTCCTCGGGTTGTGTACACCTTCAGTCCAGTAGTATCACCCATCAAGACCTCCCTCAATACCACCTGCATCCATCACACCTAGTGAGTCTAAAGACTCAACACACCAAATCTTTGTAACAACTAATACATAATAAAATCCCATGCAACAGTGAAAATACTTTTACGTAAAATAACCTTTTCGTGATATGCATGACATGAACCTCACCTTTACCTTTTCCTTGATCATAACATAACATGATAACATGACATAATAGCATGACGTGATTCTTTTCATGATCATAACTTTATTTTTTTTTTCCTTGATTGAATGCAGATCGTTAATTGTGACTTTCCTCAATCCTCAAGAATCGATGGTACCATCTACATGAAACCACAGTACTGGGCGGCGGGGACATCAGCGACACAGGATCGTCAACTGAGCCTTGGCCTATCCTCAATCATAACCTCATATCCTCAAATCCTCATAGTCACAATTACTTCACTTTCATCAATGTTTTCATGTTTTCATCACCTTATAAAATCATGCATGAATATATTTTCTTTTGAAACCAAACATGCACCATGTATTTGAAATGTCAACTTTAATCATAAAATTTCATGGGCATTTAAAATAAATCATAAATAAATCATGAACATTTCATAATCATTTAAAAATGAACATAATATCATAAAACAGCATTTAGGGCACTGCCATGACCTTTACTAAATTTCTAGTGCAAAAAGACCGTTTTACCCCTGGACTCAATATTTTCATTTTCGACCTTTTTTTTTTCTTGGTTTCTTGACTCTAACATGTCTCAAATAATTATTAAGCCTACATGAATTTTCTCATATTTTTACTTGACTTAAAACTTAGACTTTTCAATTATCTTTTCTTGATTATTTTAACGGTGGTTTAATCCCGAAAAATACCAAACTTTAATATAAAATTCCTAAATTCTAAATTTAGTATTTTTATATTATTTTAGCCTTTATGGACCATGACTCGACCCCCGTGAGTCGTTTCCCAAATATTCTTTATTTTAAAACTCGTTTTGACACCTGAATTTCGTCTCCGAGCCATCTCTTAATTTTATCGAGTTATCCCCGACCCGTGTCGAACCAAAACTTGACCAACACCCTAATTTAGCCTACTGGGCACTCAACCCATTAAAGACGCTGCCCCAACCACAAAAACGAACTGTCCTAAGGCGAACACATTCTGGCCGAGAATGATCATGTGCATGGATTCTATGTATTGGTGGCTAGACCCTCACCCGACGCCCCAGCCCTCGAGCCCACGTGTTGTGCACCTCCTAAGGACACTAGTGAACCACCCTTGCTCCGTCCGTGCCTCACGCATCGAGCCTACCACGCCTGGAGGAGGCGCGAACCCTGCACAAATCTGTGCAGGGCTCTCGGGTGGAGTCCTAGCCGCGCTAGGACTCTTTCCCGATCCCTTGGTTCGAGTCCTAGCATGTCTAGGACTCTCACCCCGACTCATGACATCCCTGGCTATGTCTCGGCCCAAGCCAAATCCAAGCCTTACCCTTAAACCGATGATACCCGAACCCAAGCTCATGACAGCCACGTTCGGCTTTTGTTTTCTTTGGTTTATTTTGCTTTATGCCGATCGTGTGTGGGTAAGTGTGGCCTCGTTCCGTTATTAAATCCTTGTTTAAACATGTATAGCATCATGGCAGTCCCCTAAAACATGCAAGACATGAATCGACACAAGAAAACGTTAGGTCGTAACGTGAATACGTAAAAACCGTAATAAAACTTCATGATCTTTGCACATACAGTTATTAAATCGATATATGATGTAATGGACGAGAAAAAGGAAGATATTGGCGTGCCTTTGCGTCGTAAACGCACGATATACCGACGGCGACGAAGAACGGGGAGAACCGAGGCTAGTTTCTGTCAAAGTTTTGAAAGAAACGCTGCTTTCCTTCACGGCCGAAGCCTTGCAGCGCCGAGGAGAAGACTTTTGCTTTTGTTAAAACTCTCGTGCGGCGTGAAAGTGAGTGTGCGTGAGTTTGTGCCCTGATCTAGGTTTAATTGTTTTTATATATAATAGTTATTTTATTAATTAGGCTTAAGGCCTAATAAACTCTTATTAAGCCCACTAGTACAAGCTAGACTTTAATTAAATTTAGAAAAGCTAAAAAAAACGTTTTCATAAAAAGAAATAGTGAATTAAATAACCGGACTGCTTAAAAGATTGAATTTTAGTTGAAAGTCC
This sequence comes from Primulina eburnea, assembly GCF_022965805.1. Classification (NCBI taxonomy): domain Eukaryota; kingdom Viridiplantae; phylum Streptophyta; class Magnoliopsida; order Lamiales; family Gesneriaceae; genus Primulina; species Primulina eburnea. The sequence goes on along the minus strand of NC_133107.1, from coordinate 26,242,519 downwards.
AACACCGATAAAAATATAGTCCCGTCGTATAAAATCACTGTAAAATTTCTTGTTTTCAAAAAATACGAGAAGCCATCTCCCTTAAATTAAATAAATAAAATTAATTATTTATTTAAAACATTTTTCAGCCCCCGGTCTCCGTTCCTCGATCGTCACTTGAATAACCTTAAAAAAATGCAATTTCATGCAGAATGACAATAAAATCATAATAAGCATGCATGTCACACAATTAATTAGCCATTAAATTAAATTACTCATTTTTCGTATTTTCTAGTGTTGCATGCAGTTGGATTACGTCGTCTTAATTTTGGACCTTACAGACGAAGTCTTGTATTTTGATCTGTCCATACCCAGTCTGGCAATGACAATCACATAGATACAATATCAGTATATATCTCAATTCAAAACCTGTTCTGATCAATACTCAAATCAGTATATAATCTGATCCATATCTGAACAAGGTACAATCTAATTCATATCAACGATATCACGATACAATCGAAATCATTACTGAATCTGATCAATCTAATTCAACTGATGTTTCGACGGCATAACGATACAGTCTCGATAACCCCGTCAATACAGTATCACCAGATATCCATTACAAATCATAACCCATATCCGATACAATTTGTAATCAGTCTATAATCGAAATCTCTCCAATCTCAATCAATATAATCAGAAAATCATAACAATTCCATAATCAATCTGTTCTTCAATCCGGTTTCGATTCTACGATTTGTAGTATTCCCAGAACACATAATAATGATCAAATAATAATTCTCCCAATATCATAATTTCAAATGATAACAAAACTCAATAAAACTTACATCCAGTTGTAGCGGTCAACGAGAGGAGTACAGTACCGTGTCCGGAAATCAAAATCTGATAATCGAACTCACAATCAAAATTCTAAAAAAAATGATGCTTTGAGGGAATTTCAGAGAAATTGTCTCGGTTCTTGCTGGAGGAAAGTGAAGGAATTGAAACTTTTATACGTCAAAGCATGACAAGTGTCCCACCAAGTCATAATTTGCACTTTAGTCCCTGGATTCTTCACTATTTGCAATTCAACCCTCAATAACTCTTTTTAATTCAATTTCAATCCTACTTAATTATAAAAATCGTGGAATTTAATTCATCATTCCAAAATTCGTAAATTAAATAATCTCGGATTAAAGTGATATAATCTCGGGCCTTACAAAAACTGATTTAATCAGTTCAAGCTGTTATGAGTTCAGTTCTCACCATAAAATGTAATGATATATGCAAGAACTGATCTTCCCTTATTTCAGCTGTTCAGTTTACATAAGTTAAAAGCTTTAAACTGATTAGCTTTCTTAACAAAAGATTGTTTCAATTTTTTTCACTTGATTTAAAATCAAACTAGATCTAATTCATCGGTGTTTACATTCTTAGAACACGAGCTATTGCAGCTCATTGAGAATATTGTGTTTGAAGCACCTTCAAAGGTTCCCAAACCGATCCATAATAGCTCCCACTTAAATTTTTTTGCTTTAGACGATTTTAGTTTTATAGGATGAAATTATCTGTACGTATTGTAATGCCAAACGCTTGTTATTTTACAAAAAACATAGTCGATAATAATGGTGCAACTCAAATTTTTTGAAAAATACTGAGAATTGATTTGTTTAACATAAAATTACAAAAAATATTGAGAATATGTGCATCAGATTTTAACTGTTGTGTACAAGTGTTGTAACACCTGTGCACAACATGCAACGTAATATATTAATTAACTACATAAATAAACTTTAAAAAATAAATAATACATAATAATTCACGCACAAGTATAAAACTTGTGTGGTGTTTTAGGACAAAAATGTTCAATAGAAAATTGTAAATAATTTGCAAAACCAATATTTGTGAAACTATGAAAACTATCTTCCTTAACAAGTCAATTAAGTAAATTTCATCGCAAATAAACATAAACATAATCAAATATGCAACAATTGTATTGCCGAAACTCGGAATCACAAATAACTGTTCGACCAACACTTTACATAAGTGTTGTCTTCGAGTGTCTCTAACGCCTCACGACAACACAACGAGCAGCGTGAATCGATCACGCGAAATCTTTGCTGATATAATTCTTTTCTCTTCTTGCAATTCTTGACAAACATCAATCAAAAGCAACACACAGTTGCTGTCATGATCTCTATTATTTATATACTTATTTTTCTCGAGAATTTATTCCTTGTATAGAGTTCTATACAAATAGGAAAACAAGAATTTCAATAGGAAATATGCTCTTTTGAATAATAATATGACATCTAGAGATCTTATCATTAATATCGATAATATCACAAGGTAAATATCAATAGAAAATATAATTAGTATAGAAAGACAAAACTCCATATTTAAAGAAACCAATATTATCAATAAGGAAAATTTTATTAAGCAATAAAATATTAATTTCAATCTCTCGATTTTTGTCTTTCTGGACAAAACATACAAAAATTAAATTGTCATTTTGATATGCATTATCTTTGCCAATATAATAACTCCCCATGAGTCAGATATCTCCCCCTGAATTCAAACATGTTAGTGCAGTGTTGTCAAATAGGTGTTGTAACACATATATTATAACACATAGAAAATTCATTAACAGAACAAGATAACTAAATGAAACATAACTAAAAACTTTAGAGATAATACGATAAAAGAAAAATCAAACAAACTATAGATCAAGAGAAACATCAGATTCATGCATTTTTGCATCAGCAACTGCTGCTTCAGCTTCTACTCCCCATTTTTGTTTAGCAAAAGAATGAACACCAACTTCCAACAACTCATACTCACTTAATTGGGCTTCATAGAATGGATAACATCTCGTTCAGTCTGAATTTGTTGTCAGCCAAAATCTATTTGGGCTTGAATATGGGAGGTAGAGAGAATAACATACTCTTCAATATGTTTGATTCTAGATGTTGAATCATCCATGTTGTCAACATTTTGGGCAACACCAGGCTCAAGCCAGTGAAGATCAACATTCTGGTTTCCCTTGAAAATATGCAGGTGCTAACTTCAAGTTGTCACCTGCTGTGGTGACCCGGGCTCTAACTCAATTCTGTCTGGGATTAAATGAATCTGTGAGAAAATGTGGGTCAAATTTTTTCTTTTTAACATTAAATCAAATGTTATTACTAAGCATAATCTTTCTTTATTAATTTACATTATACATAATGTACAAACATAATAAACGATTCTTGTTCTAACACATCACTCTAAACTAGTGTTTAATATACAATACCAAAATACAAGTAGTCCAAGTCTAAATACAGCCACTAGTCATCTTCTGCGCCCGTAGTCACCACGCTATCTCGAACTCATCTCTGTCGTGACCCAGATCCTGCCCCACCTGTTGTTATGCACACATACAGACATAACAACAGCCGGAAACTCCGGTGAGAACAAATCCCAGTATAAAACATGTATACATGCATATGCATAATAAAATCATAAAACACAATATCATGCATGTAACATAAATCATGGGTCCCATAGTCTATGAAACCAATCCATATTAGCATGCAATGCAATTCAAATCATGTCTTGACTCAACTCGACTCTACTCTAGGGATCCCGGGGTGAATAAGACGTCACTGTCTGTTACCTACCCTCCCAATCGGGGTAACTGTACGTCTTACTCCTAGACTTCGGTCGTGTCTGTATCGAATGTCTACAATCGGAGGAAGTCTGCTCATATGCGTCGGTACACCGAACGTCTAGTTTTGACAAATCTGTCAATGACTCTCCTATCTCAATGCTTGAATATAAATCTATAGACAAAGCATGATCATATCAAGAGATTTGAATATAAATCTATAAACAAATCCAAATCATATCAAAGACATAAACAATAAATCTAGTATGTGATTTTGTTGGGAAACTCCAATCAAATCTGATTCGAGTCGTGTCTTCCCTATAATCACATGAGTTATACCTTTCTTGTCGTAGTCCAAGCCTCGATGACGAATCTGTCAATTTCAATCTGAAATGGCAATATTGATACACATTTTATCAATCTCTAACTCAATCAACACATATCTAATTCAATATTTGATTTCGGTATCATTTGACGGCATAACGACGTAGTTCTCGATACCGGTCAATCCAACTCTCATCATATATCAATAATTAATAACCTCAACTCATATTCATCACAATCTATACATCATAAGCTCATATCACTTCTGAAATCTCTATCTTTTCAATCAAGACATGCTAAAATTCATAACAATCACGTAAGGTATCATTTTCTCGATCCGTTTACGAATATACGTTGCTTATAATCATAAAAACATATATCTAAAAGCATATCAAGATTTTTCCAACATCAGTATCTCAGATCATGTTGAAAGTTAATGAAATTTACATCCTCTTGTAGCCCTTGATGAGAGGAACTCAAAACCGAAATCGGATTTATGTTTGGATGATTGAATCTTGTAAAATCAAAGTCCTAAAATGATTGAAGCTTGGAGGGAATTTATGAAGTTTCTTCTTCTTTCTCTCGGTGCTAACTGATGAAATGAAGCCACACTATACATATCTTGCATGTCTAAGAACACATGGCTCATTTTTCAAGTGGCACGCATGACCGCGGGTGCGGTAGCTCAAGGAGCGCGGGTGCGCTGTGCTCTCGGCACCAATTTCATTTTCTGAAATTCAACGACCGCGGGTGCGGTCCCTCCATGACCGCGGGTGTGGTCTTGCTTCGGCAATCCATTCATTTTCCAAAATTCAACGACCATGGGTGCGGTCCTTCTAACACCGCTGGTGCGGTGTGGCTTCGGCCTTTCATTCAAAATTCTGAATTATGTAACTGCGGGTGCACTCCCTTTCTAAGTGCGGGTGCGATCTATTCTTGTGCTCAAAACTCTAATTTCTCATGCATTTTCTCCCCTCATTCCATGTCATGCATTCTCATATCTTTGTGTATCATATTAATGAAGACTAATGATCTCGAGCCTTACCTTTCTCTCCCTCTAAGAAATGATTTCGTCCTCGAAATCGCAGGCAATCTATCAAAGCATGAACATAAGCAATATAATCAAAACTGAATATTTACTTACATCATATGAATAACTCGGGATGTTTCTGTCTCATTTCTGATTCTGTCTCCCAAGTTGCTTCTTCGAGGCCATGACGACTCCATTGGACCCTTCCACTAGCGGAATAATCTTCGTTCTGAGTTGTTTCTCTTTTCGATCCAGAATCTGTATCGGTTGCTCGACATAACTCAATGTTTGATCAAGCTCAGCTTCATCAGGGTGAATGACATGGGAAATATCCGGCATACATCTACGCAACATTGATACATGAAAGACGTCATGTATCCCGGATAAAGAAGGAGGAAGAGCAAGTCGATATGCTCGATCGCAAATTTTCTCAAGAATCTCGTAAGGACCGATGTATCTAGGAGACAACTTCCCACGCTTGCCAAATCTGACAACGCCTCTGAAAGGAGAAATTTTCAGGAATACTCAATCTCCTGTTTCAAATACTAACGGTCTACGTCTGACATTGGCGTACTTGGGTTGTCTATCATGTGCCGTCTTCATTCTTCTCTGAATTATCTTTACTTTCTCAGTCATCTCTCGAATCATATCAGGCCCAAGTTCTGGTACCTCAGATACATCATCCCAGTAAAACGGAGATCTGCACTTCTTGCCATACAAAGCTTCAAACGGTGCCATCTCGATACTCGTCTGATAGCTTTTATTGTACGAGAATTCACATAATGGCAGTGAATCTTGCCAACTAGTACCAAAATATAGTACTACAGCTCTCAACATTCCCTTTAAAGTCTGGATAGTCCGCTCTGACTATCCGTCTGTCTGAGGATGATAAGCAGTACTCAGGTGCAATGTCGTACCTAGAGCCTGCTGCAAACTGTGCCAAAAGTGTGAGGTGAATCGTGAATCACGATCTGATACGATAGACTTCGGCACACCATGCAATCTGACCACCTCTCTGACATATAAATCTGCCATCTGATTGTGTCGGTAGGTCATTCTGTATGGAATAAAACATGCTGATTTGGTCATTCTATCAATGATGACCAAAATCGCATCACAGCCTCGGGATGATCGAGGTAACTTCGTCACGAAATCCATGGAAATGTGATCCCATTTCCATTCTGGAATGGACAAACTCTGAAGTAAACCTCCGGGCTTCTTTCTCTCAGCCTTCACCTGTTGGCAATTTAAGCACTTAGACACATATTCTGCGATATCCGTCTTCATCTGTTTCCACCAGAATTGTGTCTTCAGATCATTGTATATTTTACAGCCTCCAGGATGAATGCTAAACCGACTACAGTGCGCTTCTGACATAATCTGTTGTTTCAATTCTGAAACATCTGGCACTACAAGACGGTTATTCACATACAGAACATAATCATGTACCTGATATTCGGATATATGCACTGATCTGACCATATCAATCGATTTCTGAACATTCGGATCACTTCTTTGTGCTTCTTTGATCCTCATAATCAAGTCTGGCTCAAATTGAATGGAAGCAAGTAGCAATGGCCTACTACCTGTATCAAATGATAATCCAGACAAACAGCAATCTTCAACTAAATTCGAAACCCCTATCGTCGACAGGGATAAAGCACAAACCTTTCGACTCAAGCCGTCTACTGCTGCATTGGACTTCCCTGTATAGTATTTGATTTCACAATCAAAGTCTTTCAACAAATCGAGCCATCTACGCTGTCTCATGTTCAACTCAGATTGAGAGAACAGGTATTTCAGGCTCTTGTGATCGGAGTAGATCTCAAATTTCTCGCCATACAGATAATGACGCCAAATCTTTAATGCAAATACGATAGCCGCCAATTCAAGATCATGAATTGGGTATCGAGTCTCGTGTGTCTTCAGCTGTCTCGAGGCGTACGCAATCACATGACCTCGCTGCATAAGAACACACCCCAACCCTCTATGAGATGCATCACCATTCGCCAGTACCTGAAGGAATCATCAAGACAGGTGCACTGGTCAGCCTCTTCTTCAATTCTAAGAAGCTAGACTCACAATCTTCAGACCACACAAATGGCGTATTCTTCTGTGTCAACTGGGTAATAGGCTTCGCAATGCTGGAGAAATCTTTGATGAATCTTCTATAGTACCCTGCTGGACCCATGAAACTGCGTATCTCTGGCACCGAAGTCGGTCTAGGCCAACTGATCACAGCCTCAACTTTACTCGGATCAACAGAAATACCATCTCCAGATATAATATGACCCAAGAAGACAACATGTCTCAGCCAAAACTCACACTTGGGCAGTTTAGCATATAATCTTTCATTTCTCAGTGTTTGCAACACAATTCTCAAGTGATTGGCATGCTCATTCAAATTCTTTGAATATACCAAAATATCATCAATAAAAAAAATCACAAACTCATCCAAGTACCTCTGAAAGATGCGGTTCATCAAACTCATAAACACCGCTGGAGCATTCGTTAAACCAAAAGGCATGACAACAAACTCGTAGTGTCCATACCTGGTCCGGAATGCTGTCTTCGGTATATCAAAATCTCGAACTCTGAGTTGGTGATATCCCAATCGCAAATCAGTCTTAGAATAAATAGAAGATCCCTGCAACTGATCAAATAAGTCGTCGATTCTAGGAAAAGGGTATTTGTTCTTTATCGTTGCCTTATTCAATTGCCTGTAATCTATACACAATCTCATAGAACCATCTTTCTTCCGCACAAATAGCACTGGTGCACCCCAAGGAGATACACTGGGTCTGATATATCCCTTGGCTAGAAGATCTTCTAGTTGTGCTTTCAATTCTTTCAGTTCTATCGGTGCCATCCTATATGGAGCTCTCGAAATAGGCACGGTACCTGGAATCAGATCAATGCTAAAATCTACTTCTCGAGCTGGAGGTAACCCTGGAATTTCGTCTGGGAATACATCTGCAAACTCCCGCACTACTGGCAAATCTGCCAATGCCGGGCTCGATTTCTGTAGATCTACCGCATAAACAAGGAACCTCTCTGCTCCTTTCTGCAACAATCTACTCATAGTCAGAGCAGATACTAAGGGAATCCGAGATCTGGAATCCTTTGCATATAATTTCCACTCCTCTGTCATCTCAGGTCTGAATCTGACAATCTTGTGGAAACAGTCTACGGTAGCTCTGTACCTAGTCAACATGTCAATTCCGACAATGCAATCAAAATCAGATAAACCAAGTACAACACAGTCCAAATCAATTTCATGCCCCTCAAACTGTAGTATACAATGTCTAACTGAAGTCACAGATATAAGACCACTTCCCAACGGAGAAGAAATAGATACTACAGTAGATATTGACTCAATAGGCAAGGAATGCAACAATGCAAAACGTTCTGATATGAATGCATGTGATGCACCTGTATCTATCAATACATATGCAGGATAACCGCAAAGAAAACAGTTACCTGCAATCACGTCATCTGGCGTGTCCTGTGCCTGTTCCTCTGTCAATGCAAACACCTGAGCCTGTTGTCTGGGAGGTTGGCTCACTGTCTGGCCACCTCTGGCTCTAGGCTGGGACTGTGTGGGCGTGGGCTGGAAGGAATGGGGACAGACGAAGCTTGCCTCTCGGGCTGAGCTACTGAAGCTGATGACCCTGCACTCTTAAATCTCTGGGCACCTTTTTGGGGACAAACTCTGGCGAAGTGTCCCGGCTGTCTGCAATAGTTACATCTGCCCATCACTCCCTGGCACTGCTCAGTGGCATGCCTACCACCACACGAACTGCAATAGACACCACTGGACTCTGAACTCTGACCCTGACCTCTCTGTCGGGATCCGCTGGAGCTCGAAGAACTGCTCCCTGCTCTTTTGAACTGCTTACCCTTAGGTTTCAAAAACTCCTTCTTGCCACTACTGCTTCCACTATCATATCGAGGAGGAGGTAGTGGAAACTGTGCGGCGGGCGGTGGCGTCGGTCTCTGACCTGGAACACTCTAGGAAGCTCCTCGCTATCTGATCAAATCAGCCTCTGCTCCCTTTGCTCGGTTCAGCGCCTCAGAGAAGGTGTTAGGTCGCCCCGTGTTCACCAAGGTGAAGATATCTGGATTCAAACCATTTATGAACTGATCGGCAACTGCCTCATCATTCCCTGCTACATGTGGTGCAAATCGAAGCAAGGACGAAAATTTGGCGACATACTCCTCTATGTTCCACTGGCACTGTCTCAAATTGGCAAACTCTGCCCCTTTGTCTTTTCGGTATGATACTGGAAAGAAACGTTGGTAAAATTCATCTTTAAAAACTTTCCAAGTAATATCAATACCTCGATGTTCTAGGGCTCGTTTCGCCGTTCGCCACCAACTCTTGGCCACTTCTTGCAATTGATGCCCAATCATCTTTACTCTACGTTCATCTGAACAGGCAAGTGATTCAAATAACATTTCAATATCATCCAGCCAGCTTTCGCAATCCGCTGCATTTTCAGTGCCTTTCAAAGTCGGGGTTCGAAACGACTGAAACCGCTTCAACAGAGTCTCCATCGCGGTAGCGGTTACGTCCATCTGAGTACCGGACGTACTCCCCTGTTCTGGCACTTGTCCTGCAGCTGGTTGCGGTATCCTTCTCGGCGGCATATCTGGTTATCAAATAGGTTAGTACACAGTCTATACAAGCTGTCTCAGCCCTCCTCTGATCATATACCTCTGATCCAGAATCGGTTCTGATTCAGGCTTGACAATTATATGCTGTAAATCAACTCAGATACAGTACAACACATAATAAGGAAAGCAATAAATAATGCTAGCACATCAAAAGCAAGGAAGATGACTCGATCTACCCCTCTCATTCTATTCTATCTTAGTCTACAGAACCTACTGCTCTGATACCACCTGTTGTGGGGACCCGGGCTCTAACTCAATTCTGTCTGGGATTAAATGGATCTGTGAGAAAATGTGGTGCAAATTTTCGCTTTTTAACATTAAATCAAATGTTATTACTAAGCATAATCTTTCTTTATTAATTTACATCATACATAATGTACGAACATAGTAAACGAGTCTTGTTCTAACACATCACTCTAAACTAGTGTTTAATATACAATACCAAAATACAAGTAGTCCAAGTCTAAATACAGCCACTAGTCATCTTCTGCGCCCGTAGTCACCACGCTATCTCGAACTCATCTCTGTCGTGACCCAGATCCTGCCCCACCTGTTGTTATGCACACATACAGACATAACAACAGCCGGAAACTCCGGTGAGAACAAATCCCAGTATAAAACATGTATACATGCATATGCATAATAAAATCATAAAACACAATATCATGCATGTAACATAAATCATGGGTCCCATAGTCTATGAAACCAATCCATATTAGCATGCAATGCAATTCAAATCATGTCTTGACTCAACTCGACTCTACTCTAGGGATCCCGGGGTGAATAAGACGTCACTGTCTGTTACCTACCCTCCCAATCGGGGTAACTGTACGTCTTACTCCTAGACTTCGGTCGTGTCTGTATCGAATGTCTACAATCAGAGGAAGTATGCCCCTATGCGTCGATACACCGAACGTCTAGTTTTGACAAATCTGTCAATGACTCTCCTATCTCAATGCTTGAATATAAATCTATAGACAAAGCATGATCATATCAAGAGATTTGAATATAAATCTATCAACAAATCCAAATCATATCAAAGACATAAACAATAAATCTAGTATGTGATTTTGTTGGGAAACTCCAATCAAATCTGATTCGAGTCGTGTCTTCCCTATAATCACATGAGTTATACCTTTCTTGTCGTAGTCTTGTCGTAGTCGAAGCCTCGATGACGAATCTGTCAATTTCAATCTGAAATGGCAATATTGATACACATTTTATCAATCTCTAACTCAATCAACACATATCTAATTCAATATTTGATTTCGGTATCATTTGACGGCATAACGACGTAGTTCTCGATACCGGTCAATCCAACTCTCATCATATATAAATAATTAATAACCTCAACTCATATTCATCACAATCTATACATCATAAGCTCATATCACTTCTGAAATCTCTATCTTTTCAATCCAAGACATGCTAAAATTCATAACAATCACGTAAGGTATCATTTTCTCGATCCGTTTACGAATATACGTTGCTTATAATCATAAAAACATATATCTAAAAGCATATCAAGATTTTTCCAACATCAGTATCTCAGATCATGTTGAAAGTTAATGAAACTTACATCCTCTTGTAGCCCTTGATGAGAGGAACTCAAAACCGAAATCAGATTTATGTTTGGATGATTGAATCTTGTAAAATCAAAGTCCTAAAATGATTGAAGCTTGGAGGGAATTTCTGAAGTTTCTTCTTCTTTCTCTCGGTGCTAATTGATGAAATTAAGCCACAATATATATATCTTGCATGTCTAAGAACACATGGCTCATTTTTCAAGTGGCACGCATGACTGACCGCGGGTGCGGTAGCTCAAGGAGCGCGGGTGCGCTGTGCTCTCGGCACCAATTTCATTTTCTGAAATTCAACGACCGCGGGTGCGGTCCCTCCGTGACCGCGGGTGCGGTCTTTCTTCGGCAATCCATTCATTTTCCAAAATTCAACGACCGCGGGTGCGGTCCTTCTAACACCGCGGGTGCGGTGTGGCTTCGGCCTTTCATTCAAAATTCTGAATTATGTAACCGCGGGTGCACTCCCTTTCTAAGGGCGGGTGCGGTCTATTCTTGTGCTCAAAACTCTAATTTCTCATGCATTTTCTCCCCTCATTCCATGTCATGTATTCTCATATCTTTGTGTATAATATTAATGAAGACTAATGATCTCGAGCCTTACACCTGCATTAGTCAGTTCTTCATCTATGTCCTTGAAAAATCCTTGCGATTCCAAAATCCCATAGATCAAGGATGGAAAAGGTAGTTTGGTGGATTTGAATCCTCCATCCGCCAGCTGCAGGACTGTATTAAATACCATCCGACCGAAATTGAAAGCAGTACTGCCATTACCATTCAAGTAAAGAACAACGGCTATTTTTTTCTTTAATAAATTCCCTATTGATGTACAGTGGCCAAAAAGCTAAAGAAGCTTCAGAGTAAAATTTGTTGAGCAGGATTTGCTCACATTATAGTCCACAGTGTCCATGATGTCTTCAGTGTTGACAACATTAGCCTCAACATAGACAACAACATCAGCTACATCAATAAAATAACTTTCATTACAATCACTATCTTCTGACTCATCATCATCATAATGTTACTCAGTCTAAAAATTAGATTCAGAAGAGGGAGTGTTAAAATATTTAGGACGAATGTCCCCAAATTCTTGTCGCATCTCTTCATCGGGTTCGTTATCACTAGAGAGGCTTTTCTTTTCTGGTTTTTCTTCTTTTAGGTGAGAACGAAACTCAGGCAAGGATTTTTGTAGTATGTAGAATCAAAAAGATCACTAGGTCCTGGAACATCCTTTGGTTCTTCTGGAGATTATGATTGAACAGTAGCAGTAGATGATATTGTGTTCTTCGCTGCAACAGCAGGTTTTGGTCTTGCGACCAACTCAAAATCTTCATCATCAGATGATATTTTCTAGAATTCTGGATATTATAAAGTTATTTGCGTTCAAAGGCACGAAAATTTATAAGGTACGATATCTTCTTTCTTCTAATTTACTTATAATTTGTGAAAATATTTAGTTTGAATGAAACATAAATACATCTCATAATAAAGATTTTAGCCAAATGATTTATTTTCAAATAATTTGCGAAATTATTTTGTTTTTCTCTAATATTAATTTATCAATTTTTTTTTCCGTTGACATCTTCAATAGATTGTATTAGTCAGTTTAATTTTTTCCATTTTGGAAAACTAAAATAATGGATTACTAAGTATTTTGAAAAATAGCTCAAAAATCCGATATGGTTGGGAGTTTGGTAAACCCGTTGGGAATAATCGAAAGACAATACAAAATAAATTTTTTGTGTAAAAGTTGCAAGCGGAGGAATCGAGATAAGAGTCATATAAATTGATTGAGTAAATATAAGGATCTAAGTTAGAACTTTCTAATTTTAATTATTTTTTTAAGTGTGAAAATACCAAAAGTGAGTGGACCTAATTTGCTGGAAATATTCTTGTTTATAAACTTTCCCATAAAATTGTTCGTTTCAAAATTATAAATTCGATTAAATCAATTTTTTTCTTAAAGTTAATAAATTTTTCAAAAAAGGATATATATATTGGATAAAAATTTCACAAGTACATATAAAAGGAATGTTTTCCCCAAATTACATAAATGTTATTTCAACCATAATTTTTGTTTTGTTTATGCTACTCCAATGTTATAAGTAAAATATTTTCTCCGGTGATAGTTTCAGTAGATTGTATTTATCAGTTTATTTTTTCCATTTTGGATAACAAATATCATGAATCACTAAGTATATTGAAGAATGCCTCCAAAACTTGATATTGTTGGGAGTTTGGTAAACCCATTGGAGATAATCGAAAGACATTACAATAAAAATTTTATGGAAAGTTGTAAACGGAGGAATTATAAAGTTAAAACAGCATATTGCACATGTTTTTGAAAATGTTGAGTCATGTAGTAAAGCTCCAAAGGAGATATTATTGATGCTACGGATATATCTTCAAGAGACTAAGTCGGTGAGAAATCTAACCAAAAAAGAAAAAAAAATTGCATTAAGTGCAATTCAACATAGCAAACATGAATTCGAAAGTGCCAGTGGCAGTGAGGATGATTATAGATTTGATAATGTCAATGAAGAAACTTTAGAAGAAGTGGAAAATAGAGCTTTGCAAAAAGCAATGAAAAAAGTCGTAAAACAAGAGCATTCGAGGAGGAGATGTGTAACAAGTATGGTTCAAGTAAATTAATTATGTTATCATTTTACTTGATGAACAACCATATTTAATTACAAAAGTATATATTTATTACTCTATATTCTTGAATTTCATGAAATTTAGGTGGCAGTTCATCACTTGGTATAAATCTCAATTTTAGAAAAAAGATGTATCATAGCTTTAGCGTAAGAAAAGGAGCTCAGCTACCTTCGAAAGGAGTTGATTCTTACATGTTTCCATCAAAACGAAAGAGTATAAAAAATTGATTTGCTCCTGAAAAGATATTTATTTAATTAATTTATATATTTTTCCAAAATCCTCAATTTATATTAATTTTTAAAAAATATACACACCGTGACCGTTCCGCGAAATGTCATAAGAACTGAAACAGTGACCTCTGCGACAGTCTCCGCGACCGTGATTGCGAACCATGCCTCAAACCAACCTAATAGTAGGGCATATAGAACTTAAGGCAGGGCATGGAACCGGAATGCCAAGCCAGCAAGTGGTAAACTATGATTTGCATTGTTTTAATAGCCGATTTTTGATCCACTAGCTTAAGACTAAGACTTATCTGATGAGCATGATGACGCAATATTACTTTAATGACTTAAATGACATTGAAATCTTGTATTTCTGATTGATGAAACCGCAGTTAGGTTTAGCTTCATGGCGAAAATCGTGATCGACTAGACAATGCTTGTTATTGTTTGGAAGGGAAGAAAAAAATCTCAAATTTTAGAGGTTACTTTCAATCCTTGGGCAGATACGACGCATTGGCAAATTTCTTGCTGATAGTAGCAGAAGCAGAACAAATGTTGTTCTTTTCGTCAGATTTCATACTTAATTTATTTTTATTTTTTTTCAAATATCGATCTTGATGCGCTCAAAAAATGTGCATCCATAAAAATACCTTGAATCGATGATCACGAACCAATTCTTCAATATATCGAATCAAAGCGCTCCAAAAATATAACTGTGTATCAAAGAAAATGGGTGACATGACTCCGCCCGGAGGCGAAGCTACTCCGACGCTCAAGTCAGTATCGTGTTTGAGAGAAAAATACAAGACTAGCGTAAATAATGGTAGTTGAAAGCGTACTTTAATTAGGGTTAGAAGCCCTTTATTTATAGGTGTGGAGTCTTAGATGATAAAGAATTTTGTAATATATGGTAACAAGATTTGTGAATATTCATGCAATATCTTGTAATATCTCTAAAATATAAGTAATGATATGATAGGATTTTTACCATATCATCACTAGTACCACCCACAAAAAATTGACGAAGAGTGAAATGATGGAGGAACGTTAAATGAATGAATTATATTTTAGAGTATGTAAGATAATATTCTCGTTGCATATAATAGTGTCCTTTGAGCGTTTGTTGTGGAGTGTGCTTTCTGAGATGAGACAAATTAATCGCTCAATGTAGTCATCTGATATTGAATAGATAGTCAAATGATTTTTCCTCTCGAGTCACTAGAGAGTCAAAAGAGCCAAGAGTGGCTATATTCCTCCATAAGAAGTCAGGTCAAGATGTCGAGACCAGCATAAATAAGAAGTTCGAGATATATCGACAACTGAAAGTCGAGCTCAGATGAAGAGCCATAAAGAATATCCTGCTAATAACCGAGCTAAAATGATGAGCTATAAATAAGATCCTGTTGAAAACCGAGCTCAAATGAAGAGCTATAGATAAGATCTTCCTGAAAATCGAGCTCAAATAAAGAGCTATAGATCATAGTCTGCTGAAAACCGAGCTAATGATGAGCTACAAATAAGATCATGTTGAAAACCGAGCTCAAATGAAGAGCTATAGATAAGATCTTCCTGAAAATCGAGCTCAAATAAAGAGCTATAGATCATAGTCTGCTGAAAACCGAGCTCAAATAAAGAGCTATAGATCAAGGGATCATAGTCTGCTGAAAATCGAGCTCAAATAAAGAGCTATAGATCAAGGTCTGCTAACAACCGAGCTCAAATAAAGAGCTATAGATAAGATTTTCTTGAAAATCGAGCTCAAATAAAGAGCTATAGATAATATCTTGCTGAATACCGAGCTCAAATAAAGAGCTATAGATAATAGTCTGCTCAAAATCGAGCTTAAATAAAGAGTTATAGATAAGATCATGCTGAAAACCGAGCTCAAATAAAGAGCTATATATAATAGTCTGCTGAAAATCAAGCTCAAATAAAGAGCTACAGATAATAGTCTGCTGAAAATCGAGCTCAAATAAAGAGCAACAGATTAAGAATCAAATTAAAGTTGTCGAGTGCGAGATCTAGCTTATATGTTTTCCAAGCCGAGTTGGACTTCCTAACTGACGAACACGAGGTTAGACTTGTATATTTGCCAAGCCGAGTTGGGCTTAATGAGTGCCGAGCGCGAGGTCGGACTTGTATATTTTCCAAGCAGAGTTGGGCTTACTGAGGTTCCGAGCAAGGTCGGGCTTACTGAAGTGCCAAGCAAAGTCGATTGATGCGCTTAAAAAATGTGCATCCATAAAAATACCTTGAATCGATGATAACGAACCAATTCTTCAATATACCGAATCAAACCGCTCCAAAAATATAACTGTGTATCAAAGAAAACGGGTGAGATGACTCCACCCAAAGGCGAAGCCACTCCGACGCTCAAGTCAGTATCGTGTTTTAGAGAAAAATACAAAACTGGCATAAATAATTGAGCGTAAAAGCGTCCCTTAATTAGGGTTAGGAGCCCTTTATTTATAGGTATGGAGTCTTAGATGGTATAGAATTTTGTAATACATGACAACTAGATTTGTGCATATCAATGCAATATCTTGTAATATCTCTAAAATATAATTAATGATATGATAGGATTTTTACCATATCATCAATAGTACCCCCCGCAAAAAGGTGACGAAGAGTGAAATTGTAGAGGAACGTTAAATGAATGAATTATATTTTAGAGTATGTAAGATAGTATTCTCGTTGCATTTAATAGTGTCCTTTGAGCGTTTGTTGTGGAGTGTGCTTTTTGAGGGGAGCCAAATTAAGCGGCCAATATAGTCATCTGTTACTGAATTGGTAGTCAAATAAATGTTCTTTCCAGCTGAGTCGATAAAAAGTCAAAAGAGCCAAGAGTGGCTATACTGCTCAATAAGAAGTCGGGTCAAGATGTCGAGACCAACATAAGATCAAACATATATAAGAAGTTCGAGATATATCGATTGTCGTGAGAAGATAATATGCGTCCGAATAGACCATGATTAAGATTCTGAACAAAAATACAGTCTGATATGATGTTCTGATATGTTTGAAGTTCATACTCAAATAAGAGTTGTTGATGAATATCTACTGAGAGTTGAGCTCGGATGAAGAGCGATAAAGAATATCATGCTAATAACCAAACTAAAATGATAAGATATAGATAAGATCCTGCTGAAAACCGAGCTCAATGAAGAGCTATATAATATCCTCCTGAAAATAAGCTCAAATAAAGAGCTATAGATAATAGTCTGCTGAAAATCGAGCTCAAATAAAGAGCAATAGATAATAGTCTGCTGAAATCCGAGCTCAAATAAAGAGCTATAGATAAGATCCTCTTGAAAATCGAGCTCAAATAAAGAGCTATAGATAATATCCTGCTTAATACCGAGCTCAAATAAAAAGCTATATATAATAGTCTGCTCAAAATCGAGCTTAAATAAAGAGTTATAGATAAGATCATGCTGAAAATCGAGCTCAAATAAAGAGCTATAGATAATAGTCTTCTGAAAACCAAGCTCAAATAAAGAGCTATAGATAATAGTCTGCTGAAAATCGAGCTCAAATAAAGAGCAACATATTAAGAATCAAATTCAATTTGTCGAGTGCGAGATCTAGCTTATATGTTTTTCGAGCCTAATTTGACTTCTTAACTGACGAACACGAGGTTAGACTTGTATATTTGCCAAGCAGAGTTGGGCTTACTGAGGTGCCGAGCAAGGTCGGGCTTACTGAGGTGCCGAGAAAAGTCGGGCTTATGTAATTGCCAAGCAGAGTTGGACTTACTGAGGTGCCGAGCAAGGTCGGGCTTACGGAGGTGCCGAGTAAAATCGGGCTTTCTGAGGTGCCGAGCAAGGTCGGGCTTACTGAGGTGCCGAGCAAGGTCGGGCTTACGGAGGTGCCGAGTAAACTCGGGCTTACTGAGGTGCCGAGTAAAATCGGGCTTACTGAGGTGCCGAGCAAGGTCAGGCTTCTGAGGTGCCGAGAAAAGTCGGGCTTACTGAGGTGCCGAGTAAAATCGGGCTTACTGAGGTGCCGAGCAAGGTCGGGCTTACGGAGGTGCCGAGTAAAATCGAGCCAGGCTTACTGAGGTGCCGAGAAAAGTCGGGCTTACTGAGGTGCCGAGCAAGGTCGGGCTTCTGTAATTGCCAAGCAGAGTTGGAATTACTGAGGTTGCCTCAAAGTTAAAAGTTTATTCTTTCTGTTTACGATCCATGTCTTGTATCCTATATTTCTCGAGTCATCGAGTAGGACCTGGCTATGTTGTCGCGAAGTGCCAAGCTCATGTGCCCACTAGTAAAAATGACATAAGTTGAGTCCGAGCCCAGTGTGTAGCAAAATATAATACGCTTGAATTCTGCACCAAAACGCAAAGTGCCAAGCTCATGTGCCCACTAGTAAAAATGACATAAGTTGAGTCCGAGCCCGGTGTGTAGCAAAATATAATACGCTTGAATTCTGCACCAAAACATAAAACCAAGACACAAGGAATCCAAAATAATAATAATTTTAATGTATATCTTGGCATCTACAATTTATCAAAAACTATCACGATTCGAGTAATGATCAAATCCCAAATAATTCGATTTAAGTGTGGGCCATAAGTTTTGAGTACCTAACATAGTAAGTCTTGAATTATGATAATCTAATGTACGTAGAACTGTGAACTCTCGTTCACACTAATCATGGGAGAAAATTCAACTGCATGTTTGAATGATTCTTAATTCCTAAGACTGCATAGGTAGGTCGCTGGCGGGAGTATAAACAGAGTGAAATTATATATCTCAATTGTTATTAAAAAAAATAGGAATGCAACTCTTAAATTCATCTAATTGACCCACATAAGGCATATTTCTAAAGAGCCAAACTCATCATAATTTAATTAAAAATTAATTTGAGCAAAACAAAGATTGGTTGCCCAAGAGAGCAATCGGATGATCTAGGTGTATAAGACCAAATGCCCTTACTAATTTTTATTAGAAATAAGATTTAATTGAAAAATATCTTTCGACCAACGTGAAGTTTATCGTGAATTTTAACCAAAACTTCAAGAATTTAGAGCAAAATTCCCATAGGCACTAACAAATTCTCAAATCCCCCTCATGAAATGAATCATCGTAGAACAATCTATTATTATGAACCAATAGACTAGGTATTCCTTTGTCAATCATGCGGTCACTTGAGTCGAGTTAATTCCCAAAGAAAGACCTGGTAAAGTGTGAAGAAATAAATGTTCCGAATGTGATAAACATGCAAAGAAGAACTAAGTATCCCATCCCCTTAGGCCAACAGACAAGAATATAACAATGGGAGTCACTTTGATCCGGTCCACAATATTTTCTCAAACAAATTTACTTGTGAAAGCAAACGAGGTGCTAATATTCAACTGGTTTTTTATTTTATTTTATTTAAGTTTACTGACTTAATGTACATAAAAATAGTAAGTCTAAGGAAATAATAAAACTAGGAGCAGAGATGGTGCTCAACCAAGAAACATGTGGTGAGGATATGAATGTTGAGAGGCAATTTTTTTTCATGACTAAGCTAAACTGAAGCTAACAGGAATCAAATCAGTAGAGTAGGCAACGAAAACGCCAATTCAAGCAATTGATCAATCACTTAAAAGTGTGGCAGAAGTGGGAACAAAGGTGCCTAGAGCAGGGGAATAATCGAGCACAATTCCAAGACAAACAGACCAAGTTGACAATTGAAAATGAACCAGAGGTCACACAAACAATACAATAAATCTGTAGAACCCGTAATTTGGACCGCGTATAAACCATGCATAATTCCTAGTAATTTAATTGCTTGAGTATTTAAATTCTTTTCTTTGAATTTATTTATGTTACCCAGTAGTTTAATCGTCATCTTTTCAGTATATAAGTGAGGCCGGACTGGAGATGGAGTTTTGAGATAAGCTAATAAAGATTTATTTAAGAAGTGGTATTCTAACATGTTTATTTCATTACATTTCAAAAGTTCGTGCATTAAGATTTTTAAGTTACATTTCACGCTCGATCGAGGATCGGAGACCGGGGAATTTTCAGGAAAATTATTTTTATTTCACGATTAATTTTTATAAATTAATTTAAAGCATTTTTAAGTGTATTTTTGAAAAATGGGAATTTTGGATATTTCTACCCGCAAATTTTAATTTTTAGCGGTACGATAATTTTATCGAATCGGGGGACTTTTTAATGGTTCGGCTATTATTTTCAAAATCTTTCCAACTCGAAATATTTTTCGAGACTGTGTTTGAATTTAATGGGCCTATTTTTAAGCTCGTCGGGCTAAAACTCTTTGAAGCTTTTGATTAATCAAATTTAGGGCCCATTAACTACTAATTTATTATATAATTAAGCACCTAAATCATTTTTAACCTAAACCTAAAGCATCTAGCCGACACCTCCTCCACTCACAATCCATCCTCGTGAATGGCTGCTGCTAGGTGTCGGTGAAACCATTTTCTCCTCCAAGCAAAGAGTTTCCTCCTTCGGTTGTTGGCTCTCAATCATTTGTCCAAGATTTATTCACAGGCACGCGAGGTATTCATTGTTTCTCATCACACACGTTTATATACTGCTGAATGTGCTGGCGCATGCAAAAGAGTTTCGATCCAGTCCTTTTCTTGACTTTTGTGTTCGGTTTTCACATATTCATGCCACCCCATGTTTTGTGCTCACGTTTTTTTTAGTTTTGATGCAAGGGACTGCCACTTTCGGTTGGTAAGGAACTGTCTAGACTGTGTCTTATGAGGCTTAGGTGTTGGTGAGCAGATCCGATCGAGTAGTAGTGTTTGAGGGTCGTACGGGTTAGATCGAGTCGTGAGGGAGAGCCGGCCGTGCATGGCTTGACCCAAGCCTTGAAGCTGACCCTCTTGGGTCCGTGGAAGGTCTGGGAGATGGCTGGGAGCGGCTGGTCTCGGCCTGCAAGGAGAACCGAGAGGCTGGGTTAGTTGGAGAGTGGCCGCAGGTTTGCTCCCTCTCGGTTGTACGCCGTTCGGGCTGCATGGGGTCAGTATCACGGGTTGAGTAGGACCAGTAGGATACTAGGAGTGGACCACGGGCACTTGGACGAGGGAGAAGTTCAGATCTTGGAGGTGTTGCTCGATAGGGAAGAAATGCAATAGTTGCTCGGGTTATGCGTATGATTTTACAGCAACATCTCGCGTGGGTTGGGCTTGGTTTAGGAGGTCCTTAAAGCCTTAAGAATGAGATTAAAAGGTTAGACATGTGGAGGGGTTAGGGGACCGAAAGATTTTAAGAATTGTAACCATGTGTTGGAAGATGATTTTACAAAGAGGGGGCCGAGAGTTTGGCTTGTTCTAGGATTTTGGCCGTGAGTTAGGGGCCTAATGACATTGGTTTAGGAGTATTATAATGTTTGTAAATTATGGTAAAAAAAAAAGATGGGAAAATTTTAGTTAAATTTTTTTGGTTCGATTCGGGTTAAAATCGAGACCCCGGTCTAGGTTTTAAAGCAATTCGGTTAAGTTATGAAATGTGCTCGAAATTACGTCTAGGAATACTTTTAAAAATATTTTGGGATATTTTAAGGAGTTTGGTAAGCTTCGGGTCAATTTTAGAGGTCTAGGGTTGAAACGATAATTGTTGGGTTTCCAGGGGCAAAATGGTCATTTTGGACCCGGGGTAAGATTTTGGTCCTAGCAGCGCCCTGAGCACAAATCATGATATTTTTAAATGTTCATGCATCACGTTTACGATTTTTTTCTCTATTATAATAATTATGGTGCATGCTTGATTTAAAGGAATTAAGAGAGAAAAAGTAAGAAAGTGAAGAGCACTCCATCTCCGCCGCGCCGCGTCGTTATTTTGTTTGTTTTCTGTCAAAACAAACCAAGGCATGTTTATATCTTCTTTCACTCTTCAATCAAGTCATATAGGTATTTTTAAATATAGCAAGTACATGATTTTAATACAAGATATTTCAGTATGCGATTTAATTATATTACGTGCATTAAATAGAAAATGATTATTTTTGAGATTTATGCGATATGGCTTGTGGTTCATTCACTATGTGGGAGCATTATTTATACGGTCGCCAGTGACCGCTCAGTTCAGGTTGGTACCACCCGGTCGCCAGTGACCGATCAGTTCAGGATGGTACCATCGGGTCTTCAGTGACCGCCAGCTCAGTTCCAGGCTCCCCGGTAGTCAGTTACCGATCAGTTCAGCTTAGTGCAGTGGCCACAGACGTAAAACATAATCTCAACAGAAAATTTTACCAGTTATTTCAATACAGGCTCCAAGGAGCAAATATTTTTACTATGATTATCAGTTCAGTTATGCACGTATTATAATTGCTCAGATCAGTTTATTTTCAGCATGATTACAGATCATTTTCAGTATGCCTCACGACATGATATTTTGCCCCATGCATATTTTACTTCAGATTTTATTCGTTACCTGCGATATATGCATGCTGAGTCTTTAGGCTCACTAGACTTGATTGTTGTAGGTACTGATGAGGTCAGGGCCGAGGGCGGGGACCAGTGAGCTAGCTTGGGTCGGCAGTAGTGGCACCCAAGGACCTCAGTGCAGCAGTTGCTATTTTATTCCGCAAATAAATTTTTATCAGTCATTGGACATTTTTTTAAATTGTTATTGTGGACAAACAATTATTTCATTCCGCTGCTTTTATTTTAAACATTGAACTTGATTCATCAGTTGGTTTTATGAGTAAGGCCATTTAAGTTCTTTTAAAAAGAAAATTTTTAATTTTCCGCAAAGTTTCAAAGCAAGCGGTTTTAGGGCCTTCACAAAATCCATCAATAAGCATGACTGAACAAGGAAATACGACAAACGATTCCCAAGAGAGATAGATGCAAAAACAAAGATGCTTAAGTTATTGAATGTTGCTGAAAATCAATGGTACCATGATAAATCGTAATGAGAATATAGACTTATCTTTGTTCCTCGATTGTGAAGGCAGATTCATCAAAGAACCGTCAATCCGCCAAGCCGCGATCTCTCTAATTTTCTAAAGGAAAACGCCAAAATGTTGAATATTCTTATCACTTTTGATTCTTTGAGATTCAATATATCAGTTGTGTCCACGGGGATTGCTCCATTAACAACTGAGCTTAGCTGCAGTGTTAGATAAAATAATACATGTCCTGTTCAACAAAGCTACAGACCGGTCCCCTTAAAGCGATTTCATCGAACTGTTGGGGGATGTGCAACTTTACATTCATGTAATGTGTTGATAGGGTTGTTGGGACTTGGGACTCCACAAATTTTTTTATCAAAGGCTCGCAAGTGTCGTGCAACGAGTGGTTAAAATCATGGTGGGCGCTTTGACAAGGCCAACATAAGCGAGAAGAGATGATCAAAGGAAGACATTTGATGAAGTGGGTGGTGACGGTGAGGCGTTTGGTTGCACACTTAATTGTAATAGAGGTCGAGAATAGTCTTGGCGGCCAGCCTTTGCCCTGGGCTTTGATAAGGTGTGGTCGGATTTAAGTTTGGCGACCAATGAGATTTTAGCGAAATCCTATAAAGGTGGCTTTTTGCTCGGTTTCAACAATAGGGATTTCTGTCTTGGGTTATTTTATGGGAGGTTCTGTAGGTGATTAGTATATGCAATCAAAAAGAGAATAATATTGGAGGATTGGCGGCGAGGATGTCCAGTATCTTCCTCCATGGTATTTTCTTCCTTTCTTCATTCTTAAATCAACCGTGGAGAGTATAATCATGGGATTAAATTTCTTCCCACAGACGGCGTCATTGATGCGCTTAAAAAATGTGCATCCATAAAAATACCTTGAATCGATGATCACGAACCAATTCTTCAATATACCGAATCAAACCGCTCCAAAAATATAACTGTGTACCAAAGAAAACGGGTGAGATGACTCCGCCCAAAGGTGAAGCCACTCCGACGCTCAAGTCAGTATCGTGTTTTAGAGAAAAATACAAAACTGGCGTAAATAATTGAGCGTGAAAGCGTCCCTTAATTAGGGTTAGGAGCCCTTTATTTATAGGTGTGGAGTCTTAGATGGTATAGAATTTTGTAATATATGGCAATTAGATTTGTGCATATCAATGCAATATCTTGTAATATCTCTAAAATATAATTAATGATATGATAAGATTTTTACCATATCATCAGATCTTGAATGTCATTATAGTCGTGTTCAAACTGTATTTTTTCTAGCATAGAAACCACCTAAAACATTTATGATGTAGTTTATTGAATGTATCAGATAAAAACGTCGTCGTTGCATTCGAAAAAAATGGGAAGTAAAAGAATCCCTACCAGGTCTTCAATCTTCTTTTGATTTTTATTTTTCAAGGGAACTTAGTTTTGTCATTTGAACAAGTGATTTAATTTAAGTCGATTAATTACATTGTGCTCGCTTTAAATGCTTACATATGCGAGACTTGTGAAATTTAAAATAAGTTTGACACATTGTAAATTTAAACTATGCTATTTTTCAGAACCATAGGAACATGCTAAAGAAAAATGGATAGAATGTTCAAATTGCTCTGTAGAAATGCAAATGGAAAAAAGTACATGATTGAGAAACCAGGACATTTGAAAATAAATTTTTTATCTGTAAACATAAAAACCTTCTGAGGTCAACTTACCTAACGATCCCATATAATATCTAAATAATTTAGATGAAATAAGAAATAAATAACACTCAGGAGTCATTTTTTAAATGAAATAACGTTCTACAACCAGATTTACTTAGATATGGCAATAGGATGGATTTGAGACGAGCTTGGTCAAACTCAAGACCCACCATGCCACACTTCTAGACCCACCCTAACTCGAAACCCGACGGGTCCAATCCGCGCTGGACCTGTTGGACCCGGTACATAATTTTTTATTTTTTAAAAAAATTGTAATTTTTAAATTAGTTACTACACAATAAAAAAATTATTAAATTAATAAATTATCAATTTCAACTCATAATCAAATAAAAATATCATAATAAAATAAAATTATTAAAATTCTCAAATATGAAATAATATTATATATTAAATTATTTGTTATTTAATATAATAAAAAAAATATGGATTATTAATAATATATATACCTATACGTATATTTATATATATAATTGGAGGGTGGTTCCACGTAGAGTTTACTAAATCTCAGGACCCATCTCACTTGTAGGCCCGCTTAACATGGTCTAAATCCATCCAGAACGGGGTGGGTTTAATGCAGAGCCGGATTTAAACTCGGCCCAACCCGGTTCCGTTTTCATCTCTAGATTTATTCATCCAAAGTTGGGCAAGAATATTTACCATCACTGCTCTATTTGATAGTCATAATTTCAACAAAGAAATCGTTAGCTAAGTCGGAAACATCGAATAGCTAACACATTGTTTTGTATGCTATTTGTGAATTTTTTTCCCAATCCGTTCACTTTATTTAGTAAATTTTTGATTTTGTAAGACCCGAGATGCTATCAATTTTATGAGACCCCGAAAAGAAAATATTATTGATGGCATTTTTGTAATTAAGTGGAAAAATACTTAATTTAAATTTGATGGCAATTTTGTAATTAAGTGGAAAAATACTTGATTTAAATTTGATGGCAATTTCGTAATTATTGGGGGGCCGAATTGCAAATAGTGAAAAGTTAAGGGACTAAAGTGAAAATATGGAAAGTTGAGTGGGACACTTGTCACCACCATACAACTTGTTATATACATTTGCAATTCCCTTTAAATCTTCTAAAAAGAATCGAGACTTCCATAGATGAAAATTCCTCAAGCTTCATTTTGCCTTAGAAAATTGGTTGTGCAAGATCCGGCCATCCGATTTTTAATCCGAGCACAGTTTTGAGATCTCCTCGTCAAGAGCTACACAAGGACGTAAGTTTTGTTACGTTTTGAGATGTTTTGAAAATATGATGTTGTCAGAATTGAATATGATTCAGATATGGTGTTTCTGCTGCAGTAGATAATGTATAATCGAAGTCAGATTGAAGAATAGACTGTTTATACAGTTGTTCTGATTTTCAGAAGATATTGATTGAGATGGAACACTAGAATTGTATTGTTCCTGATTCAAGAATAGAGAAATGATTATTCTCATGTATTCTGAATAGACTAGTCAGTAGATATGTGAAATCAGATCGAAGAAATTATACCGTATGTCTGTATTATGGATTTCAGTGTTTCTTGAGTTGAAATTGATAGATATTGATATGATGGAATTAGAAGAATGATAATATGGTATTGATTATGAGTTCTGATATGATATCTGTGATATTGAGATTGACAGAGTTATAAGACTGTATTGCTATTTCCGTCGAAACGTCAGCTGATTCAGATTGATCAGATTCAGTTATGATTTCGATTATATCGTGATATCATTGATATGAATTAGATTATATATTGTTCAGATATTGATCAGATTATATACTGAGTTGAGTATTGATCAGAACAGCTTGTGAATTGAGTTATACATTGATTCAGTGTATTTGATATTGTCATTTCAGATTTGATATGGACAGATTCGAGACTTCGTCTTCGTCAAACCAGGAAGACAAAGGTATAATTCATGTGATATTCGGGAGGACACAACTCAAATAAGATCCTATTTGAGTTTCCCAGCAAAAATCACATAGTAGCTTTATTGTTTATATTATGCTTTGTTTACAGATTGTTATACATTGCATTTTAAGATGATTGTGCTTTGTTTACAGATTGTAATACATTGCATCTAAGATAGGAAAGTCTTGACAGCTCAGTCAGAATTCTAGACGTTCGGTGTATCGTACATAGGAGCAGACACCCTCCGATTGTAGCACCACGATACAGCCATGGCCGAAGTCTAGGAATAAGACGTACAGTTACCACGATCGGTTGAGTAGGTAACAGCCATTGACGTCTTATTCATCACGGGATCCCTAGAGTTATAGTTGAGTCGAGTCTAGACATGATTTGACTAGAACTGCATGCGTTTATGGATGTGGTTTCATAGACTATGAAACCCATTGTTATTGCTTTCAGTTATGATAGCATGTTTTTATGATTTGATTTGAGTAGCATGTTTAACTGATTTGTGTTGCATGCTTATTTTGAGTTGATTTCATAGATTATGAAATCTATTGTTTTTAAGTTTATTCATGATAGAATATTTCATGATTTATTTTATGTATATGCATGTTTACCATGTTTTATACTGGGATTTATTCTCACCGGAGTTATCCGGCTGTTGTCTTGTTTTGTATGTATACATGACAACAGGTGGGACAAGATCGGGGTCAGAAAATGATGAGAGAAGATGAGTTTAGCGTGGTGATTCCGGACTTGGATATAGATAGGTTTTATTACTAGAACTTTAGTAGTTGAACCTTAGATTAATTGAAAGACTGTTGTACATTATTGTACTTTTATACAGATATGTATATTATTTAGATGCCGTTACCTTCCGCACTTATATTTTAAAAGAAAAATTTTTAGATCCTGTTTATCAGAACTGATAATTAAATCCCAACAATGATTAAGAAATTGATTAGCGTCCGGGTCCCCACAACAGGTGGTATCAGAGCAATAGATCCTTTAGATTGAGAAAGTCAGAACTGATAGATCCCTTAGACTGAGATAGAAGAGAATGAGCGGGGTAGATTGAATTTTCTTCCTTGCATGTGATTGCTAGCATGAAATTGATTTTAATGTTGATTGACATTGTGTGTGCTAGCATGAATGATTGCTTTCCCTATTACATGTTGTTTGTATCTGAGTTGATTGCAGCATGTAATTGCTAAGACTGAATCAGAACCGATTCTCCATCAGAGGTATATGATCAGAGGAAGGCTGAGACAGATTGTATAGATTGTGTACTAATTTGTTGATATTCAGATATACCGCCTAGAAGAATTCCAGAAAGGGGTAGTACTTCGACTGAACAGATAGATATGTCAGAAGCTCAGATGGAAACGCAGTTGAATAGGTTTCAATCGTTTCAACCGCCGATTCTGAACGGAACTGAGACGTCAGTAGATTGTGACAATTGGCTTGATGAGATAGAAATGTTATTTGAATTTCTTGATTTCACAGATGAGTGTAGAATTAAATTGATTGAGAACCAGTTGCAAGAGACTGCAAAAAGATGGTGGTTACTAACCAAAGGAGCCTTAGAACAGAGTCGTTCAGTGATTACGTGGAAAATTTTCAAGGTTGAAATTTATCAAAGATTTTTCCCGTATCATATAGAGAGGACAGAAGTGCAGAATTTACAAACCTGAGACAGGGTCAGATGAGTATTGATGAGTATTTGGCACAGTTCTTCACCTTGTTACGTTTTGCCCCTCACGTGGCTAGGAATGATGAAGCTATCTCTAGTCAGTTTATACAAGGATTTAATTAGGAGATACGTTCATTGGTGAATGCAAAACGATCGATTAATTTTGTTGATACCTTGAACAGAGCCAAAAGAGCAGAAATCGTTCTGATGGGACGAAAGGGAGCATCGTATGATCTTCCAGCACAGAATTTACAGAAACTGCCTTCCAGAGTTGAGATTGGCAGTAGTAATAGAGAACAGAGAGAACCACTGAAGATTCGAAAAAAGCAAGTTGAGAAGTTAGAAAGTGGTTCGGCTAGTTCCAGTGATTCCAGTCCGAGTTATACTGGAGTATATTGCAGGACCTGCGGAGGGAGACATCCCACAGAGCACTGCCAAGGAGTGCCTGGTAGATGCAATATCTGTAAACAGTCGGGACACTTTGCTAGAGTTTGTACCCAGAAAAGTTCCCGAAGATTTTAGGGAACAGAGTTTAATTGAGAAACAGATTCAGAACGCACAACAGGTACTATTCTGTATGATTATATTGCCTATGTATTGATATATACTAATGCATTTCATACGAATATCTGTGACTGGGTTGCATGGAGATATGCTGTATCTGTTGGGTCTGTTTGTACTGTAGTATTAATTCCCTTACTTGTAAGGAAACTGTTACTATCAGAGATTTCTGATATGTTGTATCCTACAGTAAGATGAGAATGAAATCGAGATAGAGTATAGTGTACTGGTGTTTTCTGATAAAAAACGCATTATTGATATTTGTATGCTAAACCAGTACAGACATATTGTAGAATTTGTTCCAGAAATGGTAAGATTCAGATCAGAGATGACTGATCAGTGGAGATACCACAGTAAGGATTATAGATTTTAATTCCTTTGATATCTGTATTGTATATGACTCGATTAATACAGAAAGGAGCAGATTGCATCCTTATGTATTCAGTAGACCCACTGAAATCGAGCCTAGCATTGGCAGATTTGCCAGGGATAGACGAGTTGGCTAATGTTTGCCTAGATAAGATTTCAGATCTGTAAATAGATTTCAGAATTGAAATGAGATCAGGTATTGTTTGTATGTTAGATTCAGTACAGAATGATATTGAATATACAGAATGATACATACCGAATTGAAAGAATTGATAGATCAGAAGTATTCATATGATTGATGCTCATTATATCTATGATATATTGATATAATTATAGCATCTGACTGATTGAATCAAATATTAGAAAGCCTGTAGGGAATATTTGAAGATTTTGTCGAATATTCTGAGAACTATGATTAGTGTATACAGAAATTGTTCAGATAAGAATTTTGCTTGAAACAGATGGTATTCAGATTAGGCAATATCTGAAGTTAGTATACAGATTGACTGTGATACAGTTGAAATTAGGATCAGTGACAGAAAATGATATCGATGTCAGAAAGATCAGAAATGTCAGAATTGTCAGAAATTTATTGTCTGATTTGGCAGATTATTTATTCGACTGTTGCTTCATATCTGCTGAGTATTGTTATTGTTCTAAATCAGTATTTGAGACATCTTCGATTGTGTTGGGAGCATCTTTTAATTGCAGATGAGATATAGCAGTTGATCAGAAGGACATAAAGATATTTACCAGAAATCCTTATTTACTGAGTTCACTGAACTCACTAGATCTGTATAGGATATTGATATTTCGTTTCTGATTTGTTATTACTGTTGTTTTGAATCCGTATGTGATACAAATTGTGGTGAACCGTTGAGATTGTATACAGTTCAGTTGTATCAGAGTTGATTTCGAGAGTTACAGTAGTTCAGAAATATGATCAGAATGTTCAGAACTGTATTTTGATAATCAGAACAGAGCCTCAGTCAGAATAACAGATATGTGATTCTGTGTTTTGTGTGAAACTGATTATTTTGTGGTATCAGAATGTTTCAGAATTGTATAACAGAATTGATATCGATAGTCAGAGCCGAATACCAGATAGGTATTTCTTCTTTAATTTATGTTATTAACTGAATTGTTTATGTCGAATGGTTCGAATATGAAATCACAGATAGTGTCAGAAATGCACAGTAGTGGATTCAGTTTTCATTCTGACGTCTGAGAATGTATTGTATTCGAACAGATAGTTTTGATATAGACAAATTAGATCAGTCGTAACAGAATTTGTCTGAAATGTTGGCAGAAATTGTACTGATATGTCTGAATCGCTAACAGAAAAGACAGAAAGATAGAAATCAGAAGATTATTACAGATTATGTATATTTTTGAATAGAAATGGAAGTACATTTCTATTGCTTTCGTAATGAAATTACCGCCATTTTCTACAGATTGTGATATGCTATGATTATGATTGACAGATTGTTCAATCTATATCTATTAGTTTGTACAAGATGATGTACAAACATGACCAAATGACAAGATCGATGTCAAGAAAAGGTCAGATTAAACAGAATGTTGAAGTAGATTATATCAGATTGTGATTTTTGATTTATTTTGCACTTATGGCAGATTACCCCATAAATTATGTCGCAGATGATTCACCGACTGATAGATAGTCAGAGTTTACTATCCAGATATTAGAAGACATTGGTAGAACTTTAGTGCTGGATGTTAGCACTAATTGAGATGATTTATTGTCACTGTATGACTTACTGCATGACGATAGCTATTAAGATAAGTTCAGAATAAACAGATTTAAAGAACCAACGTCGGATGATGACGATTGGTATTTGAAACTGAAGATTTCATATGTCCTTGATTAGGATAAACAGAATTGATAACAACTTATAGTACTGATATGTTATAAGCTGTGGATTGGCATATACGGCTGTTGTATAGCCAGTAAGATAAGATTGATTTTGTCAGAAGGAATTGGAAAAGTATTATGATGATATACTTAGTGAATTCTTATTCCAGATTGGAATCAGGGATTGAGTTTCAAGTTAAACTCTAGTATACACTTCTTCTGATATATCTGAATTGATTAATTGCGAGTTCGAGGACGAACTCAGATCTAATAGGGGGAGAATTGTAAGACCCGAGATGTTATCAATTTTATGAGACCCCGAAAAGAAAATATTATTGATGGCATTTTTGTAATTAAGTGGAAAAATACTTAATTTAAATTTGATGGCAATTTTGTAATTAAGTGGAAAAATACTTGATTTAAATTTGATGGCAATTTCGTAATTATTGGGGGGCCGAATAGCAAATAGTGAAAAGTTAAGGACTAAAGTGCAAATATGGAAAGTTGAGTGGGACACTTGTCACCACCATACAACTTGTTATATACATTTGCAATTCCCTTTAAATCTTCTAAAAAGAATCGAGACTTCCATGGATGAAAATTCCTCAAGCTTCATTTTGCCTTAGAAAATTGGTTGTGCAAGATCCGGCCATCCGATTTTTAATCCGAGCACAGTTTTGAGATCTCCTCGTCAAGAGCTACACAAGGACGTAAGTTTTGTTACGTTTTGAGATGTTTTGAAAATATGATGTTGTCAGAATTGAATATGATTCAGATATGGTGTTTCTGCTGCAGTAGATAGTGTATAATCGAAGTCAGATTGAAGAATAGACTGTTTATACAATTGTTATGATTTTCAGAAGATATTGATTGAGATGGAGCACTAGAATTGTACTGTTCTTGATTCAAGAATAGAGAAATGATTATTCTCATGTATTCTGAATAGACTAGTCAGTAGATATGAGAAATCAGATCGAAGAAATTATACCGTATGTCTGTATTATGGATTTCAGTGTTTCTTGAGTTGAAATTGATAGATATTGATATGCTGGAATTAGAAGAATGATAATATGGTATTGATTATGAGTTCTGATATGATATCTGTGATATTGAGATTGACAGAGTTATAAGACTGTATTGCTATTTCCGTCGAAACGTCAGCTGATTCAGATTCATCAGATTCAGTTATGATTTCGATTATATCGTGATATCATTGATATGAATTAGATTATATATTGTTCAGATATTGATCAGATTATATACTGAGTTGAGTATTGATCAGAACAGCTTGTTAATTGAGTTATACATTGATTCAGTGTATTTGATATTGTCATTTCAGATTTGATATGGACAGATTCGAGACTTCGTCTTCGTCAAACCAGGAAGACAAAGGTAT
The DNA here is from genome assembly GCF_022965805.1 of Primulina eburnea. Classification (NCBI taxonomy): domain Eukaryota; kingdom Viridiplantae; phylum Streptophyta; class Magnoliopsida; order Lamiales; family Gesneriaceae; genus Primulina; species Primulina eburnea. The sequence goes on along the minus strand of NC_133107.1, from coordinate 26,210,003 downwards.
AATTCATGTGATATTCGGGAGGACACAACTAAAATAAGATCCTATTTGAGTTTCCCAGCAAAAATCACATACTAGCTTTATTGTTTATATTATGCTTTGTTTACAGATTGTTATACATTGCATTTTAAGATGATTGTGCTTTGTTTACAGATTGTAATACATTGCATCTAAGATAGGAAAGTCTTGATAGCTCAGTCAGACTTCTAGACGTTCGGTGTATCGTACATAGGAGCAGACACCCTCCGATTGTAGCACCACGATACAGCCATGGCCGAAGTCTAGGAATAAGACGTACAGTTACCACGATCGGTTGAGTAGGTAACAGCCATTGACGTCTTATTCATCACGGGATCCCTAGAGTTATAGTTGAGTCGAGTCTAGACATGATTTGACTAGAACTGCATGCGTTTATGGATGTGGTTTCATAGAATATGAAACCCATTGTTATTGCTTTCAGTTATGATAGCATGTTTTATGATTTGATTTGAGTAGCATGTTTAACTGATTTGTGTTGCATGCTTATTTTGAGTTGATTTCATAGATTATGAAATCTATTGTTTTTAAGTTTATTCATGATAGAATATTTCATGATTTATTTTATGTATATGCATGTTTACCATGTTTTATACTGGGATTTATTCTCACCGTAGTTATCCGGCTGTTGTATTGTTTTGTATGTGTACATGACAACAGGTGGGACAAGATCGGGGTCAGAAGATGATGAGAGAAGATGAGTTTAGCGTGGTGATTCCGGACTTGGATATAGATAGGTTTTATTACTAGAACTTTAGTAGTTGAACCTTAGATTAATTGAAAGACTGTTGTACATTATTGTACTTTTATACAGATATGTATATTATTTAGATGCCGTTACCTTCCGCACTTATATTTTAAAAGAAAAATTTTTAGACCCTGTTTATCAGAACTGATAATTAAATCCCAACAATGATTAAGAAATTGATTAGCGTCCGGGTCCCCACAGATTTCTTGCAGTTTGCGTAACCGAAGGAATTGTAAACGAAAATCGAATTAAGATCCACATTTTTTGATTTTACAAGTCGGATCTCAAGTTGGAACGATTTCGTGCCTGGCCCCATGCAAATTTTTCTGTTCAAACATTTTTGGCACGCACAATGGAACCATGCCGCCAAAGAAACGAGGAAACACCGATAATTATGAAGGGAAGAATCAACCATCAAAGAAAGAGATCCATGAGACAGAAAGAGATGAAGAATATAGTAAAAGATAACTTTAGGGAGGAAGTTATGAGAAAAATGTTTTCAGAAAAGAAAATCTTGGCCACACATCATAGGAAGTGTTGACGAATAAAATACGTTGGATGTTGCGGATGTTAACTGTAAGAATTTATATATACTAGCCACCGAGGCACACGCGTTGCGTGTGTTATGAATATATGAGGTTAATATAATAAACCTTCATGATTTTGCAACACCATGAAATTAAAAAAAAATTACTTGATATATTAGAAGCAAGGGATTCCAAAATTTAAATATATTTGCCAAACTTAATTTGTTACCTCACATGATATAAGTGTTGATGTTCAAAAATAATATTCTTTTGAAGCAATAATATCATATCATGTAAAATAATGATAGAATTCAATGTAAAATAAGTAAACAAATAGTCAAAAGAGGGTCTAAAAAACATGAGAATATCATCTCAATTTAATTTATTGAATATCAAAACCTAAAATTTATCTTTTATATTCATCTAATAAATTAAAAAATAAAAAATCAAGTTGTAGATATCTGTAATCATTTTATGCATAATCGAAACCCTTTGGTCAAGCGTAATAAGAAAATATTAATTTTATCGAATCATACCATAGTAAAACATAAACATACAAATCAAATAGAACAATCTATTAAAGCGTGCTATTAAAAATCGATATGACAGAACAAAATGTAAACTACTGCCAGTATTTCGCTAAATACATGGCAAATAAAGTAAAAATGGGCAAACTATTTTTATTTAAAAAAAAAACTGAAATATTGTAAGTAGATGACTTGACAAAGAGGAAGAATACAAATTGGTGCAATAGTGGCAGAATGTAAATTTAAGACAAACAATTATAAAATTAACCTTGTTACAATTAAATCATGGTCGGAATACACATAAAATATTTTGCTTAAGTTTAAATAGAAATTAAAAAATTAAGTAGATAGAACAATGAAAATTATAAATTTGTAAGTCCATGCTGAGGTAGAGTTTATTACTGTAATACAAAAAATGTTAAAAAACCGCGGCTTTGGCTATTGATGGAGATTATTTGTTGGATTAATGCCTCCATCATACATGTTCTTTATGTACCAATCTTCATATTTAAATACATATGCGGCAATATTCAAATATGTCAGATAAGTAAATATGCTCATCTGGCATATAAAAGTTCAGATTTTGCCATCAGGACTCTGCTAGATATTGAAACATTTGAGTTTACTATTTACCAAGCAAAATGTAAATTTGTCTCTAAAGATTATAATAAAACTATGTCTAAGAATAAATAATATAATGATTTATTGAATCTGTTGAGAGTATGTGAGAGATTAGATCATAAGATCTTGAAGCTCGTAATAAATATATTATCTGACCTGCAAGATCAAAACGAACAGACGAATATGATATAACCATTAATATAATGCAACATAATAAATGATAGGTCATAAACTAATTCACTGTTAAAAACAAACCAGATGAAGATGGGGGCGAGTAGATCTGATCCATTGAATTGAGTATGTCATTTATACAAATACTTTGTTTGCAATCAGTATCCTTCAGCTTTTGAGAAAAAAAACACAAAGGCAATTCATAATCAACAAAGAAATTAAAATTAAGCCAACAATCAAATAATCATAAATAATATGTTTATATATTAGGCACTACCCAAGATCTGTTTAGATTTGATTCAATAAATATAGAAAGTATAGTAGAAATGCCAGAAACGGTTATTCGGGTTGCGTGATAAGATAGATGATGAGAAATAGATAATTATGGGCAGAGATAAAAACGTAGACAATAAAATTTATTAGCATCCCCCAAATTATAACGTTGAAACATGTAACACATAATGTTTGTACATAATGTATTTTTTGAAAAAAATTAGAATAAAGAGAGTTGAATTGCTCACAATTAATTATTCTCTATTAGGTAGCAATACGTCTTTGAAAACCACGTTTCTTGTGAATATTCCAGATTGACGCTCTAAATTCCCATCTTTTACCAGAATTTTTGTAGAATTTTGTGAGACTCCTCTAGAAAGTGCCACATATAGCCGACCATGGCTGAACACATGGTTACGCAAAAATATGCCAATATTTGGGATTGTTTGACCTTGTGCTTTGTTTATTGTTAAAGCAAAACTAAGCCTTATGGGAAACTGTCGACGTGTCAACTCAAATGGTAATCCAGAATTATCTTCACTTTTCAAGGGCATTCTATGTAGAAAGAATCTGGTACCCTTGTGAGTACCTGTTATGATCTCAGCATCTATAAAATTTCTACCAAGACTATGGCATATTAATCTTATCCCATTGCATAGACCAAGTTCGGGCGCAACATTTCTCAAGAGCATGATAGGGCTTCCTACTTTCAATATGATTTTATGTGGTGGCAAACCACTTGGACAAAGGGAATTCAAAAATTTTTCTTGAAAGAGGTTGTGATTGTCACCTTCTACACTATCCCAAGAGGTATACTCTTTTTCCTCTCCAGGAAAATTGATAATGAGCATTTGATTAATATTGTCGACATCAACATTTTTTGGTGTGATGATGGCTCTATCAACCATATAGTTTTCATCGTTAACATGATTTATCATATTAGGAAAAATAGAATCAATCAAAATCTGAATTGATTGTTCTCCTTCCCATGGTATGATAATTGAATCTGGTAACTTTATGAAATCACGATTCACAGTATGTTGCAATCCATCACCTATGCGCAAGAGAAATTGCGAGAAGTCAGTATCTTGAGCAGATCTCATATTTTGCTGAAGGTGTATTATCTTTAAGCAATGCCAGAATGTTGACCTTGAAATACTTGCAGCAATTTGTTCTGCCTTTGACCCTCGTTTAACAACCGGTAACACTTGTCGAAAATCACCACCAAAAACCATTGTCTTCCCCCCAAACGCTATATGATTGTCCATAATATCTTGAAAACTCATACTGACGGATTCAAAAGCATAGCGATTTGCCATTGGAGCCTCGTCCCATACTATAGATGATGCACGTCTTATTAGATCTGCAAGTTCTGATTGTTTTTTTATTTGGCACAGTGTTGATGCTGTTGGTCTAAGTGGAATTAGAAATCGTGAATGTGCAGTTCTTCCACCTTGCAACAATGTTGTAGCTATTCCAGATGTTGCTACGGCAATTATAATTTTACCTGTTTTTCTCAAATGTGCCAACATTGAGCGGTATAAAAAAGTCTTACCAGTAACTCCAGGACCATCAATGAAGAAAAGTTTTGATTGGTTTTGCATAATACTTTCTACGATGGTGTCAAACGCAATCCTCTGCTGAGCATTCAAACGTTCAATAGCTCTCAAATCATCATCAGAAATATGATAAGAAAGCTCATCCTCAATGATTCTTGGTAGTGTTGTGTCTTCTAAAAACTCAGCACTTATTGTTGGCAAATCAAAATCATCAAGTTTCTTTTTGTACTGAAGCAACAACCTTCGTATCTCAAGCAATAACTTATTGATGATTAAGTTATTTGATGAAATGTCTAGACCATAATCTTCACACATGCAAGGATGGAACTCATCCCAGAGTTCTCGAACTGTTGTTGGTTGACAGAACACCAGTATGGATACAAATAACCTTCTAAATGAAGATGACATTTTAACAGCACGTGCTTCTTCCAGACATTGTATTATATAATCATCTTGCTGAAGAAGTCCTCTCATTTGAGCAGACTCCTTAACTGTTGAATATGTTACCCCATTCACAATCATTAGATCTTCAAAAGATGTTGGGCCTCTGACATGGTTTAAAAGGATACGGAGATAAAACCTCTCACCTTCAGATGGTGACACAACATATACTCTCCCAACCACTTTATTGTTGCTTCTTCGACGAATCCATTTTTTCCCAGATTTCACCCATGTGTAATATTGTGGAAATTCTCGATATAAATACTTTCCAATCAAGTCAGGATTACAATTAATTTTGAAAAATTCTGTAAGCATAGTCTTCGAGTTGTCATCATCTGCTAGTAGATCACTTACATGTTGTTGGGGGACAAAATAAACCAAATGTTGGTTTAGTGTATGTAGTTGTAACCTAATGACTGAAGGATACATCCTACTGAACTCAAATGAGAAAATTCGCCACAATGCTTCAGGCGCACAAATCCACCTTCCATCCACGTACTGTTGGATTTCATCACAATTTTGCCCATTTCGTAACTCTAGTGCGACCCGATCAGGACCTTTATGGATGTACTTGTATATGTACTTGACACATTTAATCCCTCCACATACTTCAACATTAATATGACAATCATATTTTAATAAAAGCCATGGATTGTATGGGACAACCCAACCATTATCAATGAAGACGTTGTCATTGTTGGTAATTGATACTTGGCCACCTTCACGTCTTCGATACAAAGGATATGAATCATTTCCTCGAGATGTGTATTCCACAAATGGCTTTGGAAAGTTCTTACATTTACCATTTACCATGCATGGACAATTTGGATTGATTGACCCACAGGGCCCATGTATCATATGGTGGACTACTGCTTTGTGTAGATTGGGTTCTTCTGTTTGTGAAGGTATTTCAGCACGCACAACTGAGTCAAAGTGATCTGGAGTACACAACTTGTCATTATTTTCAAATATGACCAGCATATGAACATGAGGAAGCCCTCTTTTTTGATACTCAATGACGTACGAATAAGAGCGGACCTTACCCAAAACCCCCCTATCCACAATGTCTTTTTTAAACTCTTCAAATTTAGATTTAAATATCCTTGTAATCAAATCTGGACGGTCTTGAGATGATTGACCAGGAAGTAGTTGATATTTTATCTCATTCCAATTCGGATTGCATGTCATGGTAAGCATTATATCTGGTTTTCCATATGTTTGTACCAAAGTCATGGCATCTTGATACCGATGGTACATATCACGTGGGCTGCCACCGAAAGATGATGGCAAAACGATTCTGGTACCAACATTTCCTGTAATGCATTTTGATAAGTGCAAGATTTGCACTTAATCTATATTAGAATCCATTTGAATCATGCTTGTTTCGAACAGAATTATGCGTTTTTGGTTTGTTTTGATTGTCATTTCAGGAATGGAGAAGATAGCGGACACGATGCCAAGTGGACAAGAAATGCAAGACCACGAGCACGCCATGGGACAGAAGTGTGCGCGCCATCGCGCCGCAGTCGCGCGCACATTCACTCAAGCCCTCGAACAGAGCCTCGCGCGCGCCCGCGCGAGATCACGCGCAGCCGCATGCAATGATGTGCAGAATGATCGACAGTGGCATGCGCGCCATCGCGCCAAATCTCGCGCACCCGCGCGCACCCATACAAGCGAATGACCAGACACCTAAGCGCTGTGGCGCCAGTTCATGCGCACCCACGCGCACAGACCTGAGAGCGACGCGCGCAAGCGTGACTTCATGCGCTACCGCGCGAACATGCATGGCCAGAGGAGCAGCACCGAGCGCGCCACCGCGCCGTTTCATGAGCTACCGCGCGCGCGCCGCATCCAGAATATTATAAATTGCACGAATTAGGTCATACTCGGGGGCAGCCGTCACTGGAGAAACAGAGGAGATCTTCAGCCGTCCAGGGAGAAAAAGACGCGAGAAACGGAGCGCATACTGGAGACAAAGATTCATAGTGTGAAGAACAGTTACAAATACGAAGAGCGACGGATCTGGGGACAGAGACGACACTTCGGATTTGTTATCTTTTCCTTTGTTTCTTCACTTTATTGTGTAGCGATGTCTAGAACTACGAATATGTCTTGTTTTCTCTTGGATTTCGTGATGAACTAAATTTCCATTTTAGAGGCTGACGTAACTTTTTCTATACGATTATTTGACTGGATATTTTTATGATTGAATTCCGTTTTATTTAGTTGTGTTCTCTACTTTTATTTCATTACAATTTACTGGCCATAAATTGTATGTGGTTTGATTAATTCTACAACTCGGGAGAGGGATTAGGATTATAGATCATTAGAGACGCATCGTTGACTGTTTATATCGTTCAGAAGGCGTATAACTTTAGCGAGGCTTGAGTAAGAACATTATTTGCATTTACCAATTAAACGTGGATTTTATTAGGAATAATTGAATCAAAGTTTGATTGGTACAATTTATTCGTCACTTGGGAAAGGGGGAATAAAATACGTAAGTGTTATTGGCCATTAAATAATAGGAATTCAGGAATTTAAATACAACCAGATGAATTATCGTAGAAACTTAGTGAAATCATTCCTCTAGATATTTTCTATCATTGGTAATTCTCCATTCGGTGATTAATTTAATTCATTGTTTTCACATACTTCGTTCAAACAAACCAACCTTTCATTTGATTTTTCTAGATAAAGTCTTGGCTATTTGAATTACGAGCATTGATATAGATTTTATACACACTCCTCGTGGGATCGATATCTGTACTCTAACCAGTACTAAAACTTGACACCGTACACTTGCGGTAGGAAAACGCGCAACAAGTTTTTGGCGCCGTTGCCGGGGAGTGTCAAATTTGAATTTATATCAGTATTGTTACCAATTAGTCTAGATTTTAATTTAGAGCTTTTATTTTTTTTTATCTGATATTGATTAAGCGTTTTATTTTTCTTCCTGTTTGACAGTGTATTTTAAGATCGCAAAACTCAGACTTGCTTATTTTTTATCCGGAGATCGAAAGAACTGCGAGAAGATTAAGAAAAGCAAGAAGAGAAGAGATTCAAGCAATGGCTGAGAACAGAGAAAATGACAGACGCGACCAACCAGAGGCGATTCCTATAAGAGATCACTTCAGACCAGTGATCAGCAATCATTACTCTGGGATTGCAAGAGGGACAATCAACGCCAATAATTTCGAATTGAAGCCCGCTCTAATCAATATGGTTCAGCAAAACCAGTTTGCTGGAACAGCCACATCTGATCCTCATGTTCACCTGAGAACTTTCTTGGAGATAACGGACACGGTAAAGATTAATAATGTTTCTGATGATATTATTAGACTGCGTTTGTTTCCGTTTTCTCTCAGGGATCAAGCACGAGGATGGCTACAATCACTTCCCTTGGGAAGCATCACGACATGGCATGAGCTAGCCACGAAATTCTTAGCGAAATACTTTCCCCCTGCAAAATCTGCCCAGTTCAAGATTGAGATCAGCACGTTTAGGCAGACTGAATTCGAGCAATTGTATGAAGCATGGGAAAGATACAAGGAGCTGTTGAGAAAGTGCCCAAACCATGGCTTCGAAGGCTGGGTGCAGATTGAATTATTCTACAACGGTCTAAATGGGCAAACAAGAGGAACAGTGGATGCTGCAGCTGGTGGTACGATCTTTGCCAAATCTCCGGAGCAAGCTTATGACTTGCTCGAACAGATGACGATAAATAGCTACCAGTGACCGTCGGAAAGGGCAGGAGTAAAAAGGACAGCTGGAATTTATGTTGTGGATCCTATTACGTCACTCACTGCTCAGGTATCTGCATTGCCCACTCAAATAGCAGCGATGAACAAAGTGAGTACATCTGAAATCGAGGGTCCATCGATGGTTGCTGAAGAACTATCCACCCCTGAAGAAGCACAGTATATCAACAACAGAAATCAGGGTGGATATGGAGGATATAGAGGTAACCCTCCCCCTAACACTTATCATCCTGGATTAAGAAATCACGAAAACTTTTCTTATGCAAACAATAAAAATGTGTTGAATCCTCCACCGGGGTTCAATACATCAAAAAAGATTTGGTAGGTACATTCGTTGCTGAGTCTGGAAAAATGATGGCGAGAACTGAATCTCGTCTTGACAATATGGAGACTCACATGGGAAACATGGGTGCCACAATGAAATCTTTGGAAACGCAAATCGGACAGTTGGCCAATGCTCTAAAAGATCAGAACAAGGGGCAATTTCCCAGTAACACAGAGGTGAACCCAAAAGAACAGTGCAAGGCAGTCACTTTGAGGAGTGGGAAGGACTTAGAGGTACAGAGTCCCAAAGAGAGAGTGGACAGTGAGAAGACAGTTGAAGAAAGTGAAGTGGAGGGATCCACGGCTGAAATCAAAGTTGAACCACCTCCAGTGTATAAGCCGACTCTACCCTATCCTCAGAGATTCAAGAAGAAGAATTTAGATGATCAGTTTGCAAAGTTCTTGGAAATTTTCAAGAAGATACACATCAACATACCATTTGCTGATGCTTTGGAGCAAATGCCGAATTATGCAAAGTTTATTAAAGATGTGATGTCTAAAAAGAGGAAGCTGCAAGAGTTTGAGACAGTGAAGCTTACTGAGGAGTGCAATGCCATACTACAAAAGAAATTACCACAAAAATTGAAAGATCCAGGGAGTTTTACTATTCCTTGTTTTATTGGTGGTTCTCATTGTAGTAAAGCTTTATGTGATTTAGGAGCAAGTATTAATTTGATGCCATTTTCTATTTTCAGGAAATTGGAGCTTGGAGAAGTTAAACCAACTACTATCACCCTACAGCTTGCAGACAGAAGTCTCACGTATCCGCGTGGGATCGTCGAGGATGTACTGGTAAAAGTGGATAAGTTTACTTTTCCTGCTGACTTTGTGATTTTAGATATGGAAGAAGATCATGATGCTCCATTGATCTTTGGGAGACCATTCTTGGCGACTGGAAGGGCATTGATTGATGTTCATAAGGGTGAACTCACCTTGAGAGTTGGCGGAGAAGAAGTTATTTTTAACATCTATCACGCCATGAAGGGATCGAATGAGGTAAGCACTTGTAAAATCATTAATGTTATAGACTCATGTATGTCTCTTGATTGTGCAGGAATGAGGGATCCTTTGGAGAGCTGTCTGATAGGTGCGGCAGGAACTGTTGATGAAGATAATTGGGAAGTGAAAGAGCAATTAGTGGCTCTTGAAGCACTACAAAAAGAAAAGAGAAAAGATGCACCGCACGAGGAGTTGGATGTAAATGAGAAACTAGAGGCAATACCACCTTCCCCTGAGTTGAAAGAGTTGCCAAGCCACCTGTGTTATGCTTTTTTAGGTGAGAAGTCGACGTATCCGGTAATTATCTCTTCCTCCCTTTCGTGTGATGAAAAAGATAAATTATTAAGAGTGCTGAGAGAATACAAAACTGCTTTAGGATGGTCGATATCTGATATTAGGGGAATTAGCCCCACTATATGCATGCATAAAATTTTGATGGAGGAGTCGTATACTCTTTATGTGGATCACCAGAGGAGGTTGAACCCAGCAATGAAAGAGGTTGTGAAGAATGAGGTACTGAAATTATTAAATGCTGGTGTAATTTATGTTATTTCTGATAGTAGCTGGGTATCTCCTGTCCAAGTAGTACCAAAAAAGGGTGGAATGACAGTGGTAAAAAATGAAGATGATGAATTAATATCTACTCGAACTGTAACTGGTTGGCGAGTATGTATTGATTATAGAAAGTTGAAAAATGCCACACGAAAAGATCATTTTCCATTGCCTTTTATTGATCAGATGCTTGATAGACTTGCAGGTTATTGTCACTACTGTTTCTTAGATGGTTATTCAGGTTATAACCAAATTGCTATAGCTCCGGAAGATCAGGAGAAAACAACATTCACATGCCCCTATGGCACGTTTGCCTTTAGGAGGATGCCTTTTGGGCTATGTAATGCACCTGCCACTTTTCAGAGGTGTATGATGGCCATATTTGCAGACATGGTGGAGGAGATAATGGAAGTCTTCATGGACGACTTCTCGGTATTTGGCTCGTCATTTGATCATTGTTTACATAACTTATCCCTTGTTTTGCAGAGATGCCAAGAAAAGAACTTAGTTCTTAACTGGGATAAATGCCACTTTATGGTCCAAGAGGGCATAGTCCTTGGACATAAAGTGTCGTCTCGGGGATTAGAAGTGGACAGAGCCAAGGTGGTTGTCATTGAAAAACTTCCTCCACCAAAGAACATCAAGGGAATAAGGAGCTTCCTCGGACACGCGGGGTTTTATCGTAGATTCATTAAAGTTTTTTCTAAGATCACTAAACCCCTGTGCAATTTACTTGAAAAGGAGTCGACTTTTATATTTGATGATAATTGTTTGCAGGCATTCGAGAAGATAAAAATGGCATTGGTGACTGCACCAATTATGATAGTGCCGGACTGGGAGCAGCCCTTTGAGCTGATGTGCGATGCAAGTGACTATGCAGTAGGTGTAGTGTTGGGCCAGAGACGTGATAAATTCTTTAGATCAATCTACTACGCAAGTCGTACCATGGATGCGGCACAGCAAAACTACACAACTACCGAAAAGGAGATTCTTGCAGTAGTATTCGCCTTTGCAAGTTCAGACCCTACTTGGTAGGTACAAAGGTAATCGTTTTCACTGATCATGCAGCTATCCGATACTTATTTGCCAAGAAGGACGCAAAGCCACGCTTGATAAGGTGGATCTTGTTGCTCCAAGAGTTTGATTTTGAAATAAAGGATAGGAAGGGATGCGAAAATCAAGTGGCTGACCACTTGTCAAGACTTGAGCTAGAAGAGAAGGAAGAAGAGGGAGCCATACAAGAGACATTTCCAGATGAGCAGCTTTTTGAGGTAAACTTTGTACTTCCTTGGTTTGCTGATATTGCTAATTTTTTGTCTTGTGGAACCCTTCCCCCAGACATGAGCTACCATCAGAAGAAGAAATTCGTCCATGATATAAAGTTCTTCTATTGGGACGATCCGTTCGTGTATAAGAGGTGTGCTGACCAAGTGATTAGGAGGTGCGTGGAAGGTCTTGAAGCACAACAAATTTTGGAGAAGCGTCATTCTTCACCATATGGTGGACACTTTGGAGCGTCACGAACAGCGGCTAAGGTATTGCAATCCGGTTTTTACTGGTCTAGTTTGTTTAAGGATAGTTATACCTCAGTAAAATCATGTGATAGATGCCAAAGGTTAGGAAACATCTCTAGGCGTCACGAATTACCACTGACAAATATTTTGGAAGTGGAACTTTTTGACGTTTGGGGCATAGATTTCATGGGACCTTTTCCCCCTTCCTCTGGTTATTCTTATATTCTGTTAGCTGTTGATTATGTGTCGAAATGGGTGGAAGCAATCGCCACCAGTACTAATGACTCTCATGTTGTAGCAAAATTCGTACAGAAAAACATTTTCACCAGGTTTGGAACACCGAGAGCCATCATAAGTGACGAAGGTACGCATTTTTGCAATAGAATTTTCAACTCACTATTGGCCAAATATAATGTGAAGCACAAGGTCGCACTAGCATATCATCCGCAGTCGAATGGACAAGCTGAAGTATCCAACCGGGAAATTAAGCAGAAACTGGAAAAGACTGTCAACACAAACCGGAGGGATTGGGCTATAAATTTGGATGATGCGCTATGGGCTTATCGGACTGCATTCAAGACGCCTATTGGGATGTCTCCCTATCGGCTGGTATTTGGAAAAGCATGCCATCTACCATTGGAGTTGGAGCATAGGGCATTTTGGGCTGTATAGAAGTTGAACTTTGATTTGAAAGCGTCTGGCGAGGTTAGAAAACTACAATTGAGCGAGATGGTCGAATTCCCAAATGATGCATATGAGAATGCCAAGATCTACAAAAACAGACTAAGAAGTGGCATGACAAAATCATAGTTCGAAGAGAGCTCAAACCAGGACAACAGGTACTGCTGTACAACTCTCGTCTGAAGTTGTTCCCTGGTAAGCTTAAGTCGCGATGGTCGGGGCCATTTGTTTTGGAAACGGTGTCGCCCTATGGAGCTGTCGAGCTGAAGTGCAGTGATGGACGAACTTTCAAGGTCAATGGACAGAGGGTTAAAGCATACTATGGAACTGAAGTGAGGAATATTGACAATCTTAGTCTGGGTGAACCCAATTGACAGGACTGGTAGTCGGGCTGATGACGTTAAACCAAGCGCTGTGTGGGAGGCAACCCACATTTATTTATTTTTGCATTCGCTCTGCTTCATTATGTCATTTCAATTTCATAGTTAATATTTTTAACTTTCTATATTTAAGTATTAACTTGAATTGTTTTATTTTTGCAGGTTATTAAAAAAAAAAAAGAAGAAAAAAAAAGGGGAGAGTACAGAGGCCATCGCGCGGCAGCGCCATATTACGCGCGATGGCGCGCACTCATATATTGGAAAAATACAGTGGGGTACGCGCGGCAGCGCCATATCACGCGCACCCGCGCGGCGTAAAACTTCACTCAATTACAGTAACGCGCGCGCGGAAGCGCCACATCTCGCGCGGCCGCGCGCTCTCAATTCTTTCCAAAATACAGAAGCGCGCGCGCGGCCGCGCCACTTCTCGCGCGACCGCGCGCAGCGTACCAGATGTTTTTTTTAAAACCCTACCCACCGAATTTTTCACACACAAAACACATCCTCCACCACACCACAGCCGCCTCCCTCGATTTTTCTCTCCTAAAATTCATCACCCTCACAAATCCTCTTCCAATTCACTCAACCCACAACCCTCCATCAACAAAACTACTGCATAACTCCTTCAATCCACCTTTTTTCTCTCATAAACACATAACCCATCTCTCCCAAAACCAAAAACACCGCCGCCGCCGCCGCCGCTCAGGCACGCCGCCGCCGCCGCCCTTCGCCGCCGGTTGTCATCTCAAGCTATTGTCTTCAAGGGTATCTTTCTTCCTCATTATTATTGTTTGGGGTCAATTTTCAGAATTCAAGCTTTGTTGGTGGCATTGTGCTCTTTATTTTTTGATTATTGGTGTGGATACAAATTGTTGAAAATTATGCCGCCTCGAAAAAAATCAAAGGACGGGGCTTCCTCGTCTCGTTCCTACAATGCTAACAAATTTTGGAACGAGGAAGCCTTTCGGGTATATGAGAGCACCATGTCTAGGTCGATTATTCCAGAAAGAGGGCTAGATATGACATACCCCGATTGTGCATTCATTAGAGAGGTCGGGCGACGAGGGTGGATGGATATAGCCCAGTCTCCGCCAGACGCTGTGATATCCGTAGTCCGTGAATTTTATGCGAATTTGAGAATCAAACATGAAGAATACGGAGTTTTGGTGCGAGGGCAACTTGTATATTTTGATTCGGCCACTATTAATGCAATCTACAATCTGCCGGATTTTGAAAATGACGGGTACACTGAGTTGATCACTGGGGATGTGAACTACGATGAGATTATCAGGACCTTAGGCTTCGAGGGTGCAGAGTGGCGATTGAATCAGGGCTCCCCAATCACTTTGAAGAAATCTGATTTACGCCGTAAACCACGCAGTTGGGCATCTTTTATTCTCTCACGGACCATGCCCTCCTCACATCAGACAGAAATTACAAAAGATAAAGTGGCGTTGATTTACGCCATAATGACTGGGCGGACCGTGGATTTGGGGAAGCTTATTAACAGTTATATCATGTGTGCTGGTACAGGACTTATGACCGTCAGCCTCCCTTGCCCACATACTATCACTGCATTATGTCTTTATGCCGGTGTGCAATGGAGCGCAGATGAACAGGTCTTGAAAGCCAAAGGCCCAATCTTGGTATGTGAAGTAGAACGTTCGCGCTTTGGAGACGAAATAGAACGGCAAGAGGCCAGGGCAGAGTACAACCAGCGAGCCAAAGCACGCAATCCACCACCACTACCATCGATTACTCGTTCTAGTTTGCGAGATAGGATGTTCCGACTGGAACAAGAGTCGCGGGCTGAGCGCCGAGAGCAAGCCGAACACCGACAAACCACTAATACTTTCATGTCCTACATGATGGATTTCACATCGGCGCTTGCCCAGCGATTCCCACCTGGACCCGAAGATGTTCCTTACCCACCACAACCAGCCTGGCCACCACAGTACCCGCAGCACATGGACGAAGATGATGAAGATACTAGGAATGATGATTCGAGCCCCGAGTTCTGACACTCGGGAGCGAGGTATGTGTTGTCATGTTTTTCATTTCTATACATTGAGGACAATGCATACTTTAAGTTTGGGGGGTAACAAATTGCTTGTTGGAATTTTTATGAATTTTTTTATTTTGAACAGTAGTTAGTTTGATTTTTTTTATTGCATTCTTTATCTGTTAGGAAAAGTCATGGATAAGTAAAATGTGTGATCGATGATGAAAACTGAATTGCGATCCTGAAATGTATATGTGTTCCTGATAACTTAGGAGTTACAATTATTTTGCACTGTCGTGTTTGTTGATATTATCGTTGCTTAGAGACAAGTTGCATGTCTGTGATGCTAAACAGATGAGGGAAATCTGATTATTGGTAATTCTTGCATGACATTGACTGACGCTTTTGCAGATATAGAAATGATCTAGGCATTGTTTTCACAACATCTTTGGGCCTGTGTTCTTTGTTTACTGTCAATTGTAGCCCTTTGAGCTTAAAAGTTAATGGAGATGCTTACTTTTTCTTCGTGCACCTATTTCATCTATCATTTTTATTGAAAAGTGCATGTGACTGGTTTGTATGAGTTGACTAATGGATTGACGGTAGTCTAGAACTTGTTTGAGCACTTTTCGAGGCGAAATACGGATATCATGTGACATAGGAATGATTTAGGCGATCTTTGAAACCATTGAGCCTTCGAGCCTACCAAATGAACATGAAATATCCTTAGTGTCCCATTTTGAGCCTACTAAAAATCAAGTGGTGTGTGTCAATGACATACAATTAGCCCCCACTTGTATCTATTCTATATCCCACAGCAACTACCAAATGAAGCTTATACACTTATTTTCCTACCTGATTTTGAGAGAAATAAATTCATTGGTGTTGTAATGATTCAAATGCTCCTTGAAAAAAAAAAAATTAATGTACAGAAAGGAGTTCAAAGAGAAGGAAAACAATGAAAAGAATGAATCAAAAGTGGTAGAAAGAAAGCTTTTGGGAAATGAAGGATATGAATGAAAAGAAAACAATAAGTGGGTGGTGGTTGAAAAGAAAATAAAAATGGGTGAAGTTGATGAAGTTCAAATATTTCTCTCAAATTTTGATCTTCATGCCTTTATTGTAGCCATGAGCCGTAGCCTAACATTACAAGCCTACAAGACCTATTAACCTTGTCACATTTATCCAATATACTAGTGGAGAAAAGTTGCTCAAGTCAAGCCTATGGATACCAGAAAAACACTGTCATCAAGTATAAACTTTAATCACTTGCATGCAAGCATCTCAAGGGGTGATTTCATCTTTGGTATATTTCTGTTGAATATTTATTGAGCCAATTAAACACCGATAAAGTCCTATGTGATCTGCGAATGCAAATTTATATTTTGATGAAGTGTGAGTTGAACTAAACTGATGATGTCTTGATTCTGTAAGGCGAATGGGCATTACAACTCTATTTGAGCATTCGATGGGGTAAACGAACATTGACTTATCACACACACACGTGACTCTTGGGAAATCGTGAATTACATGAAATTAGATGAGTCGGAGGTCAATATCACTTTTCGTATATCCGTGACTTTAGTAGTGGCGTTAATCTTTTCTTTAGTTATTAGCTTTTATTCTATTTTGCTCGGGACTAGCAAAAGTTCAAGTTTGGGGGGTTTGATATGTTCAAGATTTGCATTTAATCTATATTAGAATCCATTTTGAATCATGCTTGTTTCGAACAGAATTATGCGTTTTTGGTTTGTTTTGATTGTCATTTCATGAATGGAGAAGATAGCGGACACGATGCCAAGTGGACAAGAAATGCACGACCACGAGCACGGAATGGGACACAAGTGCGCGCGCCATCACGCCACTTCACGCGCAGTCGCGCGCACATTCACTCAAGCCCTCGGACAGAGCCTCGCGTGCGCCCGCGCGAGATCACACGCAGCCGCGCGCAATGATGTGCAGAATGATCGACAGTGGCATGCGCGCCATCGCGCCAAATCTCGCGCACCCGCGCGCACCCATACAAGCGAATGACCAGACACCTAAGCGCTGTGACGCCAGTTCATGCGCACCCGCGCGCACATACCCGAGAGCGACGCGCGCAAGCGCGACTTCATGCACTACCGCGCGAACATGCATGGCCAGAGGAGCAGCACCGAGCGCGCCACCGCGCGCGCGCCGCATCCAGAATATTATAAATTGCGTGAATTAGGTCATACTCGAGGGCAGCCGTCACTGGAGAAACAGAGGAGATCTTCAGCCGTCCAGGGAGAAAAAGACGCGAGAAACGGAGCGCATACTGGAGACAAAGATTCATAGTGTGAAGAACAGTTACAAATACGAAGAACGACGGATCTGGGGACAGAGACGACACTTCGGATTTGTTATCTTTTCCTTTGTTTCTTCACTTTATTGTGTAGCGATGTCTAGAACTACGAATATGTCTTGTTTTCTCTTGGATTTCGTGATGAACTAAATTTCCATTCTAGAGGCTGACGTAACTTTGTCTATACGATTATTTGACTGGATATTTTTATGATTGAATTCCGTTTATTTAATTGTGTTCTCTACTTTTATTTCATTACAATTTACTGGCCATAAATTGTATGTGGTTTGATTAATTCTACAACTCGGGAGAGGGATTAGGATTATAGATCATTAGAGACGCATCGTTGACTGTTTATATCGTTCGGAAGGCGTATAACTTTAGCGAGGCTTGAGTAAGAACATTATTTGCATTTACCAATTAAACGTGGATTTTATTAGGAATAATTGAATCAAAGTTTGATTGGTACAATTTATTCGTCACTTGAGAAAGGGGGAATAAAATACGTAAGTGTTCTTGGCCATTAAATAATAGGAATTCAGGAATTTAAATACAACCAGAAGAATTATCGTAGAAACTTAGTGAAATCATTCCTCTAGATATTTTCTATCATTGGTAATTCTCCATTCGGTGATTAATTTAATTCATTGTTTTCACTTACTTCGTTCAAACAAACCAACCTTTCATTTGATTTTTCTAGATAAAGTCTTGGCTATTTGAATTACGAGCATTGATATAGATTTTATACACACTCCTCGTGGGATCGATATCTGTACTCTAACCAGTACTAAAACTTGACACCGTACACTTGCGGTAGGAAAACGCGCAACACATTTGGTCGATATGTGTAATTTGTCAGTTGTAATATATGTTTTGAAAAATGAATCTTTAATAATTAAGTTATAATACCTGCATTATTTTCACCTCCATGTAAACAATCTTGCAATCCTTGGTAAAGTTCAGAACGTATATCACGTTGATTTGAACGTATCCATCGTAGTCTATGTGTTTCAATCTTTACGTAATTGTCAACTACGTATTGTTGAAGTAGACGGCCTCCTCTATGTAGCAAAGATGACGAATTTTCTCTTATCTGAATAAGAAGATAATTTACAATATATGAGTATAGGTGTATATGTAAGTTATAAATTGTTTTTAATTAAAAAAATGAAGCATAAAGTAAAATGTTTTCTCACTGACCTGTAGCATATATGCATAGTAATTTAAGCATGTTAACCGGGTACCATTGATATTTCGGCTATTTATATCCCAACCATATGTACCATATGGCAGAAGGAGTGGATATTGCAGAGGATCATAATAGCCAACTACATCTTGAATGCTGATAAGATTTCCACCTATACCTTGTATAGTAATATCTCGACCGCTCAAAGTTTCTTGAAATTCGTTGTCAACAATTACAGCTACTACTTGAGATGTTGTTGGTAAACTATATTGATGTTCATTAGGTTTTTGTTGCCTGATGATGAGCCTACAGTTAGGTATGTCTTGACATTTGCCAATTTGTCGAAACACGTGCACAAATGGATTGTGTTGATCAAGAATGTTTTGTATCTTAAGAAGTAATTCTCGCCTTAGTTCTGGATTTTCATGAAGTCTATTGTCTATATCATGATCTGTGTCGACAATCCACATCTGCATGTACCGTGGCCTACATTTCTCATTTGGTAGAAGACTTCCAATCGAGTGATATATTGATCCATGGGCACGAAATGCGTAAATTCCATGTGTACTGGTTGTTAAGGACTCATCTAAGTTGACTCCCATCGATGTAAAAGAGAAAACATGATTGTATGCCCTTATGAACTGTCGAAAATGCCTGCCTTCCTCATTATCCGCTTTATACAACTCTTGCAATTCAATAGGAGAAGGGATATGATCCAAATTTGTATTTCCATTTCTACAGCAGAATTGTCATGTTTCACCATGAAACAACAGAGCTTGGCAATGCATACAAATTCTTGTGTCAGACAATTGCCATAGATAATTTATCCCACTTTCACAGAAATTTCTTGCTAGATTACGATATCGACGTGGACGTGGATATCGTTTTATGTTAGTAATGACATTGTTTTCACTGAAGTTAATTCCTGCAATATTGTTCAAATTAATCTTTAAACTAACAAATTTAAAAAGAAATAGTTGTTGGAAGATTGAATAAATAAGCTTCCTAGTTTATTTTCAAATCAATCTTGAAACGTTTAAATGATTAAATTTTTGTGCATGAAATTTTGAAGATTATATTAAAAAGATTAAAATCGATCAATTGGTTCATGGAGTTTTATCAAAGTTAGTAAATAATATATTGAGAGAACATAGATGACATAATGCAAAGTCATTAAAAAAATGGTACATGTTACATCCAAAGGAGTATTTGAATTTAGTAGATTACCTTGCTGATTTAAATCAGTTAGACGTTGATATGTGCTAGTACTCCCTTGCTCAAAATTTGATGTCATTGTTTGATAAGATAATGTCTGTATACGACACACTTGTCCAACCGTAGTTGCGGTGATTCCTGACATGAAAAATGAACGTTAAATAATTAATTATGTTGTTGTTCAAATTATTAGATATGAAAAATATGTAAATGATGATGTTAAATTAATAAAATATTATAATTTTATTTATTACATGTGGATGTAGTATCAAATATTGTTTTGCATATATTATAATATAATATTTAAAAGAAATGTTCAAAATCGTTTGACTTTATACATGTAAATGAAAAATACCATATTGATTTGAAGAAGTTTCTGTTATTGCATGTGATGTGGTAGTCTTAGCCAAATTGTTGTTGAGGGGAACTGGAAAAACATGTAAGAGCGTTATATGTTTGTAGAAGAATGAATAAATAAATAAATTTCTGAAATAATAATATAAATAAGAATACGTGATTGAGTTATATAAAATTAAAAGTATTAAAAATGAAAATAATGACTGATAAATAGGAAGCATTACATATTTTATGTAACATACCATTCAAATGTGTAGTAACATCTGTCATTTCAACGTTGGATTCATCAGAATTTGTAGCATGTGCACTTCTATTTATACGTTTTTGGTAGTTTGACCGACGTCGATCTAGATTTGTTTGTCGTTCAGCTTGTGTCATTAATTGTCTTTGTGTTCGTCGTCGCGCTGTGTTTAATTGACGCCTTTCATTGTCATTGCGATTGGTATGAGTAGTAGCCCGTGTAGGAGGAGAAGACATTAAAGCTAAATAGTATTTAAATATGTGTAAATATTTAGAAGAAAACTATTAAATATTGGTATCGACATGGTTAAGCTCCAATAATTAAAGAAATGCACAAACATGTTCGTGAATTACATGAATATACCAGCATTAACCTTAAATAGCTCCAATAATTACTCTCACTCAAACATTACTAAGTTGAAAATTAAAAAATGCAATAACATATTCGGGAAGAAAGTTGATGGCGGAAGATAGTAACATGTTTTAATTGGATAAACTATTATGGGAACATGAATAAGATTTATGTCAACTGGTGCAAACTTTGTATAACATAAAAAAAACCCTTATTATATAATGGGAAACCTTGAACAACATTAATAAATTAAATAAATATTATACCGAAATGAACGAATTGCAAGGAAGCCTTAAATCTACACTTCTTTTGCAACCATTTGCATTACAACCCATAAACCAAAACAAAATAAATAGCAATATAAACCAAAACAAAATAAATAGCAATGAAGGAAATTAAAAAGTGAGTAGATAGTCATTACCTTTTAGGGCCGGCGAATAATATTTTTCTTTCCTGCGATTCGTTTATGGTGGTTTATGAATACAAAATAGAACAATTTCATGTTTTTAGTATCAACTGATATTTTTCATCAAAGAATAGGTGGAAAGGAAAAACCGTGTGAATTGTGCAAAATAGGAAACAAATTTAAGAGAATGTTCGATAAATCAAACATTATGTTTTGTTGCCGAAATCTGAGGGTAGAAAGTGTCCCTTGCTCATTGGTTCGTCAGAATTTAGTTATTTGCGCTGTGTAATTCAGACAAATAAAAAAATTAAATTTTGTTTTATCGGATTCAATTTGTTTCCTAGAAGAGTAGGAGGAGCACAATCTTAGAACCATCTATTACCAATATGGCTTGTAAAATAATTCGTAAATTGAAACGAACAACGGGAGAGATTGATGGCAAAAAGTCACAAACTAACATGTTTCAGTGTCTGATCGTGATTGAAATTTATAAAAGAAATAATGGCTTGAATGGAAAAGATAAATGAGAAGTATCACCCACGAAACAATTAATAAATGCAACAATATAATGGAAAACAATGAATGTACATTAAATAAGAGAAAAGAATGATGGAAAAAAGTTATCATGTAGGATACACAACTAAGTTATTATGAGTTAATTAAAATAAGATTCATAGTAGTTGTGATATTTTTACTATAAATAAATGTTATTGAAATAATTATTAACTTTACCAGATTGATTCCTTAAAAATAGTTAAGAAATTTTTTTTTTCTTTGCACTGTTCAGAATATTATATAAATTTTAAACCTAGTAATGTTTGAGTGAGAGTAAAAAATATTATTGTGTTTACAACAAAGATGGAGAAAAGGTAATTATATAAGATAGATAGGGTTTGGTGGGACAAACAAAGAAAAAGAAGGTACGAAACGAAGCTTACCTTTTATTAAACCTTGAAAGTCAAATTTTTTTAGAAAAAATCTATAGTACTTGTATATTACAATAGATAATACAATAGAGAAAGCTAGGCAAGAATTGGCTTAAATTGTAATCATAGAGAAAGCCAACCAGTATCACCTAATTAATTTGATCTGGTCAACCTCCTGAATAGCCACTGAATGATATCGTGCCAAAACTACCCAATTGAATGATATTGGGAGCGTTTGCAAGTAATGTCATCAAAGTGATATTGGGTGTAAAAAGTAATAGTAATTTAATTTGTTGGATAACTACCCTAGAGTTCTCTTGAAACGGACAGACACCAAAGGTATATTGTTCGAGGTTGTTTGGACAATTATGGGACATATTTTCAACCAAGTAAGGCGATTTTGATTAATTGTGATCCATTCTTTAGCCACATAAATTGAATAGATTATACGAAATTTGCAGCAATCTAGTTCCCTTGGATTTTTTGTCTTTAACATGTATTTTGATAAATTAAGATTATTACTTGATGTGTTTTTCATACAAAATATAATTGACGGTGTTGAAATTTCATATTATTTGTTTGATTGTGATATTAAGGTCTTGTTATTATGTAACATTATTCATATTCCAGTCACTCATATTACTGATAACAGATTCCTGTATAATACTTTTCGAGTCAGTGCGAAAAAATTGTACATTATACGGCAAATAAAAATACGGTTCAATGCCATATTTTTTTTCCAAAATGAAAAATAGTTAAAATAGAAGACAAAGTGGTGACGTATTTATCAAAATTGAAAATCTATAGCATGAAGAATAATAACATAAAAAACTTGAATCCACGGCCAATATTTTACTAACCCTAGATTTGAAAAATCTATTAAATTTTTCGCCAATGTGAATTCCCTATCAAATTGCAGATATTACATACCTCTGTGAGCAGCATCATTGTTGCATAAGAAACACAACAATTATTTCTCTCATTCTACCATCAACGGTAATGGTGATGTAAACATCTTTGCAGGTTAAATGGAGTCCCGGAACAAAATTTTCAGTTTCTTTTTGAAAGAAATATCCTCTTTCCTTTTATGGCGAATATATCACTGTTATCAAGCTGCAGCAGAGATTTAAACCAATAGAACCAAGTTTCAGAATTGTAATCAGGGAGAAATACAAATAACAATTCTAAGCAAGCAATATAACAGAGTAATTAATACCTTGTGTTTTAAGGAAGTAAGCGCCTATTCTGAAGAAATATTGGAGAATGTATAAGGTGAGTGTTCATCAATAGTTTCTTGAGCGTGCAGAGAGATGATTTGAAGGGGTAAATAGGAGAGGACCATGCAGAGAGAAGAAGATTTGTGAGGGTAAATCAGAGAGAATCGTGCAGAGAGTTGGTGGTTGGTTGGAGATGAGGAGTTATTTTGAGAGATAAATATGTTTGAAATGAAACAAAAGGATAAAAGGGGGAGAATCGTGCAGAGAGAAGGTGGTTGGTTGGAGATGAGGAGTTATTTTGAGGGATAATTTGAGAGATAAATATATTTGAAACGAAACAAAAGGATAAAATGGCAAAACAAAAGGGCAAAAGGGTAAACCAAAATTTGGTGTCCGCACTGGTAGTTATTAAGTGGGTCTCAGCTTTAATAAATAGTAGAGATATGGGTTAAAGGTAATGGGTCACCCATGAGGGCCGACCCGACCCGACCCGACCCGACCCAAACAATTCAAATTGGTAAATTGAATTTATGGAGGGAGTGGTTATTTTTCTAAATAACTTCCCTAATCCTACTCCACAATATTATTGATGATATACAAAGGGCCGAGACTTAGTTCTTCAAATTATTGAAACAAAATCATATCACAATTGTTAAGCATTTGGATTGTGAAATATCGATTCCATTCCGTTCGTGATTGGCGTCGTGACATTGAAGTGTATTAATATATTCGGAACAAAGTTAGTAATTCAACTACAAAGATCCTAAATCAAAGTATGAATTATACGATATTCGAGTTAGATTTTCCGTCATTGGTATCAGAGCATATGTTAGTTGATGTTCTAACTTATTTTCCAATTTATTAATTTGATTCGGAAGTTTTTTTGTTCATTAATTGAAAATGATGGGTCCAAACGAAAGTGAAACGATTGATCCAAACGAAAGTGAAACGATAGTGATATATTTGTTGTTTCAATTGAAAATTGATATTCGGTCATTGTGTTTTTCCAAAGGACAGAGAAAAAAATGAATGACTTCCGTATAAAATATATTTGTTGCAATATAGTCAAGCGGTGAATTTTTTTTAACTTGGATTGTAAAATATTGAATCTACTTCATCGAATCAATTCATGAAATTACCGCATGCACCACGTTTTCATCTTGCTTCATGGTGGCACGTTTTCATTTTTTTTAAAATGAACCACTGGACATTGGACATGACATGGTTATGTAAATATTACCTATATATTTTACATGCAAAAGTTAAAAATACGATGCTTCATGATTATGAATGTGAAGAGATTTACAAATTTTATTTGAGAAAATTGAATATTCTTTGTTCATATATAGATGAATGTGGGTCTGTCACCGTTTTAAAATGGTATATGTTGGTAACCATTTGAAAATGGTGCAATTTTTTTTGAAGTTTATGAATGGCATAGATAAATAAAATAAAAATTTTTTATGGCTACATGTGATCCATAATAAGAGTTTCATGTGTTTAATATCAAAAGATAGTTTGCCAATAATATTGAGAATGAGAGATTGTTATGATGTATGAAATTTTTTCATTTTGAATATTAAATATTAAGGTTGGTTTTTTGTATCCAATTTAACATTTCCTCTCATATTAAAGATATGGCAAGGATTAAACACACTCTAAGTATTCTCCAGGGAGCAGCTAAAGTTCAAAAAGCTCCTGAACGAATAGCAAATATCATATGTTTAAGCATTATAAAATGGATGCCACACACACCTTGCCTCAACATATTAAAGTTTGGGATAGCAAACGTTTATATCTTATGCATTTGGGTCATCACTTTGAACATGATATAATAGTTGGACTATTATGAGATTCTCTAACTGGACGTTGGAAGAGCATAATCGATGATATACTTAACCAAAGGGGATCAATGATCTACCTTGATGAGTTGAAGTCATCATTGATTAAGAGATGGGAGAAAGATGTTGAACTTGAGATGAAGAAGACATTATCTTTAAAGATAAATTCTGGAGTTCGTCTTTTGAAGTTCGCTCCATCAAATATGCTCTCGAAGAGAATGACCAAAATGATATCCCGCATGTGTAAACATAAAAAGAAATTAGATTTTCTTTAGAAAGATGACTTGTTATTATGTATGTTTATTTTAATCTTTAATATTTGAGCATATTATGTGACATATGTAATGTAGTGTGTGTTTTATCTATGTTTAAATAGAAGCATGCATGTATTATAAACTTTGATGTTAGTTTATTTTAATACATGTTTATCTACATATGTTTATTTGGAATTTATTGATATTTTCCAAATTAAGTGGGAGTTTTTTAGGTTGGAAGATTTTGAGTTATTGTGGGGACCCGGACGCTAATCAAGTCCTTAATCATCATTGGGACTAATTAATCAATTTATAAAACAGGGTCTAAAAATTTTTCTTTTTAAATTGCGGAACGTAGTGAAATAAAACATATATACATCTCAGTATATAAAATACAAATCCTGTATTACAAAGCATTTATTCAAACTAGAGTTTAACATCTAATATCAAGTGTTCAAACCCTATCTCAGATCAAAGTCCGAAGTCTCCACTCTAACTCGATCTCTCCTCATCTCCTCGACCCTGAACCTGTCCCACCTGTTGTCAAGTACACATACAGACAAGACAACAGCCGGATAAACCGGTGAGAATAACTCCCAGTATAAATCAATAAAACATGCAATCATATAAACAAATACAAAACATGTAATCAGGTATCAACAACATGTAACACATCTGAAACATAATCAATAGCACACTGTCAACAATACTCGTAGCTACAAAATTCAGACTAGACGCAATCCTAATCTAGGGATCCCGGTTCCAGACGTCGGTCTGCATATATCGACTAACAGTAATAGAAAAGACTCCAGTTCTATCCACACCGATATCGATTAACAGTAATAGAAAAGACTCCAGTTCTATCCACACCGATACAGTATCGATTAACAGTAATAGACGAAACCCTTATTCTATTCACATTGATATATTATCGATTATCAGTAATAGAGCAAGCCCTGATTCTATTCACATTGATTTGATATCGATTACCAGTAATAGAACAAAGTCCGATTCTATCCACATCGATATAACATCGATTAACAGTAATAGAAGGAACGATGAATCTATCCACATCGATATAATATCAATCAACAGTAATAGAATAAGCTATACATCTATCCACATCGATGTAATATCAACTAACAGTAATAGAAGAAGTTATCAGTCTACCCACATCGATAATCCATCATCTAATGACAGACTTTGGCACTACCGTCAATACACCATCTTATGACATCGTGCAATGTGCCCGTGGCGATCCCACCACTAACGGCACTTCTGTCATAAGATTACTCTTCTAATACCTGTAATCTATAACTCAAGAAAACAAGTATATCAATCAATCAATGCAAATATCAATGCAATAAAGTAAAGTATGTGATTTAGGGAAACCCAAGTCTAAACCGACTCAAGTCCATCTCCCGATACCACATTGACTTATACCTTTGTCCTCATGATCTGATGAAGACGAAGTCTCAAATTCACGTCTGTCCATATCAATCTGAAATCACAATATTGAATAGGATGTGTCAATCTACAGCTCAATTCAAAGCCTGTTCTGATCAATATCGAATCAAGACACAATCCAATCCATATCGACAATATCACGATATAATCACAATCAACACTGAGTCTGATCAATATCAATTCACTGATGTTTCGACGGTATAATAATACAATCCCAGTAACCCCGTCAATCCCAACATCACAGATATAATACAGAACTCAAAATCAATATCAATACTAAATTCTATATCAATTCTGTACAATCCCGCAATCCCGGCAATACAATATCAGTACAAGCAATTCAACAACTCATCTAATCCCAATCTGGTTAATATCAATATATCCAGTGATACAATACAAATCAGATATTAATTCCAGTATCACAAAATCAACAATACCCTGATTCTGATATCAATTCAGTATATTACAATCGAATAAACTCTGAAAATTCATAACAATTCTATACACAGTCCGTTCTTCAATCTGACTTCAGATATACGATGTCTACTGTGTCAAGAACATCATATCTAACTCCTATTCAATTTAGACAATATCATAAATTCAAAACATGTCTAAACGTAGCAAAACTTACGTCCAGTTGTAGTCTATGTTGATAGGAACTCGGTACTGAAGTCGGATTTAAAATCTAACGGGCGGATCACTCGAAAATCACGATTATAACCCTCGAAGAAAACTTGAAACTCTCTGCCCTCGATTCTTCTTTTTTTCTTTCTGAATTCAAAGATTGATATGTATATATATATATATATATATATATATATATATATATATATATATATATATATATATATATATATATATATATATATACACACGTAGCATTTCGAGAGACCAAATGGCAACTTTTCCTATTGCATGCCGCGCGCTCGGGCGGTAAGAAAGTACCGCTCGGGCGCGGCATTTTCTGTCCGGTTTCTAACTTATTATCCATTGGCGCTCGGGCGGTAACTTTCTACCGCTCGGGCGCCACATGTTCTGTCCCAAACTTCTTCTTGTGGGACGCTGGCGCTCGGGCGGTCCTTTTCTACCGCTCGAGCGCCGAAGGTTCTGTCCAACTTCTTGGCTAACCATGCCACGACGCCCGGCCTCGTCATTTGAGTTCTTATAACCTCCATTATGTCAATTAATCAACGTCTGATTACAATACTTAAATCTCGGGCATTACATTTCTCCCCCTCTTAGATCTGAGTTCGTCCTCGAACTCGCCAATAATCTATTCAGATATCTCAGAAGAAATGTATAACAGAGTTTAAACCAAAACTCAAATATCTGATTCCGGTCTGGAATAAGAATTTACTAAGTATAACGTCATAATACTTCTTTAATCCTTCTGACAGAATCAATCTCGCATTACTGGTTATATGACATTCGTGTAAACCGATCGACAGCTCATCACATATCAGTACCATCAGCTGTTATCAAATCTGTTTATTTCAAGCAAAGACATATACAATCTTTAGCTTCAAATACCAATTGTCATCATCCGATGTTGGTTGCTTCAGTCTGTCCATTCTGAACTGTCTTAATAACTATTGTCATACCGTAGTTCATTTAGTGACAATAAGTCATAACATCTAGTGCTAACATCCAGCACTAAAGCTGTACCAACATCTTCCAATATCTGGCTAGTACATTCTGACTATCTATCAATCTGTGAATAATCTGCAAAATAACTTATGGTAGGGTCTGCCATAATTGCAAACTTACTCAAAATCACAATCTGATATAGGCTACTTCTACATTCTAGTCACTCTGACTATGCTCTGACATCAATCTGTGTCATTTGGTTCTGTTTGTACATCATCTTGTACAAACTAATAGATATAGATTGAACAATCTGTCAATCATAATCATATTATATCACAATCTGGAAAATATTGGGATAATCTCATTACGAAATTCATCGAAATATACTCCCCATGTCGAATCAGAAATATACTAAGTCTGTAATAACTCTTCTGATTTCTCTCTTTATGTCTTCTCTGTTAGCGATTCAGACATATCAGTACAATTTCTGCTAACATTTTTTTGTACAAATTCTGTCACGACTGATCTAATCTGTCTATATCAACTCTATCTGTTCGAATACCATACATTCTCAATCATCAAATTGAAAACTGAATCCACTACGGTACATTTCTGACCCTATCTGTGATTTCAGATTCGAACTATTTGATACAAACAAATCAATTAATAACATAAATGAAAGAAAATATACCTACCTGGTATTCGGCTCTGACTATCTATATCAAGCTTTGTTGTACAATTCTGACACATCTGACATCACAAGATAATCAGTCTCATACAAAATGCAAAATCACATATCTGTTTCTCTGACCGATACTCTGCTCTGATTATCGAAATGCCGTTCTGACCACTCTGCTCACGTTTCGGAACTGCTGAAATTCTCGAATTCATTTCTGATACAAGCTGAACTGTATATACTCTCAACGGTTCATAAAATCTGTATCAATACTGATTCAGAATAACCATAATCTATACTAATCTAGTAAATATATAGGATTGTAAGTTCTAACAATACTATCGATTCTGAGAAATCAATCAGATCTTCATGCCATACTGATCAACTGCTATATATCATCTGCAAATATAATATGCTCCCCAAACAATACAATCTGTAGAAAATACTGATCTAGAAGCAATAATTCTCAAGTAATTTGAAATACAATCATATCAGATAATATGTCAACTCATATAATATCAATCTCTGACAATTCTAACATTTCTGACTGTCTGATCGTTCTGATATCGGTATCTGATCAGTCACTGATCACAATATCAACTGTCTTAAAATCAATCAGTATACTAACATCAGATATCATCTATTCTGAATACAATCTGTTTCAACAAAATACATATCTGAACAATTTCTGTATACAAGAATCATAATTCTCAGAATATTTAATATGATCTTTCAAATATTCTTTCAATTCATTTTGTATTATTCTGTATAGTCAATACCATTCTGTACTAAATCTACTATACAAACAATACCTGATCTCAATTCAATTCTGAAATTTATCTTTCTGATATAAAGCAAATCTGCAATCTTATCTGAAAATTCATCAGTCAACTCGTATACCATTGGCAAATCTACCTATGCTAGGCTCGATTCCAGTACATCTACTGATTACATAAGGATACCATCTGTTCCTTTCTGTAATAATCGAGTCATATACAATCTGAGTATCACAAGAGTTCTGAATCTAGAATTCTTACCGTGAAATCTCTACTCATCAACCATATCTGGTCTGAATCTTATATTCTAGTTCTGTACTTGTTTAGCATATTAATATCAATAATGCAATCAAATCTGAAAACACAAGTACATCATCATCTAATTCAATCTCATTCTCATCTTACTGTAGTTTACAATATTTCACAGAAATCTCTGATATAAATCTTTCTTTCCTAACACAAGGAAATTAATACTACAGTACTACCAGACTCAACAGGTACAACATATCTCAATGAAATTCTTTCAAAAATACTCATAACCAATGCATTAGTATATATCAATACATATGCAACATATCATAGAGTAACAGTACCTGCCACTATATCATCAAGTGTCTCCTGAGGCTGTTCTTCGATCACCATATCCCGATGGTCCTGCTCCCTGAAATCTTCGGGAACCTCTCTGGGAACAAATTCTAGCAAAATGTCCCGGCTGTCTACAGATACGGCAACTACCAGTCACTACCTGGCATTGCTCTGTGGAATGTCTTCCTCCGCAAGTTCTGCAATACACTCCGGTATAACTCGGACTGGAACCACTTGAGCTGGAGGAACCACTCCCCAACTTCTTGAATGACTTCTTTC
This sequence comes from Primulina eburnea, assembly GCF_022965805.1. Lineage (NCBI taxonomy): Eukaryota > Viridiplantae > Streptophyta > Magnoliopsida > Lamiales > Gesneriaceae > Primulina > Primulina eburnea. Next base: position 26,179,197 of record NC_133107.1, on the reverse strand, counting down.
GAGCTTTCAACAAATCTTGTTTTCCACTCGTGCTGCCACGATCAAATCGGAGAGGGGATTGCTGTGTCTGGGATTGCTTCACACACAACCTCCCTAGCTGTCTAATCAGACTCGCCTCAGCTCTCTTCGCTCTACTCAAGATATCCGCAAAATGGTAAGGTCGCTGTATATTCATCAATGCAACTATCTCCGAGTTCAACCCTCTGATGAACTGATTCACTACAGCTTCATCATTCCCAGCCAAATAAGGAGCAAAACGCAGTAGAGTAGAGAATTTAGCAATATATTGGTCAATATTCAGCTGCCCTTGGCTCAAATTCTCAAACTCTAATTTCTTGTCCTCTCGGTACGAAGCTGAGAAAAATCTTCGATAGAATTCAGTTCTGAATATTTCCCACGACATCACTGTACCTCTCTGTGCCCACATTCTTCTACTGGTAATCCACCAACTCCTGTCGGCTTCTCGTAACTGATAAGGCACCATTTTAACCCTCTGTTCATCTGTACAGTTAAGTAAATCGAACAAGATTTCTATATCATCAAACCAGTTCTGACAATCTTCAGATGTCTCGATACCACTCAGAATCGGCGGCTGAAATAACTGAAATTCTGTCAACTTTACTTCCATCTGAGTTTCTGATGCATCTATCTGTTCAGATGAAGTACTACCTCTTTCTGGAATTCTCCGAGGCGGTATATCTGATTACCAAAACATTAGTAACCCAAATACAACAAATCTGTTGCAATCTTTCTCTGATCATCTTACTGCTGATCATGAATCAGATCTGATTCATACTCAATAATACACAATACCAATTCACATCAGAACATCAGGTAACAGGTATTTTTAAAGCAGTAAACATAATGTCAATGCTAGCATACACAATGTCAGTCAACATTATAATAAATCTCATGCTAGCAATCACATGCAAGGTAAGAATATTCAATCTACCCCGCTCATCCTTTTCTCTTTCTCAGTCTAAAGGATCTATCGCTCTGATAATCTCAGTCTAAGGAACTATCGCTCTGATACCACCTGTTGTGGGGACCCGGACGCTAATCAAGTCCTTAATCATCATTGGGACTAATTAATCAATTTATAAAACAGGGTCTAAAAATTTTTCTTTTTAAATTGCGGAACGTAGTGAAATAAAACATATGTACATCTCAGTATATAAAATACAAATCCTGTATTACAAAGCATTTATTCAAACTAGAGTTTAACATCTAATATCAAGTGTTCAAACCCTATCTCAGATCAAAGTCCGAAGTCTCCACTCTAACTCGATCTCTCCTCATCTCCTCGACCCTGAACCTGTCCCACCTGTTGTCAAGTACACATACAGACAAGACAACAGCCGGATAAACCGGTGAGAATAACTCCCAGTATAAATCAATGAAACATGCAATCATATAAACAAATATAAAACATGTAATCAGGTATCAACAATATGTAACACATCTGAAACATAATCAATAGCACACTGTCAACAATACTCGTAGCTACAAAATTCAGACTAGACGCAATCCTAGTCTAGGGATCCCGGTTCCAGACGTCGGTCTGCATATATCGACTAACAGTAATAGAAAAGACTCCAGTTCTATCCACACCGATATCGATTAACAGTAATAGAAAAGACTCCAGTTCTATCCACACCGATACAGTATCGATTAACAGTAATAGACGAAACCCTTATTCTATTCACATTGATATATTATCGATTATCAGTAATAGAGCAAGCCCTGATTCTATTCACATTGATTTGATATCGATTACCAGTAATAGAACAAAGTCCGATTCTATCCACATCGATATAACATCGATTAACAGTAATAGAAGGAACGATGAATCTATCCACATCGATATAATATCAATCAACAGTAATAGAATAAGCTATACATCTATCCACATCGATGTAATATCAACTAACAGTAATAGAAGAAGTTATCAGTCTACCCACATCGATAATCCATCATCTAATGACAGACTTTGGCACTACCGCCAATACACCATCTTATGACATCGTGCAATGTGCCCGTGGCGATCCCACCACTAACGGCACTTCTGTCATAAGATTACTCTTCTAATACCTGTAATCTATAACTCAAGAAAACAAGTATATCAATCAATCAATCAATGCAAATATCAATGCAATAAAGTAAAGTATGTGATTTAGGGAAACCCAAGTCTAAACCGACTCAAGTCCATCTCCCGATACCACATTGACTTATACCTTTGTCCTCATGATCTGATGAAGACGAAGTCTCAAATTCACGTCTGTCCATATCAATCTGAAATCACAATATTGAATAGGCTGTGTCAATCTACAGCTCAATTCAAAGCCTGTTCTGATCAATATCGAATCAAGACACAATCCAATCCATATCGACAATATCACGATATAATCACAATCAACACTGAGTCTGATCAATATCAATTCACTGATGTTTCGACGGTATAATAATACAATCCCAGTAACCCCGTCAATCCCAACATCACATATATAATACAGAACTCATAATCAATATCAATACGAAATTCTATATCAATTCTGTACAATCCCGCAATCTCGGCAATGCAATATCAGTACAAGCAATTCAACAACTCATCTAATCCCAATCTGGTTAATATCAATATATCCAGTGATACAATACAAATCAGATATTAATTCCAGTATCACAAAATCAACAATACCCTGATTCTGATATCAATTCAGTATATTACAATCGAATAAACTCTGAAAATTCATAACAATTCTATACACAGTCCGTTCTTCAATCTGACTTCAGATATACGATGTCTACTGTGTCAAGAACATCATATCTAACTCCTATTCAATTTAGACAATATCATAAATTCAAAACATGTCTAAACGTAGCAAAACTTACGTCCAGTTGTAGTCTACGTTGATAGGAACTCGGTACTGAAGTCGGATTTAAAATCTAACGGGTGGATCACTCGAAAATCACGATTATAACCCTCGAAGAAAACTTGAAACTCTCTGCCCTCGATTCTTCTTTTTTTCTTTCTGAATTCAAAGATTGATATGTGTATATATATATATATATATATATATATATATATATATATATATATATATATATATACACGTAGCATTTCGAGAGACCAAATGGAAACTTTTCTTATTGCATGCCGCGCGCTCGGGCGGTAAGAAAGTACCGCTCGGGCGCGGCACTTTCTGTCCGGTTTCTAACTTATTATCCATTGGCGCTCGGGCGGTAACTTTCTACCGCTCGGGCGCCACATGTTCTGTCCCAAACTTCTTCTTGTGGGACGCTGGCGCTCGGGCGGTCCTTTTCTACCGCTCGAGCGCCGAAGGTTCTGTCCAACTTCTTGGCTAACCATGCCACGACGCCCGGCCTCGTCATTTGAGTTTTTATAACCTCCATTATGTCAATTAATCCACGTCTGATTACAATACTTAAATCTCGGGCATTACAGTTATTCTCACCTAAAATCAATTGATATTTTTTTTGTTACTTAGAAATTAAATTAATAATGATGCAACATTAGGATTGTGGATGATGATTGGGAACTTAGTGAACTTTCGAGTCTATGCCTTATGTTAATTCGTTATAGATGATAATTTTAAGTACAAAACCAAAGTGTACATTTAATGAGCATTAACATGTGTTATCACCTCTAAAATAAACAGACCATGGCATCAAAATCTATCATTATTGATCTCAACAAGGGTGACAAACTGAATGGTGACAACTATGATACTTGGCGCCATAAGATTGGGTATGTGCTTGATGAGCAAGATGCCTTAGAAGGTATCAACCAAGTCATGCAGTATCCCGGTGTGGGTAACACTGCTCAGCAGAGGAGAGATCAGGAAGCTTACCAGGCATGGAAAAAGAAAGATTCCACTGCTCGTGAAATACTGGTAATTTCTGTGATTGATGATCTCATTCATGAATGTGAACAACATCTCACTGCTCATGACATTTGGGAGTACCTAAGAGAGAAATATGGAGGTACTACTGTCACTTGTCTGAGGCAATTGACTATCAAGTTTGACACTTACAAGAAACAGGCTGATCACAGCATCAAACAACATTTGAGAACTATGTCAAACATGATACGTGAATTGACTTCAGCTGGTCATATCCTTTCTGATAAGCAACAAGTTCAAGCTTTGATTGGATCTCTTCCTGAAAAGTGGGAGCATCTGAAAGTCAATCTGACTCACAATGATAGCATTAAGACTTTCTCTGATGCTGCTCGACATGTTGAGCTTGAGGATGAGCGGCTTGGTGTTGCTAAGTCCATAGCAAGTGCTTTTGTGGCTGAATCTAGTTCCAAGAAATCTTCGGGCTTTAAACGCTTTAAGAACTGGAAGAAAAACTGGAAAGGGAAGAATGTTATGGAAGGGTCTAAGAAGAACAACTTCAAGCCAAACCAAAAGAACAAGCGTAAGAGGTTTGGGAAGAAGAAAAATAAGAGCAAAATGAAGTGCTTCAATTGCCAAGCATTTGGTCATTTCGCTCGTGAGTGCCCTGAGCCTAAAAAGATAGCACTTACTAACACTTTTGTGAGTACTATATGTGTCTCCAGTACTGTTTTACTAACTGAATCTTATCCTGTGTGGATTGTAGACTCAGGAGCAACAGACATGTAACTAGAGATCGTGAAGCATTTGTAGATTTTCGTCGAGTTCCTTGTGGCACGAGATGGATATATGTAGGAAATAATGCGAAAGTAGAAGTCAGAGGCATCGGTACTTGCAAACTAGAGTTGCATGGTGGCCGGACTATTATCTTACATGATGTCCTCTATGCACCAGAGATTCGACGAAATCTAGTATACGTTGTTGTTCTTTTAGGACTAGGATTCAGTTTGAACTTTAGTTGTGATCTTGTTCGTATTTACTATGGCAATATGTATTGTGGTCGTGGACATATTAAGAATGGTTTTATCGTGCTGGATTGTGACAGACAAATGTTTAACTATTATGTTGATCGTTGTGTTTCGTTAAATGTTTGTTCATCTAGTAATGCAAATGTGGATGCTTACACTTGGCATGCTAGACTAGGTCACATTGGAAAAGACAGGATGAATCGACAAATCAAAGCAGAACTTTTAGGTTCTCTGTCTAAACTTGATTTGTTGGATTGTGAACACTGTCTTGCTGGTAAAATGACTCGAAAACCATTTGGAAAAGCAATTATGGCAGAATTTCCATTGCAATTGATTCATTCAGACATATGTGGTTCAATGAATGTGAAGGCTAGACATGGAGCTTCTTACTTCATTACATTTGTAGATGATTTCACTCGTTATGGTCATATCTATTTGATTTCACATAAATCTGAAGCATTAGAATGTTTTAGACGTTATGCAAATGAAGTAGAAAATCAAATGGATAAGACAATAAGGGCCTTGAGAACTGACAGAGGCCGTGAATATCTATCTGATCAATTCAAGGATCTATGTAATGAAAAGGGCATAATTAGACAATTGACCATTCCTTACACACCTTAGCAAAATGGTATTGCTGAAAGAAGGAATAGAACATTGTTAGACATGACAAGGTCCATGATGGCGCAAGCTAATTTGCCTATTTCCTTTTGGGGAGATGCTTTATTAACTGCGGCCTATATACTAAACAAGGTGCCTTCAAAGTCAGTTCCTTCCACGCCTTATAAACTATGGTCTGGTAGAAAACCAGACCTAAGTAACCTTATTCCTTGGGGGTCAGCTGCATATATTTATGACTCAACAAGTAAATATGAAAAGTTGGGTCCTCGAGGAAAGAAATGCATTTTTGTAAGATACTCTGAGCATTCTAAATGTTACGTGTTCATTGGTGAACAAGAAGATGGAAGCATTACTGAAATTGAATCACGAAATGTAAAATTTCTGGAGAATGATTTTCCTAAGAAAGGTGAAATAAAGGGGAATGAACCTTAATTTGAGTTATCTAATTCAGATAATGAGTTGTTGCCAAATGAATCATCAAAAGCTCAAGTAGATGACTCGAGAAATCATGATAACGATGATTCATTTGATCCGAATGGGATTAATTCCAATGGGAACAATCATGATTACAATGGTTCATGTGATCCTAGTGGGAGCAATCCTGATCATTTTTGATTCATCTGATCTCCAACTTCGAAAGAGTAATAGGAAAGGTATGTGTTGGAACTTTATAAGTTCGCAATCTTGATTTTGATGTTAACAAAACTGTTATTGGGTTTCTAACATATTTACTCAAGTGTGAAGTTGCAAACACAAGAAGCTAGCTGAAACTGAATTTTGCAAAAACTGAATTTATGGCGAGTTTCGGTATTTTGATGATATCTCTCAACTAGATTATCCAAATGAAACTGAACCAGCTGAAGACCAGTTGAACCAGTCCAACTGAACCAGACCAACTGAACCAGTCCGACTGAATGACCAGTTGAGTTGACCAGAGTTTACCAGTTGACCAGTCGGGAAAATGCCCAGCAAGCTGAATTTGACCGTTGCAATCTCGGAAACAGTACAGAAACTTTTCAAACGGTCATATTCTTGTGTCTAACGTATATATCAGTGTTGGAGCCTATAAATACAACATCTTGAAGATCAAACAAGAGCTTTGGAAGAGGATTCAAAGCATGGGCAGCTAGCATGAAGAAATCAGCTAGTTGAGAGCACAAGCCCTTGTGTGAGGATACACTTGAGATATACACTGTAAATGATAAATTCCTCACACACAATCACTCACACATATACAAGAGAGTTGAAGTTCAAAGAATTAGTTGAGTGAGTCTTGCACAAAGACGTAAAACTTGTGTATGTAGTCTTTGTATATGAGACATTAAATAATATGCTGATTGTGAGGTGCTGCCTACAATCTTGAGTGCTAGGAGTTCTAGTTGGGTACTGCCCTTCCGGAATGGGTTTGTACAAGTAGTTGTATAAATCAAAGTCTTCTAGTGGATCCTTCCCAAGGGGAAGAATGGGTGACGTAGGAGTGTTGAAATCTCCGAACATCCATAAAAAAATTCGTGTCTATTTGTTTATTGCATTTATTTATCATCTCCACTGTTTTTAAATATGCATTGTTGAAGCATTTTTTTTTTGTGTTCTTCAAATACCAAAATATTGTACACCAAGTGTTTGATAAAATGCTTCAACTGAAATATTTTTACTCATTCAACTTGTATATATTTTAAATACTTTACAAAATATTTAATCGGTTTCTACGAAGGATTATTTCGAGTATCTTCCGCTTGGTTTTTTTAACCAAACATGATTTAATTCATCGGTGTTCAATATTTCAAGAACCGAGCTATTGTAGCTCAACGATTACCCCCCTAACCGATCCTATCAATTGGTATCAGAGCGGGTGTTTTTGAAAGAACATTGAAACTGATTTTGATGTTTAAAATTCGAAATTTCAGATTTTTTACACATATATATGCAAAACTGAATTTTCGCGCAGCTTGTAGCGACAATGGGAAAAATGGCATATCTCCTAGCTCGAGTGTCCAAATGACAAACCGCTTTTTGCGTTGCAAACTAGACTCGTAGAGGTTTACAGCGGTATAAAATTTACAGCCTAATTATGCACGAGAAAATACAGTTTATTTGTTGAAGACAGAGTGTTGGAACTTTTCAAGTTCGCAATCTTGATTTTGATGTTAACAAAACTTGTTATTGTGTTCCTAACATATTTACTCAAGTGTGAAGTTGCAAACACAAGAAGCTAGCTGAAACTCAATTTTCCACAAACTGAATTTCTGGCGAGCTTCGGTATTTTGATGATATATCTCAACTGGATCATCCAAATGACAATCCGCCAACTTTAAGGATTAGAAAACTCAATTTGGGACAAATCGTATTTCACGTCAGTTGGGCAAAATCGGATGTTATCATGGTCTAACTGATCGCTCAATTACCGAACTCATAACACGAAAACAGCAATCAGTTTATTTGAGCAGCTGCCGTATTTTGGTCATATCTCTCAGCTCGGATATCAAAACGAAGCGATTCAGTATGCGTTGGAAAGCTAAGACAAAGATCTACAAATCATTCTTATAAGTCAAAGTCTGAATCGAAGCTTATGATGCTGATAAATGACGATGAAGCTACTGGTTCTGCACAAACTGAAATCAGCTAGGCTGATTTCAGCACACCAGCTGAAACTGAATCAGCTGAAGACCAGTTGAACTAGTCCAACTGAATCAGACCAACTGAACCAGTCCGACTGAATGACCAGTTGAGTTGACCAGAGTTGACCAGTTGACCAGTCGGGAAAATGCCCAGCAAGCTGAATTTGACCGTTACAATCTCGGAAACAGTACAGAAACTTTTCAAACGGTCATATTCTTGTGTCTAACGTATATATCAGTGTTGGAGCCTATAAATACAACATCTTGAAGATCAAACAAGAGCTTTGGAAGAGGATTCAAAGCATGGGCAGTTAGCATGAAGAAATCAGCTAGTTGAGAGCACAAGCCCTTGTGTGAGGATACACTTGAGATATACACTGTAAATGATAAATTCCTCACACACAATCACTCACACATATACAAGAGAAATGAAGTTCAAAGAATTATTTGAGTGAGTCTTGCACAAAGACGTAAAACTTGTGTATGTAGTCTTTGCATATGAGACATTAAACAATAGGCTGATTGTGAGGTGCTGCCTACAATCTTGAGTGCTAGGAGTTCTAGTTGGGTGCTGCCCTTCCGGAATGGGTTAGTACAAGTAGTTGTATAAATCAAAGTCTTCTAGTGGATGCTTCCCAAGGGGAAGAAGGGGTTACGTAGGAGTGTTGAAATCTCCGAACATCCATAAATAAATTCGTGTCTATTTGTTTATTGCATTTACTTATCATCTCCACTGTTTTTAAATATGCATTGTTGAAGCATTTTTTTTTAAGTTCTTCAAATATCAAAATATTGTACACCAAGTGTTTGATAAAATGCTTCAACTGAAATACTTTTACTCATTCAACTTGCATATATTTTAAATGTTTTACAAAATATTTAATCGGTTTCTACGAAGGATTATTTCGAGTATCTTCCGCTTGGTTTTTTTAACCAAACTTGATTTAATTCATTGGTGTTCAATATTTCAAGAATCGAGCTATTGTAGCTCAACGATTACCCCCCTAACCGATCCTATCAATTTGTATCAGAGCGGGTGTTCTTGAAAGAACATTGAAACTGATTTTGATGTTTAAAATTCAAAATTTCAGATTTTTTACACATATTATGCAAAACTGAATTTTCGCGCAGCTTGTAGCGACTATGGGAAAAATGGCATATCTCCTAGCTCGAGTGTCCAAATGACAAACCTCTTTTTGCGTTGCAAACTAGAGTCGTAGAGGTTTACAGCGGTACAAAATTTACAGCCTAATTATGCACGAGAAAATACAGTTTATTTGTTGAAGACAGAGCATATGTGCTGCAGCAGAAAATGAGTCATGGAGAAAATTGGTTAGTTATCCCTCCTCTTTTACATTTTTCAATATTTCAAAAATATAGGGGGAGAACTCATTATAGCTTTAATGAGTAGATTATTTTTAGATATTGAGGGGGAGAAAATTTTGCTTAAAATGTTTTGAAATATGACTTTTTGATTCACACAAAAATGGGGAGAAATATGTTAGTTGAGTTGATTGTTTATCCAAGTTTTGTGATCATCAAAAAGGGGGAGATTGTTGGAACTTTACAAGTTCGCAATCTTGATTTTGATGTTAACAAAACTTGTTATTGTGTTTCTAACATATTTACTCAAGTGTGAAGTTGCAAACACAAGAAGCTAGCTGAAACTCAATTTTGCACAAACTGAATTTCTGGCGAGCTTCAGTATTTTGAAGATATCTCTCAACTGGATTATCCAAATGACAATCTGCCAACCATACTGATTAGAAAACTCAATTTGGCACAAATCGTATTTCACGTCAGTTGGGCAAAATCGGATGTTATCATGGTCTAACTGATCGCTCAATTACCGAACTCATCACACGAAAACAGCAATCAGTTTATTTGAGCAGCTGCCGTATTTTGGTCATATCTCTCAGCTCGGTTATCGAAACGAAGCGATTCAGTATGCGTTGGAAAGCTTAGATAAAGATATACAAATCATTCTTATAAGTCAAAGTCTGAATCGAAGCTTATGATGCTGATAAATGACGATGAAGCTAATGGTTCTGCACAAACTGAAATCAGCTAGGCTGATTTCAGCACACCAGCTGAAACTGAACCAGCTGAAGACCAGTTGAACCAGTCCAACTGAACCAGACCAACTGAACCAGTCCGACTGAATGACCAGTTGAGTTGACCAGAGTTGACCAGTTGACCAGCAAGCTGAATTTGACCGTTGCAATCTCGGAAACAGTACAGAAACTTTTCAAACGGTCATATTCTTGTGTCTAACGTATATATCAGTGTTGGAGCCTATAAATACAACATCTTGAAGATCAAACAAGAGCTTTGGAAGAGGATTCAAAGCATGGGCAGTTAGCATGAAGAAATCAGCTAGTTGAGAGCACAAGCCCTTGTGTGAGGATACACTTGAGATATACACTGTAAATGATAAATTCCTCACACACAATCACTCACACATATACAAGAGAGTTGAAGTTCAAAGAATTAGTTGAGTGAGTCTTGCACAAAGACGTAAAACTTGTGTATGTAGTCTTTGCATATGAGACATTAAACAATATGCTGATTGTGAGGTGCTTCCTACAATCTTGAGTGCTAGGAGTTCTAGTTGGGTGCTGCCCTTCCGGAATGGGTTTGTACAAGTAGTTGTATAAATCAAAGTCTTCTAGTGGATCCTTCCCAAGGGGAAGAATGGGTGACGTAGGAGTGTTGAAATCTCCGAACATCCATAAAAAAATTCGTGTCTATTTGTTTATTGCATTTACTTATCATCTCCACTGTTTTTAAATATGCATTGTTGAAGCATTTTTTTTTTTTGTGTTCTTCAAATACCAAATTATTGTATACCAAGTGTTTGATAAAATGCTTCAACTGAAATAATTTTACTCATTCAACTTGCATATATTTTAAATTCTTTACAAAATATTTAATCGGTTTCTACGAATGATTATTTCGAGTATCTTCCGCTTGGTTTTTTTAACCAAACTTGATTTAATTCATCGGTGTTCAATATTTCAAGAACCGAGCTATTGTAGCTCAACGATTACCCCCCTAACCGATCCTATCAATTGGTATCAGAGCGGGTGTTCTTGAAAGAACATTGAAACTGATTTTGATGTTTAAAATTCGAAATTTCAGATTTTTTACACATATATATGCAAAACTGAAATTTCGCGCAGCTTGTAGCGACCATGGGAAAAATGGCATATCTCCTAACTCGAGTGTCCAAATGACGAACCGCTTTTTGCGTTGCAAACTAGACACGTAGAGGTTTACAGCGGTATAAAATTTACAGCCTAATTATGCACGAGAAAATACAGTTTATTTGTTGAAGACAGAGCATATGTGCTGCAGCAGAAAATGAGCCATGGAGAAAATTGGTTAGTTATCCCTCCTCTTTTACATTTTTCAATATTTCAAAAATATAGGGGGAGAACTCATTATAGCTTTAATGAGTAGATTATTTTTAGATATTGAGGGGGAGAAAATTTTGCTTAAAATGTTTTGAAATATGACTTTTTAATTCACACAAAAAGGGGGAGAAATATGTTAGTTGAGTTGATTGTTTATCCAAGTTTTGTGATCATCAAAAAGGAGGAGATTGTTGGAACTTTACAAGTTCGCAATCTTGATTTTGATGTTAACAAAACTTGTTATTGTGTTTCTAACATATTTACTCAAGTGTGAAGTTGCAAACACAAGAAGCTAGCTGAAACTCAATTTTGCACAAACTGAATTTCTGGCGAGCTTCGGTATTTTGATGATATCTCTCAACTGGATCATCCAAATGACAATCCGCCAACTTATAAGATTAGAAAACTCAATTTGGAACAAATCGTATTTCACGTCAGTTGGGCAAAATCGGATGTTATCATGGTCTAACTGATCGCTCAATTACCGAACTCATCACACGAAAACAGCAATCAGTTTATTTGAGCAGCTGCCGTATTTTGGTCATATCTCTCAGCTCGGTTATTGAAACGAAGCGATTCAGTATGCATTGGAAAGCTAAGACAAAGTTCTACAAATCATTATTATAAGTAAAAGTCTCAATCGAAGCTTATGATGCTGATAAATGACGATGAAGCTACTGGTTCTGCACAAACTGAAATCAGCTAAGCTGATTTCAGCACACCAGCTGAAACTGAACCAGCTGAAGACCAGTTGAACCAGTCCAACTGAACCAGACCAACTGAACCAGTCCGACTAAATGACCAGTTGAGTTGACCAGTTGATGTGAAGTCCCGAAAATTTTAAGTCCATATGAACCACGTGCGTGCAAGTTATTAAATTTCTTATGTATTTTATTAAAGGATTTTAATGCATGCTTTCATTTAATTTATGAAATTTATTATTTTAATTATTTATGTTTATTTAATGTATGTTAAAATGTTCTTGAGTTTTATGTTTCAGACGATTATTCGAGGCGAGATTGAGGAAAGGAGACCGGGACGATTTTTAGTAAATTTTAATGCGGTATTTTATTTTAAGTTAAGGATGGGGTATTTTAAATGAATTATGTAGTTTTAGTAATTTAAAGATCTAATTCATGTATTTAGTAATGTTAGGATTTTTAAACTTTTAAAGAATTAGTATTGGAACATTTTATTTTAAAACTAGAAAATTTTAGTAAATTTATTTAAAGGATTAAAATTTTATTTTAATTTGATAATTTGTTTAATATTTTAATTGGCATGATTATTTTATATATATATATATATATATATATATATATATATATATATATATATATATACACACACGTATATCACACACACCTTACGCTTATCAATTATATAGATGGATGCAAACACACCACACACATATATTTAATTATATATATATATATATATATATATATATATATATATATATATATATATATATCAACACACAAGCACACAAACTTTGACTCACAAACACACTCACACATTTTCACACACACACCTACACGTATATTACATACACACAAACAACAAAACACAACACATTTCTTTTCCATCAAACCTTTTGACTAAGGGAAAGAAATGTTTCTAAAACTCTTTCCTTTCAAGCAATCTTCATTATTTCTTTTCCCTTTTCCATCAACAAGTATCGTTATTTTCTCTACAAATTTCCAGCAATTTTAGTTCACTTTTATTTCAAGAAAATCGAGCCACGATCGTCCGGAATCATCTCTCGCTCCGTTTCCGCTTCGGTATCGTCGTTACGGTATTTTTAAATATCAAAAGGCACGTATATTCTGTTCTTGATGCATCGATCTTGTCATATTATGCGTTGTGTTGTTATTTATGCGAAAATTATATGTGCGATGCGTAGAAGTTTGAGCAATCACGTCTAGATCAAGTTTGAAACAATTTTGGATCACCAAATTCACGTTTTTGTTGTTCTGTAAAATACTGCGATTTTTCGATACATATTTTGAGAAAACTTTTAGTTACAAAAACGTAGATCTTTTTGATACATTCGATTTGATATAAAATTCGAGTTATTTGGATTAAAAACGAGTGAGTTATGGTGTTTTTAGTATGACTGCTATTTTTAGATCCGAAAACTCATGTCTCGCTGTTCTTTCGGAAACTGCAATTTTTCAGTACATATTTTGAGAAAACCTTTAATTACAAAAACGTAGATCTTTTCGATACGTTCGATTTGATATAAAATTCGAGTTATTTGGATTAAAAACGAGTGAGTTATGGAGTTTTTAGTATGACTGCTCAAATCGTGTTTCAAGAAAGTTATGAATTTTAATATGTTCTTGAAGTTTTTATGTTGCAGGCTTTGTTGGGGATCGACGGGTGATCGTTGCTGCATATAAGAAAGTTAGTAATGATGTTTAGAGTATTTTTGAGGTTTTGATTCATGTCGTTAAGAGCTTGAATTATTAAGATGTCGTAAGAAATAAACTTTAATATAAATGACAATATTTTGGGTCGTATGAATTGTAGGGTTATTAAGAAAGTTTAGTTCATTGTTATGGTGTCCTAGAATGGTCTCATAGTGATGAATCTTGATGCCTTATGTGTTAATTGGGAGAATAGACATGTCGCAAAATTTTCATAAAATAATTAGTCGAACAGAGCGGACACGGACCCGGACACGGAGGTAGACACGGTGTCCGTGCCTTCTTATTTCATCACAACAATTTTTAAGCGCACGGACACGGACCATGATACGGACCTAGGGACGGGGTCCGTGTACCTTCAGATTTTAGGTATATTCTTTTATTATTTAAGGTTTGATTTGAGGTTTCATACTATGGTTTAATATGATGTTTTACAGGGTTATGTCATGGGAAATTATAGAATGTTCTAAGAATCTATTTAGCTTGGGATTAAGCATGACATTTACGTTTAAGTTGTACAAGTTAAGTTTATGTATTCATATTAGTATGTTGCAGCAACGACCCAATTGACATCCAACGAATCCCTCAATGCAAAGTAAGTATGTATGACGTGCAAAGAAAATATTTGAAGTTTTTGAGGTATGCTAAATGTCTTGTGACCAAAAGTGAATGGGTTTGGAAGTCGGTGAACGTGGCCGAGGACCTCTTCACCCCGTTAAATTATGAACGGGTTTGAAGTTAGGATTGGAAAGCGTTAAATTATGAACGGGGACCAATCCGCCCGTTAAATTATGAACGGGTTAGATCGTGGTTGTGAAGCGTTAAATTATGAACGTGGATCAACTGGCCTGTTAAATTATGAACAGGGATCTCATGTATGTGGCAGTAAATACGTCCCTGTCAGCCCAGTACTGTGGTTTGTCTGATCAGATATTTATTATGTTATGGGTCACTTGCTTTGAAACATCCTCTACGCAAAATGATGAAGTTAAGTATGTTGAAGTATGAAAGCATGTTTAAAGAAAAGTTTATGTGATGGCACGTCATATTATGTATGCATGTATGTTCAAAGTTTATGCAAAGCTCAAGTTTATGAAAGTTCAAGTTATTATGCAAGTTCAAGTTTCAAAGTATGTATGTTCAAGTTCAAAGAAGTTTATGAGAGTTCAAAGTTATTATGAAAGTTTAAGTTTATTAAGAGTTCAAGTTTATTACGCAAAGTTTAAGTTTCAAGTATATATGTTGTATTTTGAAGTTGTATGTGGTTTTATTATGTAATACTCGTTATTCCCAGTTTATACAGGTTGAGTCTTTAGACTCACTAGACTTGATCGATGCAGGTGAGTATGTTGATGAGGAGAAAGGAGGTGGCGACCAAGGGGCAGGCTTGGACTAAGCGGAAGGCTAAACCCGAGAACCACTACGTTTATGTTTTATGAAAACTTTAAAATATTATGTTTTTATGTTGGATGTGAGATGATTTGAAATAAGTACTTTGTTGGAAAATATTAGTTGGGAATGTTGATTTTAATATTATTAAGTTAAATAACAAGTGACGACCGTATGAAATTTTATGTTTAAGAAAATTTTTAATTTTTCCGCAAATTTTGAAGTAGTAGAAGTACGGTACGTTTCAGTTGACCAGTCGGGAAAATGCCCAGCAAGCTGAATTTGACCGTTGCAATCTCGGAAACAGTACAGAAACTTTTCAAACGGTCATATTTTTGTGTCTAACGTATATATCAGTGTTGGAGCCTATAAATACAACATCTTGAAGATCAAACAAGAGCTTTGGAAGAGGATTCAAAGCATGGGCAGTTAGCATGAAGAAATCAGCTAGTTGAGAGCACAAGCCCTTGTGTGAGGATACACTTGAGATAAACACTGTAAATGATAAATTCCTCACACACAATCACTCACACATATACAAGAGAGTTGAAGTTCAAAGAATTAGTTGAGTGAGTCTTGCACAAAGACGTAAAACTTGTGTATGTAGTCTTTGCATATGAGACATTAAAAAATATGCTGATTGTGAGGTGCTGCCTACAATCTTGAGTTCTAGGAGTTCTAGTTGGGTGCTGCCCTTCCGGAATGGGTTTGTACAAGTAGTTGTATAAATCAAAGTCTTCTAGTGGATCCTTCCCAAGGGGAAGAATGGGTGACGTAGGAGTGTGGAAATCTCCGAACATCCATAAAAAAAATTCGTGTCTATTTGTTTATTGCATTTACTTATCATCTCCACTGTTTTTAAATATGCATTGTTGAAGCATTTTTTTTTGTGTTCTTCAAATACCAAAATATTGTACCAAGTGTTTGATAAAATGCTTCAACTGAAATACTTTTACTCATTCAACTTGCACATATTTTAAATTCTTTACAAAATATTTAATCGGTTTCTACGAATGATTATTTCGAGTATCTTCCGCTTGGTTTTTTTAACCAAACTTGATTTAATTCATCGGTGTTCAATATTTCAAGAACCGAGCTATTGTAACTCAACGATTACCCCCCTAACCGATCCTATCAATTGGTATCAGAGCGGGTGTTCTTGAAAGAATATTGAAACTGATTTAGATGTTTAAAATTCGAAATTTCAGATTTTTTACACATATATATGCAAAACTGAATTTTCGCGCAGCTTGTAGCGACCATGGGAAAAATGGCATATCTCCTAGCTCGAGTGTCCAAATGACAAACCGATTTTTGCGTTGCAAACTAGACACGTAGAGGTTTACAGCGGTATAAAATTTACAGCCTAATTATGCACGAGAAAATACAGTTTATTTGTTGAAGACAGAGCATATGTGCTCCAGCAGAAAATGAGCCATGGACAAAATTGGTTAGTTATCCCTCCTCTTTTACATTTTTCAATATTTCAAAAATATAGGGGGAGAACTCATTATAGCTTTAATGAGTAGATTATTTTTAGATATTGAGGGGGAGAAAATTTTGCTTAAAATGTTTTGAAATATGACTTTTTGATTCACACAAAAAGGGGGAGAAATATGTTAGTTGAGTTGATTGTTTATCCAAGTTTTGTGATCATCAAAAAGGGGGAGATTGTTGGAACTTTACAAGTTCGCAATCTTGATTTTGATGTTAACAAAACTTGTTATTGTGTTTCTAACATATTTACTCAAGTGTGAAGTTGCAAACACAAGAAGCTAGCTGAAACTCAATTTTGCACAAACTGAATTTCTGGCGAGCTTCGGTATTTTGATGTTATCTCTCAACTGGATTATCCAAATGACAATCCGCCAACTGTACTGATTAGAAAACTCAATTTGGAACAAATCGTATTTCACGTCAGTTGGGCAAAATCGGATGTTATCATGGTCTAACAGATCGCTCAATTACCGAACTCATCACACGAAAACAGCAATCAGTTTATTTGACCAGCTGCCGTATTTTGGTCATATCTCTCAGCTCTGTTATCGAAACGAAGCGATTCAGTATGCGTTGGAAAGCTTAGACAAAGATCTACAAATCATTCTAATAAGTCAAAGTCTGAATCGAAGCTTATGATGTTGATAAATGACGATGAAGCTACTGGTTCTGCACAAACTGAAATCAGCTAGGCTGATTTCAGCACACCAGCTGAAACTGAACCAGCTGAAGACCAGTTGAACCAGTCCAACTGAACCAGACCAACTGAACCAGTCCGACTGAATGACCAGTTGAGTTGACCAGAGTTGAACAGTCGAGAAAATGCCCAGCAAGCTGAATTTGACCGTTGCAATCTCGGAAACAGTACAGAAACTTTTCAAATGGTCATATTCTTGTGTCTAACGTTTATATCAGTGTTGGAGCCTATAAATACAACATCTTGAAGATCAAACAAGAGCTTTGGAAGAGGATTCAAAGCATGGGCAGTTAGCATGAAGAAATCAGCTAGTTGAGAGCACAAGCCCTTGTGTGAGGATACACTTGAGATATACACTGTAAATGATAAATTCCTCACACACAATCACTCACACATATACAAGAGAGTTGAAGTTCAAAGAATTAGTTGAGTGAGTCTTGCACAAAGACGTAAAACTTGTGTATATAGTCTTTGCATATGAGACATTAAACAATATGCTGATTGTGAGGTGCTGCCTACAATCTTGAGTGCTAGGAGTTCTAGTTGGGTGCTGCCCTTCCGGAATGGGTTTGTACAAGTAGTTGTATAAATCAAAGTCTTCTAGTGGATCCTTCCCAAGGGAAGAAGGGGTGACGTAGGAGTGTTGAAATCTCCGAACATCCATAAAAAAAATCGTGTCTATTTGTTTATTGCATTTACTTATCATCTCCACTGTTTTTAAATATGCATTGTTGAAGCATTTTTTTTGTGTTCTTCAAATACCAAAATATTGTATACCAAGTGTTTGATAAAATGCTTCAACTGAAATACTTTTACTCATTCAACTTGCATATATTTTAAATGCTTTACAAAATATTTAATTGGTTTCTACGAAGGATTATTTCGAGTATCTTTCGCTTGGTTTTTTAACCAAACTTGATTTAATTCATCGGTGTTCAATATTTCAAGAACCGAGCTATTGTAGCTCAACGATTACCCCCCTAACCGATCCTATCAGTATGCCCAAACGTGACTATGAGATTGAAGGGCATGCTTATGTCATATCTGCAATAGATGATGAAGAGCCTAAAAACATAGGTGGGGCTCTAACTTGTCCTTCAAGGGACAAATGGATGAATGCAATGGAAGAAGAAATGGATTCAATGAAATCAAACCAAGTTTGGGAACTAGTTGAACTTCCAAAGGGACGTAAAGCTATTGGGAAAAAATGGGTTCCCAAAATTAAGCGAAAGTCTGATGTAACTATAGAGAGGTACAAGGCTCGACTAGTGGCAAAAGGTTATACTCAACAAGAGGGTATTGATTATGAAGAAACCTTTTCACCAGTAGTGAGATTTATTTCTATTCACTTATTATTGGCCATAGTTGCTAATTTGGATTTAGAATTATATCAAATGGATGTAAAGACTGCTTTCCTCAATGGAGAACTTGAGGATGAAATCTACATGGAACAACCAGTTGGTTTCGTTGTTAAAGGTCAAGAAAAAAAAGATTGTAAATTAAATAGATCAATTTATGGCCTTAAGCAGTCTTCTAGATAATGGTATTTGAGACTTCACAGAGCAATAATCTCATATGACTTCATTATGATAGATGAAGACCATTGAGTATATGTGAAAAGATCCAATAAAAAGTTTGTAATTCTTTCTTTTTATGTCGATGACATATTGTTAGCTGGGAATGAGAAGGAGTACATAGAAACCAATAAGAAATGGTTATCCTCAAATTTTGAAATGAAGGATATGGGTGAGGCAGATTACATCCTAGGTGTTAAAATTCACAGAGATCGTTCTAAGAGAATTCTTGCACTGTCTCAAGAATCCTACATTAAAAGATTCTAGAACGATTTAGAATGTCAAATTGCAAACCCATTGATACTCCTGTGGCCAAAGGTGAAAGCTTAAGTTGTGAAATGTGCCCAAACACTTCTGAAGAAATCCATGAGATTTCTAAAGTGCCATATTCTAGTGCTGTTGGGAGTTTAATGTATGCAATGATGTGTACTTGTCCCGATATTTGTTATGCCGTGGGTCTGGTCAGCAGGTATCAATTAATCCAAGAAGAAGACACTGGAGTGCAGTTAAAAGGATTCTAAGATACCTAAATGTAACGAACCGTACTTTTCATACTTAAAAATTTGCGGAAAAATTAAAAATTTTCTTAAATGTAAACATCCATACGGTCGTCACTCAACATTCATAAAAATAAATCTCAAAATCATCTGTCACCAATAAAATTTGCTAAAATAAACTGTCTCAAAATATTTCGCATCCAGATATTTAAAAATCAGAGTATTTTGAAACTTTGCATAAAACGTAAGCATTGCGGTCCTCGGGTCTAGCCTTCCACTCAGTCCAAGCCTGCCCCTTGGTCGCCACCTCCTATCTCCTCAACATAGTCACCTGCATCGATCAAGTCTAGTGAGTCTAAAGACTCAACACGTATAAACTGGGATAACGAGTACTGCGTAATAAAATCGCATGCATCTTAAAAATAGAACGTACATAACTTGAAACTTGAGCTTGCATAATAAACTTGAACTTGCATACATACATAGACGTGCCATAACGTGAAACTTTCATAATCATAACTGCATAATTGAGCATACTAAAACATACATGACTTCATCATTTTTGCGTAGAGGATGTTTCAAAGCAAGTGACCCATAGCATAATAAACGCCAGATCAGACACACCACAGTACTGGGCTGACAGGGACGTATCCACTGCCGCATACATGAGATCCCCGTTCATAATTTAACGGGCTGGTTGGTCCCCGTTCATAATCTAACGCTTTCCAACCACGATCTAACCCGTTCATAATTTAACGGGGCGGAGAGGTCCTCGGCCACGTTCACCGACTTCCAAACCCATTCATAATTTGGTCACAAGACATTTAGCATACCTCAAAAACTTAAAATATTTTCTTTGCACGTCATACATACTTAATTGGCGTTGATGGATTCGTTGGACTTCGACTGGGGCCATTGCTGCACATACTAGCATGAAATTGCATACTTAACTTGCATAACTTAACGTAGAAATCATACTTACTCTCGAGTTCAATCATTACTTAGGACATTCTAAAATTTCCCATGACGCGACCCTGATAATCCTTGCACTAAACCATGACGTCTAACCTCAAAGCATACTAAATTATTTTTCCCAAAAACGAAGGACACGGACCCCATACCTACATCCATGTAGGGGTCCGTGTAGACTCTGGAAGTAGACATCGAAAGGAAGCAAAGGCACGGACCCCGTGTCAGGGTCCGGGTAGACATCCGTGTAGGCACTGGAAGAATACACTAAGTGAAACCCAAAGGCACGGACCCCGTGCCCTCATCCGTGTAGGGGTCCGTGTAGATACTGGAAAAGACGCCGAGAAGAAAACAAAGGCACAGACCCCGTGTCAGGGTCCGTGTACGGGTCCGTGTACCCACTGTGATCGCGAACTTACGAAAATTCTGTACATGCTTTGCTGAACATCCTAGACTCGATTACACGGACTATGAAACGACACCATGAGTCGTTCCTAGAACACTAAGGCATTATACCAAACCCAAGTAAACATTATCATTACCCCAAGAGTAACCAACCATCAACAACAATGACACAACTCAAAATTCGTCACAATGTTACTTCCTACAACTCTTGATTCAACTTAGTGCCTATCGACCCGACTGAACCATTAGTGACCGTCCAAATAACATAAACAAGGTACCTATACGCAGCAACAATCACCCGTCGATCCCCAATAAAGCCTGCAACAATTAAACTTCAAGGATACATCAATATCATAACTTTTCTGAAAACGCAGTTTGAGCAGTCCCACGAAAAACATCATAACTCACTCAATTTTGATCCAAAAATCTCTTATTTTATATCAAATCGAAGGCATCAAAAAGTTCTACAATTTTCTAGTTGAAAGTTTTCTCAAAATCCCGACAGAAAAATCGCAGTTTCAACAGAACAGTGAGTTACGAGATTTCAGATCTAAAAAGTATTTCAAACGCATTCAAACCATTTTCCGCTCAAACGACGAACGTCGCACATGGATTTTCACTCATAAAAATACACAACGCATACTATGACAAGATCGATGCAGAAAGAACAGAATATACGTGCCTTTATGATATTAAACGTTACCGAACCGACAATATCGAAGCGGAGATGGAAGCGAGGTTGATCCGGGACGAACGTGGCACCGTTTTCTTGCAATAAAATCCACCAAAACTTGCTGGAAAATAAAGGGGAAGGGGCGGCTGCTTCTAGGCTAAGAACCCTAGTTTTTGCTCTCAAAAATAATAAAATTTTGAATGATAGAGTGTGTGTGTTTATGCGCATACTAGTGTGTGTAAAAGTGTGTGTGTGTGTGTTAGGGTAGAAAACGTTTGTGTGTGTTATTAATTAGGAGAAATTAGTGCTAAGTTAAATAAATTAAAAATACTAATTAAAGGGTAACCCACACTAAATCAAACTCTACAATTAAAATAATTACACACCAATTTTAAAAGTTTTAAACTCTTAATTCACTCAATACATAAATAAGGCTTTAAAATACTAAAACTCTATAATTTTATTTGAAATGCCCCATCCTAAATCTTAAAATAAAATACCGCATTCTAAATTGCCAAAATCGTCACCGGGTCTTTTCCTCGATCCCGCCTCGAATAATCGCCTGAAACAAGAAACTCGAAAAACATTTTAACGTGCATCACGATGAACATGAATAATTTAAAATAATGCACTTTCATAACTTATGTATGGCTAAAACTCATTTAAAAATAATTAAATGATTTAATAATTAAATGAATGCATGGGTTATACGTGTACTGAATTTGGGCACTACACTAAAAGGCACTATAGATTACTTCCTTTGTTATCAAGGAAAAGATTTAACATTGAAAGGATACACAGATGCTGATTGGGGTGGTGATTTAGATGAACGTAAATCAACTTCTGGTTATGCTTTCTTGCTAAATGATGGATGCATCTCTTGGAGAAGCAAGAAACAAACTTGTGTATCATTATCCTCAATGGAAGCAGAATTTGTGGCATGTGCTTCTGCAATGCAAGAAAGTGTTTGGTTAAAGAGATTCCCATGTCATTTGGGTATCGCAAGCAGTCCAGTGGGAGCTTTAACGATTTATGTGATAGTCAATCGGCAATTGCTTACACAAAAGACCACAAATACCATGGAAAAACCAAACACATTGACACGAAGTACAACTTTATCAGAGATATAGTTGAAAAGAAAGAAGTGATTTTGAAATACATTCATACACGCATGATGATGGCTGATCCGTTTAGTAAGCCAATACCAAGAGACATATTTATAGATCATATTAGATCTCTTGGACTACGTATGATATGATTGTAACTAAACTCATGTATTTAAGACATTGTACTCATTATTATAATGATGTTTTTCATTATGTGTAATGTGTACACTTTATGAATTAATTATTCTGAGAATTGAACGTATGTCTGACAAGTTGAGATTGGATCTCTCACACGAGCAATCACCTCTGGTGCTGAGAAACATACAGAGATGAGACGATATTGGTTTTGTTGAGAACAAATCCATACATATGTTGCCTTGGTATATATATTACCAAGATGAGATTACTTATTTAGAATTTATTGTAATCGAAATGGATTTTCCCACAATCCGTTTAACTTTTCTTATAGCCAGATTAGAGTTTTCTTTATATTGATACATGTTGGAGGATAAGTAAAAAAAAACTCAAGTTAAGTGTTGAGATGCACATGAACTAAGATCTTTACAATGTGAATATTTTTTTGTGACATACAATTTTTTTAAAGAGGAAGAAACACATCGTAGCACGTGTTTCATACCGCGTGTGCTGAAGTGACCATTTGGATAATGATTA
This sequence comes from Primulina eburnea, assembly GCF_022965805.1. Classification (NCBI taxonomy): domain Eukaryota; kingdom Viridiplantae; phylum Streptophyta; class Magnoliopsida; order Lamiales; family Gesneriaceae; genus Primulina; species Primulina eburnea. The sequence continues at coordinate 26,155,746 of NC_133107.1, read as the reverse complement.
TTTGAGTCTCAGATCATTGTGTGATGTCCATTGGTTTATATATAAACCTAAACTTATACCCTTAAGACTTTCAACCGTCTCTTTAATTTTATTTTAGTGATGCTACTTTAGCATTATACCAATAGCCATGGACGATTCGGTGATGAGGTACATGTCTAAGAAAGCAGCTAAAATAAAGATTGAAAGATTCTAGTGGGAAAGGAAGATTTATTTTGACACTTATTTTGTATTCACAAGCCGACTAATTATGTTTAACTTCGTTGTTAGAACATAATTGTGAATACATACAGATATGAATAATTTTGAATCAAGTATGCTCTTTTTATTTTATTTTGAGAAAATAGATCGTTGATTAGTGAAATAAAATAAATTTGAGGTATAACGAGTAAAATGTCCTCATAAATTTGTTTTGAATTGAGCTGCTATATATCCTTAATCGGTGTATGGCTCTGAGCTCTTATTTAATATGCTCGTTGGTCACACGATCCATTTTCTTGTATGAAATTGGTGATATATGATTGTGATAAATCTAGGCAAGATGTTTAGCCCTCATGTGCGAGTGGGAGATGTAAGAATTTATATATATAGGTTAATGGTAATGGGTCGCCTATGAGGGCCGACCCGACCCGACCCGACCCAAACAATTCAAATTGGTAATTTGAATTTATGGAGTGAGTGGTTATTTTTCTAAATAACTTCCATAATCCCACTCCACAATATTATTGATGATATACAAAGGGCCGAGACTTAGTTCTTCAAGATTATTGAAACAAAATCATATCATGGCGTCGTGACATTGAAGTGTATTAATATATCCGGAACAAAGTAAGTAATTCAACTACAAAGATCCTAAATCAAAGTATAAATTATACGATATTCGAGTTAGATTTTCCGTCATTAACAAAACGTTTGAGGAATTGATGAAGGTGATGACAGTGGTTGTGACCTGCCTTAAGGATTGGCTCTGTCGTTTCAAGTCAATCAGTCAATGAATTCTGGTTCAATTTCATAGGATAAAGAGCCAAAACAAACATAAGAGGTGTCTCAAGCTGGCAAGAATCAACGCTTGGAATAGCCTCGGGATAACCAACATGTGACGGAAGATAAATTTACTCCTCTGCATTTGAGAGATGATGATTAGTGGACAAAGAACCATAACCGCAATAATGGTAAGGAAATGGCCAATCAAGTTTTGGTTGTGACCTCTCCTAATGTGCTGCAACCAGTTATGTATGAGGATGTAGGGTTGCAGAGAATATCAATGTTGAATTCGGGGATTAGTGCCATGGGGTAGTGTATCCTCCACACCCATTAAGACAAGTTATGGTCTTGAGTTTCGACATTGTGCCTGATGTCATTCTAAAATTGTATCGCCTAGGGGTGGGGCCAATGAATAGTCTGGAATTTCACAAACCCATGCCCCAATGTTGTTGACTAGGACGACCCTGATCCATGAGGGTATGATTTTTCCTTACTTTACATTATAATCACGAGATGATGGGAAGTCTAGTGTGGAAGACAAAGTTTACAATCCAATGTGGTGAGTTAGCAAACTGAGACAATTTTGCTAATTATAAACTCACGTTGTTTCCTAACTTCCTGACTAGCACTGCGTTCATGTGGTATGCTTCATTACCTCGAAATTCTATTATGATATGACATGATATGGAACGACAATTCCACAATAAATATTTAAGGAAAAAAAACATATTGGCATAGAAGAGTTTTATAGGGAGATTCAAATGTGTGGGGTGTAATGACCTGAATCCTTGTTTTGAATGAAGTATTAATTAAGAGATAAATAATGAGTTGTTAATTAAGTAGTATTAAGGAATTGATTATCGGGATCAAGCTGTTGGGATCCCTGAATTTAAAAATGGATAACCCGATCTCCTTCAGATTTCATTATCTCGAGAAATCCAGCCAGACAAATGAGATTTTGACACGTGGCAGATAAGATTGATTCGGATTTTCTGAAATAGTCCGGATGCAGCCTATAAATGGAAGCCGAATTTTTTTGTTTCCTTCACAGCATTCTTCAGAGAGAGTTCTAGCCATACCTTAGTTTCTAGTCAGTTTCTAGGGCACTTTCGTGTCGGGAAGTTTCGGAGCTAGTGTCGACTCGAGGAGGCTATAACGTCCCGAAAATCGAAAATTTCACGCGAACCATATGCATGCAAATTATTAAATTTATTTTCTATTTTATTAAATTGTTTTAAAACATTAAATGCATGTTTATTCCATTAATTTGTGTTTAATCATTTTTATGCATTCTATGCATTATTATTGCACGGTAGGATTTAATTCATGAAATTTTCCTAAGTTTATGCATTAGGGTTTCTAGGTGCATTTCGCGTTCAAACGAGGATCAGAGAACGAAGAATTTTCAGGAAAATTATTTTATTACACAATTTATTTTTATAAATAATTTTAAAACGTTTTTAAGTATATCTTTCAAAATGGGTATTTTTACTAGCATGATTTTAATTTTTAACGGTACACGAATTTTTATCGAATGGGGAGACTTTTTCAGGGTTCGGCTATTTTCCAACGCGAAATATTTGAGAGTGTGTTTGGATTTAATGGGCTTACTTTAAAGCTTGTTGGGCTTAATTATCTTTTTAAACCTTTAAAATAAATTTAAGGGCCCATTAGTTGGTTTATTAACCATTTTTATATTATATAACTTACCCTAAACCACTTCTTAACCTAAACAAATCCTCCATCAGCCGCTCACCTCCTCCAATTGGCCATCTCTTTCGTGAATTCCAGCAGCAAGATTTCGGTGCTCCATTTTTCCTCCAAGCTCCAGCTTTTCTCCCCCGCCTCGTGTCCCTTCGAGCATTTGTACATCAAATGTTTAATCAGGAACGCATGTATCACCCTTTTCTCTTCATACACGCTGATAGTATGCTGATATTTTATTCAAATGCATGTAGTATTTCGATCTAGTTCTGTATCACCTTTCTATGCAAGATTTTTGCCATGTATCGCATCATTGTGTTAACCATTCATGTTTCCTTCATGCTGTGTGCAAGAGGCTGCGTTTTTTTGGTTTCAGGTGGGCTATGCAAGTCGTGTATTCTGATGTCTAAGTGCTGGGGTTTCTGGTTGCCAAGCTCGAGGGGAACTCTTCGGGTCTAGTATGGGGTGAGCGTTTGAGGATAAGATCGAGGGATTTGAATGGCTGGCTGTGCATGGCTCGAAACCATCCTTGAAACCGATCCTCTTGGGTCAGTGGAAGGGGCTGAGCACAGCTGGTCGCGTTCCATAGGCAGATCGAAGGAGCTTATGGAGGGGGCTTGGGTAGCTTGTTCTTGGAGGGGGACGTAGGGTGCTTGTGTGAGGCGGCTTCTTGGGCAGTAAGGTAGCTAGAATTGGTGCAAGAGGGCTTAGTGGGTTCGGTCTTGAGTCCAGCAAGGGTGGTTGGGTACTTGACCATTTAGTTTGTAAGATGGGACCGATAGAATAAAGATTAGTGCCCAAGATTTTCCAAATGAGGGTTGCTGGATTTTTCAGCCACGGTCCATGGTCATTTTCTAAAGTTTAGAGGTCTGGTTTTTTAAGTTTTAGGGCCTTTTAAATGTATAATAAGTATGGTAAGAAGTTGGGAAATAGTTGGTTAAGTTTCGGTTTGTTTCGGGTTAAAACCGAGACTTCGATCCATGTTTTAAAACGAATCGGTTAAGTTGTAAATTTGGGTCGAATTTGTTGGATCTAATTTTCTACAAGCCCAAACGCAGCAGAAGTTTTTAAAATTTTTATTTTATTTTGAAAAAAAAATAATTTTGCTTTAGGTGCTCGTATGATTTAACATAACATACATAGGATGTTAGAAAATTATACCTTTGGTGAATAAATCACTGGACTCCAACTAATCCGGTATAAACGGATTAGCTCTTGTTGATTCCTTACGAACTTTCTTCGATGAAATCCTCCTATCAAGTCCACGACTAGATAGTATGTTCCTCTTTCAAATTGCACTAGAGAATGTGAAAGAGATTTTGCGTAGGAGAGAAAATTATGAGAGACGGCTCAAACCATAAAATAATTCAAGAGGTGGCCGAAAATTTTTTTTTGTTTTGAGTGGAGGCTCACGTAAATTTGATGTTGTGGTGGGCTAGGTTTAGAGCTTTGCATGTATTATTTATAATTAAATAATATCTTAATTACATAATTAACATTAATGGGTTTGATTTAATTAATTGGGCTAGTCCAACTAGTTAAATTAATTTAGTCAAAGCCCATCAAAACTTTAATTCTTCATTATGTTGGATTTGTACTCCTACAAGCCCATTAAACATAGTACCCACCATTTTTTAATTTATTAATTAATTAACTCAACTTTTGAGCTTAATAAATTAAATACATTATAAATTCAACACTTGAATTTATTATTTAAATTATAAATTCAACTCCTTGAATTTTTATCACCTCCAAAATTTAATATTCAATAAACCCAACATTTGAGTTTAATAAATTAAATTCTCAAATTTTATAAATTCAACTCCTTGAATTTATTCTCTCAAAATTTAATTATCATAAATTCAACTCCTTGAATATACTATATAATATAAATTCAACTTCTTGAATTTATTCTCTCAACGGGAACAAATAATCCAATACTTGTACGACCCTCAATTGTTCAGGGATACAGCTAGCCGTGTGTAAGGCTTGGAGATTTAGTTATCGTAATCAGATGGATTCGTTGATAATTAAGATGATTGTAGATGTATTTCATTGGACTAGAGAAGAAAGGGAAATGTATAATAAAGATGTGAAAGATAGTCAAAAGAATAAGTAAGGCCGAAGCTATGGCGCATATGCGCGAAGGAATGCGTGCATATGCATGAGAATTCCAGTAGCATTGGCGCATATGCGCGGAAAGAGTGGCGCATATGCGCGACATGTACAGCAGCCTTGGCGCATATGCACGAGAGTAGTGGCGCATATGCGCGGAGCGTCCAGAACCATTGGCGCATATGCGCGAGTTTAGTGGCGCATATGCGCGAGTGTGAAATTCTGCCAAGTTGTCGAGACAGTAGGTCTCGCGCACATGCGCGAGTAATGCCGCGCATATGCGCGAGACGTGTAATACAAAGGATTTGCCATGTGTCTTGAATCATGCAATATATATATAAGTTGGCTTCGATTCTTTCTTCATTTCAGCAGAAAGGCTCGAGAATTCAAAGGGGAAAAGCTTCATTTCTTCCTACTTTCAAATTGTGCTCTTACAAGATTTAGTAACCCAAATTCAAATCAGACTTCGGTTTTGAGCTTCTCTCTTCATTATCTACAAAGTGATGTAAGTTTTATTCGATTTCAGTAAGTTTTGAAATTCAGATATTGGGGAAATGAGAATATGATAGTTATATTGTGTTCTTGGCATATTGAGCATGATATATTTGTAAACGGATCAAAGAAAGGATATCATATGCATTTCCTATGAATTTCAGTATGATTTATGAATTGTTGGGATAGGATTTATTGTGTTTTGGATGGATATTGTATTGGGTTATGAATTAGAATGATTGAGGATGAGATAATATTGATATCTGTTAAGATTTGGATTGACCGGTATCGAGAATTACGTCGTTATGCCGTCAGATTGTATTGAGATCACGTAGTGACTTGGTTATGTGTTGATTTAGATTAGAAATTGATAGAGTGCGTATCCACATTTCCATTTCAGATTCGTATTGGCGACCGTGACAGCGATTCTACGACGAAAGGTATAGTACATGTTTTGTTTGGGGAATCACGACTCAAATAAGATCACATTTGAGTTTCCCAACCAAAATCACATACTTGTTTTATTGTTCATACCTTGATATGATTATGATTGTTATAGATTTGTTTATAGAACTTGTATTCAGATCTTGCTATGCTTTGTTTACAGATCGTGTAGCATTGCATTATGCTTGTTTACAGATTTTGTATTCATGCATTAAGATAGGGCAGTCTGGAGATCAGGCAGACTACTAGATGTTCGGCGATATCTCAGCTTAGGGGAAGATCACCGCCCCTATTGTAGACGCGGATACAGATCAGGCCGAAGTCTAGGAATAAGACGTACAGCACCTCGATTGGTAGGGTAGGTGACAGCCAGTGACGTCTTATTCACAACGGGATCCCTAGAGTTCTACTCGAGTCGAGTCTAGACATGATTAGATTCACATTGCATGATTTTATATGAATGACATTCATATTCGCATGTTTCATGTTTAGGTTGTTTATATGCATGTTACATGTTTATACTGGGATTTGTTCTCACCGGTTTTCCGGCTGTTGTTATGTCTATATGTGTGCATAACAACAGGTGGGGCAGGATCTGGGTCACGACAGAGATGAGCGATGGACATAGCGTGGTGATCTCGGGCGCAGCAGAGGACTAGTGGTTCTTTTGGCTAGACTTGTACTACCGTTTGGTTATAGATGGTACTGGACACTAGTTGTACGAACAAGACTTGTATTTTATGTTTGTATATTATGCTAATGTAATAAAATAGAGACATGTTTTATGCCTAGTTAGTAACATTTGATTGAATGTTAAAAAGCGAAAATTTGACCCACATTTTATATTAATGATCCATTTAATCCCAAGAAAAAGAATTAGAGCCCGGGTCCCCACAACAGGTGGTATCAGAGCAGATAGTTCCTTTAGACTGAGATGGGATAGAATGAGCGGGGTAGATCGAGTCTTTTCCTTGCTTTATGATGTGCTAGCATGATTTAATGCTTTCCTTATATGTGTGCGTGTTATTTGATTTGATTATAACATGTGATTAACTGAATCAGAACTGATTCTAGATCAGCGGTAACTGACTAGAGGATGGCTGAGACAGTTGTATATTTGTATACTAATCCTTTGGATTATTAGATATGCCACCTAGAAGAGCAGCAGTACCTCTACGACCCACAGCACCAGAACAGGGGAGCACATCCGGAGATCCTATGGATGTTACGGCGACCCCTATGGAGACGTTGCTGAAGCGATTCCAATCCTTTCGACCTCCCACATTAAAAGGTACCGAGAATGCCATCGAGTGCGAAAGTTGGCTTGAGGACATTGAAATGTTATTCGACTCTTTGGAGTACAGTGACGAGAAGAGAATAAAGCTAATTGGCCATCAATTGCAAGATATAGCCAAGAATTGGTGGTTGAACATTAAGAGAGCTTTAGAGCAGCGGGGTACCGAGATTACTTGGAAGGGATTCAAGACGGAGTTCTATTTACGGTTCTTTCCCATCTCTTACCGTAAAGACAAAGGTGCTGAATTTGCCAATTTGAGGCAAGGGCAATTAAACATTGAGGAGTACGTTGCCAAATTTTCCTCCCTGCTTCGTTTTGCACCCCATGTTTCAGGAAATGATGAGGCCATGGCAGATCAGTTTATAAATGGCCTGAATCCAGATATCTTTACGTTGGTCAATACTGGGAGACCCGATAATTTCTCGGATGCATTGAATCGAGCCAAGGGTGCAGAAGCAAGATTGTTGAGGCAGCGGAGTGCTCCTTATATTGCTCCGATACCGAGACCACCAGCACCTCCATCCCAAGTTCCTCCTCCTCGATTCGAAAGCGGTGGTAGTAGTTGTGGACGCAAAGAACAGCTGAAGGCGAAGGAGAAACAGTTTAAGCGACCTGGGAGCAGTTCGTCCAGCTCCAGCGGATCAAGACAGACTGGGTTTGATCAAAGTTCAAGGACTTCAGGTGTCTACTGTAATTTTTGTGGAGGTAGGCATGCGATTGAACAGTGCCAGGGAGTTACAGGCCGATGCAACATTTGTAGGCAACCGGGGCATTTTGCCAAAGTCTGTCCCCAGAGGAGCGTACAGCAAGGCCAGAGTGGAAGAGCATCCGGTTCCGTACCTCAGTTTGAGCGGCAGGCATCATCGGTCCACTCTTTTCAGCCTCCACCAGCACAGACCCAACCCAGAGCTCGAGGTAGTCAGACGGTGAGTCAACCTCCGAGGCAACAGGCCCAAGTGTTTGCATTGACCGAAGAGCAAGCACAAGATGCACCAGATGATGTTATAGCAGGTAATTGTCTCCTTTATGGTTATCCTGCTTATATCTTGATAGATACAGGTGCATCACATACATTCATTTCAGAGCGATTTGCATTGTTGCATTCATTGCCTGTTGAGCCTTTGCTAGATGTTGTATCTATTACTTCTCCGTTGGGAAGTGGGTTGATTTCCGTAACTACGGTTAGACATTGCATTCTACAGTTTGAGGGGCATGAAATTGACCTAGAGTGTATAGTGTTGGGTCTGGCTGATTTTGATTGTATAGTCGGTATTGACATGCTAACAAAGTACAGAGCTACCGTGGATTGTTTCCACAAGATTGTCAGATTCAGACCCGAGATGACAGACGAGTGGAAATTCTACGGGAAGGGTTCCAGATCTCGGATTCCCTTGATTTCGGCTCTTACTATGAACAGATTATTGCAAAAAGGAGCAGATGGTTTCTTTATTTTTGCTGTAGACATGCAGAAGACGAGCCCGATATTGGCAGATATACCAGTAGTGCGGGAATTCCCAGATATTTTTCCAGATGAGATCCCAGGATTACCTCCGGTTCGTAAGGTAGATTTCAGTATTGATCTTACACCAGGTACCGTCCCTATTTCGAGAGCTCCGTATAGGATGGCACCCATCGAACTAAAAGAATTGAAAGCACAATTAGAAGATCTGCTGGCCAAGGGATATATCAGACCTAGTGTATCTCCTTGGGGCGCTCCGGTGCTGTTTGTGCGGAAGAAAGACGGTTCGATGCGATTGTGTATAGACTACCGGCAGCTGAACAAGGCAACGATCAAGAATAAATATCCTTTGCCTAGGATCGATGACCTATTTGATCAGTTGCAAGGATCCTCGGTGTATTCGAAGATTGATTTGCGTTCTGGGTATCATCAGCTCAGAGTTCGAGATATAGACATACCAAAGACAGCATTTAGAACCAGGTATGGACATTACGAATTTATTGTCATGCCTTTCGGTTTAACCAATGCTCCTGCGGTATTTATGGGCTTGATGAACCAAGTGTTTCAGAAATATTTGGATGAATTTTTCATTGTTTTCATCGATGATATTTTGGTGTATTCGAAGAACAGAAATGAGCATGCAGAGCATCTCAGAATTGTGTTGCAGACACTGAGAAATGAGAGATTGTATGCTAAATTGTCAAAGTGTGAGTTTTGGTTGAATCGAGTTGTATTCTTGGGGCATATCATTTCTGGGGATGGTATTTCGGTTGATCCAGGTAAAGTGGAAGCTGTGATCAGTTGGTCGAGACCGACTTCTGTACCAGAAATACGCAGTTTCATGGGCCTAGCCGGATACTACAGAAGATTTATCAAAGATTTCTCCAGTATTGCAAAGCCAATAACTCAATTGACGCAAAAGAATGCACCATTTGTTTGGTCAGAGGAGTGTGAGTCTAGCTTTGTTGAATTGAAGAAAAGGCTGACCAGTGCTCCAGTACTGACGATACCTTCAGGTACGGGTGATTTCGTTGTATATTGTGATGCTTCTCATAGAGGTTTGGGATGTGTTCTTATGCAGCGAGGCCATGTGATCGCATATGCCTCGAGACAATTAAAACCACATGAAGTTCGATACCCCATTCATGATCTTGAATTGGCGGCTATCGTATTTGCATTAAAGATTTGGCGTCATTATCTCTACGGCGAGAAATTTGAGATATTTTCCGATCACAAGAGCCTAAAGTACCTATTCTCTCAATCAGAACTGAACATGAGGCAGCGTAGATGGCTAGATCTTCTGAAAGACTTTGACTGTGAAATCAAATATTATCCAGGGAAGTCAAATGCAGCAGCAGATGCCTTGAGTCGTAAGGTATGTTCTTTGTCCTTATCGACGATAGGTGTTAACAAGTTAGTTGAAAATTGCTGTACATCTGGATTAGAATTTGATACAGATAGTAAGCCACTGCGACTTTTTACGATCCAAGTTGAGCCCAATTTGATTATGAGGATCAAGGAAGCAAAAAGAACCGATCAGAATGTGCAGAAATCAATCCAAATGGTCAGATCAGGGCATGTATCAGAATATCAGGTACGAGATCATGTGTTGTACGTGAATAACCGTCTAGTTGTGCCAGATGTTGCAGATTTGAGACAGCAGATTCTGACAGAGGCACATTGTAGTCGGTTCAGCATTCATCCGGGTGGCATGAAGATGTACAACGACTTGAAGACACAGTTCTGGTGGAAGCAAATGAAGTCGGACATTGCCGAATTTGTGTCTAAGTGTTTGAACTGCCAACAGGTGAAAGCCGAGAGGAAGAAGCCTGGTGGATTACTTCAGAGTTTATCTATTCCAGAATGGAAATGGGATCACATTTCCATGGATTTTGTGACGAAGTTACCTAGATCATCCAAAGGCTGTGATGCGATTTGGGTCATTATTGACAGATTGACCAAATCTGCTTGTTTCATTCCGTACAGAATGACGTATAGACAAGATCAGATGGCGGAGATTTATATTCGAGAGGTAGTCAGATTGCATGGAGTTCCGAAGTCTATCATATCAGATCGTGATCCACGATTCACTTCACACTTCTGGCACAGTTTACAACAGGCCTTAGGTACGACATTACACCTGAGTACTGCTTACCATCCTCAGACAGACGGACAGTCAGAGCGGACTATCCAGACTTTAGAGGATATGTTGAGAGCCGTCGTGTTAGATTTTGGCATTGGTTGGCAAGATTCCCTACCTCTTTGCGAATTCTCTTACAATAATAGCTATCAGACGAGTATCGAGATGGCACCGTTTGAAGCTTTGTATGGCAAGAAGTGCAGATCTCCGCTATACTGGGATGACGTTTCAGAGGTACCAGAACTTGGGCCAGATATGATTCGTGACATGACAGAGAAGGTGAAACTCATTCAGACGAGGATGAAGATAGCACAAGATCGACAAGCAAAGTATGCCAATATCAGACGTAGACCATTAGTTTTTGAGGCGGGAGATAGAGTATTCTTAAAGATTTCTCCATTCAGAGGCATTGTTCGATTTGGCAAACGCGGGAAACTATCTCCTCGATACATTGGTCCTTACGAGATTCTTGAGAAGATTGGCGATCGAGCTTATCGACTTGCACTTCCTCCTTCTCTATCCGGGATACATGATGTCTTTCATGTATCGATGTTGCGTAAGTATATGCCAGATATTTCTCATGTCATTCAGCCTGACGAAGCTGAGCTTGATCAGACCTTAAGCTACGTGGAACAACCGATACAGATTCTTGATCGGAAAGAAAAGAAGCTCAGAACGAAGAATATTCCACTCGTGAAAGTTCAATGGAGTCGTCATGGCATTGAGGAAGCGACATGGGAGACAGAAGCCAACATGCGACAAACACACCCCGAATTATTTCAATAATGTAAGTATTGATCTAACTTTGATATTATTACTTTTGATGCTTTCATTGATAGAATGAGGTGCGATTTCGAGGGCGAAATCATTTCTTAGAGGGGGAGAAATGTAAGGCTTGGAGATTTAGTTATCGTAATCAGATGGATTCGTTGATAATTAAGATGATTGTAGATGTATTTCATTGGACTAGAGAAGAAAGGGAAATGTATAATAAAGATGTGAAAGATAGTCAAAAGAATAAGTAAGGCCGAAGCTATGGCGCATATGCGCGAAGGAATGCGTGCATATGCATGAGAATTCCAGTAGCATTGGCGCATATGCGCGGAAAGAGTGGCGCATATGCGCGACATGTACAGCAGCCTTGGCGCATATGCGCGAGAGTAGTGGCGCATATGCGCGGAGCGTCCAGAACCATTGGCGCATATGCGCGAGTTTAGTGGCGCATATGCGCGAGTGTGAAATTCTGCCAAGTTGTCGAGACAGTAGGTCTCGCGCACATGCGCGAGTAATGCCGCGCATATGCGCGAGACGTGTAATACAAAGGATTTGCCATGTGTCTTGAATCATGCAATATATATATAAGTTGGCTTCGATTCTTTCTTCATTTCAGCAGAAAGGCTCGAGAATTCAAAGGGGAAAAGCTTCATTTCTTCCTACTTTCAAATTGTGCTCTTACAAGATTTAGTAACCCAAATTCAAATCAGACTTCGGTTTTGAGCTTCTCTCTTCATTATCTACAAAGTGATGTAAGTTTTATTCGATTTCAGTAAGTTTTGAAATTCAGATATTGGGGAAATGAGAATATGATAGTTATATTGTGTTCTTGGCATATTGAGCATGATATATTTGTAAACGGATCAAAGAAAGGATATCATATGCATTTCCTATGAATTTCAGTATGATTTATGAATTGTTGGGATAGGATTTATTGTGTTTTGGATGGATATTGTATTGGGTTATGAATTAGAATGATTGAGGATGAGATAATATTGATATCTGTTAAGATTTGGATTGACCGGTATCGAGAATTACGTCGTTATGCCGTCAGATTGTATTGAGATCACGTAGTGACTTGGTTATGTGTTGATTTAGATTAGAAATTGATAGAGTGCGTATCCACATTTCCATTTCAGATTCGTATTGGCGACCGTGACAGCGATTCTACGACGAAAGGTATAGTACATGTTTTGTTTGGGGAATCACGACTCAAATAAGATCACATTTGAGTTTCACAACCAAAATCACATACTTGTTTTATTGTTCATACCTTGATATGATTATGATTGTTATAGATTTGTTTATAGAACTTGTATTCAGATCTTGCTATGCTTTGTTTACAGATCGTGTAGCATTGCATTATGCTTGTTTACAGATTTTGTATTCATGCATTAAGATAGGGCAGTCTGGAGATCAGGCAGACTACTAGATGTTCGGCGATATCTCAGCTTAGGAGAAGATCACCGCCCCTATTGTAGACGCGGATACAGATCAGGCCGAAGTCTAGGAATAAGACGTACAGCACCTCGATTGGTAGGGTAGGTGACAGCCAGTGACGTCTTATTCACAACGGGATCCCTAGAGTTCTAGTCGAGTCGAGTCTAGACATGATTAGATTCACATTGCATGATTTTATATGAATGACATTCATATTCGCATGTTTCATGTTTAGATTGTTTATATGCATGTTACATGTTTATACTGGGATTTGTTCTCATCGGTTTTCCGGCTGTTGTTATGTCTGTATGTGTGCATAACAACAGGTGGGGCAGGATCTGGGTCACGACAGAGATGAGCGATGGACATAGCGTGGTGATCTCGGGCGCAGCAGAGGACTAGTGGTTTTTTGGCTAGACTTGTACTACCGTTTGGTTATAGATGGTACTGGACACTAGTTGTACGAACAAGACTTGTATTTTATGTTTGTATATTATGCTAATGTAATAAAATAGAGACATGTTTTATGCCTAGTTAGTAACATTTGATTGAATGTTAAAAAGCGAAAATTTGACCCACATTTTATATTAATGATCCATTTAATCCCAAGAAAAAGAATTAGAGCCCGGGTCCCCACACCGTGGGTTCACAACTCTTTGTGATTCAGGACATAATCCTTAATTCGGGCTTACCCTAGTCAGCCTCATTCTTTTCACCAACACCTTGATCAAGAATGTCAGAACTCATTTCTGATTGTACCCATCGGATCATGGTAAGAGCGTCTAGTAGCATCGCGCCATGTTCCCCTAGGTATCACTGATAGTGCCTGCAAGAACCAGTCAATTATGATTAACGTACAGCACGGTCCCTTCATCTCATATATCCCGATCGAATCTCCAACCATTGGTTCATCGAGGGTTGCATATTAATTCGATAAATTTGTGATAACTATAATAGTGGCATCGCGTGTACTATTTGGAGAACTCTTTCTCCAACGTACGTCTCGTACTCTGGCCAGAGATTCCATGCACTATTATTTCATTAGATCACATAGGATATCCACACCCGTAGGTGAGCAGTGAATCCCCGACTACAATGCACTGGCTCCTATATGTGTCGCAACTGTACCCAACCTCGCCACCTGATGACTCTCCTGGAGCCGGTAAACGAGTCAAAGCACAGCCCTAGCATATAGAGCCTCAGTGTTGTCCCGGGTCGTAAGGACTAATGGTGTACAATCATAACCACGGACTTATCCTATCGATAAATGAAAACCACTTGAAAAGTCCGAGGGAGGGTAGTTCGATATAATCATCATATGACTACCCATCTGCATGTTTGGACATCTCTATGCCCTTACTAAAAACGCATTACACAACATCACAGATGCTAGTCTCGAGCTCAAGCGACCTTTATCCATGTTTTAGGCGGCTGAATCGACTAGTAACGAATTTAGATCATACAGTATATACAAACGAGTTTCAACATCGAATTACGATTCATTTGTATTAAATTATAATCAAAGTCTTTATCTATGTTTGATAACATGGGTATACAGATAAAGAAATAACAAACCATGAAATAATGAATTATATTAAAATAAAGATTGTTTATTACAATTGAGTCAATAAAATTCCTAGCCAACAGTTGGCTTGCAGGGCATCTACTCTAACAATCTCCCACTTGCCCTAGATCCAACTACCCATAAACTTTAATCTCATTTCTTCGCGATGCTTCTCAAACAATGGTCCTGGCAAGGGCTTCGTAAGTGGATCGGCAACGTTATCTGCTGTAGTGACCCGTTCCAGAATCACCTACTAATCAAAAACTAAGCATGCAATTAACCTAATTAATTATAATCAGAGATAACAGCGGAAATATGGCCAACAACAATAGTTATACAACCCAATCGAAATCGAAGTCTAGACTAACTCAAAATGAAATATCCAGTACAACCATATCGAATCAAATGGAAAACACTGAAAACTAAACCAACCAGCTACTCAACGTCCTCCTCCTGCTCCTCCTGAGCCATCCAACCTGAGGCCTGCCCCGTGGGAATGGGGTGTCCAAGAATAAACAAAACCGAGGACGTGAGCGATAAGAACGCCCAGTACAAAAGTATGAGTATACAAACCTATATGAAATGCACATGCTATGATATGATACCAGGGTAGTCAAGAAACAGGAATCACAAAGGATCTCAAAATGCTCAGTCTAGAGGCGCCAAGTGGATAGTGCCGCGCGGTCCAACCTCTGGGTCACTGCATCCACTACAAGACAGACGTGGACCTAAAATGTCCCGGACCACCGAAGCCCTCCCGACCCGTCGGCCACTGTGTACTCTCGGTGTCCATGCGTCCACAAGACAGGGCTGAGCGGCCCCAAGATATAGCTTATCTCGAAAGAGATACAGCTCAACAGTAAAGGCTATCTCGAAGGAGATACGGCTCAACATGATATGCAATATGCATCATAACTCGTGACATAATAGCATGCATCATATGACATATAACAATGCAGCAAATACTCATGCAACACATATATGAATGTATACTCAACCAGGATATCTCGGATAGTACTTTCGTACCTCTATCACAGCAAGCCTAGCCTTACGCAACACCGCTAATCAGGTCTAGCACAAGCCTACGCATCAAAAGCATACTCAATCAATACTACCATGCTCGACTAGCAAAACCAGTACTCCCTAGTACTACCAAAGGTTTAGGGTTTACCTTCGTCCGTCGACAGCCCTTTGATGTCGATTGCCTTGAAACTCAGGCGCCGCTACGCTACTACTCCTGGCAGCTCTTGGCTATCGCTCGACCAACAACTAACCCTAGAAACCTTCCAAATCCTCTCAACTATGAGGCAAAAAATCATGAATTGGCAAGTCACAAATGAGAAATCCGAGCACTATTTATAGGCCATGTTCGGATCCTCCGAACAACACTTCGGAACGTCCGAACGCTACGTGTCCATTGGCTCTTGACAGCTCATGATCGGATCCTCCGATCATACACTTCGGACCGTCCGAACATGCATGGAAAAAAGACGTGTCGATCAACACTTGACACCTATGATCGGATTCACCGAACTACACTTCGGATCGTCCGAACTCTTCGGTGCTTCCGAACCCTCTTCGGTCCGTCCGATCATGACCATAGCCAAAATTATACCTTAAACCTTCTTAATCACCATTACTCCGTTAATTACCCAATTTGGAATTCGGGCTACTACATTCTCCCCCCCTTAAAAGATTTCGTCCTCGAAATCAGGCTTAGAGAATGAACAAAACGAAATAACAACATCATTAATACATCTCAATTGTTGTTGAATACAACTGATACTATGATTACAACTGAAAACACAAACTTATACAAAGCACAACTCAAAAGAGCTCTGGATGCTCCGAACGCATACGACTCTCTAACTCCCAAGTAGCTTCTTCAGTGCCTCGACGCTGCCACTGCACTAAGACAAGAGGAATGATCTTATTCCGCAACACCTTATCTTTGCGATCTAGAATCTGAACTGGTCGCTCCACGTAAGACAAATCCGTATCAAGTTGAACTTCAGATGGATGTAAGATGTGCGACTCATCTGCTACATAACGTCTCAACAAGGATACGTGGAACACATCATGAATACTTGATAGGTACGGCGGCAACGAAAGTCTGTAAGCTAAATCTCCCACACATTCCAGTATCTCGAATGGACCAATAAATCTCGGAGACAGCTTACCCTTGAGACCAAATCTCAAAATCCTGCGAAAAGGCGAAACTCGGAGAAACACCTTCTCACCTGGCTGAAAATGAAGAGGTCGACGCTTTGTGTTCGCATAACTAGCCTGTCGATCCTGAGCAGTCTTAATCCGCTTCTTGATTACTGCAACCTTATCTATAGCCTGCTGGACTAACTCCGGTCCCTCTACCTGTCGTTCCCCGACTTCATCCCAGAATAATGGAGTACGACAACGTCGCCCGTACAACGCCTCAAATGGTGCCATACCAATACTACGATGATAGCTGTTGTTGTACGCGAACTCAATCAAAGGCAAATGATCCTGCCAAGCGGGTCCGAAATCCATAACACAGGCTCGCAACATATCCTCAAGCGTACGGATAGTCCTCTCTGATTGACCGTCAGTCTCCGGATGATAAGCAGTACTCAGACTCAGTGTAGTACCCAAAGCTGACTGGAAACTACCCCAAAACCGTGAGGTAAAACGAGGATCTCTGTCACTAACAATACTGACAGGCACTCCATGCAAACGTACAATCTCCTGAATGTACAATCGAGCCATACGATCGACAGTGAAATCACGATTATACGGCAGAAAATGAGCAGACTTGGTGAGTCGATCCACCACTACCCAGATAGCATCGCTGTTCCTTGAAGATAATGGCAAGGGAGTAATGAAATCCATCGTAATATGCTCCCACTTCCATTCTGGAATAGGTAAGTTCAACAACAATCCTCCCGGTCGACGGTGCTCTGCCTTAACCTGCTGGCAAACTAGACACTTGGAGACAAACTGATACACGCTGCGCTTCATCCCTTTCCACCAAAACCGCATCCTCAAGTCTCTATACATCTTGTTGCTTCCTGGATGAACACTTAACTTGCTTCGATGCGCCTGAGACAATATCTCGTCCCTCAAAGTGTCATCCTCTGGTACTACAACCCGATTAGATAAGCACAGAAGACCATTGGACTGATAATGGAAATTGCTATCACCACCAACTAACCGAGCTAATCTCTGAGTCTTGAGATCAGACATCTGAGCTTCTCGAATCCGAGTGAACAAATTGGGCTCAGATAAAATGGTAGCAACACGAATGCTCTCCATACCTCTCCGATGCTTGAAGTTAAACCCCAACGAGCAACTATCCTGGATGGCACTAGTCATAGCACAAATCTGAAGTGCAGAGGCTCTCACCTTGCGACTAAGCGCATCAGCTGTGAGATTCGCAGAACCTGGATGGTACTTGATCTCGCAATCATAATCCTTCAGCAAATCCATCCAACGACGTTGCCTCATGTTCAACTCAGCCTGAGTGAACAGATATTTCAGACTCTTATGATCAGTAAAGATTTCAAACTGAACACCGTACAAATAATGACGCCAAATCTTCAGCGCAAACACAATAGCTGCCAATTCCAGATCATGAGTGGGATACTTCTCCTCGTGAGATTTCAGCTGTCTGGAAGCATAAGCAATCACATGACCGTTTTGCGTCAACACACACCCTAAGCCTTGAGTGGAGGCATCGGTGTAAACACTGAAACCATCAGATCCTGACGGTAACGCCAAAACAGGTGCAGAAGTCAGAAGTCGACGAAGCTCTCTGAAACTATCTTCGCACTCGGATGACCACTCAAATGGAACATCCCTCCGAGTAAGTTGCGTCAATGGTCTGGCTATCTGAGAGAAATTCACGATGAAGCGACGATAATACCCTGCCAGACCTAGAAAACTACGGATCTCAGCCACCGTCGTCGGACGTGACCAATTCAGCACTGCTTCAATCTTGCTGGGATCCACAGAAACTCCTTCCTTGGAAATCACATGACCAAGGAATACCACACGATCAATCCAGAACTCGCACTTACTCAGCTTAGCATATAATTGCTTCTCGCGAAGAATCTGCAACACAATCCTCAAGTGTTGGGCATGCTCTTCCACACTGTGGGAATAGATCAAGATATCGTCAATGAAAACCACCACAAACTGATCCAGAAAATCTCGGAAGACTCGGTTCATCAGATCCATGAACACCGCTGGCGCATTCGTCAATCCGAATGGCATAACTAGAAACTCGTAATGCCCATAACGAGTACGAAATGCAGTCTTGGAAATATCATCATCTCTGACTCTCATCTGATGATAACCCGATCGCAAGTCGATCTTGGAGTAAACAGAAGTACCCTGAAGCTGATCGAACAAGTCATCAATACGGGGTAAAGGGTACTTGTTTTTGATCGTCACCCGATTCAGCTGGCGATAATCAATGCACAACCGCATCGATCCATCCTTCTTCTTGACAAACAAGACTGGAGCTCCCCAAGGCGAAACACTCGGGCGAATATAACCCTTATCAAGAAGATCCTGCAATTGCTGCTTCAGCTCTCTCATCTCTGACGGAGCAAGACGATAGGGGGCACGAGAAATCGGTGCAGTCCCTGGCATTAAATCTATGCCAAATTCCACCTCTCTAACCGGAGGAAAACCAGGAATCTCATCTGGGAAAACATCAGGAAATTCACAAACTACTGGAATATCCTCTAGACCAACACTACCTGTGGATGAATCAATCGCATAGATGAGGTAGCCTTCCCCGCCCGACTCTAAAGCACGACAGGCTTTCAGAGCAGATACCACTGGCATCGGAGGTCGCGCTCCCTCACCATAGAAAAACCAACTAGAGCTTTCAGTCGTACGAAACTGAACAAGCTTCTGGTAACAATCCACAGTAGCTCGGTAGGTAGTCAATAAATCTATACCCAAGATACAATCAAAATCTTCCATCTCTATGATCATAAGATTCGCAGTCAACTCGTTACCCTCAAAATCTAAGGGACAACCCATCACTAGACGCTTCGCTAACACCGAATGACCCATCGGGGTAGAAACAGAAAGAATGACGTCTAGAGAAACATAGGGTAACCTATGACGCTTAACAAATCGTGCAGAAATGAAGGAATGAGAGGCTCCTGTATCAATAAGAACAAAAGCAGGAATACCGCATAAATGAAAAGTACCTGCTATGACTCTCTCCGTCTCATCTGCAGCCTGATCCTGGTTCAGCGCAAAAACCTGACCTTGGGCACGAGGTCGAAGATTCGAACTACCCACTGCCTGACCCTGCCTCCTCTGCTGAACAGTCGTCTGAGATCCAGAACTGGATCCTGCTCCACCTCGCAACTGAGGACAATTCTTCTTAATATGCCCCATCTCTCCGCACTGATAACAAGCTCCTGCGGCTACTCGGCATTGCTCCGATGGATGGTTCTTCCCACAATGCGCACAAGACTCCTTCTTCTTACCAAAGCGGAAAACACCACTAGATCGAGATCCAGATCCAGAAGAAGATGAACCAGATTTCTTGAATGACTGAGATCGAGGCCTCAAAGTACTCGGAGGTCTAGAAGAAGAAAGAATAGCCCTACCACGCTGGAGACTGATCTCTGCCTGGCGACACCGGTTCACTAACCCATCATAAGAAGTAGGATTATCACAGACAGTGACTCGATCAAAAATCTCCTGGTTAAGACCCTGGAGGAAATGGTCATACTTGGCCTCAGAACTGCCACTGATATGAGGGGCAAAAGGTAACAACTCGAAGAACTTCTGCTGATATTCATCAACAGACATACTCCCCTGCTTAAGATTCAGGAGCTCAATCGTCTTTGCCTGGCGAAGGGCTGGAGGAAAATACAGCTGCATGAAAGCTGCACGGAAATCGGCCCAAGTCACCCTACCCTGGGACTGAACTATCGGCGCAGAAGTCGATCGCCACCACTTGCGCGCACGGCCCTCGAGAAGAAAACTAAGGGTCTCTATCTTCTGCTCCTCGGTGCACTGGAATGCACGGAAACAACTCTCCATGCACTCTAACCAATCCTCAGCATCATCGGGAGTCTCACCGCCGACTAAAGGCTTAGGCCCCATCTGAATGAAACGATGCAAATCAAAACGCCTAGGACCATCCCGACGATGACGATGTTCACGATGACGCCTACGATCGTCCTGGTCACCCCAACGACCTACACTTCCCTGACTACTCTCATCACCAAAGTGGTCAGCCATCGCTACAAGATAGAATGGGGAAAAATGGTAAAATGATCCACGAAAATCCCAAAACAGAATCTATATCCCAAAATCATAAGCATGCTCTGATACCATAAATGTAGTGACCCGTTCCAGAATCACCTACTAATCAAAAACTAAGCATGCAATTAACCTAATTAATTATAATCAGAGATAACAGCGGAAATATGGCCAACAACAATAGTTATACAACCCAATCGAAATCGAAGTCTAGACTAACTCAAAATGAAATATCCAGTACAACCATATCGAATCAAATGGAAAACACTGAAAACTAAACCAACCAGCTACTCAACGTCCTCCTCCTGCTCCTCCTGAGCCATCCAACCTGAGGCCTGCCCCGTGGGAATGGGGTGTCCAAGAATAAACAAAACCGAGGACGTGAGCGATAAGAACGCCCAGTACAAAAGTATGAGTATACAAACCTATATGAAATGCACATGCTATGATATGATACCAGGGTAGTCAAGAAACAGGAATCACAAAGGATCTCAAAATGCTCAGTCTAGAGGCGCCAAGTGGATAGTGCCGCGCGGTCCAACCTCTGGGTCACTGCATCCACTACAAGACAGACGTGGACCTAAAATGTCCCGGACCACCGAAGCCCTCCCGACCCGTCGGCCACTGTGTACTCTCGGTGTCCATGCGTCCACAAGACAGGGCTGAGCGGCCCCAAGATATAGCTTATCTCGAAAGAGATACAGCTCAACAGTAAAGGCTATCTCGAAGGAGATACGGCTCAACATGATATGCAATATGCATCATAACTCGTGACATAATAGCATGCATCATATGACATATAACAATGCAGCAAATACTCATGCAACACATATATGAATGTATACTCAACCAGGATATCTCGGATAGTACTTTCGTACCTCTATCACAGCAAGCCTAGCCTTACGCAACACCGCTAATCAGGTCTAGCACAAGCCTACGCATCAAAAGCATACTCAATCAATACTACCATGCTCGACTAGCAAAACCAGTACTCCCTAGTACTACCAAAGGTTTAGGGTTTACCTTCGTCCGTCGACAGCCCTTTGATGTCGATTGCCTTGAAACTCAGGCGCCGCTACGCTACTACTCCTGGCAGCTCTTGGCTATCGCTCGACCAACAACTAACCCTAGAAACCTTCCAAATCCTCTCAACTATGAGGCAAAAAATCATGAATTGGCAAGTCACAAATGAGAAATCCGAGCACTATTTATAGGCCATGTTCGGATCCTCCGAACAACACTTCGGAACGTCCGAACGCTACGTGTCCATTGGCTCTTGACAGCTCATGATCGGATCCTCCGATCATACACTTCGGACCGTCCGAACATGCATGGAAAAAAGACGTGTCGATTAACACTTGACACCTATGATCGGATTCACCGAACTACACTTCGGATCGTCCGAACTCTTCGGTGCTTCCGAACCCTCTTCGGTCCGTCCGATCATGACCATAGCCAAAATTATACCTTAAACCTTCTTAATCACCATTACTCCGTTAATTACCCAATTTGGAATTCGGGCTACTACATCTGCAGAGGGGACTCTTTCTACTGATATGTCTCCCCTTCCCACAATCTCCCGGATGATGTGGAATTTCCTCAGTACATGTTTGGATCGCTGATGAGACATTGGTTCCTTTGCTTGCGCAACGGCACATGTGTTGTCGCAGTACACCGAGACTAGATCAACTCCATTAGGAATAACTCCCAACTCTTGGACAAAATTCCTCATCCAAACGGCCTCTTTCGCTGCAGCAGATGCAGCAATGTACTCAGCTTCAGTGGTGGAATCCGCAACGGTGTCTTGCTTGGAACTTTTCCAAGAGACAGCCACACCATTAAGCATGAATACAAAACCATAGGTCGATTTCAAATCATCTACATCACATTGGAAGCTAGAATCAGTGTAGCCTTCCAATTTTAATTCTCCACCCCCATAGACCATGAACAAGTTCTTAGTCCTTCTCAAGTACTTAAGAATGCCTTTCACGGCCTTCCAATGCATTGGACCAGGATTCGCCTGATATCCGCTTGTAACATTCAAAGCATAAGCAATGTCAGGACGTGTCGATATCATATCATACATGATACTACCAATGGCTGACGCATATGGAATTCGTGTCATCATCTCTATCTCTTCATCAGTTTTGGGACACATAGCTTTAGATAGAGTAATACCATGACACATTGGTAAGTATCCTCTCTTGGAATCTTCCATAGAGAATCGTTTTATAATGGTATCGATATAGGTGGCTTGGATGAGTCCGAGCATCCTCTTTGATCTATCTCTATAGATTTGTATTCCCAATACATAGGATGCTTCACCCATGTCCTTCATGGAGAATTTACTGGCTAACCATACTTTAGTTGATTGCAGTAATCCTACATCATTCCCAATGAGTAAGATAGCATCAACATAAAGTACTAGGAATGTCACTGCACTCCCACTAACTTTCTTGTATACACATGGTTCCTCAAGATTCTTTGCAAAACCAAACTCTTTGATAGTGCTATCAAATATGAGGTTCCAACTCCTTGATGCCTGCTTGAGACCATATATTGATCTCTGAAGTTTGTATACCTTATGCTCACTTCCTACTGATGAGTATCCCTCGGGTTGAGACATATAAATTTCTTCTTTGATTTCTCTATTGAGGAATGCAGTCTTTACATTCATTTGACATATCTCATAGTCATACTATGCTGCTATGGCTAGTAGTATTCTAATGGACTTAAACATAGCAACTGGTGAAAAAGTTTTCTCATAGTCAACTCCTTGCCTTTGAGTATATCCTTTTACAACCAGTCTTGATTTGAAGGTCACTACCTTCCCATCCGCACCAAGCTTTCTTTTGTAGATCCATTTGCATCCTATTGGAACTATTCCCTCAGGTGGATCCACTAATGTCCAGACTTTGTTTGAATACATAGAGTCCATTTTTGACTGCATGGCTTCAAGCCATTTGGTTGAATCAGTATCAGATAATGCTTCTCTGAAATTCATTGGATCACATCCAACACAAGACTCATCATGGCCTTGTTAATGAAGAAGCGTATATCTTGCAGGTGGTCTAATAACCATATCAGACCTTCTAGAATCTTGTACTTCAACTACTGGTTCTTGGGAAATTGGTTCAACTTCTATAGTTGAGGGAGTATCTTGAATTTCTTCAGGTTCTATCATCTTGCCTTTTCTATCGAATAGAAATTCTCTTTCTATAAAGGTGGCATTTCTTGAAACAAACACTTTTGCTTCATTTGGATGATAGAAATAATATCCAACATAATTCTTTGGATATCCTACAAAGTAGCACAAAGTGGAATCACTATCCAATTTGTCTCCCACTGTCTGCTTCACGTAAGCAGGACATCCCCATATTCTCATGTAAGAATATTTGGGAGTTTTTCTCATCCATATCTCATATGGTGTTTTATCCACTGCTTTTGTATGGACATTATTCAACAACATTGCCGCAGTTTCAAGCGCAAAGCCCAAAAACGATATTGGCAATTCAGTGAATCCCATCATAGATCGAACCATGTCCATCAAGGTTCGATTTTGACGTTAAAAAACACCATTCAATTGTGGTATTGCTGGTGGAGTCCACTGTGAAAGAATCTCATTCTCTCTTAGATAACCTCGATCAGATCGAAGTGCCTTAATACTTCTTTCTAGCTGATTTTCTACTTCAGATCTGAATTCTTTGAACTTTTCAAATGCTTCATATTTGTGTTTCATCAAATAAACGTACCCATACCTCGAATGGTCGTCAGTAAAGGTAATGAAGTAGGAATGCCCAAATTTTGTGCTAACACTTAGCGGGCCACAAACGTCCATGTGGATCAAATCCAGTAGACCATGCGCACATTCCACGTTTCCATTGAATGGAGTTTTAGTCATTTTTCCTTTTAGACAGGACTCACAAGTTGGTAGAGAATTTATGTCTGACAAGTCAAACATGCCTTCTCCCACTAGCTTATGCATCCTTCTTTGAGAAATATGACCTAGTCTAGCGTGCCATATTTGTGCGGGATTTGGATCTTCTATTTTTCTTTTGTTTGTTGTTCTTTTTGTATGCGCTTGGACATTGTTTAACGGAATATCTTTCAATTTTAAGTTATAGAGATCGTTTGTTAATTCTCCAGTTCCAAACAAACATTCATTCTTGTATAAATTGCAAACACTTTTAGCAAAAACACAAGAATAACCATCCCTATCAAGCATAGAAATAGAAATAATGTTTTTAACCAATTTAGGAACAAATAAAACGTCTCTCAAAAACAACTTAAAATTATTGTCCAAAATTAAAGTAACGTCTCCAATGGCAGTGGCAGCAACTCTTGCTCCATTTCCTAGTCTTAGAAAGGTCTCACCACCTCTAAGCCTCCTGCTTCTTCCCATCACCTGCAAATCATGAGAACCACATCCGATATCCAATACCCAAGAAGAGGAATTAACAGAAACAATAACTTCAATATAAAACATACCATGGCCAGAACGCTTCTGGGTAAGATACTCCCCGCAATTACGCGTCCAATGTCCAGGCTTTTTGCAGTGGAAGCAGACATGATCTGACTTATCAGGCTTTGTGGGCCTCGGATTTGCTTTCTTGTATGGCTTTTTGTTGGGCTTGTTCTTCTTTGGAGGGGCAGAACGCTTCTTGCCTTTATTTGAGGCTCTTTTTTTCGTACCAGGCGAAGAACCCACTAGAAGAACATGCTTTTCCTTTTAAATTGTGGCCTCATAATTAGTAAGCATATTGAACAACTCTTCAAGGGTGGCTTCAAGCTTGTTCATATTAAAATTAACCACAAATCCATCGAACGAGGCAGGCAAAGACAGTAAGAGAATATCAATCGAGAGCTCACTAGGAATAACCAAGTCGAGTCCCACCAACTTCTCAATGAGCCCAATCATCCTAATGCCATGCTCATGGACCGAAGTCCCCTCTCGCAAGCGTGTAGTCATGAGTTCTTTAACAGTCGCATGTCTTTCTGAACGAGTTTGTACAGCATACAATTCTTTCAGATGAAGGTGAATGTCACCAGCATTCACCGCCTCCTGGAACCTCCTCTGAAGTTCATTCAACATAGTGTTAGGTGCTCGTCGAGCCAACTGTTGGCCGAGTGTTCACAATGAAGCTCTATGTATAAACAATCTTTATTTTAATAATATTTGAAGTTATTGTTTTGGCACTACTTTATCTGTATACCCATGCTAGTTGCATAGATAAAGTCCTTGAATATACAAATAGTAGAAAGAATATGAGATGCTCATATGATGAGTATCATGAAACTCATATTTGGAATACTGTATATTCTAAACAGTTCCAAGTCGATTCAGCCGCCGCAAATAAGGATATTGGCCGCTCGAGTTAGAGACTAGTATCTGCGATGTGAGTACCATGTTTCATTGGTAGGGGACATTGTGATGTCCGAGCATGCAGATAGGTGCTCCTAGTAGAGTGCACTGAACAACCCTCCATAAAGGACTTTCCAAGTGGTTCTCACTTATCGAGTGGAAAAGTCCTAGTTTATGGTTGTACACCATTAGTCCTTATGACCCGGGACAACATTGAGACTCTATGCGCTAGAATTACACTTCGACTTGTTTACCGACTCTCATGGGGTCATCAGTTGGCAAGGTTGGGTGTTCTGTCGAAACATATAGGAGTCGATGCATTGTAGTCGGGGATTCACCGCTTACCTTCGGGTATGGATATCCTATGTGTTCTCATGTATATGTAGGTTGAAATCTCTGATCAGAGTATGGTGGTAATTATGAAAGGGGTTTCATAGATTACACCATAGATGCAACTACGACATGACACATAAAATCGATTCATTGACAACTCTCGATAAACCAATGGTTGTCGAATCGGTCGGGATATATGAGTTGAAGGGACCGTATTGTACGCTAACCATAATTAAATGATTCTTGCAGGCACTATCATTTGATACCTACGGAATCATGTAAGCGATGCTGCTAGGCGTTTAACATTATTGGTTGGGTAATATCAGACTTGAGTTCTGACGTTCTTGTTATCAAGGAGTTGATAATTAAGAATGGAGCAATTGGGGTATGCTCATATAAGGACATGTTTAGTCCGAAGCACATGGAGATGTGAACCCACGGCTAGTTGTATCAACGAACCATTGAGAGCCACACAAGTACTAGCTTTCTAGATCCCGTTGAGAAGTAAAATTGTTCAATGTGTTAACGGCTTGTAAATGAGTTTATAAGCATAAATAAAATAGAAGTATGACTTCTATGAGAGAAATGTGACTTTTAATTTGTGGAAGTGTTCCTAGATTAAAACTTGGCCAAATAAATAATGTATTTGAAAATTGTGATTTTCATAAACATTATTATGGACTAAATTAAATTAATTCAAGTGTTGAATTAATTAAACACTAGTGTACCTTGTAGAATCCAAATAATTAAATTAATTCAAGTGTTGGATTAATTAAACAATATTGGGCCTTGTGGAGCCCAATTAGAAATAATTATTCAACTAGTGACTTGAGTGAATTCAGGTAATGTTTAATTAGTCTCAAATATGTTTGAGATAATTAAAATAAGTCCATGGATTTTTATTGTTAAAAAATTCAGATAAGACTTGCATGCATGGGAGGTGAAAAGTTGGGAGACAACTTTTGCAACATCCAAGGCATGGCATTGGAATACACAACACCTTTGTCTACTTCCAAGACTAGTCTTCTCTCCTCCCATTTTTGAATGAGATGGCCGAAAACTTGGAAGTAGAACTCTCCAAGTTTTTCTCTCATTTTTCTTCTTCAATAGTTGAGGAAAGAAAATAGTTATCAAAGAAAAATGCTCTAATTTTTCTAGTGTAAAATTAGAGTGGTTCTAGCTTGTTGGTGGTGGACTTAATATTTGAGCAAGGTGAGCTCAAAGGGAAGCTTGAAGATTGTCTTGCCATTGAAGAGCTAAGGTGTTTACATCTTAGTTGGAGCCAACATCAATCTTTTAAGATTGATAGGTAAATTTCTAAACACACTATGAATGTCATTTTTGTGTCTTTCGTATTTGCTACACACATCTTGTGATGCTCGGTTTTTCTTGCTCGAAAATATGTATGTTTTTGAATTTTTGAACTTCCGTTGCGCAACCGGGCACCGTAACCGATACCCTTTCAAGTGGTATCAGAGCTATGGTTACAAATTTTGGTGTAGCAAATACATAATATTATATTGAGGTCGATTTCTAACAGCATGAAATGATTTGGTGCAACGTTTTCAAGGCCAAAATTGGGAGCATTTTGGGCAGCAAGTTGCTGCCCATTTCGGGCAGCTTGGGCTGCCCGAAATGGGCAGCTAGGGCAGCCCCGGAACAGCCCCTCTTCGAAAATAATAAAAAAAATATTTGTGCAAGTTGGCCGGAATCCGGCGACGGAGCTCCGACGACAGCGATGACGACTAGGGTTTCCAAAAGTGTTTTGGATTATCAAAGTGTCATGGGCCTTGAGTTGTTGGGCCATTAGATGGCTAACATATTTGTGAATTTTAAATGAGCCAAAATGTTTTTGGTGAAAAATAAGTTTTTGGGCCCTTACGTTTAAAATTAAAAAAGTTGAAAATTTTTCTCATAAAATAAATAACTGAAGTTGGACTTTGATTATTTATAGTACTTTGTGATTTATAAGAAATTCGGTTATAAATAAATTAATTGGAAAGTAGACAAAGGTGTTTGTATACTTTGTTAATTTAATTTATAATCGTGGCGGTTAGTGATTGGATCAAGATATATAATATTGGATCAATTAATTATTGGGATAATTAATTGATGGTGTATGATATGTGATATTATGCATGAAGGATGATCAAAAGCCCAAGCCCAATTTGCTAGGTGTATGCTAGGATATTTTGTGTTGAATGATTGTAATAATTATCAATTTATAAAGTGGACATGGTTTATGGCCCGTTCCCATCCCATGAGATGTATCCCTCTTTGCCTTGGATATTTATTTGTAAATATTAGTATAGTGGAAGATCAAGATTGGAAGATGGTAGCCATGATGATTATGAAGATCGAAGACATGTAAATATTGGAAGCTAATGTAATAGTTGCATTTGCATCCCTTGCATTTCCCTAGGATTGGACCTAGGCCCGTGCTTAGCTCACACGGGCCATTAGTATTGGGGCGATTGATCATCCTTGTTTTGTTTACTGTTTATAATATATGCATGATATGTTATAAATAATGAGTATATGCGTTATTATTATGATAATAACAAAGTTGCATGAATCCGTCAAACATACGATCAAACATGGCGAGCTTTTAAATAAAATTAATTATGAGACCTTTCAAAAATTAGAAACCCTCATTTTGAATAAGATTCAAAATTAATATCAAGCCCAAAAAGGGGAACTCATGGCGACCGTCCATTAAGGTTCAACATCGATGGGTAAGGCTTGACACGTGAAGATGAACGACGTCATATTATTGGGTCCTAATCAAACGTGAGACAAAAGTTTACGTAGAGGGTTGCATTGTGATGCAATTGGAAACTACCTTTTAGGAATTGTGATTGGCTGATATTATTCGGGATCATGATTCGCTAATTGGACCTTGCGTACCTACTGAGGAAAGGAGTTTCCCATTTCACTAGAAGGTAGTGAAAGATGTCAAAACAGTGGGAGTAAACATTTATAAAGTTAAAGTTCATACTTTATATCTTACTAAATATTTTAAAATAGTCATTAACATTTATCTGTTTACTTTTCAGTACTATTTGACAATGTCTTCAATTCGCAATCCGCTTTCTTCCATACTCGAAAAACACATATTAACCGGACCTAATTACCTCACTTGGCTAAAAAATCTGAAAATCGTCTTGAACTCGGAAAAGATTGCATATACACTGACTGAGTCGCCCCCTGATAAGGCTCCGACTGACTGCACTCCTGAGGAATTGCAGACCTACAAGGATTGGTGTGACCATGACTTGAAGGCCAAATGTTATATGCAGGCTTCTATGAATGATGAGCTGCAGAGGCGTTTTGAGGGTGCAAAGAGTGCTGCTGACATTCATTTGCACCTCAAAGAGCTCTTTGGTGAGCAGACTCGGCCTCTTAGGCATGCTACGGTCAAGGAGCTGATCACTTTACGCATGCGAGATGAGGCTTCGGTCCATGAGCATGGCCTAAAGATGATTGGGCTCGTGGACAAGCTCGTTGGCATGGATTTGATGTTGCCTTCGGAGTTGACCACCGACGTGTTGCTTTTGTCATTGCCTAGCTCGTTTGATCCTTTTGTGGTGAATTTCAATATGAACAAGATGGAGCCGACCCTTGAGGAGTTGGTGAACATGCTTGTGACTTTTTAGTCCACCATCAAGAAAGAGAAGTCGGTTCTTTATGTGGGTTCTTCATCTGGTACGTAGACCGATCCACGTGGGAAGAGAAAGAAGCGTTCTTTCCAACGTCCCAAGAAGAACGTGCCCTTTAAGAGGCAGACTCCGGGTCCCGTTGTGGCAGCCACACCAGTGAAGGCTGACAAGACTGTTGACATCTGTCATCACTGCAAGAAGCCTGGACATTGGAGGCGTAACTGCAGGGAATATCTTGCCCAGAAGAGTTCTGGAAACGGTATGTTCTAGATTGAAGTAAACATTTCAATTAACTCTACTTCTTGGGTATTGGATACCGGCTGTGGCTCACATCTCTGTAATGCTTTGCAGGTGATTGGAAGAAGTAGGAGGCTCAGAGAAGGTGAGACCTTCTTGAGGATGGGCAATGGAGCAAGGGTTGCTGCCAAGGCTATAAGAGATGTTTACTTGCATTTGAACAATGATTTTAAGTTTGTTTTAAGAGATGTTTTGTTTGTACCAGACTTGGTGAAAAACATTATTTCCATTTCTATGCTTGATAAAGATGGATTTTCTTGTTTATTTAGCAAGGGTGTTTGCAACATTTACAAGAATGAATGTTTAATTGGTACCGGAGAACTTGAAAACGATCTCTACACCTTAAAATTAAAAGATATTCCCCTTAACAATGTCCAAGCTATAACAACAACAAACAAGCGCAAACAAGATACTCTAAATTCGGCACAATTATGGCATGCTCGATTAGGACATATTTCCCTAAGAAGGATGAACAAGCTAGTGGGAGTGGGGATGTTTGATATGTCTGATACTAATATTCTCAGGACTTGTGAATCCTGTCTAAAAGGAAAGATGACCAAGATTCCCTTTAAGGGCCATGTGAAGAGAGCCAAAGAGTTATTGGATTTGATCCATACCGATGTGTGCGGTCCGCTTAGCATCACCACTAAGCATGGACATGCCTACTTCATCACCTTTACCGATGACTTTTCGAGGTATGGGTATGTGTATTTGATGAAATACAAGTCTGAAGCCTTTGAAAAGTTCAAAGAATTCAGAAGTGAAGTAGAGAAGCAGTTGGGACGAAGCATCAAGACACTTCGATCGGATCGAGGTGGTGAGTACTTGAGTCCCGAGTTCCAAGAGTATCTTAAGGAGAATGGGATTCTCTCGCAGTGGACTCCGCCCGCTACACCGCAGTTGAATGGTGTTTCGGAGCGTCGTAACCGAACTTTGATAGACATGGTTCGATCTATGATGGGGTTCACGGAGTTGCCGCCATCCTTTTGGGGATATGCGCTTGAGACAGCGGCACTGTTGTTGAACAATGTCCATTCAAAGGCAGTTGACAAGACACCATATGAGATATAGATGGGTAAGCCACCCAAATATTCTTATCTTAGAATATGGGGGTGCCCTGCTTATGTGAAGCAGGCAGTGGGAGATAAATTGGATAGTCGATCCATTTTATGTTACTTTGTGGGATATCCAAAGAATTGTGTTGGATATTACTTCTATCATCCCCAAGAAACAAAAGTGTTTGTTTCTAGGAATGTAACCTTTTTGGAAAAGGAATTTCTATTGGTTAGAAAAGGGGAGATGATAGAACTCGAAGAGGTTCGAGAGACACCCACCATTATAGAACCCACACCCGAAGAGCCAAGAGAAGAGATACAAGCTCCTAGAGGATCCGAGAGAGTCTCGAGACCACCTATGAGGCATGGTTTGCTTCTTGAAGAGGGCCATGATGAGCCTATCCATGGATGTGATCCAAGGACCTTCAAGGAAGCATTATCTGATGCCGATTCATCCAAGTGGCTTGAAGCGATGGAATCTGAGATGAATTCCATGCATTCGAACCAAGTGTGGAATCTAGTGGATCCACCTGTGGGAATTGTTCCCATAGGGTGTAAATGGATTTACAAGAGGAAACTTGGGGCGGATGGGAAGGTATTGACCTTCAAGGCGCGATTGGTGGCAAAAGGATATACTCAAAGACAAGGAGTTGACTTTGAGGAAACCTTTTCTCCAGTTGCAATGTTCAAGTCCATAAGGATTTTGCTAGCAATAGCTGCATGGTATGACTATGAGATATGGCAGATGGATGTAAAGACAGCCATTCATAATGGGGATATTAAGGAAAAGATTTACATGTCTCAACCCGAAGGGTTTACATCTATCGGAAGTGAGCATATGGTATGCAAACTTCAAAGATCTATTTATGGTCTAGAGCAGGCATCTAGGAGTTGGAACCTTAGATTCTATAGTACAATCAAAGAGTTTGATTTTACTAAGAATCCTGAGGAACCCTGTGTGTATAAGAATGTCAGTGGGAGTGCTGTGACATTCCTTGTGCTGTATGTTGATGACATTCTACTCATTGGGAATGATGTAGGAATGTTGCAATCAACTAAGATATGGTTAGCGAGTAAGTTCTCGATACAGGAATTGGGTGAAGCATCTTTTGTATTGGGAATACAGATCTATAGAGATAGATCAAAGAGATTGCTTGGTCTCACCCAGTCCACATACATTGATACCATCCTGAAGCGGTTCTCGATGGATGAGTCTAAGAGAGGACATCTACCAATGTGTCATGGCGTGTCCCTATCCAAGTCTATGTCTCCCAAGACTGATGCAGAGATAGCGGCGATGACACGCATTCCATATGCATCTGCAATTGGTAGCATCATGTATGGGATGATATCTACACGTCCTGACGTGGCTTTCGCACTAAGTGTAGTGAGTAGATATCAATCGAACCCTGGTCTTCCACTTTGGAAAGCTGTAAAAGACATCCTCAAGTATTTGAGGAGGACCGATAAATTGTTCTTGGTCTATGGGGGTGGAGATCTAAAATTGGAAGGCTATACCGACTCTAGCTTCCAAAGCGATATTGATGACTCAAAGTCAACCTCTGGATTCATATTCATGCTCAATGGTGCTGCTGTCTCTTGGAAGAGTTCCAAGCAAGACAGTACAGCGGATTCCACCACTGAGGCAGAATACATTGCTGCATCAGCTGCAGTAAAGGAGGCTGTTTGGATAAGGAATTTCGTCCAAGAGTTGGGCGTCATTCCTAATGGAGTTTCTCCTGTCTCGGTGTTTTGTGACAACACGGGAGCCATTGCTCAAGCAAAGGAGCCGAGGTCTCATCAGAAGTTCAAACACGTATTGAGAAAGTACCACATCCTCAGAGAGATCGTGGAAAGAGGAGATGTCATGATTGACAAAGTTGACTCCGCAGATAATGTTGCTGATCTGCTAACTAAGCCTTTACCCAGACCATTGTTCAAGAAGCATCGCGAATCGATGGGTTTGAAGCATATTGGTAGTTGGCTCTAGTGCAAGTGCGGGATTGTTAGAGTAGGTGCCCATCGAGCCAAGTGTTGGCCGAGTGTTCACAATGAAGCTCTATGTATAAGCAATATTTATTTTAATAATATTTGAAATTATTGTTTTGGCACTTCTTTATCTGTATACCCATGCTAGTTGCATAGATAAAGTCCTTGAATATACAAATAGTAGAAAGAATATGAGATGCTCATATGATGAGTATCATGAAACTCATATTTGGAATACTGTATATTCTAAACAGTTCCAAGTCGATTCAGCCGCCGCAAATAAGGATATAGGCCGCTCGAGTTAGAGACTATTATCTGCCATGTGAGTACCATGTATCATTGGTAGGGGACATTGTGATGTCCGAGCATGCAGATAGGTGCTCCTGGTAGAGTGCACTGAACAACCCTCCATAAAGGACTTTCCAAGTGGTTCTCACTTATCGAGTGGAAAAGTCCTAGTTTATGGTTGTACACTATTAGTCCTTATGACCCGGGACAACATTGAGACTCTATGTGCTAGAATTACACTTTGACTTGTTTACCGACTCTCATGGGGTCATCAGTGGCAAGGTTGGGTGTTCTGTCGAAACATATAGGAGTCGATGCATTGTAGTCGGGGATTCACCGCTAACCTTCGGGTATGGATATCCTATATGTTCTCATGTATATGTAGGTTGAAATCTCTGATCAGAGTATGGTGGTAATTATGAAAGGGATTTCATAGATTACACCATCGATGCAACTACGACATGACACATAGAATCGATTCATTGACAACTCTCGATAAACCAATGGTTGTGGAATCGGTCGGGATATATGAGTTGAAGGGACAGTACTGTACGCTAACCATAATTAAATGGTTCTTGCAGGCACTATCATTTGATACTTAGGGAATCATATAAGCGATGCTGCTAGGCGTTTAATATTATTGGTTGGGTACTATCAGACTTGAGTTCTGACGTTCTTGTTATCAAGGAGTTGATAATTAAGGATGGAGCGATTGGTATATGCTCATATAAGGACATGTTTAGTCCGAATCACATGGAGATGTGAACCCACGGCTAATTGTATCATTGAACCATTTTGGGCCACACAAGTAATAGCTTTTTAGATCCCGTTGAGAAGTAAAATTGTTCAATGTATTGAACGGCTTGTAAATGAGTTTATAAGCATAAATAAAATAGAAGTATGACTTCTATGAGAGAAATGTGACTTTTAATTTGTGGAAGTGTTCCTAGATTAAAACTTGGCAAAATAAATAATGTATTTGAAAATTGTGATTTTCATAAACATTATTATGGACTAAATTAAATTAATTCAAGAAATGTGACTTTTAATTTGTGGAAGTGTTCCTAGATTAAAACTTGGCCAAATAAATAATGTATTTGAAAATTGTGATTTTCATAAACATTATTATGGATTAAATTAAATTAATTCAAGTGTTGAATTAATTAAACACTAGTGGACCTAGTAGAGTCTAAATAAATTAAATTAATTCAAGTGTTGGATTAATTAAGCAATATTGGGCCTTGTGGAGCCCAATTAGAAATAATTATTCAACTAGTGACTTGAGTGAATTCAAGTAATGTTTAATTAGTCTCAAATATGTTTGAGATAATTAAAATAAGTCCATGGATTTTTAATTGTTAAAAAAATCAAATAAGACTTGCATGCATGGGAGGTGAAAAGTTGGGAGACAACTTTTGCAACATCCAAGGCATGGCATTGGAATACACAACACCTTTGTCTACTTCCAAGACTAGTCTTCTCTCCTCCCATTTTTGAATGAGATGGCCGAAAACTTGGAAGTAGAACTCTCCAAGTTTTTCTCTCATTTTTCTTCTTCAATAGTTGAGGAAATAAAACAGTTCTCAAAGAAAAATGCTCTAATTTTTCTAGTGTAAAATTAGAGTGGTTCTAGCTTGTTGGTGGTGGGCTTAATATTTGAGCAAGGTGGGCTCAAAGGGAAGCTTAAAGATTGTCTTGCTATTGAAGAGCTAAGGTGTTTACATCTTAGTTGGAGCCAACATCAATCTTTTAAGATTGATGGGTAAATTTCTAAACACACTATGAATGTCATTTTTGTGTCTTTCGTATTTGCTACACACATCTTGTGATTCTCGGTTTTTCTTGCTCGAAAATATGTATGTTTTTGAATTTTTGAACTTTCGTTGCGCAACCGGGCACCGTAACCGATCCCCTTTCACATAGAAGCCAACATGTAGCTTGTAGAACCCATAACTTAGACTACGTATAAGCCATGCATAGTTCTAATATTTAAATTAAAATGATTTTATTGCATGAGTATTTAAATTTAATTATTTTACGTAGTAGTTTAATTTTTATTATTTCAGTTATTTCAGTGAGGCCGGACTGGAGTTGGAGTTTAGAGATAAAATTTAAGATTCAGAAAACATTTCCAGAATTTATTTTAGCTAGCAAGTAAGTTAATTTAAGTTAATAAGGAGGTTTAGGGAATTATTTATACAACTTGAGGTGAGTAGAAAATAAATTCATTTAAGTTCCATAATTAAGGGGTTAATTCACTAAATTATTTAAAGGATATGTAAGGGTTTAAAGGGTTATAAATTTACTAAATAAACAACATTTTCCCTTCATTTTTTTTTTTTCTAAATTCGGCCACCCCTTGGAGATGCAACATTTCTTTGCCAACTCACCCTTTGACCCATTCTTTGTTAAGTTTAGCATGCAAAATTTTTTTAATTATTGATCAACCTTAATTAATTAATATTAGAGCATATCCTAACCTAGTCTAGCATGAGAGAATCGGCCACCTCACCTCCAATAACACACCAACAAATTATTTGATAGCAATCAAAAATTCAAAATTCAAAATGGTGGACTTGGTCTTGCATTTTCCCTATATTTTGCACCCATCTCCCTCACTCCCATAACCAATATTACCCCCTCTCTATCACCGAAATCTAAGAGCCATTTCACTGTTAAAAACCGTGAGAATTCAGTGAGAGTATGGAGAGAAAAATCGAGTGAAGAAGCAAGAAAAGAAAGCGCTCCACTCCTCCGCGCCGAATCGCCTCATCCTTTCGTTTTTCTTTCAAACGAAACCAGTCATGCATATATTCTTCATTGACTCTTCAATCAAGTCCTACTAGCATTATTTCACATTACATGATCATGTTTTGATAGCCAAAAACCGAAATATATCAAGCAATTTTCAGAAAAACAAACATGCAGTTTTCGGATTTCATTGTGCTCCTCACGGGTTTCATTGGTTTTGATGGTTTCAGGTATTGGTTCGATTCCAGACTCCCAAGGCGACATCTAGAAAAAACAAACATGCAGTTTTAGGACCATGTTGGTCCATTCATTTAAATCTATGTTCGCCAGAAAGCAAGAAAATGACAGCAACTCCACCTTTTGTCCATTTGAGTTTCGAATTTCAGTTTTTGCTGTCATGTAGGAAATGATTCTGATCATGGCTGCCACAAAGCCTATAGCCATGGTTAGATCACTTCCCTAGCATGTCTAAGACGTGACTAAGTCGTCCTTTTGGAGCTTTGGTCCATGGTGAATCGGTTTTTACAAAATAACACAAGAACAGCCCCTCCCCATTTCGGCTTCCTCATGTTTACAGCTTATATGTTTCAAAAATGGTGGAATAGTGTGGATCTTGGTTGGCCTATGGCCCTTAGCCACGGTTCATACCATACCCCTAGATGTCTAGATCGTGCCATGGTCAATCAAATGGCCACTGGAATGACACGAGACAGCAAACGAAGCACAACACCACACACATATGCAAGGGTGTTCTTGGTTGGAGCTTTCTGTTGTCTGCTGGTGTAATGCGAATTGTGGCTGGTCTAGGGCCCTTATCCATGGTTAAAATAATTCCTTGGGATGTTTTTAAGAGTCTCTGGTTGGTGGTTCAAGCCCCAATGGCCGGTAGTCTCGAAACGACACAAGAAATGCGATTGCACAGCTGTTGTAATTTGACAGCAAGTGGTGCTGTTGTTCTCAGGCGTTTTTCGAGTTCACGGTTGGCTTTTAGCCTATGGCCTTGGACTGGACAGTGCCTCATTGAGTTAGGAAGGTCATGTTTTTGGCCGTTCATGATTCGGATCATTTTTGATGTCGTACGAGAATTTACGGTGCGATGTGCCAAATTGACTCTCGAAAGAGCATTTCATGTTTTGGCCTCCATTTACCTAGATTTCGACCATCACCATTTTAGGTGTAATACTTCATCATTTTAAGCATATTTTAATCATGACTATATGATGTTTCAGTGTTGGTTCAGGTTGACTTCGAAGTCATGATTAAATATGAAGTCATTAGGCGCACTTGTCTCAGTTTTTTGATTTAATTGCATAGTTTGGTCAAGTAAAAGCTATTGCATATTTTCATTGCATATGTAGGTTGCAGCGAGCCTGGGAGCGATCCAATACATTCAGTAAAATTATTGTAGTATATTTAATTATGTTAACTAATTATATTACGTGAAAAAAAATATTCATTTTGAGATTTATGCGATATTGCTTGTGGTCACTTTACTATCATGATTAAATCCGGTCGTCAGTTACCGGTCATGGGAGCATTACTAAATCCGGTCGCCAGTTACCGGTCAGTTCAGTTGTTTCACCCAGTATACTGTGGCAGTAGTCTGATCAGACGTACATTATTAAATCTGGTCGCCAGTTACCGGTCAGCTCAGTTCAGTTCAGTTCAGGGACCACTTGCGTAGACCAGAATCTCACCAGAAAATTATTACAAGTTATTTCATGACAGGGCTCCAAGGAGCAACCATTTTCATTTATGATTTCCCAGTTCAGTGATGCACGTATTATAATTAATCATGACACGACATTTTTACGATATGCCTCATGACATGATATTTTCACTTGCATGCAATTTTACTATTTATTTACTTGTTATTTACGATATATGCATGTTGAGTCTTTAAACTCACTAGACTTGATTGTTGTAGGTACTGATGATGTCGGGGCCGAGGTCAGGGACCAGTGAGCTAGCTTGGGTCGGCAGTAGTGGAACCCGAGGACCTCATTTACAGCACTTGCCATTTTTTTATGCTCAAATATTTTATCAGTTGTTGGATACTTTAACTTATTATTTTGGCGAGTAATAATTTCTTCCGCTGCTATTTTGAAGATTTAAACTTGATTTATCAGTTGATTTTGTGAATGAGGCAATTTTGATTATTTTAAAAAGAAAATTTAAAATTTTTCCGCAAATTTGCAAAAGGGAATTTTGGGGGCGTTATATAGCTCTTAGCTTGGAGATAATGATCCCAATGTTTCTCAAGCTTAGCTAATTTAGTCCCACTGATATTAGGAGCCGCCTCCTTAAGTGGCTTCTTATCAAGCACATACCCCATCCTTTCGGAGTTCAGAACAATCTTTAAGTTTCGAAACCAGTCATGATAGTTAGGGCCAATCAATTTGTTTTGATCGAGAACGATTGAAAGCTGGTTACGAGTAGACATCGTAAATATACTGAAAATGAAAACAGATAAAGGTTACTGATAATTTTAAAATAATTATAAGATATAAAATATGGATTTCCTTTTATAAATTACCCTCCCACTATTTTGACATTTTCACCACCCTCTGATGAAAAAGGGAAATCGTATTTCCTTAGTAGGCACGTAGAGTCCAATTAGCCAATTATAATCCCGAATAATATCAGCCAATTATAATTTCTAAAAGGTAGAGTCCAATTGCATCCCTATGCAACCTTCGCGTGTTTTGCCTCACGTTTAATAAGGACCCAATAATATGACGTCGTTTATTTTCACGTGTCAAACCAACCCATCAATATTGAATTGTAGTGGACGGTCGCCATGAGTTCCCCCAATAATATGAGCCGAAGTCATGGGAGTTCCACTCAATTCACATCATATGTCCGGTGGAAGTCACAATTTTCCGGCGTACAGGCCTCCCCAATAATATGAGCCAGACACTGTCCGCGGATAGCGATCAACATGCAACCACGGTTGATGGAAGGCAAGGAAAAATTAAACTCCTTTAATTTTTACTTTTTCGATTTGATATAAATTTTGAATCATACTCAAAATGAGGGATTTTAATTTTAAAATTGTCTCATCATTTTAATTTAAAAACCGTGTGCCACGAGTTTGTATGTTTGCCGGATTCATGCAACTATATTATATAATAATATACATACATGCATACTACTATGTATCACATATATCATAATATGACATTCAACAATAAATAAGGATGATCGATCGCCAACACTATTAGATCCATATGAGCCAAACATGGATCAAGGTCCAAACCTAGGTGAAT
The DNA here is from genome assembly GCF_022965805.1 of Primulina eburnea. Lineage (NCBI taxonomy): Eukaryota > Viridiplantae > Streptophyta > Magnoliopsida > Lamiales > Gesneriaceae > Primulina > Primulina eburnea. Next base: position 26,116,063 of record NC_133107.1, on the reverse strand, counting down.
GCAGGGATGCAAATGAAACTATTACAATAGCTTCCAATATTTTACATGTCTTCATCTCGTTCATCGGGCCCACCATCTTCCAGTCTTGATCTCCCACTATTTCTAATATTATCTTCCAGTCTTGATCTCCCACTATTTCTAATATTACATTTAAATAGCCATGGCACATGTAATGCCCGAGATTTTGATTTTATTAATCTGAGATTATTGAACTCTGAATTTATATGATTATAGATGGACCATACCGAAACCAGATTGGGTGAAGCCTGTGATTTATATATATTGTGTACAGAACTGTTGGCGCCTGAGCGGTAGAAAAGGGCCGCCCGAGCGCCAATGCATTACAAGGATAGATTATGGACAGAGAGTCTGGCGCCCGAGCGGTAGTTTTTGACCGCCCGAGCGCCAGTGTTCATCAAAGATAGGTTTCGGGCAGAAGGTGCGGCGCCCGAGCGGTAGTTTATGACCGCTCAAGCGCCAATGTTCAAACAGAAAGTGCCGGACAGAGAGTTCCACGCTCGGGCGGTAAAGATTGACCGCCCAAGCGCCGCCTGAAATGTGTAAAGATGAGACACATATCATACACATGCAAAGTGATATATATAATACATTCACGCCTTTTATCTTGTAAATTATTGATTTGCGAACGAACCGTCTATCTGATTTTGAATCCGACTTCAGTACTGTGTTCCTATCAACGCAGGCTACAACTGGACGTAAGTTTCACTACGTTTTGACATGTCTTGAAATTATGATATTTTCAGAATTGAATGGGATTCATATATGATGTTCTTGACATGTTAGACATCGTAGAATCGAAGTCAGATCAGGAAACAGATCGATTATGGAATTGTTATGATTTTTCAGATTATATTGACTGATATTGGATAGGTTTGAGTTATGAAGTGATTACAGATTATATTGGATATCAATTATGGATTGTAATTGATATATGTTAATATGGTACTGACGGAGATCTTGAGATTGTGCCGTTATACCGTTGATTTTGAATTTAATTCAGAATAATCGGATTCAGTACTTATGTGAGTAGTATTTGATATGGTGATTATTCGATATGTTACTTTAGATTGATAGTGACAGATTCTACTTCGAGACTTCGACAGAGTCAGAGTGACAGAAAGAAAGGTGTAAATAAATGTTGATTCGGGATTGCACAACTCGAGTGATGTTTGACTTGAGTTTCCCAAAATCACATACTTTATTTCATTGCATTGATATTTGCAAATTATTAGATTGATATGTTTAGTCTATTGAATTATAGCAGAGCAAGAGTTCGAGTCTAGGGCAGATCAGCCTAGTTAGGGCAGAACCGCCAATTCTTTGGCAGAACCGCTAAGACTCTAGACTTGTGGTATATCGATGAGCTTAGAAGTAGATCGAATTCTATTGTAGATATTCGATATAGAATGCCAAAGTCTAAATTAGATCGGGATCCCTAGATTAGAAATAAGTTGAGATGAGATAACGAGTCATTGATTTAAATACAGATTTGTATTGATTCATGTAGTCAGATTGGATACATGTTTTGATTTATGTTTGTGCTTTTATATATGCTTTATATGATTGCATTGATACATTGTTTATACAGGGATTTTATTCTCACTGGAGTTATCCGGCTGTTGTCGTGTTTGTATGTGTGCATGGCAACAGGTGGGACAGGTTCAGGGTCACAGAGATGAAGAAAGATCGAGATTAGAGTGGAGACTACGGACTTGGACTAGGGATAGGGTTTAAACACTTGTTATATAGTTGTTAAACCTTAGTTGAGACTGATTGTATATAGTGCAATACTTGTACTTTTAATACTGACATGTATATTAAGATGAATGCCATTACGTTCCGCCTTGGATAATGTACTTTAAAAAAAATTTAGACCCTTTTATTATAATTGATTAAATTAGTCCCAATGACGATTAAGAAGATGATTAACGTACGGGTCCCCACAACAGGTGGTATCAGAGCAATAGATCCTTTAGATTGAGATAGAAGAGGCTAGTGAGCGGGGTAGATTGAGGTTTTCTTACCTGCTTTTGAATGCTAGCATGTCTTACTGCTTTAATACATGTTACTTCCTTATCTGATTTGATATAGTAATATGTTTTATTGAGAATGGATCAGCACCGATTCTAGATCAGCAGTAAGATGATCAGAGGAGGGCTGAAGCTGGTTATTTTATTTGGGTCACTAATCTTGTTGATAACCAGATATGCCTCCCAGACGAATCCCAGAACAGGGCAGTACTTCAAATCCTCCGATGGATGTCACAGCTACTCCAATGGAGACACTCTTGAAAAGATTTCAGTCATTTCATCCACCAACTTTGAAGGGAACGGAGACTTCCGTGGATTGTGAGAATTGGCTGGATGATATTGAAATGCTATTTGAGTCTTTGGAATATACTGATGAAGGGAAGTGAAACTGATAGGACACCAGTTACACGACGTTGCAAAGAACTGGTGGATTACGACGAAGAGGGCATTGGAACGCCGAGGTACGACCATTACCTGGAATGTGTTTAGAACTGAATTCTATCAGAGGTTCTTTCCAGTGTCGTATAGGAAAGACAATGGGGCAGAATTTGCTAATTTGAGACAGGGGAAGATGAATATAGAAGAGTATGTGTCCAAGTTCTCTTCACTGTTGCGATTTGCTCCACATATTGCTGAAAGTGAGGAAGCTACTGCTGATCAGTTTATCAATAGATTGACCCTGAGATTTTTACATTGATGAACACAGGACGACCGAATAACTTTACTGACGCCCTGGACAGAGCCAAAGGAGCAGAAGCCGGTCTTATGAGACAGAAAGGGGCTTCATTTGTGCCTCCAGCACCGAGACCAAAGCAACCACCTCCCAGAATTGAGGGTGGCAGCAGCAGTGGTGGGAAGAAAGAATTTTTGAAAGCCAGAAGAAAGCAATTTAAGAAATCTGGCAGTAGTTCTTCTAGCTCCGGTGGTTCCCAACAGAGCCAGAGTTACACTAGAGTTTATTATAGGACTTGCACAGGCAGACATGCCACTGAGCAATTCCAGGAAGTGACTGGTAGTTGCAATATTTGTAAACAGCCGGGACACTTTGCTAAAGTGTGTCCACAGAGGGGGTCCCAAAGATCCCAGGGAGCCGAGTCATCGGGATCAGCAGCACAGACTGAGAGACGATGAGCTGTTGTTCATACATTCCAGCCAGCGCCAGCTCAGTCACAGCAAAGGCCAGGAGGAATCCACACAGGTAGCCAGCCTCCTAGACAGCAGGCCAGAGTATTCGTTTTGACAGAGGAGCAGGCCCAGGAAGCACCAGATGACGTTGTGGCAGGTAACTGTTCTTTATGTGGTTACCCTGCTTATGTATTGATTGATACCGGTGCTTCACATACATTTATTTCTAAACGATTTGCATTAAGTCATGCATTGCCAGTAGAGTCTTTAGCTATTGTAGTGTCTGTCTCTTCTCCTTTGGGGACAGGTTTGATATCCGTAAATTCTATAAAACATTGTATACTACAGTATGACGGGCATAAGATTGAATTAGATTGCATAGTACTTGGGTTGTCCAATTTTGATTGTATTATCGGTATTTATATGCTTACCAAGTACAGAGCGACTGTTGATTGTTTTCACAAAATTATGAGATTCAGACCAGATATAGCTGAAGAGTGGAAATTTTACGGTAAGGGTTCTAGATCGAGAATTCCTTTAGTATCCGTATTATCTATGCCTCTATTGTTACAGAAAGGAGCAGAGGGATTCCTTGTCTATTCAGTAGATGTACTGAAGTCGAGTCCATCATTGGCAGACCTGTCAGTGGTATGTGAGTTTGCTAACGTCTTTCCAGATGAAATCCCGGGATTGCCTCCAGCCTGAGAGATAGACTTCAACATCGAATTGATGCCAGGTACAGTGCCAATTTCTAGAGCTCCGTACAGAATGGCACCAATTGAGTTGAAAGAATTGAAGAATCAGCTGGAAGACTTATTGGCCAAGCGGTACATCAGATCGAGTGTTTCTCCTTGGGGTGCACCAGTATTGTTTGTAAGAAAGAAAGATGGTTCGATGAGACTTTGTATCGATTAGCGACAACTGAACAAGGCAACAGTAAAGAATAAATATCCTTTGCCTCGTATGGATGATTTGTTTGACCAGTTGCAAGGTTCTTTGGTATATTCCAAGATCGATTTGAGATCTGGATATCATCAGCTGAGAGTCAGAGATTCTGATATCTCAAAGACAACATTCAGAACCAGGTATGGACACTATGAATTTATTGTCATGTCTTTTGGTTTGACGAATGCTCCAGCTGTATTTATGGGATTGATGAACCATGTATTCCAGAAATATCTCGATGAATTTGTGATTATATTCATTGATGATATTTTGATTTATTCAAAGAATATGAGTGAGCATGCTGAGCATTTAAGAACTGTGCTGCGAATTTTGAGGACTGAGAAATTATATGCTAAGCTGTCGAAATGTGAGTTTTGGTTGAGACAGGTAGTATTTCTGGGTCAAATTATATCCGGAAATGGTATATCAGTTGATCTTAGTAAGGTTGAAGCCGTGATTTCTTGGCCAAGACCGACATCAGTACCCGAAATTCGCAGTTTTATGGGTTTAGCAGGATATTACCACCGTTTCATTAAAGATTTCTCGAGTATAGCTAAACCAATTACTTAGTTGACTCAGAAGAATGCTCCATTTGTTTGGTCTGAAGAATGTAAGACCAGTTTTTTGGAGTTGAAAAAGAAATTGACCAGTGCTCCGGTGTTGACTATCCCATTCGGTACTGGTGATTTTGTGGTTTATTGTGACGCTTCTCACAGAGGGTTGGGATGTGTTCTGATGCAGCGAGGGCATGTTATTGCTTATGTCTCAAGACAGCTTAAACCACATGAGACCCGTTATCCAATTCATGACCTTGAATTGGCAGCCATTGTCTTTGCATTAAAGACATGGCGACACTATCTTTACGGTGAGAAGTTTGAGTTATATTCTGATCATAAGAGTTTTAAATATCTGTTTTCACAATCTAAATTGAATATGAGGCAACGAAGATGGCTTGATTTTCTTAAAGACTTTGATTGTGAAATCAAATACTATCCGAGAAAGTCTAATGCAGCAGCTGATGCACTGAGTCGAAAGGTATAATCTTTATCCTTATCGACAATTGGCGTTTCGAATATGATTGAAGACTGTTGTTTGTCTGGATTAGTATTTGAGACAGATTACAGACCGACGAAATTATATACTGTTCAAGTTGAACCAGAGCTGATTTTAAGAGTTAAAGCAGCTCAGAAAAGTGATCAGAATGTTCAGAAATCAGTATCGATGGTCAGGACAGGGCATCGATCGGAGTATCAGGTACGTGATAACGTCTTGTATGTGAATAATCGTCTGGTTGTGCCAAATGTTTCAGATTTGAAACGACAGATATTGTCAGAAGCGCATAACAGTCGATTCAGTATTCATCCTGGCGGCAGAAAGATATACAACGATTTGAAAACACAGTTTTGGTGGAAACAGATGAAGACTGATATTGCAGAATTTGTTTCCAAATGCTTAAATTGCCAACAGCTGAAAGCAGAGAGAAAGAAACCAGGAGGATTATTACAGAGTTTGTCTATTCCTGAATGGAAATGGGATCACATTTCCATGGTTTTGTGACGCAGCTACCGCGTTCCTCAAGAGGTTGTGATGCAATTTGGGTCGTGATTGATTGATTGACCAAATCCGCATGTTTTATTCTATACAAGATGACGTAAAGATTTGACCAGATGGCAGAGATCTTTTTCAGAGAAGTGGTCAGATTGCACGGAGTGCCGAAGTCAATTGTATCAGACCGTGATCCTCGATTTACTTCGCAGTTCTGGCAGAGTTTGCAGCAAGCTCTCGGTACGAAGTTACATCTGAGTACCGCATATCATTAACAGACCGACGGACAGTCAGAGCAGACTATCAAGAGACTGGAAGATATGCTGAGAGCAGTAGTGCTTGATTTTAGCACTAATTGGCAAGATGCATTGCCACTTTGTGAGTTTTCGTACAACAACAGCTGTCAGAAGAGTATTGAGATGGCACCATTTGAAACGTTGTACGGAAAGAAGTATCGATCCCCTCTTTATTGGTATGATATCTCTGAAGTTCCTGAGATTGGACCTGACATGATCAGAGATATGACAGGAAAAGTGAAGCTGATTCAGAAAAGAATGAAGGCATCGCAAGACCGACAAGCCAAATATGCCAATGTTCGACGTAGACCGTTGGTATTTGAGGCAGGAGACCGAGTATTTTTAAAGATTTCACCTTTCAGAGGAGTTTTCATATTTGGCAAGAAAGGGAAACTGTCTCCACGATACATTGGGCCTTATGAGATTCTCGAGAAGATAGGAGATCGTGCATATCGACTCGCTTTACCGCCTTCATTATCCGGGATACATGATGTCTTTCATGTATCGTTATTAAGGAAATACCTTCCTGATGCTTCACATGCTATTCAGCCAGACGAGGCCGAACTGGATGAGACGTTGAGCTATGTTGAAAAACCGATTCAGATTATTGATCGTAAAGAAAAGCAGCTCAGAACGAAGACTATTTCACTTGTAAAAGTTCAATGGGCTCGTCATGGCATTGAAGAAGCCACCTGAGAGACTGAATCAGATATGAGACAAGAATTCCCAGAGTTATTTCTAAAATGTAAATTTCCTATACAGTTTCTGTATATACTCCTTATTGATACAATTGATTGCCTGTGATTTCGGGGACGAAATCGTATCTTAGGGGGGGAGAAATGTAATGCCCGAGATTTTGATTTTATTAAACTGAGATTATTGAATTTTGAAATTATATGATTATAGATGGACCATACCGAAACCAGATTGGGTGAAGCTTGTGATTTATATATATTGTGTACAGAACTGTTGGCGCCTGAGCGGTAGAAAAGGGCCGCCCGAGCGCCAATGCATTACAAGGATAGATTATGGACAGAGAGTCTGGCGCACGAGCGGTAGTTTTTGATCGCCCGAGCGCCAGTGTTCATCAAAGATAGGTTTCGGGCAGAAGATGCGGCGCCCAAGCGGTAGTTTATGACCGCTCGAGCGCCAATGTTCAAACAGAAAGTGCGGGACAGAGAGTTCCGCGCGCCACGTGAAATGTGTAAAGATGAGACACGTATCATACGCCTTTTATCTTGTAAATTATTGATTTGCGAACGAACCGTCTATCTGATTTTGAATCCGACTAAAGTACTGTGTTCCTATCAACGCAGGCTACAACTGGACGTAAGTTTCACTACGTTTTGACATGTCTTGAAATTATGATATTTTCAGAATTGAATGGGATTCATATATGATGTTCTTGACATGTTAGACATCGTAGAATCGAAGTCAGATCAGGAAACAGATCGATTATGGAATTGTTATGATTTTTCAGATTATATTGACTGATATTGGATAGGTTTGAGTTATGAAGTGATTACAGATTATATTGGATATCAATTATGGATTGTAATTGATATATGTTAATATGGTACTGACGGAGATCTTGAGATTGTGCCGTTATACCGTTGATTTTGAATTTAATTCAGAATAATCGGATTCAGTACTTATGTGAGTAGTATTTGATATGGTGATTATTCGATATGTTACTTTAGATTGATAGTGACAGATTCTACTTCGAGACTTCGACAGAGTCAGAGTAACAGAAAGAAAGGTATAAATAAATGTTGATTCGGGATTGCACAACTCGAGTGATGTTTGACTTGAGTTTCCCAAAATCACATACTTTATTTCATTGCATTGATATTTGCAAATTATCAGATTGATATGTTTAGTCTATTGAATTATAGCAGAGTAAGAGTTCGAGTCTAGGGCAGATCAGCCTAGTTAGGGCAGAACCGCTAAGACTCTAGACTTGTGGTATATCGATGAGCTTAGAAGTAGATCGAATTCTATTGTAGATATTCGATATAGAATGCCAATGTCTAAATTAGATCGGGATCCCTAGATTAGAAATAAGTTGAGATGAGATAACGAGTCATTGATTTAAATACAGATTTGTATTGATTCATGTAGTCAGATTGGATACATGTTTTGATTTATGTTTGTGCTTTTATATATGCTTTATATGATTGCATTGATACATTGTTTATACAAGGATTTTATTCTCACTGGAGTTATCCGGCTGTTGTCGTGTTTGTATGTGTGCATGGCAACAGGTGGGACAGGTTCAGGGTCACAGAGATGAAGAAAGATCGAGATTAGAGTGGAGACTACGGACTTGGACTAGGGATAGGGTTTAAACACTTGTTATATAGTTGTTAAACCTTAGTTGAGACTGATTGTATATAGTGCAAGACTTGTACTTTTAATACTGACATGTATATTAGGATGAATGCCATTACGTTCCGCCTTGGATAATGTACTTTAAAAAAAAATTATACCCTGTTTATTATAATTGATTAAATTAGTCCCAATGACGATTAAGAAGATGATTGACGTCCGGGTCCCCACAGCACATAAGGGATACATCTCATGGGGTGGGAACAGGCCATAAACCAGGCCCACTTTATTAATATCAAATATTAAAAAACGAATAAAACACTAAAATATCCTAACATACACCTAACACATTGGTCAAGGCTCTCGATCATCCTTCATGCATTTAATATCAAATATTAACATCAATTTAATTAGTTGATAAATCATATATCTAATAATTTATCACTAACCACCACAATTATTAAAAGATTTAATAAATTAAATAAACTCTTTTATTTAATTTCCAATTAAATCAATAATAATTGATTTCTTATAAAAACTCATTTTTACCATAAATAATTAAAATCATATTCTAATTATTTATTTTACAAGAAAATTATAAATTTTCCAAAAATTAATTTTCCAAAATAAAAATTGAACCAATTTTCAAAAATATCAATTTTACCCAAAATTTTGAAAAATCAGAAAATTGCACCATGTGCCCAAACAATTCAAGCCCACCATTCATCACGCTTCCCGAGATGATCCCGGGCAGTCGCCCGCTGCCCGAACGTTTCGGGCAGTGGCAACCACCTGTGCGCGCAACGCCGCGCGCAGCGTGCAGAGCGCGTAGTGCGCTGCGCGCCCATCCCTGCGCTCGGTCTGCCTGGAACAGTTCCGGGCAAATCGCGAAATATTTTTTTTCTTTCGAAAATCCGAAAAATAATAATTTTATGGTGCATCGATTTTTCTGAAAATTTTCTTGTGTGGTTAGAAACAAATTATTCAATATAATTTAAAAGCATATGATTCAGAAAACTTTGCTCTGATACCACTGTTGGATCTTGTTTTTCTACACGCCCAAACGGAGCGGAAGTTTTTAAAATTTTATTTTATTTTGAAAAACAAAATAATTTTGCTTTAGGCGCTCGTATGATTTAACATAACATACATAGGATGTTAGAAAATTATATCTTTGGTGAATAAATCACTGGACTCCAACTAATCCAGTATAAACAGATTAGCTCTTGTTGATTCCCTACGAACTTTCTTCGATGAAATCCTCCTATCAAGTCCACGACTAGATAGTATGTTCCTCTTTCAAATTGCACTAGAGAATGTGAAAGAGATTTTGCGTAGGAGAGAAAATTATGATAGACGGCTCAAACCCTAAAATAATTCAAGAGGTGGCCGAAAAAATTTTTTGTTTTGAGTGGAGGATCGCGTAAATTTGATGTTGTGGTGGGCTAGGTTTAGAGCTTTGCATGTATTATTTATAATTAAATAATATCTTAATTACATCATTAACATTAATGGGTTTGATTTAATTAATTGGGCTAGTGCAACTAGTTTAATTAATTTAATCAAAGCCCATCAAAACTTTAATTATTTATTATGTTGGACTTGTACTCCTACAAGCCCATTAAACATAGTACCCACCATTTTTTTAATTTATTAATTAATAAACTCAACTTTTGAGCTTAATAAATTAAATACATTATAAATTCAACACTTGAATTTATTATTTAAATTATAAATTCAACTCCTTGAATTTTTATCACCTCCAAAATTTAATATTCAATAAACCCAACATTTGAGTTTAATAAATTAAATTCTCAAATTTTATAAATTCAACTCCTTGAATTTATTCTCTCAAAATTTAATTATCATAAATTCAACTCCTTGAATATACTATATAATATAAATTCAACTTCTTGAATTTATTCTCTCAACAGGAACAAACAATCCAGTAAATGTATGACCCTCAATGGTTCAGGGATACAGCTAGCCGTGGGTTCACAACTCTTTGTGATTCAGGACATAATCCTTTATTCGGGCTTACCCTAGTTAGCCCCATTCTTTTCATCAACACCTTTATCAAGAATGTCATAACTCATTTCTGATTGTACCCATCGGATCATGGTAAGAGCATCTAGTAGCATCGCCCCATGTTCCCCTAGGTATCACTGATAGCCTGCAAGAACCAGTCGATTATGATTAACATACAGTACAGTCCCTTCATCTCATATATCTCGATCGAATCTCCAACCATTGGTTCATCGAGGGTTCCATATTAATTAGATAACTATGTGATAATTATAATAGTGGCATCGCGTGTACTATTTGGAGAACTCCTTCTCCAACGTACTTCTCGTACTCTGGCCAGAGATTCCATGCAATATTATTTCATTAGATCACATAGGATATCCACACCCGTAGGTGAGCGGTGAATCCCCGACTACAATGCACTGGCTCCTATATGTGTCGCAACTGTACCCAACCTCGCCACCTGATGACTTTCCTGGAACCGGTAAACGAGTCAAAGCACAGCCCTATCATATAGAGCCTCAGTGTTGTCCCGAGTCGTAAGGACTAATGGTGTACAATCATAACCACGGACTTATCCTCTCGATGAATGAAAACCACTTGAAAAGTCCGAGGGAGGGTTGTTCGGTATAATCATCATATGACTACCCATCTACATGTTCGGGCATCTCTATGCCCTTACTAAGAAACACAGTACACAACATCACAGATGCTAGTCTCGAGCTCAAGCGACCTTTATCCATGTTTTAGGCGGCTGAATCGACTAGGAACGAATTTAGATCATACAGTATTTACAAACGAGTTTCAACATCGAATTACGATTCATTTGTATTAACGTATAATCAAGGTCTTTATCTATGTTTGATAACATGGGTATACAGATAAAGAAATAACAAACCATGAAATAATGAATTATATTAAAATAAAGATTGTTTATTACATTTGAGTCAATAAAATCCCTAGCCAACAGTTGGCTTGCAGGGCATCTACTCTAACAGAATTTACGTCTAGGAATGCTTTTAAAAATGTTTTGGGATATTTTAAGAAGTTTGGTAAGCTTCGGGTCAATTTTAGAGGTCCAGGGTTAAAACGATAATATTTGGGTTTCCAGGGGCAAAATGCTCATTTTGCACCCGGGGTGAGATTTTGGTCTTGGCAGTGCCCTGAGCACAAATGTATGATATTTAATTGTTCATGCATCATGATATACGATTGTTAAGATTTTATGAGCTTATACGTTGCATTCTGGAATTTAAAGAAAATTGCATTGGTGCATGAATTTTTATAAGTTATGAAAATGATTATATTTTGAATGATGGAATTTAGTTGTGACTATCGAAGTATATGTAAATGTTTAAGATATATATGTAAATGATGATGATGATGATGATGATGATGATGATGATGATGATGAGGCCTAGACACAGTGGATAGGTAATCCTGTCACTGATGTCCGACAGCCGTCCGGTACCGCGGTTCTATGTATGATGGATCCATCGTAAATGATGATGTACGATAGTCACCTCTAATGAATTGAATTCACCAAAGGAAATGATAAATGATAAACGATGAATGATGAACGATGAATGATGAATGATCAAGATGATTAACGATGAGCTGTTTTCACACGTCAACATTTTACACGGTACGTTTATGTTACGTTTTTAAAGTTCATGAAAGGTATGTTTAGTATGATATTTTTCATTGTTGTGTGCTATGTATATGTATTTGCTATTAACGGTGTAGGTGTGTTGAGTCTTTAGACTCACTAGGCGTGTATGATGCAGGTGAGTTCGATGTCAACGAGACTGCAGGTGCTGGACTATGAGTAAGCGGGACTGGTGGGCGACATGACCCGAGGACCTATGATTTTTCTGCACATCAAGATTTATGGTTTTTGAGAGGATATGATTATTTTTCACTATGTTTTATTTTACAGCGGATGTTAGGATTTTACTCGTTTTTAATCCGCTTCATTTTATTGGTAAATGTTGATGCTTATTTTCAAACGATGATTTTAAGGATTGTTTGCATGGGATTTATTTAAATGTTTCTTTTAAAAAAAATATTTCCGCATTTTAAAATGCTAGACGTTACAGATCGGTGATCTGAGATCGAGACATCATCAGCGGGCTGACGATGGATGCAGGTATAATCCTAAATTCTTAGATGGTGATTTAAGGATCATTAGGGAGAACTTGTAGCATATTTGATATGGTTTGTTAGTAATTTCATTATGTTGGTATTGTCTAGGTTCAGAGCTTTCTGTCAGATTGTTTTAGTGAGGTATGTGATGTACTGACTGAGATATCCAAGCGTAGTATACACACTTATATGCTGCATATTTATCTGTTGCATGATACATGCTTTACTGCTTTGGCATATTATGCATAACATATCATGTTGAGCCTGATATCTTTTGAGATATACCTCATTTGTTGGGGCCGCTCAGCCCTATTCTGTATTGTGGACGATGGGGCATCGAGAGCTACAGTGTCCGACGGGACCCGCGGGCTCTGATGACCTGGACATTGCAGGTCCACGTCTTGATGATGAGTATGGGAGCCAAAACATGCCTAGGGCAGATCAGAGACTATACACTCAGGCGCCTCTAGACTGAGCATGAGATTCTTGACTTGATCCTTGATATCCGAGCATATTGCATTTCGCATGCATCATATCAGTTTGTATAATCGTATATTCTCATATTGGGCGATGGTCGCTCACGTCCTTGTTTTCATCTTGGGCACCCCATTCAACGGGGCAAGTCTTAGGTTGGACGATTCGGACGACCAGGGCAGTGGCTAGAGCAGTTGGATTTTCAGTGGTGATCCAGTGGAGGTTTTCTGTGGTTTATCGTTTTCTCGTTTAGAATTATGTTTTCGTTATGTTGTAAGATGTTTAAGACTGATGTTATTGTCTTGTTTTCGTTTGGGTTGTAAGATGATTAAGTATTTGGTTTCCGCTGTTTAATTGTTGTTATTAAGCTTTATTATTGTATGTTAGTCTGTTTAGTAGTGGCTTGGGTAAGGGCGCTACAGGGGGAATCTACAAATAATTTCATCAGTGTATTTAAGAAAGTGAGAAATAGGTGTAGAGTTTTTTTCCCCCAAATCTGAATATGTTAAGATGGCATGGTGGGATTTGGATTTTGATCTAACAAAGAAATTCTAATATATGGAATTTTGTTACTTCTATGAACTTGTTGCTAAATTGTCAGAGTATGAAGAGTTTTTGTGTGAGGATAATCATAAAACAAAAATGACCTTGGGTTCATATTTTCAAGGGTTGCTTTGGCTGAAGTGGTGAATTAAGGATCGTGTGTGTCCTTTATTAAAACACAAGACTAAGAAACCATCGAGGAAAACTAATCCTCCGGTAAAAGTGTCATATTCTTTCGATGAAAGAAAATTTCATAACTTTCCCACATCTTTTTAAGCTGCCGACCGAGGAAGAAATGAAGGGAAAAAATTATTGCAAATATCATAACTCTTTCAACCACATCACCAATGCTTTTTGGGATTTTGAGAACGTATTGCAAGAAAGAATCAAAAAATGAATCTTAAAGTTCCTAATAAGAAAGAGACTATGACAATGGACGAGGATCCTTTTTCCATGATCGCAACTGTGAATATGAACTCTACTAATTTTTTGGTTTTGATTGATGAAAGAAAGAGAAACATGGTTGAGAACAAATTTGTAGTCCCAAGTAATATAATTATGAAGTACCTTAATTTGATTATCAAAGCCAAAGATATGTAGCAAGGGATAAATGAAATTCAATCCCAAGATTTGTAGGATATTGATGGTTCAGAATTTATTTATGACTGGGAGTCAGAAAACTAGGGTTCCTCTTCCCTAGCAGCAGACGCACGCACCTCATGACCCTAAGGCACTTTCACGCTGATTTTGAAGGCAAATAATCACGAAGGAGCATTGCTGGAGGGACGGGGAACACATTGCTGTGAACCAGGAAAAGACATGCCTTATACCTTCTTTTCTCATTATTCACATTATATTTTTTTTTAATGGTCTTGCATGGTATATTATAGATCGAATGATTTCTTCATGTTTTCTTAATTTCTTTCATAAAACATAGATTCTTCTTGCATGTTCTTGATGTTTCTTATTGATATGAAGGGGCTGCCAGGTTTCCATGGTTAGGGGCTCGAATTATAGAAGATTTATGGGCCCTTAGGTGCAAGATTCATATCTGGTATGGTGCAAGGGTAAGGGCCGATCGATTGTGTCTTGAAAGGGGCTAGGGCACGGTTTTAGGATTGGTAAAGGGAGAGGTTGCGTAGGGGTTGTCCAGGCGAGGGGCCGGCCTCGTGGGGGTCTGAGCCATGATGGTCCATACAAGGTCTGGACGAGCATGGATGGGTAGGCGCATGGCTAGGGCTTGATCTAGCCATGCCGCGCACGTTCGGTGATGTGCATGGCTCATTAGGCTTGTCCAGGAGTTTCCTATGGGTTCGGTCATTGTCCTAGGGTAGTCGGTTAGGGTCTGATCTCCTTTTTATGGGACTCGGATCGAAGGAAAGTAAGTTTGGATTGCTAGGGTTTGGCCGAAAATAAGCATTAAATTCAGAAAGGTTCCATGTGTTTCTAAGGGTTCTAAATGGTTTGAATTGGGTTGTATAGAGTCTGGTTAGGTGTTATTAAGCTATGTTTAAAGTTTGAGAAAGTTTCAGGATGATTCGAGTTAAAACTGGAACTTCGGTCTCAGTTTTAAAACGAATTATGAAATCTAATCGGTAGGCTGAAGTTTACATCTAAGAAATGTTTGTGGGTATGTTTTAAAGTGTTATGATAAGTTTGGATGGGTTCGGATCGAAGTTTTAAGGTCCAGTAGTAAAATGGGAAAGTTAGGGATTTTAGGGGCAAACGGTCATTTTACACCTGAAAAATGTTTGAAGTCCTGGCAGTGTCCCGATTACAGTAATAAAGGCTAAAAATGTTTATTTTGGAAGGTAATGGAATTTTATGATGAAAAATGATAAATATCAAAAGACGTATTGCATGCTTGGTTTAAAAGAAAATGCTATTAGCGTGTATTTTATTAAAGTGATGGAAATGATAAAAATGTTTTGAATGAGGTGATTTGATTGTGACGGTAAAAAAATAGGGATTCGTGAGGGACAAAGCCCCGAGAGAACCCAACACTAGATTTCCATAGGTTACGGCCCAGTAACGTAAAAGTGGTTACTGGTATACCCGCCAACTATAGGCCAAGGCACAGAACGAAAAACTTCGATCCGAACCCATCCAAACTTATCATAACACTTTAAAACATACCCACAAACATTTCTTAGATGTAAACTTCAGCCTACCGATTAGATTTCATAATTCGTTTTAAAACTGAGACCGAAGTTCCAGTTTTAACTCGAATCATCCTGAAACTTTCTCAAACTTTAAACATAGCTTAATAACACCTAACCAGACTCTATACAACCCAATTCAAACCATTTAGAACCCTTAGAAACACATGGAACCTTTCTGAATTTAATGCTTATTTTCGGCCAAACCCTAGCAATCCAAACTTACTTTCCTTCGATCCGAGTCCCATAAAAAGGAGATCAGACCCTAACCGACTACCCTAGGACAATGACCGAACCCATAGGAAACTCCTGGACAAGCCTAATGAGCCATGCACATCACCGAACGTGCGCGGCATGGCTAGATCAAGCCCTAGCCATGCGCCTACCCATCCATGCTCGTCCAGACCTTGTATGGACCATCATGGCTCAGACCCCCAAAAAATAGGGATTCGTGAGGGACAAAGCCCCGAGAGAACCCAACACTAGATTTCCATAGGTTACGGCCCAGTAACGTAAAAGTGGTTACTGGTATACCCGCCAACTATAGGCCAAGGCACAGAACGAAAAAGTGGTTACTGTTGCCCCGCCGTCTGGTATCATGGTTATAATTGAGATTGATCAATTGACCAAAAGATGAAATGATTGTCACAATTAATGAACTGATTTCCTCCAAAAATGAAATGTTTATGTTTAATAATGGAAATAAAATGTTTAAGGTCATGCAAATATTTATGTTAAAGATCTTTTATTAATGTAATTTTCACTGTTACATGTGGATGTATACGTATTAATTATTATCATGCTTAAGGTTTGCTGAGTCATTAGACTCATTATGTGTGAATGATGCAGGTGAGGATATTTCATTTGAGGCAGGGGGACTTGATGATTGAACTGGTTGGACTGATGATGCACTAAAACCCGAGTATTTTGCTATTTTTCCGCACAATTAATGATTTAACATTACTTTAAATATTTTTATGCTTTTTGTATAGGAGTGGTGCTTTTGAGGATTTAAGACGTTCATGTTGTTTTTGAAAAATTCTAGTTTTAGGTTTGATTGATTATTTGCGAGTTGATGATTTTCACCGCATTTATTTATTTTAAGAAACTAAATGGTTGGATTATTTTATTGGCGCAATTTGTAAAAGTGTACTATATATATATATATATATATATATATATATATATATATATATATATATATATATATATATATATATATATATATATAAGGCCGAAGCCTTAGGGGATTTAAAAAATAAAAAAAATTCCAATGCAATTTAAAAGCAGTAAATAAGTTAGGGACGTTATAATTTAAAAGCCTCATTCAAAGATTTTAACTTACATAGGGATCACAATTCTTATCTCAACCTGTAATAAACATTATAAATATAATCTTCAAAATACTATTGAGAGAATGGTGCATTTTCTTCTCAATATCTACATTGTCCCAATATTCAACATTTTTAAGGGTAAATCAAAATTTCATTACAAAAAGACAAGAATTATAAACATGCAAAATATTTGTTTTCCTCATGTACGTATTTGATATGTGATATTTTTTGTCTTATATATTTCCTTAGCTTAATTATAATCATGTAACTTTGGTTTTTTAATTAATTTTAGTCATTCTTTCTAAAATCATGTAATTAAATTACCATTATTATTGTTAAATTTTTTAAGTACGTGATTCAAAAATTTCTCGAGATATGTACGCGTGTTTGACAACGTAATTATAAATTTTAACAATGATATTAACCATATAGTTACATCAGTTTGATGAAAACGACTAAAATTGATAAAAATTAAAAACTAAAATAGATAGTTACAAAACTATAATTGATTTAACGACACATACAGGACTAAATATGTCACAAATCAATACACATGGAACTAAATTGACATTTTACCATATAAGCATCCAATTTTATACTATATTTTTAACCCACCTATTTTATTATGATCAATATTATAAAAAGTGTGAAGCGTGGAAAAAGTTGTGATTCGGGCAAAAACGTAAAAACGATCAATTTTTTGATTAATTATATAACAGGTTTAAAAAAAAAGTGTAAAAATGCGTAAAAGCTTGAAAAAAAATTCTGATAAAACTCTAAGTTTATTTTTATATAAAATTTAAAATTTAGTTTAAATAATAAATATCTAATAATATAAAATAAGCATGAAAAAAATGACGCAGACGCGATAAGAGACAACACAACATCAACAAATGTTTCTCTGATTTAAGTCTTATGTTTTTTATAACTTGAAAATTTGTGCATTATATTCTTACAATTTATATGTTTATTCGTTATTTAGTCTTTTAATAGACTAAGTATAATTTAAAATTATAACAAAAACTAAAAACTTTTTTGCATATTTAAACTCATACAAAATTACTAAATTTATTTAAAAATGTAAAACTCAATCCTTTCGAATAATGACTACTCACGTACTAAACTACAAATTCGATCTTGACGAAATCATTACCATTCGTGTTAAAAGTAAAAATTTACGGTAAAAAGTAAAACTATCAAACTCACAAAATATATTAAACTATAAACTTTTATAAAATTTTCTTCGCTCAATTGTGTTTTTCTTTAAAAATTGAGAGACATATTTATAGAAATTCTTTGAAAATAATCCAAAAGTAAATACATCATTACATACATTATCACACACAAATTTTCAATATTTACAACTCTTATTTTTAACATTCAATCTCTTATTTCTACACTCCCCCTTGTGATGATGATCATGATACAATAATTGTCTTCATTACGTGTTTTATACTGCCTCGTTAAAAACCTTACTAGGAAAAACTCGTTGGGATAAAAAACATAATAAGAGAAAGTCACGTAAACTCCCCCTCGTGTTAACACGAACGATTCTTCACAAATTTCGTAGATTGCGCATCCCAATATTATATATATGATTTTTGAATAATGTCGTAAGAAATGCCTTTGTGAAGAGATATGATGATTTATCACTTGACTGAAAGTGACGAATATCAATATCTTTATTGTTCTCAAGCTCTTGGTTGAATACGAAGAACTTAGGGGGGAATATGTTTAGTTCTGTCGCTTTTGATGTATCCTTCTTTCATTTAAGTAACACATGCAGCATTATCTTCATATAGTGTCACAGGCTTCTTGTCGAATGATAATCAGCATGAGATTTGGATATGTTCGGTCATTGATTTTAGCCACACACATTCACAGCTTGCTTCATGCAGTGCAATAATCTCCGCGTGATTTGATGAAGTTTTTACGAGTGTTGGTTTTTGTTAACGCCAAGAAATTACAGTGTCTCCACGAGTAAATGCATATCCAGTTTGAGAACGTGCCTTGCGTGGATCAGATAAATACCCAGCATCAACATAACCAATTATGCTTTGATTGGTATCTTTTGAATACAAAAGTCACAAGTCTGTCGTTCCTCGTAGATAACGGAATATATGTTTAATTTTGTTCAAGTTTCTCTTTGTTAGATATGAGCTAATCTTGTCAATAAATTACAGCAAAAGATATATCAGGTCTTATACAATTTTCAAAATACATAAGGACACCAATAGCACTTAGATATGATACTTCTAGACCAAGAATAGCTTCATCATCTTCACATAGACGGAATGGATCATTTTATATGTTTAATGATCTAACAAAAATTGGAGTATTTAAAAGATTTGATTTTCATATACCGCCAAACTAGTCAAATACTAAAACGCAATTGCATCCATAATAGAGGAATACGTTTTTTCATAATCAATTCCTGGCATTTGAGAAAAACCTTGTGCAACAAGTCGAGCTTTATATCTTACCATTTCAATTTTCTCATTTTGTTTTCGAATAAAAACTCATTTGTATCCAACAGGTTTTACACTTTCAGGTGTAAGGACTATATGTCCAAAAACGTTACGTTTATTTAGCGAATCCAATTCAACCTGGATGGCGTCTTTCCATTTTATCCAGTCATATCGATTTTTACATTCACCAAAAGATTTTGGTTAATGATCTTTATTCTCATTTATGATGTCAAATGTCACATTGTAAGAAAATATCTCATCAACTTCTTTTATATCTTTTTGGTTCCATATTTTTTCAATATTAATATAATTGATAAGAGATTTCACGATTCTCATCAGTGTGTGGTTCTAACAGAACATTTTCATCATCACGTATTTTTTTCGGAATATCATTATCTATTTTATGATCATCGTATTTCTCTATGATTTTTCTTTTTCGATGATTTTTATCATTGGAAACGATTGGACTTCCATGCTTCAAGCATTTAATGACATCATGATTGTTTCAATTTGTTTTTTTAAAATTTCAATTCGAGCATAGACATTTACAGCATGTATATATGATTTAGTTACCCCTTTTGTGTCTGCAAATATATCTGGTATTTGATTTGTTATTCTTTGCAAGTGCACAATTTGTTGTACAACCTTTTCACATTGTTTAGTTCTTGGATCCAGATGTAACAATAATGATGTATACCATGTAATTTCTTTTTCGATATGTTTCATTTCTCCCCCTAACATTGAGAAGATTTCCTCGTTAAAATGACAATCAACAAAACGTGTTGTAAACATGTCGCCTCATTATTGATGGGTATCATAACCAATATAAATTCCGATATTTCTTTGAGGTCCCATTTTTGTTCGTTGAGGCAATACAATAGGCACGTATACCATACATCCAAAATTCTCAGATGAGAAATGTCTGGTTCTTTACCAAAGACAAGCTGCAATGAGGAGTATTTATGATATGCACTTGGTCTTATGCGAATTAATGTAGCAGCATGTAAAATTGCATGTCGACATACAGAAACAGTGAGTTTTTTTCATAACATTGGTCTAGCAATCAATTATAGACGTTTAATCAATGATTCAGCTAATCCATTTTGTGTATGTACATGAGCAACATGATGCTCAACAGTGATTCTCATTGACATACAATCATCATTGAAAGTCTTGGAAGTAAATTCACCAGTATTATCAAGTCTAATTTTCTTGATTGTATGAATGAGAATCAATTCCGTAATTTTATTATTTGAGCAAGTAATCTTGCAAATGCCACATTCCGAGTTGATAATAAACGTACATATCACCATCTGCTGTAGGCATAAATCAATAACATAAAATATCTAAATGGTCCACATAGTAAATGAATTGGCCCGCAAATATCACCCTGAATACGTTCAAAAAACATGAGTGATTCAGTTTGGATTTTAGATGGTGATGGTCTTATAATAAGTTTACCAAGAGAACATTCTTTGCATTGAAATTTATTATTTTAAAAGATCTTCTGATCTTTCAACGGATGAGCATGCGTATCTTCTGTAATTCTTCGCATTATTGTTGAAGCAGGATGTCCTAATCGTTCATGCTATTAATCAATATTGAAGAATTATCAACTACCATATTTGTTTCAATTGGACTTACATGTGTATAATACAATTCGGTAGGAACATTGGTAGTTTTTCAACTACATATTTCTTTCCTGATTTATATGTGGTAAGACACATATATTTCTCATTTCTTTCATTTATTGTCTGAGTATCATACCCATGGGAATATATGTCATTAAAACTCAACAAATTTCTTTTCGATTGTAGTGAATACAAAGCATCATTTATCATAAATTTTGTACTATTAGGTAACAAAAAATTGTGATTTACCACAATCTTTAATCAAGTCTATAGTACCTGATATTGTATTCACCATTATTTTTGTTGGTTTTAGTTCCAAGAAATATCTTTTATCTCGGAGAATAGTCTGTGTTGTACCACTATCAGTATACAATGAGTTCCTTGTTTAGCTTTGTTCATAGCATTTTTCATATAAGAATTTCAAAAAACAAATATGCAATGAAAAAAAGTTACTGATAATATATATATATATATATATATATATATATATATATATATATATGTGATTTATTGAAAAATATAACGCATATCATAATTATATAATAAAATATTAGCAACGCATATCATAATTATACAATAAAATATTAGCATATAAGCACATGAAAAATAAAATATTTTACATTTCTATTACACCAATATATAGATCATTTTTAAAGAAATCATTCAGATAATCTGCAGCATCAAAATGAGTTGAATCGCTCAAACGGTCACTGTGTTCAGTGAAATCGGTCTATTTTTCTTTTCCCTTTATCGATTTATATAAAGCTTACAAAGGTGCTCGGGGGCTCAACAAATACGAGACCAATGTCCTGGAGTGTCACATCTAAAACAAGAAATTTCAAATCGTTTTGAGTGATTTTCATTAACACTCATGTTCTCATGATGTCTTTTCAGTAGGTGATTCGTGACGCTCTTTTGAGATGAGTTATAGAAGTAACCATCTCGATTGTTTTCAAAACTACGTCCGTGACCGCGACCACAACCACGACCATTTCCACGACCACGACCACGACCTCGATTTCGACCTCAACCAAAACCTTGTCTTTGACATTGATTTTGGTTCCCATGTTTAAATTCATGTTTACTTACAACATTTACTTATGGAAATGTTGTTGATCCAATAGTTTGGGACTCATGGTTTCTCATTAGTAGTTTGTTTTTTTTCCACCACAAGAAGACATGCGATAAGTTCATATTATCTCGCAAATCCACGCACTCGATATTGTTGTTGTAGAGTTATATTTGACGCGTGAAAAGTGGAAAATATTTTTTCAAGCATTTCCAATTCTGTAACCTCATGCCCACAAAATTTTAATTGCGAGATTATTCGATACATCGCTGAATTGTAATCATTGACTTACTTAAAATTTTGGATTCTTAACGTTTACATTCATCACAGGATGTCGGAAGTAACTTCTCTTTTATGTTCAAATATTTCTTTTAGTCGTTTCTATAAAGCCATGAAATCTTTTTCAATGAGATATTCATATTTTAATCATTCATCAAGATGTCGACGCAAAAATATTATAGCTTTTGCTTTTTCTTGTGATGGTTATATACTATTTTCTTTAATAGTCTCACTTAGATCCAATGACTCAAAATGTATTTCTATATTAAGAGTCCATGTCGTATAATTTTTTCCCGTAATTTTGAGCGCAACAAATTCGAGCTTTGCCAAATTTGACATGGTGGTACTAGAAAAATAACAATGCATTTTATTAATTAAGTTCTAAATCTATTAATATGACAATAAAACGTAACAGATAAATTATAAGTACAAGTATTCTTAAAAATAAAGAAAAAACGTGAGGTGGATATTCTCCAATAAATACAAGACTAGTGAATATAATAACCAAAAAAATTATACAAAATAACTTTGAAAGAGAAAATTTTTAGGGGGAAAAGTAAGTTTTGAGTGATTGAATGTGTTTGTAAAATCATATTTATAGGGGAAAACTAGCTTTTTATGACCGTTTATGACCGTTACAAAATCTTAAAAAAATAGACGTATGTATATGTAAATTTGATAGGCACGTAATAGTTAGTATTTTTATTTTCATATTTCTCGTTATTTCATCATCCGATATGTTTAATTGATACAATTTTGTGTAATTTTATTGTAGAAGGAACTTTTACGGTCTTGGAGCAAATTTGAGCTAAAAAGGTGATGTTTATCACATTTGAAGTTTCCAAGATAGAGTTTGAAAGAGAATGGCCAAAGCAGAAGAGGTCCTGGAACAAAGCGTGTCCACGTCTTATGATGATGTTTCAGCTGCGAAAAAAATTGCAAGGAGGAAAATCTAGATAAAATATTATCAATAATTTTATATTTTAGGAATTAATTAGGGGTAATTTAGAGTTAGTGGGTTTTTAGCTTAATTTTTTAGAACCAACCAATTTTCCATACACACGCACAGTACAAGGGAGGCGGCTGATTTTACACAAGAAAAAAGAGATTTCTCCGACCATTTTTTCAATCCTCAAGCAACGAAAAGAAGGCGCAAGTATTTCCAGAATTTTCTCCCAACAAAATAGTTTGCAATTTTCTTTATGTTTTCTTATTTAATTTTTATGGATATTGTAGTTCAAACTATGCTCGGCTAATTTTCTTAGTCTGATTCAAGGGATAGTCTACTATTTAATTTTATCACTTTGAGGTTTTTGCACTTTAATTTAATATTCGTGTTTTTTCAAGTATTTGTTGATTTATGATTTATTTATATGAAAGTTGTATGTTGGTTAATCTGACAATTTAAGTCGATATATAATTTTCTACTGCTATCCATTAATTCAGTGATCTGTAATTGTCATGAACGATTGATATGTGAGTAGCAATAGGTTAGATGTGGTGTGTTATCATAACATGTGTAATTTAAATAAATCGACGAAACTAGATCTTCCAATTGCAGCTATATCGGTTGTTAGATTTTAGGATTAACTGTTTTCACGAAACTAAAATGATATCTTTAATTAATATGGAACGCTATCATGCCCAGTTGATTATTGGTAAGTTTTGACTGGATGCTGGATTTGGTCATTTAATTTAGGAAAACACAAGAATTTTAGCGGCTATCCCTATTATTCTAAGGTAAATTGCTTGAAATAACATGAACTAATGATTGGTTAACCGATGAAAAGTGAGATAATTAAATAGTAGAATTCCCTTGAATCAATATTTTTCTCGTATTAAATTCTTCAATTTATTCTCATCGATTAATTTTCAATTCTAGATTCAGTATTCTTTCTTGCTTGGTAGTTTTAGTTTAGATTATTTTATGTAGTAATTATCAAAACAAATCCCCCCTTTTTTATTTTTAGTATCAAAAGAAATAAATTTACGGTTCCCTGTGGATTCGACCCTACTCACCATTACACTCGTTTTTATTTAAAACAGTAGGAATTAATTTGGTGGTCAACGACAAACACCAAATTTTGGCGTCGTTGCCGGGGAACGGTGCAAGGTTAATTTCTTTTGATTTTTTTTATTTTTTATGCTTCGTTCTTCTCGTACAGGTAAACTCGACTACAATCCGAAAATCGAGAAGACAGCTAAGAGATTGAGAAAAGAAGAAAGATTAAGGCGTGAAAAGCAACCATCATCATCATCTCCTGATTTGAACGCATCATTGGACTCCAACGATACAAAAAGCGAATCTGACATTGATCTTGAGATTGAAAGAAGTGAAAGTGACCAAGAAGAAATGGCAGGACAAACTCAAAGAACACTCAGGGAGTTAGCTAATCTTAATGTTATTCAACAACCATTATGCATTCAATTCCCTACTACTGATGCTACTTTTGAATTAAAATCTGGCTTGATTCATTTATTGCCTACTTTTCGTGGTCTTGCAGGTGAAGATCCCCATAAACATCTGAAAGAGTTTCATATTGTTTGCACAGCCATGAAACCGCAAGGGATCACAGAGGAACAAATTTCACTGCGAGCTTTTCCATTCTCTTTAGCCGACAAGGCTAAATATTGGCTCTACTACTTTCCTTCTGGATCCAAACAACTTGGGACAATATGAAACAACAATTTTTGGAGAATTTCTTCCCAGCTTCACGAGCAGCAAATATTAGAAAAGACATTTGTGGGATTAGACAGCTGCATGAGGAAACTTTGTATGAGTATTGGGAGAGATTAAAGCAATTGTGTGCTAGTTGTCCACAACACCAGATTCCAGAACAGCTGCTAGTTCAATATTTTTATGAAGGACTCTCGCTCTTTGATAGGAACATGATTGATGCTGCAAGTGGAGGTGCATTGGTGAACAAAACGCCTCAAGAGGCACGAGCTCTAATCTCCAACATGGCTGCCAATGCACAACAGTTTGGTACTAGGCAAGACAACCCTCCACGACAAGTCAATGAGGTAAGTGTTACTCCTATCGATCAAAAGTTAAATTCTTTGACATCTCTTTTGAAAAGGTTGGTTGCAGGACAAGTGCAACAGGTAAAAACTTGAGGTGTATGTGCTATGGTGGGACATCCTACAGATACGTGTCCGTCACTACAAGAAGATCCCCCAAAACAAGTTAATGCAATCGACGGATTTCCTAGACAACCTCAACGCCGATACGATCCATATTCTAATAGCTTCAATCCAGGATGGAAAGATCACCCGAATTTCAACTATAGGAATCAAGGAGGTCAACAGGGATATCCACAACAAAATTTTCACAAACATCTGTCACCTGCGCAAGCCTCTAACTCATGTATGTCCCTAGATGAAATTGTGAAGGCATTAGCTTTCAACAGGAAACGAGGGCTAGCATTCAGAATTTTAGCACGCAAGTGGGACAGTTGACGACTTCAATTCACAAGTTGGAAGCACAAAATTTAGGTAATGTATCTTCTCAGACAGTGGTGAATCCAAAAGAGAATGTGAGTGCAATTACTTTGAGAAATTGTAAAGAATTGGATGTTCAAGAAATTGGGGTACAAGCATCAATCAAGCAAAAGGAAGAGAATGAGATAAAGGTTGAGGATAAAATAATCAATCAAGATGATGCTCTGAATGGTAAGTTGTCTCCTCTATTTGAGTATAAACCTATTCCCCCATTCCCTCTTGCATTGAACAGGAAATGTGAAAGTATTAAGGAGTTGAATGACATTCTTTGTAGAGGTGAGGTAAATATTCCTTCATTAGATGCTATTAAACCAGTACCTCGTTGTGCTAAAATTTTAAAAGAATTGTATACTACAAAAAAGAGACATAAGTTGAAGTGGTGTAAAAGGGAAAAGGTAGGAGAACATGTTTCTGTTGTCATTCAAAAAACTATTCCTATCAAATGCAGTGATCCAGGTATGTTTTCTATCCCTTGTACTATTGGCGATACTAGACTTGAAAAGGCTATGTTTGATTTAGTTGCTTCTATCAATGTCATGCATGATTCTATTTATAATAATTTGGAACTTGGACCTCTAACTGAAACCGACATTGTGATCCAGTTGGCTGATAGGTCCACTGTTTATCCTAGAGGTGTAATTGAAGATGTTCTTGTAAAAGTTGAAAATTTGGTTTTTCCTGCTGACTTTTATGTGCTTGACATTGAAAATGATGATTCAAACAGTCAAATTTTGCTAGGAAGACCATTTTTGAAAACTTCAAAGTCTGTCATAGATGTTAATAGTGGTACCCTTACTATAGAATTTGATGGTGAGATTGCTAAGTTTAATATTTATGATACCATGAAATATCATGTTATGAAAGCACTATTAATACTCTTGATATCGCTAATCACTTGTCAAAAGAAAATTCAAAAATTGTTGGTAAGAATGATTTAGAGGAAATTATTAAAAGACCTGTTGAAAATTCTAATACTATATTTTCTCTCTCTGATTCGCAGATATCTAAAATTTCGCAAAAACTTCCTCCAGATCGACCCAAGCATGTACTCATTAAAAAAGGAGGAAATATCCAAGGGATAGAGACTTCCAAGAAATTCAAAGAAAACAAGCATTTGCTAGAATTTGCTATGAAAATATTCAAGCGGAATAAAGTGGAAAAAGTTACCATATTTGAACCACCATGAGCAACAAGAAAGAATGAAGTCGAGCCAACGACAATAATAAGAGGAGTCGGAATTGAAGGTGAAAGCTCCAAGTCCTTGCGGGTGAGAAATTGAATGTTACGCAAAATCCGTCCGTCTGATTTTGAATCTGACTTCAGTGTTGTGTTCCTATCAACGCAGGCTACAACTGCACGTAAGTTTTGTTACTTTTAGACATGATTTGAAATTATGATATTGTCAGAATTGAATACGAATCAGATAGGATGTTTCTGCTACAGTAAGCATTGTATAATTGAAGTCAGATTAAAGAATAGACTGTTTATACAATTGTTATGATTTTCATAGTTGAATTAATTGAGATTTGATATCAGAGTTGTGTTGTTACTGATTTTGAGTATACCGATATTGAGATTATGAATTGTATTGACACTGATTATGAATTTTGATAGTATCTCGGTGATGTTGTGTTTGACGGGGTTATCGAGACTGTATATTTATGCCGTCGAAACATCAGTTGATTTATAGTGATCAGATTCGGTATTGCTTTAGATTGTATTGTTGTACCGTATGTCGATTGACATTGATCAGGCTGTATTTTGATGTGAGTATTGATCAGAACAGGTTTTGAATTGAGTTATCTACTGATATTGTAATTATATGATTGTCATTGCCAGACTGGGTATGGACAGATCAGAATACAAGACTTCGTCTTCGTCAGACAGGGAAGACAAAGGTATAAATAAATGTTGATTCGGGATTGCACAACTCGAGTTAGGTTTGACTTGAGTTTCCAAAAATCACATACTTTATTTTATTGCATTGATATTTACAGATTATCAGATTGATATGTTTAGTATATTGAATTATAGCAGAGCCAGAGTTGAGTCTAGGGCAGATCAGCCTAGCTAGAGCAGAACCTCCGAGTCTTTGTCAGAACCGCTGAGACTCTAGACTTACGGTGTATCGATGAGCTTAGATGTAGATCGACTTCTATTTTAGACATTGGATACAGCATGCCGAAGTCTAAATTAGATCGGGATCCCTAGGTTAGAAATAAGTTAAGATAAGATAACAAGTCATTGACTTAAATACAGATTTGTATTGATTCATGTAGTCAGATTGGATACATGTTTTAATGATTGTTTATGCTTTTATATATGTTTTATATGATTGCATTGATACATTGTTTATACTGGGATATTTATATCTCACCGGAGTTATCCGGCTGTTGTCTTGTCTGTATGTGTGCATGGCAACAGGTGGGACAGGTTCAGGGTCACAGAGGTGAAGAAAGATCGAGATTAGAGTGGTGATTCCGGACTTGGATATAGATAGGTTTTATTACTTGATTGTAGTAGTTGAACCTTAGTTTTGAACTAGATGCATGTTATACAGGATTTGTATTATTATACGGGTTTGTATAATAGAATGATTCAATTACCTTCCGCATTTTAAAAAAAAAATTAGACCATGTTTATCCTAATTGATTAAATTAGTCCCAATGATGATTAAGAAGATGATTAGCGTCCGAGTCCCCACAACAGGTGGTATCAGAGCGATAGATCCTTTAGACTGAGATAGAAGAGAATGAGCGGGGTAGATTGAGTTTTCTTTCCTTGCATGCGATTGCTAGCATGAGATTTATTTTAATGTTGATTGACATTGAGTATTCTAGCATGAGATTATGTTTTACTGCTTTAAAATACTTGTTATCTCATTATCTGAGTTGAATTGGTATTATGTATTATTGAGTATGAATCAGATTTGATTCTTGATCAGCAGTAAGATGATCAGAGAAAGATTGGAATAGATTTGTAGTACTTGAGTACTAATGTTTTGATAAGCAGATATACCTCTACGGAGAATTCCAAAAAGGGGTAGTACTTTGACTGAACAGATAGATGTATCAGAAACTCAGATGGAAATAAAGTTGAAAGAGTTTCAGTTATTTCAGCCGCCGATTCTGAGTGGTATCGAGACGTCTGAAGATTGTGAGAACTGGTTTGATGACATAGAAATATTGTTAGATTTACTTGGTTGTACAGATGAACAGAGAGTTAAAATGGTGCCTAATCAGTTACGAGAAGCCGCCAGGAGTTGGTGAATTACAAGTAAAAGAATGTTAGAACAGAGAGGTACAATAATTTCGTGGGAAATATTCAGAACTGAATTTTATTGAAGATTTTTCTCAGTTTCGTACCGAGAGGACAAGAAAGCAGAGTTTGAGAATTTGAGCCAAGGTCAACTGAATATTGAAGGATATGTTTCTAAATTCTCTACTCTACTGCGTTTTGCTCCTCATGTAGTTGGGAATGATGAAGCTGTAGCGAATCAGTTCATCAGAGGATTGAATTCGGAGATAGTTGCATTGATGAATATACAGCGACCTTACCATTTTGCTGATGCCTTAAGTAAAGCGAAGAGAGCGGAGGCGAGTCTGATTAGACAACTAGGAAGGGTGTGTGCGATGCAACCCCAGACACAGCAATCCCCATTCCGAACTGATTGCGGCAGCACGAGTGGAAAGCAAGATTTGCTGAAAGCTCGAAAGAAACAGTTTAAAAAGTTGGGGAGCGGACTGAGTGGTTCATCTAGCTCCAGTGGGTCTAGCCCGAGTTATACTGGGGTGTATTGCAGAACTTGCGGAGGAAGACATTCCACGGAACAATGCCAGGGAGTTACTGGTAGTTGTCACATCTGCCGACAGTCGGGACACTTTTCTAGAGTTTGTCCACAGAAAAGGTCCCGAAGATTTCAGGGAGCAGGACCATCTGGTGGTAGTGACTGAGGAACAGACCCAAGAGGCCCTTGATGATATAGTGGCAGGTACTGTTCTTTTATGATTATGTTGCATATGTATTGATATATACTAATGCATTTCTTATGATTATCTTTGATTGAGTTGCATTGATATATATGGTACCTGTTGGGTCTGTATTGCTGTATTATTAATCTTTATACCTTTTGGGAAAGAAAAATTGATATCAGAGATTTCTGTGACATATTTTATACTACAGTAAGATGAGAATGAGATCGAGTTAGATTATGAAGTAGTTGTGTTTTCTGATTTGATTGCATTATTAATATTAATATGCTGAACAATTACGGAACTTTGGCAAGGATTCTAGATTTAGAATTCCTTTGATATCTGTATATCTATGACTCGATTGTTACATAAAGGAGCAGATGGTATCCTTATGTATTCACTAGGTGTACTGAAATCGAGCCTAGTATTGGCAGATTTGCCAATGATGTACGAGTTGGCTGATGATTGTCCAAATGAGATTTCAGATTTGCCTAAAATTGAAAGATAGATTTCAGAATTGCATTAAGATCAGGTACTATTTGTTTTATTCGAATTCAGTACAGAATGATATTGAATGTACAGAATGACAGAGTGAATTGAAAGAATTGAAAGATCAGTATAAGAGTAACGACCAGGAGTTACATCTGATTTAGTGTTTCTCTTTGGCATGCTTCAGTATGTTCGAAGATATTCTGTTGATTTCATGCTTGTTGTATCTATGATATTTTGATATACTTGCAGTATCTGATTGATTGAATCGAATATCTGAAGATTGTATTGAATACTCTGAGAACTGTGATTATTGTATACAGAAATTATTCAGATATGAATCCTGCTTGAAACAGATTGTATTCAGAGTATGTAATATCTGAAGTTAGTATACCGATTGATTTTGACACAGTGGAGATTATGATCAGTGACTGAAAATGATACCGATATCAGAAAGATCAGAAATGTCAGAAATGTCAGAAATTTATTTTGATCTGAGTTGACAGATTATCTTATACGATTGTTGTTTTGTATCTGCTTGAGTATTGTTATTGTTCTAAAACAGTATTTGATACAGCTTATATTGTTTGGGGGCATACTATATTTGCAGAGGAGATATAGCAGTTGATCAGAACGACATGAAGACGTGATTGATTAGTCAGAATTGACAGTATTTCCAGAAATTGCAATTTTATGAGTTTACTGAACTCACTAGATCAGTATAGATTATTGATACTGTGAATCTGATTTGATAGTATTGTTATTTGAGTCAGTGTTTAATACAGATTATTCAAACCGAATCAGGACTGAATTCGAGAATTATGGCAGTTCAGAGATTTAACCAGAATGTTCAGAACTTAATTTCGATAATCAGAGCAGAACATCGAGCAGAGTAACAGATATGTGATTTTTACTGTAGGAGAATGATTATCTTGTGATGTCAAATGTTTCAGAATTGTACAACAGTATCAATAGTCAGAACCTTATACCAGGTAGGTATTTTTCCTTAATTTATTATTATTAACTGATCTGTTTGTATCAAATAGTTCGAATTTAAAATGAAAGATAGTGTCAGAAACACGCAGGAATGGATTCAGTTTTCATTTTGGTGATTGAGAATGTATAATATTCGGACAGACAGTTTTGATATAGACAGATTAAATCAGTTATGATAGAATTGTACTGAAATGTTGGAAGAATTTGTACTGATATGTCTGAATTGTCAATAAATGAAGACAGAAAGATAGAAATCAGAAGATTTATTACAGAATTTGTATATCCTTGACTAGACATGGAAAGCATATTTCGATGCAATTCGTAATAAGATCACTGTAATACTTTCCAAATTGTGATGTGATATGATTGTGATTGACAGATTGTTCAATCTATATCTATTAGTTTGTACCAGATAACGTACAAACATGAACAAATGACACAGATCGATGTCAGAGAAGTAGTCAGAATAACTAGAATGCCGAAGTAAAGTATATCAAATTGTGATGTTGCTTGAGTTTGTATTTGTGGCAGAACATACCACGAACTCTTCTCTATACTATCTAGATCTGGGAAGTTAGTTATAGAACCGTAGTGCTGGATGCTAGCACTAATTGATATGACAAGGAAATGTAGCTAATTCAGAAAAGAATGAAGATAGCTCAGACCGGACAGAATTAATATGCCAACGTCGGATGATGAAGATTGGTATTCGAGACTGAAGATTTAATATATTCTTGAATGAGATAAACAGATTGATAACAGCTGAGGGTAGTGAATTGTTATGAACTGTGGTTTGGTTTATACGGATGTTGTATAGCCATTATTGCGAGATTGATTTTTTCAGAGCTATTGTGAAAGATAGAATCTAATATAAGATTGAGATTTCAAAATAGATTCATTGAGATGAGTTTTTGATTTAAACTCTGTATACATTTCTTCTGATATATCTGAATTGATTACTTGTGAGTTCGAGGACGAACTCAAATCTAAGAGGGGGAGAAATGTAAGGCCCGAGATGTTATTACTATAATCTGAGATTAATCTGAAATGATTTATTTATTAATTGGGATGATTATAAACGGAACGGATCAGATCGGGAGAGCCGAAAGAGAAATTGGCATTATGTGTGAAGAGTAGGCTTGGCGCACATGCGCGACGTAGTTAGGCGCACATGCGTGAAGAAGGCAGTAGCTGCGGCGCATATGCGCGAGTAGACACGCGCATATGCACGACATGGCCAGAAGCTTCGGCGCATATGCGCGAGTAGATACGCGCATATGCGCGAGAGGCAGAAATGCAGCAGGCAGCCGGGCAGAACTACCGGCGCATATGCGCGGCTTTGTGCGCGCATGCAAAGTAGAAATGAGCCACTTGTATTCCTTAGATGCAACGTGGATATATATATATATATATATATATATATATATATATATATATATATATATACACACACACACACACACACACACACACACACGTACATCAAGCCTTCCTTCAGAATTAAGGAAGAGAAAAGAATTGAAGGTGAAAGCTCCAAGTCCTCGCGGGTGAGAAATTGAATGTTACGCAAAATCCGTCCGTCTGATTTTGAATCTGACTTCAGTGCTGTGTTCCTATCAACGCAGGCTACAACTGCACGTAAGTTTTGTTACTTTTAGACATGATTTGAAATTATGATATTGTCAGAATTGAATACGAATCAGATAGGATGTTTCTGCTACAGTAATCATTGTATAATTGAAGTCAGATTAAAGAATAGACTGTTTATACAATTGTTATGATTTTCATAGTTGAATTAATTGAGATTTGATATCAGAGTTGTGTTGTTACTGATTTTGAGTATACCGATATTGAGATTATGAATTGTATTGACACTGATTATGAATTTTGATAGTATCTCGGTGATGTTGTGTTTGACGGGGTTATCGAGACTGTATATTTATGCCGTCGAAACATCAGTTGATTTATAGTGATCAGATTCGGTATTGCTTTAGATTGTATTGTTGTACCGTATGTCGATTGACATTGATCAGGCTGTATTTTGATGTGAGTATTGATCAGAACAGGTTTTGAATTGAGTTATCTACTGATATTGTAATTATACGATTGTCATTGCCAGACTGGGTATGGATAGATCTGTTGGAAACGAAATTCCGACGATTGACAAAAGATTTACCAACTGAATCCAGCAACTGAATTTGACTAACTGATCGACGTAACTGAACACGTCATCAGTCAACTGATCGCTACAACTGAAGTCTATTCCATCGTCAACTGATCTTTTCCAGCTGATCTCTCAGCTGTACACATCATCAGTTGAAAGCGACAACCGACAAATAGTACAGCTATCTGCAACTGGTAGTGGCTCGCCGTATTTCAGAATGAACAGTGTACGATTGTCAGAATATATCGACGTGGCAATCAACGGTTAGAATATTCAAATATCTTTAATGTGACCGTTGAGAGGGAAGCCTATAAATAGTCGGAGACAGCAGCTGAAGAACATCCGACTCTCAGTTATCTTATCTTACTTGCTGTTACGCTGCAAAAATATCCACTTACATTCAGAAATCAAGCTCACGCTTATCAGTTATATCCGTAGTATTCTAGACTACGCTCTTGAGCTTATATAGCACTTTGTAATCGATTGATAGATTTTCTAAGTTGTGCTAAGATTAGTTACGATCTGTAAAAGTGTTGTATACTAAGAGTTTCAGTATTGGCAAAGTGATAATTCCAAACTGAAGTGGGTCAGTACACCTTTTTGTATTTGATCAAAGTCTTTTAGTGAATATCCTATCTTCGTGATAGAAGGGGTGACGTAGGAGTTATTCAAGTCTCCGAACATCCAGAAACAAATTGTGGTGTTATTATTTTCAGTTATCATTTTTAGTTAGATACTCTATCTTTCAGTCAGTTAGTTTTTCGCAACTG
The DNA here is from genome assembly GCF_022965805.1 of Primulina eburnea. NCBI lineage: Eukaryota > Viridiplantae > Streptophyta > Magnoliopsida > Lamiales > Gesneriaceae > Primulina > Primulina eburnea. The sequence continues at coordinate 26,081,755 of NC_133107.1, read as the reverse complement.
TTTATTCAGTTTAACTATTTGTTATTGACCAACGGGATATTTAGATTCAGTTTGTAACACAACTGAAATCAGTTTGTCGAAGAATAATTTTAATTGAGCAGTGTTTATTCAACCCCTCCTTCTAAACACTCTTCACCCGATTCACCGATCCTTTCAAGTGGTATCAGAGCTAGTCATATCCTTTCAATGATTATCTATACTCAAATCGCTCACTATGTCTTCATTCAACAAGATTCCTATGTTCTCCAGAGAAGATTTCGATGATTGGAAGATCAGGATGCAGGCTCATCTAGCTGCACAGGATGATGACATGTGGTACGTTATAACTGACGGACCCATGAAGATCTTGAAAGCCAACATAGCAGTTGCAATCACAGATGGGGCACCTCACCGTATTGAAAAGCCCAGAGATGAGTGGACTGCTGAAGACAAGAGAAAAGCTAATTTGGATAATGTAGCAAAAGATATATTGTACAAAACACTGGACAAAGTGACGTTCAGTAAAATCAAGATGTGCAAGACAGCCAAAGAGATTTGGGAGAAATTAATCCAGCTTTGCGAAGGCAATGAACAAACCAAAGAAAACAAGCTATCTGTTGCTGTTCAAAAGTTCGATAACATCAGAATGAAAATTGGAGAAACAATGCATGAATATGATGAAAGAACAAGATGCATCATCAACTAACTGAATGCACTTGGAAAAGTGTATACCAATAAAGAAGTAGCATTGAAGGTTATCAGAGGTCTTCCCAATGAATGGGATGTGAAAACCATGGCTATGAGGGAGTCTAAAGATCTGAACAAAGTTGAACTCCATGACATGTTCGCTGACTTAAAAGCATATGAATTTGAACTGCAAACTTGAGAAGGAGAACCATCTACCCCAGCAGCAACTACTGCCTTAGCTGCTGTAAGATCAGAACCAACTGGTTCAGTTGAGAAAGCTGCAGATCAATTAAGCAATGACGACATGTCATTGTTCATCAGGAAATTCGGAAGATTCATGAGGAAGAATCAAGGGAATTTTCAGAAGCAGTACAAAAGAAACAATTCCAGAGAAGAGTTCAATGCATGCTACAACTGTGGCAAACCTAGTCATTTTATTGCTGACTGTCCCAAGCCTAAAAAGGATAGTCAAGTTTCAACTGAAAGAAAGAAGAAAGTGTATGAGCATAAGAGGAGATCTAAGGACGATAAGAAGCCTTACAGAAAGAAGCATGAAGTACTCCTAGCTGAGGATAGCAAAGCCAAATGGGCAGAGACTGACAGCGAAGAGTCAGAACCAGAAACCTCTTGAAGCTCTAGTGAAGATGAGGAAGAAGTAAAGTGCTTGATGGCTGATGACACAGAAGTTCAATCAAGCATCCAAAAGGTATTTGACTTTAGCTCAACTGATTTCACAAGAGAGGAACTTATTTCGACTCTTCATGACATGGTTAGTGATTATCAAAAGCTTTCCTTATCATTTGAAAAGGCCAGAGTAGAGCAAACTGATCCTATTTAAAATAAGACAACAACTGATATATCAGTTGAGATGTTGAGTCTAAAAAGGGAGATTGCCGAACTCAATACTGAAAGGAGCAAGGATCAATTAATGATTCAAAAGTTAATGCTTGAAAACTTAAAGCAAACTGAGCTCATTCAGGCTTGGAATAAATCATCTGTTGCATCGACTGATATACAGAACTCTCAGAAATCATTTACATGATAAAACTGGCTTAGGGTTCAATAACCAGGATGAAATACCTTCCAAAGATATTCAACCAAAACTGAATATGGATAAAGGGAAATATATTCACTTTGTCAAATCAGTTATGGTACAAGAACAAGCTGAGCCGAGTAAACTGATTGAACAGCCAACTCACAATATGAGCAAGGGCAAAAGATGTGGTATTGGTTATAGCCCAAGAGCTGTGACTGACTCACAAAGTCAGCCACCAAAATTTTTCAGCAAAAACTATTCAAATGGCTATTCAAACTACTATAACAGCAAGCCAGTTCAGAAAAGATACTGGCTGAACAATCAGTCAAAAAAGGGCAAATCACATGTTGTATCTTCTGCACACCATACACCACACACACGCAGACCAGGAAAGACAATTTGGAATACAGCAACTGGACGGTCAGTTAGACTGATCCAAGTTTGGATTCCTAAAGGACTAATCAACTTTGGACCCAAATAGAAAAGGGTACCACAATCTTATCTTGTGTTTGATTGCAGGTAATAGGTACAAGCATTGGATCTATATGGTATTTGGACAATGGATGTTCACGCCACATAACAGGAGATTCAAATTTATTATCTCAACTGATCAAGTACATTGGACCAAACATCAGTTTTGGAGATAATTCTAAAGGTAAAACTGTGGGTAAGGGTAAGCTTATCCATGGTAACTTCACCATTAATGATGTTTTATTAGTTGAGAATCTCAAGTATAATCTGATCGGTATCAGTCAGTTATGCGATAATGGATTCTCAGTTCAGTTTGACAAACATTCTTGTTCAGTCAAAAACTCAACTGAAGAGATCATCCTAACTAGCAAAAGGTGTGGAAACACTTACAAAGTCAGCTGGAATGATCAACCTTATGCACCAGTATGTTTTATTGCCTCAAAATCTTCTAAAAACTGGTTGTGGCATAAGAGATTGAACCACCTAAATTTCAAATTTATTGCATATTTGAGTAACCACGATCTTGTTACTGGATTGCCCAAAATGGATTTTATCAAAGACAAAATTTGCCCAGCATGTCACTTTGGTAAACAAATCAAATCCTCTTTTAAGAACAAGGGTCGTAAATCTTCTTCCCGATGCTTAGAACTGTTACATATGGATCTATTTGGTCCTATACCAGTCATGAGCTTAGGGGAAATGAAATACACCTTGGTGGTTGTAGACGATTTTTCAAGATTCACTTGGGTTATATTTCTCAAGTCCAAAGACCAAACTGCTGCTCAACTGATTAAGCTTTTCAAAAGATTATTAAATGAAAAATCAGTTGGAATTGATAGAATCAAATCTGATCGAGAAACTGAAATTATCAATCAAATTCTTTCAAATTATTTAGAGAATACCGGAATCAAGCATGAGCTCTCAGCAGCCAGAACTCCTCAGCAAAATGGTGTAGCTGAAAGGAGAAATTAGACTCTCAAAGAGGCTGCTAGAACAATGCTTGTTGATTCCTCTATCTCTCAAAGGTTTTGGGCAGAGGCAGTGAACACTGCGTGTTATACTCAAAACAGATCAATGATTAATAAGAATCATATGAAAACACCTTATGAGATCTGGCATGGAAGAAAAAGTGTGGTTTCCTACTTCAAAATATTCGGCTGCAGATGTTTTATACTTGTCAATGGTAAAACCCATTTAAAAGCTTTTGACGCTAAATCTGCAGAAGGAATATTTCTTGGTTATTCTGCAGTGAGTAAAGCCTATAGAGTCTTCAACAAAAATACTTTGAATGTTGAGAAATCTATTCATGTTGTGTTTGATGAGTCTACACTAACTTCTAAGCCAACTGATACAGTTGAGCTAGCTGATAGATTTACAAATATAAGTTTGGATGATGATGATGAAGAAGATATCCATATTAATCAAAACAACCTCCAATCACCTGAACCTGACATATTGGATCAATCAGCTGAATTGGAAGCAAATCTTGACAATCAGTTAATGGAGCATACAAATGAGAATCAGTTGCCAACTGAATTAGCTCCAACTGAAACTGAAGACATTCAGTTACCTACTGAGGAAATTGCTAATACAGAAGAAACAAATGCTGAACTTAGATGGAAGAAATCACATCCTCCAGAATTGGTGATAGGTAATCCATCTAATCCGGTAAGAACAAGAAATCAAATGCTTAACTTATTTATTCATTCAGCTTTTGTATCTCAACTGGAGCCAAAGAAAACTGATGAAGCTCTTGCTGATCCGAACTGGATAAATGCAATGCAAGAAGAGCTAAATCAGTTTATCCATAACAATGTCTGGAACTTAGTTCCAAGACCAATCTCAAAAACTGTGATAGGTACAAAGTGGGTGTATAGGAATAAGCTAAATGAAGATGGTTCAGTTGTGCGCAACAAAGCAAGGCTAGTAGCACAAGGATATAGGCAGGAAGAAGGAATTGATTATGATGAGACATATGCACCAGTTGCAAGACTGGAGGCAATCAGAATATTCCTTGCCTATGCTTCATTCAAAAACTTCAAAGTCTATCAAATGGACGTAAAGAGTGCATTTCTGAACGGCCAGTTGCAGGAAGAAGTCTACGTTGAACAACCTCCAGGTTTTGTCAATCATCACCTTCCTGATCATGTCTATCATTTGAACAAAGCTTTATACGGTCTTAAACAAGCTCCAAGAGCTTGGTACGAAACTCTTTCAAAATTTCTAACTGATCATGACTTTTCTGTTGGATCAGTTGATAAGACATTGTTCAAATTCTCCAAGAATGATCATATTCTACTTGTTCAAATTTATGTTGATGATATTATTTTTGGGTCAACTAACCCCAAATTATGCGAGAAGTTTTCCAAGTTAATGCAAGAGAAATTCGAGATGAGTACGATGGGTGAACTGACATTCTTCCTTGGTCTACAAGTGAAACAACTGGATTCAGGAACTTTTATCAGTCAAACCAAATACACTAAGGAATTACTGAAGAAATTTGGCATGGAATCATGTTCAGCTGCAAGCACCCCTATGAGCTCATCAGCTAAATTAGACACTGATCAAGGGGGAATATCAGTTGAGACGACGCTTTACAGAGGTTTTATAGGTTCATTATTGTACCTAACTGCTATTCGTCCTGATATTGTGTTTGTTGTATGTATGTGTGCAAGATTTCAAGCTAATCCTAAGCAATCACATTTCTCTGCTGCCAAACGTATCTTGAAATATCTTAAAGGCACGCAAAATGTTGGATTATGATACTCTAAAGACTCATCTTTCAATTTAGTTGGCTATTCAGATGCAGACTATGCAGGATGCAAGCTTGATCGAAAAAGTACAAGTGGATCATGTCAGTTTCTAGGAGACAGACTGATTTCTTGGTTCAGTAAGAAGCAAACATCCATAGCAACTTCCACAACTGAAGCAGAATATCTTGCTGCTGGAAGCTGCTGTGCCCAACTGCTCTGGATTCAGCAACAACTGAAAGATTATGGTGTTGATGCAAAGGAATCGCCAATATTCTGTGACAACACAAGTACAATTGCTATTACGTATAATCCAGTTCTTCACTCCAGGAGTAAGCACATAGATGTCAGACATCACTTCATCAGAGATCATTCTTTAAAGAAGAACATCAGATTGGAATACGTATCAACTAGATAGCAAGCGGTTGACATCTTCATCAAATCACTGGCTGAGACTAAGTTTTCTCATTTTCGCAATATACTTGGGTTAATTGATTTGTCCTAATTAATTTTTATCGCTTGTAATTCATATTGTACTGTTTTCTTACTGATTATTTAAAGTAAGTTGTTTATCCATATGAGTTTTAACTGATGTCAGTTAGCGTTTCATTAGTTCACATGTTTGTATCTCATACAGATCATTGCGTGCAGAAACAAAGAAAAACGATGCTTAATCAAAATAAACATTTTATTTATTCGTAAATGTTGGAGAGGACTACATTTTCATAAGTCTCTTCTACACTAGCTATCCACATCCTCATCCAAACAGCTAGAGCTGAGGAAGAGGTCTTGCAGAAGCTGTGCGAAGAGGCGATGCTATTAAGAGTCTCCAGCTCCTTGCGAAGCATCAGCTGATAGAGATGGCCCTCCTTGAAGGCATCCACCTCTGCAGAAATGTTTAAGTGCTTTCGCACTTCTCTCAGCTGGGCCATCCGCCTGAAGGTGGTAACCCTCCCAGAGTTGTACAGGAGCTCCAGCCCCTGTAACTCTTCCCAGTAGGGAAGACTGGCATAGAAGACCTCGTCCTCTATAGCAGCTTTTTGGGCTTCAAGAGAAAGTGGAGAGACGGTTGAACTACTTGCTCCTTCCATTTCTTTTTGAATATTGTCTGCTGATACTTGTGACTAACTCCTCAACTCTTATTTATAGGCCAAGTCGCGGAAGATGAAAGGACACTTCCTTAAATGACGATTACTCTACCAAGCCTCAGGATTTTCTTAATTAATCTGGCTTATTTTATTGTCATTTTCTTTAATGCATCTATTTAGGGGGAATGGTGGTTTAAGAGGTTAACTGAGAAGACAGTTGTTAGTGAATTCTCAACTGAAAGGACTCAGTTTTACTAACTGATCGTTCAGTTGAATATTCCACTAATCTTCTCATATAAGTTAACTAATTAAACCTATTATATTCCAAATCAAATGACGTGACTGTCTGCTAACTCATGATGAATTTCAGTTTATAACGTGGACACATTTTTAACCGCTCAAAATTGTACACACGCTTGTAGCACACGTACACACTTTGCTTTTTCAAAATTTCTACGGACTGACACGTGTCCAGAATTTTAATATTCACGTAAATATGTACCATTACCCGCTTCATTTCAGTTTCACCTTACAATTATCCACAAATTTTTGAGAGCAAGAACTATTGTACTCTTCAATTTCGTTTCAGGAACTCACTCACTTATCAATGGCAACCCAAATTCCCGCTTTTATGCTGAATGCTATGGCTATCAACTTTGGATCCATCTTATCCTTCGGCGATGCTGAAGTCAAGAAGGTATTTCAGAAACTTGAAACTGCTGGACTCAGAACATTTTTGAGACAATCCTCACAGGACATCTATCCCAAAGAACTTCAGGATTTCTACTCCACCGGCATGGTTGATTCTGAGGGTAACATTAATTCTACTGTCAATGGTCAGTTGCTGACCATCTCTGAAGACTCTCTTGGGGAATTATTTTCTTTACCCTCTGATGGTTTGGCACAACTTTCGGATGTTAAAGCATCTGATATTTAAGAGATGCAAACCCTTCTATCTGCTGATGGACGGAAGATTAAGGTTTCCGATCCTAAGAAGGAACTGAAGCATGAAGTTCAGTTGCTTGCTGATGTAGTTGCTAAAGGGCTTTTAGCAAAAGCTGGATCATTTACTGCCCTCACCTTGGAGAAGTTTCAAGCCATTTCTGTTATTATGGCTGATCGCAAACTCAACTGGAAGCACCTTATCTTTAACACTCTGAAGAATATGTTTCTGTCTTCAAAACAGTCTAAAGGTTTTGCTGTACAAATCAGTTATCTGTTGAAAGTGAAAGGATTAGTGGCTGATGATTCTGAAAGGTCGTCGAAATTTAAGGTGTTCAATGCAAAGAACACGATGCCACTCAAAACCAAAATGGACATAACTCATGCTCAGTTAGTGCAAATCAAATAGGAGATTGGGACTCAGTTAGCAGCTCCTAAATCAGTTAATAAGGACAAAATGTTGGCTCAACTGAAGGTCGCCAAAAGAAAATTAGTGTTGAGTGCATCTGAGTCAGAGAAGACTCCATCCCCTCAGATTGCGAAGAAACCAAGAACCCAAAGGGTTAAAAAAACTTCGGAGGTATCCATTCCTACTGATGCAATGATTTCTACAACTGATCAGCAGCCTATAGAAGCAGTTCCTCTGCAGATCATTCCACAAGAAGCTTCAATTGGTACCAAAAAGGAATCAGTTAGGATCAAAGCTCCTCTGATTCAGATCTCTCGTCCTACTGGTGTGGCACCTGCTAGACCTAAAGGCATAAAATTTGTAGAGCAGGTGGAATCTACTCGAACAGGATTGGAAATTCCTCACATCATGAGTACTGATAAAGGGAAAGGGAAATTGATTGAAGAGCTCAGACCCTCCAACCCAACTCAGACTCATATTGACCTTGTATGGGCAAAGGTTAACAGTTTTGCTGCTTCAAAAATTAAGTTCTATGATGCTTGGAGAGCCTATCGCACTGAAGTTTTTGCCAAGCAATTGAAGAAGAAGTCTGAGCTGAGCAAATTCATCAAACTGGAGGCCTTTGTCCTCAGGACAGTCAAAGCTGCATCAATTGCTCAAGCTATGGAGAGGAAGAGTTATCTATTTGATCAGACGTGTAACGCACCGAAAATTTAAAGTTCACGTAAACCTCATGCGCGCAATTATTTGCTTTTGTATTTTAATTAATTGATGGGATTGCGTTAATTAATTATGATGTGCATAATTGCATGTTTAAAATTATATTTTCTACATGATTGCATTAAAATGTATTTTTTTAAAGGATATTCAAGTTGCGATCGAGGAACGGGGACGAGGGCAGAAAATTGTAAAATGATTTTATTAAATATTTGTTTTTAATTATTTAAAAGGCGGTCGATGCTTTTTAATAATTTTTGAAAATATAGGATTTTGAGGTGATTTTATACGTCGGGACGTATATTTTATCGGTATTGGATTTTTAAATAAAATTCGAGCTTTCGGGCATCCCGGCTAATAAATTCACATTTTTATTTAAAAGAAAACTTTGTTTTTATTTTATTTAAAATCTAGTTAATTTAAATGGGCTTTAATTTATGGCTTAATAGGCCTAAGCCTATTTAGATAATTAATTTAGTATATAATATACAAAAAAACTCATAAACCTATTCTAGTTTAAAAATATCAATCGGCCACCTTGTTTGTCTTTTTAAAAAACTCTCCCACTCTCTCAAGACACACACCCACACACGGCACTTCAATTATTTCTGGAAAGGGAAAGCAGCAGCCGTGAGGGGAGGTTTTCTCGTGAAGTGCAAAGCCCGTCGTTCATCCGTTCTTCGTCGTCGTCGATTATCCGAGCGTTAATAACGCAAAGGCACCCTCTAATCTCCTTTTCTCATCCATTATATCATATAATCCTTTTAAATACTAGATGCATGAAAATTGATTAAAAGTTTTATAAGTTTTCGGTTTTATGCATTGTGGAGGTTGAACCCATGATTTTGAATCTCATAACTTGTTTCATACATGAAAGGGGCTGCCATGATGTTAGGCTATGATCTAGAGTTGTTTTTACATGAGTCTAAGGGGTTATAGAACTACACAACACGCCACAAACAATCCTAGAGACAAGTCGGGACCGTATCGGAACGTATTGATCTTGGGGTTCGGTTTTAGGGAACATCGATGCATAGGCTGGCTTGGGTCACTGCTGGGTTTCGGTTAGGGGCTGGGAAGGAGTCCTAGCCATGCTAGGACTCGAGATCTAGGGCTGGGGAGGAGTCCTAGAAGGCTAGGACTCCACCCGAGAAATAAGGAACTCACGCGCAGGGTTCAGGGTGATCGGCCGAGAATTTCAGGGGGGTGGCTCGTTAAGGGGCTGGCTAGGTGGTCTGGGTGACGGCTTGGGATAGTCCAGAGAGGGGTAGCAAGGTTAAGGGCTCGGGGTATCTCGAGCCAGAACCATGCGAGGAAACACACGCATGCACACAGGGAGGGGAAAGCATGCAGCTGTGCTCGCGTGAGGTTGCTGTCATGGGCAGTGCTTCGGGCGCGAGTTCAAGGACTGGGGCTGGCCTGGGCTGGGTCGGGGTGTGGTCCAGGGAGGGTTAGGTTCGTAAGGGGGCGAGTGGTTCACAGCTAGTTGAGTCCTAGTCCAATTAGGAGTTCTAGAGGTGCTAGGAAGACACACTCAAAACATGCAGATTTTGGGCCAAGTTCTAGGAGGTTTTTGAGCGGGCCAGGGCCGGGTTTTTGGGCTGGGCTTGTACAGTAAGGTGCCTAGGTAGGTTAGCTAGGTTTTGGCTCGAAGTGGCTCGGGCGTGGCTCGAGTAAATCGAGAGATGGCTCGGCGGGTTCACTAGGGTGTCAATATTTCGAATTTAAGAACAAAAAATAGATCCAAGGGTCCACGGGTGTGGCTCATGACTTGGATAGGTAGAATAAATCATAAAAAGGTTATGTTAAAAATTTGGGATCAAAATAACGAGTGTTGGATTTATTAGGAATTTAATCGCCGCACGAAACGTCAACTATCGAGTTAATTGAAAAGTCTAGTTTTAAGCTTCATAAAATCATGGAAAATTAGATTTAAGCTTAAATAATTATTATAAGTCTAAGTTTCTGATTTGGGAATTTTATGTTGAGGTTTGGAATTTTTCGGGATTAAAACGCATTAGTACGTCTCATTTAAGGGGTAAATTAAAAGTCATTGATTTAGGCCAAATAAAAATATGAGAAAATTCATGTAAGCTTAAATAATTATTTGGGACATTTTAGAGTCATGAAATCAAGAAAAAAGTCGAATTCGTAAAAAGTCGAGTCCAGGGGTAAAACGGTCTTTTTACACCTAGAAATTAGTAAAGGTCATGGCAGTGCCCGAAATGTTGTTTTCATGTTAAAAATGATATTTTTAAATCTTTATGAATTTCTCATGATTCAATTATGATTTTTAAATGTCTATTTGATTTTTATTATTTAAGAAGACATTTAAAATACATGTTGCATGCTTGGTTTCAAAAATGGAAAATGTAAATGTATTCATGATTTTTCTAAAGTGATGTGAAGGAAAAATGTTGAAGGATGTGAAGTGATTGTGACTAATTCGTTAATGGTGGCGACGTCGTGAGGGTTATGGTCCCAGTGGGAGCCCGACGATCGTGTTTCTATCATTGCGAATATGTGGTAACAGATATGTGGTAACGGTTTTGTGGTAACGGAAGAATGTGAATATCGTGAGGGGAGAAGGCCCCAGAGGGAGCCCATTTATGGGAAAAGGTCCCAGAGGGAGCCCCGACGATCGTATTTCTATTCGATCATGTTAGGCCAAGGCTCAGTTGACCGGTGAGAGTGTCGCTGATGTCCCCGCCGCCCAGTACTGTGGTTTTATGTAGATGGATCCATCGTCATGTCATGTCATGTTGAGGAAAGTCACAATTAACGATCTGAATTCAACAGAGGAAAATGAAAAGGAAAATGTTTATGATCATGAAAAATGATTTATGTCATGTCATGTTGAGGAAAAAGGAAATTCATGTTTGCATGTCATGAAAATGTTTATATTTAAAGTTTTATGCATCATGAAAATGTTTACGAAAATGTTAATGTTTATGCATCTTCATGAAAACGATATTTTAAGTACAAGTATTTTTCACCGTTATATGTTGACTGTATTACGTATTACTCGTTATAAAGATTATGGTGTGTTGAGTCTTTAGACTCACTAGGTGTGATGGATGCAGGTTATCATGATAATGCTAATGGAGGTCTTGATGGTTGATCCGACTGGACTGAAGGTGCACATGACCCGAGGACCGACGCTAGTTTCCGCATATATGTTATGATTTATGTTAAAAGATTTTCATGACTTTTATCATGAGTTTGAGTGGTTTTTGAGAGGTTATAGTATGTGCTATACTTTTCAAATGTTATTTTTAGATTTAGAAAAATGTCAGTTGGTTGTTTATTTTGAAACGATGTCAAAAATATTTTATGAAGTTTTATGGTTCGGCCGAATGCTATGTGAGGTTTTTTTTAAAAAAAAAAAATTTCTAGTACTTTTAAAGCAATAAAAAGGGCAAGCGTTTCAAGACGAGAGCGAAGAAGTTGGCTCAAATTGTTGCCAAGCTGAAGACCAACTACTTACCTACAAGCCCTACTGCCTACGCTGATCAAGCTGTAATTACTCAGCTAGACACTGATCTTATAGGGCTACTGTCTCGAATCAAGTTTTGGGAATTGAATCAAGAATTGGTTCTCCATCAAGGAGATTCAGATGATGACGACGAGGAAATATTTGAAGAAGCATCCTCTGACAAAACAGAACCATCATCAGCTTTAGTCATTGCTCCAACTGAAGAGCCAGTTCATGATAAGCCTCTTTCACCTCTTGGTGAACAACAACCGTATACTGAAGCTGAGCTCTCTTTCGCACACATTGATGAAGTTATTCAGGCCGTTGTGGAAGAATCCCAGATTAGTGCACCCGTTTCTGAAAAAATTGATCACTCTGCTGATCAAATCAATCCAGAGGTCACTTTTCCTTCAGAAGAACCTGTTCAGCCAGATCCATCTACTGATCAGGTTATCCCAACTTATGTGCCAGTTGATTCAATCGATCATCGTTTAGAGGCACCAGTTTCAGTTTTGTCACCATCTGCTGAACCAAATCCTTCTTCACCACCTCGGGATCAAGGAAAAATCACTGCTGCTGATACTTCAGTTCGAGATGTTGCTGAAACAATCTCAACTGATCAAGCCTTGATAATTTCTGAACTTACTACAAGTGAACCAAGCACTTCTCGACAGTCTCATCCTGCATCTTCATCAGATTTTGATCTTATTTTTGAAGAAGTTCAGCATATGCAGGACAGTATGAGTCAAATGATTACTGCCATCTCCAAGATTCAAAACACGCAATTATCGCATACTCTGAAGTTGGACGATAATCAGCAGTCTTTACAAAAGCTGAAGGATATAAATTCTGTTGTTACCGCTCTTTCATTTGCAGTTAAAGATATTCAGAAAAATAGAAGAATTTTTTCAAGTCCGACTGCCACTCAAGACTCTATTAACCAACGGGTCGACAGTGTGGAGTCACTTGTATCAAGAAAAATCGAACTGCTACAAGTCACTATGTCTACTGCTATCGATAACATTTCATCCTCCATCAAGCTCCGTTCTACTGACGTTCGGAAGCTATCTCTCAAGATGGAGCTGTTTGACAAAAAAAGGGAAGAGATCAAGGAGATCTTAGAACAGCAGAAGAAACAATAAGAGCAATATCTATTGTATTTATTTGAAGAAATGTGAATTCAGTTGATTCAGTTAATCGACTTCTTATTTTATCTACTTTGAATTCAATCAAGTATCTTTCACTATAGTTTTGTCAAACACCATATGGGGGAAATTTTTGGAAACGAAATTCCGGCGTTTGACAAAAGATTTACCAACTGAATCCAGCAATTGAATTTGACTAACTGATCGACGTAACTGAACACGTCATCAGTCAACTGATCGCTACAACTGAAGTCTATTCCATCGTCAACTGATCTTTACCAGCTGATCTCTCAGCTGTACACATCATCAGTTGAAAGCGACAACCGACAAATAGTACAGCTATCTGCAACTGGTAGTGGCTCGCCGCATTTCAGAATGAACAGTGTACGATTGTCAGAATATATCGACGTGGCAATCAACGGTTAGAATATTCAAATATATTTAATGTGACCGTTGAGAGGGAAGCCTATAAATAGTCGAAGACAGCAGCTGCAGAACATCCGACTCTCAGTTATCTTATCTTACTTTCTGTTACGCTGCAAAAATATCCACTTACATTCAGAAATCAAGCTCACGCTTATCAGTTATATCAGTAGTATTCTAGACTACGCTCTTGAGCTAATATAGCACTTTGTAATCGATTGATAGATTTTCTAAGTTGTGCTAAGATCAGTTACGATCTGTAAAAGTGTTGTATACTAAGAGTTTCAGTATTGGCAAAGTGATAAGTCCAAACTGAAGTGGGTCAGTACATCTTTTTGTATTTGATCAAATTCTTTTAGTGAATATCCTATCTTCGTGATAGAAGGGGTAACGTAGGAGTTATTCAAGTCTCCGAACATCCAGAAACAAATTGTGGTGTTATTACTTTCAGTTATCATTTTCAGTTAGATACTCTATCTTTCATTCAGTTAGTTTTCCGCAACTGTGTATTCAAGTTTAACTGATTGTTATTGACCGACGGGATATTTAGATTCAGTTTGTAACACAACTGAAATCAGTTTGTCGAAGAATAATTTTAATTGAGCAGTGTTTATTCAACCCCCCCCCCCCCCCCTTCTAAACACTCTTCACCTGATTCACCGATCCTTTCAAGATCAGAATACAAGACTTCGTCTTCGTCAGACAGGGAAGACAAAGATATAAATAAATGTTGATTTGGGATTGCACAACTCGAGTTAGGTTTGACTTGAGTTTCCAAAAATCACATACTTTATTTTATTGCATTGATATTTGCAGATTATCAGATTGATATGATTAGTCTATTGAATTATAGCAGAGCCAGAGTTGAGTCTAGGGCAGATCAGCCTAGCTAAGGCAGAACCGCCGAGTCTTTGTCAGAACCGCTGAGACTCTAGACTTATGGTGTATCGATGAGTTTAGATGTAGATCGACTTCTATTGTAGACATTCGATACAGCATGCCGAAGTCTAAATTAGATCAGGATCCCTAGGTTAGAAATAAGTTAAGATAAGATAACAAGTCAATGACTTAAATACAGATTTGTATTGATTCATGTAGTCAGATTGGATACATGTTTTAATGATTGTTTATGCTTTTATATATGTTTTATATGATTGCATTGATACATTGTTTATACTGGGATATTTATATCTCACCGGAGTTATCCGGCTGTTGTCTTGTCTGTATGTGTGCATGGCAACAGGTGGGACAGGTTCACGGTCACAGAGGTGAAGAAAGATCGAGATTAGAGTGGTGATTCCAGACTTGGATATAGATAGGTTTTATTACTTGATTGTAGTAGTTGAACCTTAGTTTTGAACTAGATGCATGTTATACAGGATTTGTATTATTATACTGGTTTGTATAATAGAATGATTCCATTACCTTCCGCATTAAAAAAAAAAAAAATTAGGCCCTATTTATTTTAATTGATTAAATTAGTCCCAATGATGATTAAGAAGATGATTAGCGTCCGAGTCCCCACATTTTTCGTTTTAGTTTAGCATCCATTTTGTTGTCATTCAGGACAATGTCAAGTTTAGGTCTGAGAGTTTTTTGATTTGATTATGAGAAGTTTGACTTGATTGTGAGATTTTTGATTTTTTTATTTGATTTAATTTTTCTGCCTTTAATTTTTAAAAAAATAAGAAAAAAAACATAAAAAAATAGTGATGTTGTTAGTTTCTAGCACCTAGTTCATTTGTTATCTCTTTCTTCTGAATCTTGATTGCCTCCTATAAAAAAAATATAAAAAAATGATGTTTTCTTTGCGTGCAAATGTTTTTGCATTCTCAATTTTTGCATTATGAATAAGTTGCCCTTGATGATAGTTAGAGAGGACAAGTGTGTGGGATTTAACACAATTGCTATATTTTTTTTCTTGGCGAGCTTTGAGCCTATGAGCAATCATGATATCATGTTCCATTTTCTTTGATGGTGTGTTGTCAGTGCATTGTTAATTTTTCTAGAACTTGCATTGTTATACATGTTTCTATCAACACTTTGTAGTGGATGAGGCGCACAGACAAAATGATAAGGGCATTAGGTTTAAACCATTTTCTTTTGCATCATTTGAGCCGTTCTTTGAGCCTACCCTGATTCATAGACCCCTAGTGAACCAAGTTCGAGCCTCGGCCTTTTTCTTCGAATAAAAATAACCACATTACAAGCCGTGATAAATCCTTTTTGTTGGTTATCCCCCTTTTTTTTAACCTTGAATAAGAGAATCATATAAAATTTTCACAAATAGCATCACTCAATCCAAAATAGTGTGAATTAGTGGGATTTAGTCAATCTCGAAACCTCATAGTCACCATCTACAAAAAAAAAAAAAAAAGAGAAAGCATAGAAGTAGACGAAGTGAGAAAAGAAAAAGAAAAAGAAAAAAAATGCCCTTGATTGTTATAATGAGATATAAGAGTTTTTGGATACATCTTTATTTTTGTTAGAAAATTTTGATATGGTTTCTCCAATTCTATAGCTCACTATTTCCTTTTATCCTACCTTACCCCTAACCACGTTACGACCCATTTATAGCCCTTTTTGTTTGTGTATTTTAATTCATTCATTTAGTGGAAAGATGTGATATATTTGCAAGCTTATGGTAAAAATTTTCAATGCATTTGACATGAGAGTTTGTTGATATATATATATATATATATATATATATATATATATATATATATATATATATATATAGACACTAATGAATGAAATGAGCGAATCTTGTGAGGATTTGTTAAATCTCATGCATTTTAATTTCTACACATTCTGATTGCAATGATTTTTCATGATGTTATTTTGTGAGATGCTCTGAAATTAAAATAATTTGTTGCATGAAAAAATGTTTTGGATAAGTAAAGGAAGCGGAAGGAAGACGAAAAATTGAGATAATGAGTTGATCTATTTTATGCTTGAGGACAAGCATCGTTTAGGTGTGGGAGATTTTGATAGTCACGTAATAGTTAGTGTTTTTATTTTCATAATTCCCGTTATTTCAACCTCCGATATGTTTAACTTATACATTTTTTGTAATTTTATTGTAGGAGGAACTTTTACGGTCTTGGAGCAAATTTGAGCTAAAAAGATGATGTTTATCACATTTGAAGTTTCCAAGATAGAGTTTGAAAGAGAATGGTCAAACCAGAAGAGGTCCTAGAACAAGGCGTGGCCACGCCTTATGATGATGTTTAGCTGCGAAAAAATTGCAAGGAGGAAAATCTAGATAAAATATTATCTATTATTTTATATTTTAGGAATTAATTAGGGGTAATTTAGAGTTAGTGGGCTTTTCGCTTAATTTTTTAGACCCAACCAATTTTCCATACACACGCACAGTACAAGGGAGGCGGCTGATTTTACACAAGAAAAAATAGATTTCTCCAACCATTTTTTCAATCCTCAAGCAACGAAAAGAAGGCGCAGGATTTCCAGAATTTTCTCTTAACAAAATAGTTTGCAATTTTCTTTATGTTTTCTTATTTAATTTTAATGGATATTGTGGATCAAACTCGGCTAATTTTTTAGTCTGATTCAAGGGATAGTCTACTATTTTAATTTCATCACTGTGAGGTTTTGCACTTTAATTTAATATTCGTGTTTTGTTCAATATTTTTTGATTTATGATTTATTTATATGAAAGTTGTATGTTGGTTAATCTGACAATTTAAGTCGATATATAATTTTCTACTGTTATCCATGAATTCAGTGATCCGTAATTGTCATGAACGATTGGTACGTGAGTAGCAATAGGTTAAATGTGTTGTGCTATCATAACATGTGTAATTTAAATAAATCGACGGAACTAGATCTCCCAATTGCAGCTATCTCGGTTATTAGATTTTATGATTAACTGTTTTCACGAAACTAAAATTATATCTTTAATTAATATGGAACGCTATCATGCCCAATTGATTATTGGTAGGTTTTGACTGGATGCTGGGTTTGGTCAATTAATTTAGGAAAACACAAGAATTTTAGCGGCTATCCCTGTTATTCTAAAGTTAATTGCTTGAAATAACATGAATTAATGATTGGTTAACCGATGAACAATGAGACAATTAAATAGTAAAATCCCCTTGAATCAGTATTTTTCTCGTATTAAATTTTTCAATTTATTCTCGTTGTTTAATTTTCAATTCTAGATTCAGTATTCTTTCTTGCTTGGTAATTTTAGTTTAGATTATTTTATGTAGTAATTATCAAAACAAATCCCCCCTTTTTATTTTTAGTATCAAAAGAAATAAATCTACCGTTCCCTGTGGATTCGACCCTACTCACCATTACACTCGTTTTTATTTAAAAGAGTAGGAATTAATTTGGTGGTCAATGACAGCACACCAAATTTTATGATAATAATATGATATATATAATGTTAATCATGTTTAAATAATTATGTATATATATAATATTAATCATGTTTAAATAATCAAATCATATATAATTTTATTGTGTTACTGTTTATTGTATATATATATTTGAATAATATCATGTTATTATTATAAGGTGTCATAGACTCCTTTATATAATAACATGATATTATTCAAATATATATATACAATAAACAGTAACACAATAAAATTATATAAGCAGTGTAAGAATTCAATCACATCATCACGTTATTATAATGAGGTGTCATAGCCTACTTTTATATTATATATTAAATATATACATAATAAAAATAAATAAACAAGAAAATAAATATTCTTACTTTTTTATATTGTTACATTTTTCTTTTGTTTTAGAGCTTACAAAATATGAAAAACCCGAACCTTCGAGTATTGTGCTAATAACGTGTTATCGTAAAAATTTACGGTAAAAAGAAAATATCTCAAACTCACAAAATATATTAAACTACACAATTTTATAAAATTTTCTCCACACAATTATGTTTTTCTTCACAAATTAAGATATCTATTTATAAAAATAAATACATCATTACATAGATATCACACACTAATTTTTAATATTTACAAGTCTTATTTTCAATATTCGTTCTCTTATTTCAACAATTCGCACTTTTAAACCTTTATTATTATTAGATATTAGTAAAGATATCTCGATGCTCAAGAAAACGAGTATGTTAATACCAGCCAAGTAAATTTCGTAAAAAAAATGTTAATTATATTTATGTTATTCTTGATCATACATATTAAAGAATAATAAATTATGGATGACCTACATCTTGATAAGGTCATGTAATGAAAGTCTTTAGATAAAATTCTCGTACCCAGTCTTTAGATAAAATTCTAGAGACCATATTTCGACAAAGGTTTGCCAAAAATTCTCAACAGAATTTGAGTCAAAATGTCACCAGATTTACAAGATAATCAAATGCATAACCTCACAACATAACTGTTCAGGATCTCCACTCCACAAATAATCAGGTATCATGATTCATTAGCAAGAGTTTTTCACAGAGAAAAGACCAAAGCCAACAGCGGCTATAGGCGGGATCTGCACATCAAAAATTTGGTGGGTAAGACCAATAGTGGCTTCACATTCTTTCTTCTCTCCTTCGTGGGGCGCAAGTGATGATTTCATCGACCCTCAGAATCATCTCAGCAGCTTCGGTTGCCGAGAGCAATACAGCTTGTTTCACTTTGAAAGCTTCTGATATCCCCAGCGCACCCATATCACCTACCTGAATTGGACCCGAAGAATTAACAGAGAGTGAAGGAGGACATTAAGTTACATGATTACTGTGAACCTCTTCTAGTCCTCTGTAAAATTATCAAAATTGTAATTGATGATCAAGCAAGTGGAAATGCGTGCCTAGAAGTGATGCACATCATTATTCACATGTTTATGAAACCTCCATAAAGTTGGAATGAGAACTTTAACACGGTTATTAAGACCATCTCCAACCCACTGCACTACATTCTGCACTATATTCTGCAATACAATAGTGTAACACTAAATTCATCTCCAACCTATCTACACTACATTCTACACTAAAAAAGAATATTCTCAGAATATTCTTATAATATTAATTTTAATTCAATAATAACTATTTATAATTTCATTACACAATTATACATAATAAATGAATTATATTATTTCATTATTTATTAGAAAATCGATTAAAAAAAATAGAATTATACAATCTATTTAATTTTTAAAAAATTTTTAAAAAATTTAAATTATTATTTATGTTTCCAGAATAAATTATTTTAAAATTTTAAAAATAAAAATATTAATTATATAATTAATATATAATAGAATATTAAATATTTATAATTATTAAAAAACAAAAAAAAATAAAAAAATAAATAAAATAGATGTGGCGCAGCACAAAAGTGCTGCGCCACATGTAGAGTTGCTTTTAGAGCAACTCTAGTCCAGCACCATTTTTGGTGCTGGATTGGAGTGAAAATCCTTGCTCCACAATGGAGCAACTCCATTGTGGAGCAAGGATTGGAGATGGTCTAAAAGCTCAGAAATCACAATGGCTCAAGGTGAAGCAATGACAAAGGCACAACTCTCACAGTGTGCCTCTGTCACCTTAAAGATTGTCCACTAAGCATCATCAGACCACTACGATGCCATTTTTGGATCATTGCTTGGACCATGGATAAATGCATCTCAATAGAGAACACAATAAGGTAAAGAGCAGAATGCAAAATCAAGTTATTTCCAAAACTGAAGAGAGTACCCACCGATCCGGAGATGACATCAATACCAGCACGGCTTTCCTCCTTGTGGTGCTCTGCACGGAGTTGAGCAACCAATTCAGCACTGTCCAAACCTGCATTATCAGCAATGGTAGTTGGAATGGCAACCAGTGCCCGAGAAAAAGCTTCAATGGCATGGGATTTTTTTCCAGGAGTCCTCTTGGCAAGTTCATCAACTGCTTTTGCCATCACCATCTCTGGCCATCCACCTCCAAGCAAAACTCTGCTGTCATTTACTGTTTGAGATAGCACACAAAGAGCATCATGCAGAGATCTTTCAGCTTCGTCCAACATGTGAGGGCTGACAACAGAGAGTGGTTTTATTTTAACATTAATATAATACCACTAAAATTCAAGAGCAAACTTCTTTAAATTTATCTTCACTCATCTCAAGTTGATAAACGAGTACACAAAACCAGCATCAGTTGCTACCTTGAATGTTTGACAAAATCATGGCACAAGCATAATAGAGAGTGCATTCAGTAACCAATTGGCTCAAAATCAAAATGAGTACCAGAATATGTGCGGCTAAATGGAAGAATAATAAGTTCAAATCAAGTCAGATAACCAACTAAAAGATCCATGGTCTTAGATTATGCATTCCATTGACCATATGTTCCAAACCATGGAGTGTTTCCGAGTCCCAGAAGAGTTAAATTTGAAAAGAATGAACCGGGTATATCATTGATCACGAAAGAAAGTAGCATTTGTGAATCATAAGCGAAAATCAGACACAACCAACTAGCAGAGGAAACTTGCATTAAGAAAAACAGAAGTTTAGGAAATCGTGTTTTATCTTTTCATGTCAACAGCATTTCATCAAATAGACCTGAATAGTAAATCCCCATTCTTAAAACAGACCTGATTCAGCAAATAATAAATTTCCAACATATTGTGAACCAGAAACTAAATATAGTTGTGCCGATCATTAGTCTAATGATCTATGAAAATGACTAGAGAAAATAAGAATAGGTGAAGACAGTCATATACGGTACCTTGCACCTCTGAGTACGATTGTGCATGCTTCACCCATTCCAACCCCAGAAAAGTGAATCAGTTTGTCTTCACCAATCATAATTTCATCAATTAGCTTGCAATGTCCAAGCTTGACAGACTCTGGATTATCAAAGGTTGATGCTATTTCACCACCTGTAACAAGAGCCAGCCGCTCGATGCCATCAAAATCAGCATGCTCGATTGCAAGCACTCCAGCATCAGCAAATAGTTCCTCTGGGAAATTGTAGATTAATTGTCGGTTAACAAAGCAGTTTATTCCATGATTAATGATCTTCTGCACTTTCTCCCTCATCTTTTCCTTCTCAGCCATTTCAATCTCAGCAACCTTAGCCATTGAATCAACACGAACACGTGCCCCATAAATCTTCACCTTATCTGTATCCATTGCAGTATTTGCCACTAAAATCTTAGCATCCTCAATCCGTTTTGGTTGGCCAACACCAATTTTCTTGTCTAAAATAAATCTGAAAGGAAAAGAACATCAACTGAAGAATCAATCATTTGACCAAGTTTCCTTTCAAATAATTGTTTTCAAATATAGAGTGTGGAAAATACTTGGACATTTATAGTGCATCCACTAAGAAGCGCAAATATCACTACTCAAGAACAAAGACCATAACTATAAACACATTATAAAATAACAGTGCTTGAAGAAACCATAAGTATCAATATTTTCCTACTGAAGGCATCTAACAGTAGATAAGTATGAAGTTACAACCAACTACTTACAATTATTCGACTTAATACAGCATTTAGCGTAACCGGTAACGTTCAAGTAGAAAAAAATCATGTCCTCACATCCTTCAGAAATTTCATAGTTTGTTGGCTGTCATCAGACATGCAAGTAATTACATCATGTCAAAGATCAGTGAAATTTCAGCCAGCAGAGATTGATTTTCTCTCTTCTAACTGAAAAACGCCATATTCAAAATAAACCTCAAATGAGGGAAAACAAGGAGAGATCAAAATATGCGAGATATGTAAAAGAACTGATATTTTATTATGTTCAGCTGGTTTACCCCTCATCCAAAAATGAATCTTTCAGTGAACCTCCAGGCTTCTTGATGATCTGAATAGACTCCAAATTGGTGCTTCCCTGTTATTTTCAACCAATCAGTTAAATTAACAAAATGTGGAAAACTTCAAGATAATGCAACCGCCTTACATGTAAGCAGAGAACAGGGGGGAAAAAGCATTTTGCTTGCTCTGTCATACTAAGACAAGAATCTTGAATATTTAAACACGGAATTTTTTTTTACAGAATACACACAAAATCAAATTTATAGAAGCCAAAGATGAATCCATTTATTCACCTTTGTACCATTAACATGCACTAACAGAAAAATTTGGCAACAAACTAAACCAACCAAATACTATCCTATAAAGATTAGAGATTCAAAAAAACAGAAATCCAAGCATGTAATCTTATTTTAGCATCATCATCATCATTGATTCATAAAATAAATTATGGTTGTGCATTCTTGAAAAACTTTTCAACAGAAGAAGTCAGATTGTTCTTACCATCCCAAACTAGCAAAAGTGGTCTAAATCAATCACTCTTTGGTTTACTTGGTAAGAATGATTCGCATCGAGACTTTTGCAAGGTCAATTAAATAATATTTGGAGTTCAGAAACCTGAAGGGGTCTTAAAACATTATTTTTGACATTCCCGAAATCTAAAGATAACTACTTACAAGTGAAACGTAACAATACCTTTAGCCTCATAACTGCGTCAACTGTCAGTTTCGCAAAATGCCCTTTATCCTGAGATAGAATTTTGGAGCTCAAAGTAGTCATTGCGATCTTCATCAAATCTTCTTTAAATTTCTCTGCATGAAAATTTTAAAATTACACGAAAGCATCACGAGAACTCAATCAAACATATGACCTAGTGCTAGACTCCTTTATTTTCTTAAAGAAAGTGAAATATGCACCCTAATTATAATAACATTTTGATGACTTTTCAAACAATGCCAGTGCGACGATTTGGGTGAAGGATCAATATTAGGGATTAAATGATGAGAAAAATACTAAAGAATCACCTGCATCCAGTTTATTATCCACGACCTTTTCCAGCAATGCATTTCTGGAACATTCTGCTGCCATGCGGAATCCTAATGGAAACTTATAATAAAAACATCTTCCAACTTCTTAAAATATACAGATTCTAAATAGAGCTACCTTCATAGCAATCATACAAAAAGAGAAAGTGTTTATATTAGCTAGACTAAGTAAGATAACACAACATAAAAATTAATTTTCTTGTTTAAAAATTATAACTTAGCTAGGAAACAGAGAAACAATGGTGGGTATAGAATAGAGACAAATATATAAGAAGTCAAAACCGCACAAAGACTACCTAGAGCTAACAAATCATCAGCTCATATACTGGTTCAGCTTCCATGTTGATGGAGAACAGTAAAGAAATTTGAAGGGAATTGCTACATATTCGAGCAAACAAAAAAGGATGTTCCAAATAAGAAAATCGTAAATATAAGTCATAACTGAGTAGCATAAGGCACACCTTCAATAATAGTCATGGGATGAATCTTTGCATTTACCAGCTTCTCTGCCTCCCTCAAAAGCTCCCCAGCCAAAACAACTACCGAAGTTGTCCCATCACCAACTTCATCATCTTGAACTTTCGAGATGTCTGATGATTAAATTAAAGTTTTGACAATGCACGAGATACAGGTGATAAGTTCTACGCTATCATTCATTTCAAGAAATCCATACCAAATTATTTTACCTTATCCAAACAAGAAACATTCTTAAGGCAATGCCCAGCAAAGTGAAAAATAATTATTACTATGATAGACCAAAAGATTAGAAATACATTACTTGGTCATCCATAAAAATTATTTTAAAAAATAATCATAATGTCCACCACATAGTTGTCAAAGGCGAGGTCCCTGTGCCAAGGTTCATCCCATGCGCAGTGATTCACTAAGGCGAGCCCAGACGCTCGTCTGGACTAGCCTTGGAAGTTCACTCAGACGGACTAGCTTTGGAAGTAAAAAATTTTTAATTACTTCGTTAAAACAAAAGGCCAAACCTCCAAAACAACTAGAAAAAGACCGATTTCACATTTTTTTGATAAAAAGGAAGAAGAAAAAAATGTTGATAAAGATCGAGAAGAGCATAAGTCCGAAAGTTCTGGGGACGCTGATAATTCGATCGAAGAAGATGAACCTGATTTAGATGATTGAATAATTTTAATCATGTAACATGTTAATAATTACTACGAAGTTATTAATTATTTTTTGTTTTACGTGACATTGTGACTTAATTATTTCATATTTTCATTTAAATATTCTCAAATAAATATATTTTTGAAAAATTTGAAAATGTGCGTCTTGATTCGGTAAGACACACGCCTCGCCTTGCGCCTCAGGCTCCATGGCCCTTGTGCGCCTTTGACAACTATGGTCCACCATTACATAATAGCTCACTCATAGCAATCAATAGCAAGAGCATTCTACAAAAGAGTAATGCACAAAACAGGCAGATTAAGCGAAAAAGTAAAGGAAGCAGGGAAAAAAAGGAAAAGAAAAGAAAACAATGCCAAGGATACCAACAAGTACTTTGGCTGCAGGATTGTCAATATGCAGAGATTTTAAGATGGTTGCTCCATCATTCGTGACTGTGACGCTGTGACCTCTACCAGTTGATTGCAATATCTTATCCTGCAACAGAAAATGGTCCAACGATGTAACACTTCACCAAATTATTTCAGATGAACCTAAAAATATCTGAGAAAAGGTTGCTTACCATTCCCTTGGGTCCCAAGGTTGTCTTCACCAAGTCAGCAATTGCCATTGCTCCAACAAAAGAGGCCTAAAATTGAAAGACCATACCTAATCAGTATAGAAAGGAATTGATCAAGTGCAACTAACATATAAGAAAATTACTCTGAAAAAGTGGTAATAGATTGGAAGAGTACTGTAATGACCCGAATTCCTATTTTGAATGAAGTATTAATTAAGACATAATTAATGAGTTGTTAATTTAATATTATTAAGGAATTGATAATTCGGGTTTAAGGTGTTGGTATCCACCGAATTTTAAATGGATAACCCGACCTACTTCGGATTACATTATCTCGAGAAATCCAACTAGACCAATGAGATTCTGACACGTGGCAGATAAGATTGGTTCGGATTTTCTGAAATAGTGCGGATGCAGCCTATAAATGGAAGCCGATTCTTTTGTTTCCTTCACCGTATTCTTCAGAGAGAGTTCTAGTTGTACCTTAGGTTTTCTAGCCAGTTTCTAGGGCACTTTGGTGTCGGGAAGTTTCGGAGCTAGTGTCGACTCGAGGAGGGTCGGTGTACTGAGATCGAGACATCATCAGCGGGCTGACGACGGACGCAGGTATAATCCTAAATCCTTAGATAGTGATTTAAGGATCATTAGGGAGAACTTGTAGCATGTTTGTTCTGGTTTGTTAGTGATTTCTTTATGTTGGTATTGTTTAGGTTCAGAGCTTTCTGTCAGATTGTTTTAGTGAGGTACGTGATGTACTGACTGAGATATCCAAGCGTAGTATACATACTTATATGCTGCATATTTATCTGTTGCATGATACATGTTTTACTGCTTTGGCATATTATGCATGACATATCATGTTGAGCCTGATATCTTTTGAGATATACCTCGTTTGTTGGGACCGCTCAGCCCTATTCCGTATTGTGGACGATGGGGCATCGAGAGCTACAGTGTCCGACGGGACCCGCGGGCTCTGATGACCTGGACATTGCAGGTCCACGTCTTGATGATGAGTGTGGGAGCCAAAACATGCCTAGGGCAGATCAGAGACTACACACTCAGGCGCCTCTAGACTGAGCATGAGATTCTTGACTTGATCCTTGATATCCGAGCATATTGCATTTTGCATGCATCATATCAGTTTGTATACTCGTACATTCTCGTATTGGGCGATTATCGCTCACGTCCTTGTTTTCATCTTGGGCACCCCATTCCACGGTGCAGGTCTTAGGTTGGACGGTTCGGACGACCAGGGCAGTGGCTAGAGCAGTTGGGTTTTCGGTGGTGATCCAGTGGAGGTTTTCTGTGGTTTATAGTTTTCTCGTTCAGAATCATGTATTTGTTATGGTTGTATTAATGTTTAAGACTGTCGTTATTGTTTTGTTTCCATTTGGGTTGTAAGATGATTAAGTATTTGGTTTCCGCTGTTTAATTGTTGGCATTAAGTTTAATGTTGCATGTTTATTAGTCTGTTTAGTAGTGGCTCGAGTAAGGGCGCTACAAGTACAAAGATAATATTAGGAAATTCTAGTAGTGCAAATAAACACATTCCATGCCATGTACCAGCCATCTTTGGTGTCTTTTATAAACAAAACTTGGATCAAGAGATTCAAATTATATGTATTAGAAGCTAAAAAACTCACCATTCTAGCACGCTCACCCTTTTCTTCAGTAGCCTCATCTTTAAGAAGTTTCTCAATCTAGACACTCAAAAAAAGTGATTATAAACCACAAACTTATGAGATGAGAAATACGTAAAAATGCAACGTAGGCATCAGAAGTGTAGAAGAATCTGACATACCGCCATAGGAACAAATGTTGGTGATTAATATATTGCAGGCGCTCAAAACAAAATGATTATCTGTAGAAAAAGATGGAAAAATGTGCATCTTTAATCAAACATATCAAAACTGGAAAATCATTATTATCAATCGCATCTCAGAGTAAGATATGCAATCACTGTAAGAGAACGTCTTCCCGTACTCCAATTTAAAAGAAAACGGAAACACATAGTACTTCAATAGCAGCGATAATAGCTAAATACATTCATCTCAACTAAAATAATTTCTTAGAAAGCTTACAATAAATTTATGTTGTACCCCACAATGCAACATCAATTGAGATTTGAGAATGAACCAGATCAAGAGGAAACCAGCTGAAATAAGATTTTTAATCAAACAAAAAAATGGCCACACATAGAGACGCGAAATGCGCAGACCACGATACAACTATTCGTAGGTCTACAATACAATACCACATGAAATAAACCAAAGCCCATACAATAACTTCAAAAATTCAAAAAACAAAAAAGACCAAGAAAATACAGAACATCAGCCACTAACTTCCGAGGCTCTGACTTGAAACCGAAAAAACAGAGCAAATAAATAAAATTGTAACCTTCGAGCTGCGAATGAGTTCCGGCGAACAGAGGAGACTGCCGAAGAACAAAGAATGGGGGTTTTGTAAAGGAAACCAATTTGATTCTTTCGAAATGAAGGGTCGGATTTGCAGGGGCGAGAGTGAGGCCCACGAAATATGAAATTCAACACAAAATCCAAAGAAAATATGAAATATCAGTTGACTTCACGACTCAGAAGGAGAAGAAGCGGCTTCCGACGACGATAGGAGGAGCGGCGAGGGGAGAGCAAAGTCTGAAGATGAGAAATGAAATCAAAGCCAGAAACTGCGCTCGTCAGGTTAGGGTTTGGAGTTTAAAATATATTTAAATTAATAATAATTACAAACTTGCAATATCTGCTATTTTTTAACTTTCTTCTTATTTCTCGTCTCTTCATTTCATTTGTTTCACTCCCTAATTTTCTTAATTTTCCAAAAATACCCTTACTTCTTATAATTATGATAAGTGACATTGTTTATGTCATGTCTCATGTTCGAGCTCACACTTACGTGACTGTACAATGAGTCCTTATATCAACTACTCGTATTCGTCATTACTTTACGAATAATTAACCCAAGTTGTTATAGAAGTCCATTGTAAGTCATTATAACTCATTTTAAATTTTTAATTTTTAAAATCTGGGAAGGGTATCACAATCACCCCTCCTTCAGAACGCGATTCTCTCGTCGTGGCCTGATCCCTCGATCCACCAGCGTCGAGAATCTAGATGTGGCTCCTACAGGTTCAAGAGGTGGCTCCCGTCATGTAGCACTTTGTCCTGCAGATTCAAGAAGTTGCTCCCATTCACGTAGCACTTTGCCCCGCATAGCACTTATTTCCCGGTGTTTCATGCCTGTGACCGACTCCGATACCATTCTGTCACGCCCCGAGCCCGGGCCCAGGCCAGCGCATGGGTGATTGCACAATGGGTCCTTGCAACTACTTTGTATTCATCATCGCTCTACGAAAGTGATTAATCCAAGTTGCTATAGAAGTCCATTGTAAGTCATTATAAATTCATTTTAAATCTTTAATTTTTAAGATGTGGGACAAGAGTATCACAGTTTAACCTATCAAGACTGTTCTTAAGGGTGTATAGCCTCAAGACATACAGCTAAAAATTACACAATCCCCGTTCTTGAAGTCTAGAATTCAAATATCCAAAAAATTTCTATATATACTAACCTTATATTTACCCTTGTCTGTATTAGGTCTGAAGTTGATATTTCCCTTTTCAATCTCCGAGGTGAAGGGTTGACTTGAAGACTCGAGATAGGGATATGGAGCTTCAATTTTTTTTTCCAGTCGAATCATCTAGAGATGATCCCAACTTAACGCTTGTGCTGGAGGTATATGAATACTTTGTTCTAGGTATAGATTCGTGTACTCGAAAACTCTCCATTTGGGAAACTAATGGCTTCTTAATGCCTTGGAGGATAGGCCGTTGCATTACAGAACATAGCGGAGTATAAGCCCGTAAACATCATGTAATTCGATCTAAGAAAATTCTCTTATCGGCTTGTTGTAGCTTACCCGCAACTTCTACATTTCGGGAAAGCTTGTTGAACTCGTTTTGAAGCATTTCAAGGTGTTCTCTTAAATGTCTCTGCATTTTTATGATATCATCGATATCACCGTTGTCCATCTCTTGTTAAAAAATCTGCAAGAATATTTTCATTAGATTTAATAATCTAATATCAAAAATATAATTTTGACATAGAGCTTGCCATCTTGGTAATCTAGCCTTCTTAGGTTTAGATTATATTCTGTTTATCAAGAAATCTCTTACTTGTATGTTATCAACCTTCAAAGTAAATTTCTTTGCTAGTAAAAATAATGATCATTTTTCAAAAGCCTTTTTTACTACATAAAATTCTTTTTCTTTAATAAGTCATCTTATGTCTTCTGCATCTGAGAAGTTCCACTGCAATATCTGCATGGCTATTCTCCATTTATTGTGAGCTTGGTTAAAAATGCTGCCCACCAATGATCACTGGCATCTGTATATACTACCAGGTCATCTTCATCTTGAGGAATATCCATCTTTGGAAGATTTTTACAAATCTGCTTGAGTTGTCTAAGTCCATGTGTGTTCTTCTGTCCATATTAAATTTGTATCTTTTTTAAGTAATGGACTGAACACTTTCCTATGATTTGCTAGGTTTTTAATAAACATCACAGCGAAATTAACAACTCCTAGAAAACTTTGAAGTTGTTTATTTTCTTTTAGCTCGTTTGAAAAAAGTTTCACCTTTTCTACTATATGATATTGCAAAATTATTCCAAACTCATCGATTTCTATTTCGAGGAATTCAATATTTCTTGTGGCAATGACTAATTTCTTCTCAGATAGAACCAAACATTCTTTTTTACAAACATTAGAGAAAATTTCAAAATGCTTTATATGTTCCTCCATATTTTTAGATGCGATTAAAACATTATCAATATAGACAAACATAAATTTGGAATAATCTTTAAATAGATTATCCATTTTCTTTTGAAATATTTGGAGTGAATTAACCAATCTCATTGGCAATACTTCCCAAATATAGTGTCTTTGTGGTCTGGAGAAAGCCGTGATGTAACGCCCCGAAAATTTGAAGTTCCACACGAACCACATGCATACAAGTTATTAAATTTCTTGTGTATTTCAATTAATTGTTTTACTTGCATAAATTAATTATGTTGTGCATATTGACATGTTTAAAATATATTTTTCTGTATGGTTGCATTAAAATATATTTTTAAATGTTATTCGAGTTGCGATCGAGGAAAAGAGACCGATGAATGAAAAATAGAAAAAGTTTTATTAAATAATTGTTTTTAATTATTTAAATTATGGGTGATGCTTTTTCTTATTTTTGAAAATAAGCTGTTTTGAGATGATTTTATATGTCAGGATGTAATGTTGGATTTTCAACAAAAATATGAACGTTTTGGCAACCAGACAAATAAATTCACAAACTTTATTAAACAAAATAATTTTTAATATTTTAATTGAGCATTAATGAGCTTAATTAACCTTCTTAATGGACCTAAGCTTGGTTAGTACTTAATTACTTTTTAAAGTATAATTTACCCCACAAATTAAATAGTAACCAATGACTCCACCCTAGCAACACATTCAAACCTTTTTTCACTCCAATAAACACACGGCAAACACATCATAATTAAGAGGAAGATTCTAAGGTTGCAAGGGTTCTTCAAGTCATCGTCTTCATGATATCGTTCTTCGATTCGTCAACGTCAAATCGTGCGTTTAAAATGCAAAGGCACGCCATATTCTTTCCTTTTAAGTGTTTAGAGATATATCTTAACCTTCTTCTCAATCCTCTTCTTCCAAAGGGAAATATAAAATTATTGAAGACTCTAATATTGTTGATCAAACTTAGGATTCACAAGATCCATAAGAAATAGAGATCTGTTTGCTTTAATAAATTCCTAAAAAACCATTGACATAATATGGAGATGATAGTGGAAGATAATAAACATCTTTGTATAGTGGAAACACCCACCAAGTCTTATTTAGCTTTAAGTCTGATAATGGCCAATAAGTCCGTCAAGTCTTATTTTATCTCGTTTTATAAACAATTTAGCTTTATATCATGTCTCATAGTGGAAGAATAGTAAATATACTATAATAGAATACTATGTCAAGTTTACATTTGGTAATAATGTTAATTTTAATACTATATAAGGAGGCATACTCCGTTGCAATAGACACACAAAATTTTCATACTTAATAATAAAAGTTCTACATTCTCTCTCAAAGTTTGCTACTCTTTGTGGTTGCTTGTTTCATCAAGTTCTTAAGAATTCGAATCATACTTCAATCAAATCTTTAAAAGTTGGTTTGTTATACCAAACCTAAGAAGATTAAAGAAAGCTTTAAAAGCATTAATTTTAAATTTTATGAGATTTTGTGATTGAAACAAAAAAAATGAACGATATTAATAATTTTATTTTAAATTATAGTTAGCATTAAAAAATATTTTTAAAAAGTACAAATAAAAAGAAAAATAAATGGATGAGAAAAGAATGAAAGGTTTAGTCTTTGTATAAAGTATGTGAGTTTGAGAGATTTCTCAATTAAATGTACAACAAAATATTTATGTTGAATCAAAGACATTTCTTGTGGTATCTTATGCTTTAATTCTTGTACTTAATAAAATTCCATAGAGTCATTAAAAATCTATTGATATTTTGAATACCTATATAATTTTGTAGTTTTTTTAAAGTCAAATTTGAATCACACACGAATTTTTAAAATCTTACAAAAATTTACGTTGAATACCACTAAATTTTTATAAAGTTGTTTGCCACGAAATTTGCGGGCGTGCCAGGCACGTATTCGTGCCAAAATTGTGAAATAATTTGACTTCGTTTACCAAACGTTGTAGGTCTCGATTCGGTCGTAAGTTCTAACTCCTTCGAAATGACTCAAAAACGCAAACAAAAATGAGGAATATGACAAAATTATAGGAGAGATCCATTAACAACATCAAATATAATTATGTTGCTATGAATTTGATCGACGTTTTTACAAGAAAGTTGAAGGAATATGTAAAAAATTCAAATACTTGACTGCTGAAAATTGAAATAAACATGCATAGAATTGAGAGGATTCTGTAGAGCTTTGCTGTAGATTTTTGTGTTGATTTTGTCGGGGGTCACTTTCTGATTCCTCCTTCTGCTTTTGTCATATTCCACAGGGAAGTTTCAACCATATTCCACGATCACTCACGTTGGGTCGTGGCTCAACTCCTCGCATCGTGTTCCTCAACTGATCCCTTCATGGGCTTGTCTATTGGGCTCTTCTCATATTCTACATGCATTTATAGTTGATGGGTTTTCAATATTTGGGCTAAACAACTGCCCCCTAGCCAATTTGGGCCAATGACAAATTTGGCCCATTTTGGCTATTTGGCTAATTTGGTCCAGTGGGCCATTTGACTACTTTGTTTGGTCTTCTAGCTATTCAAAGCTCATCGTACAACCATATGGTTTTGAAAGGATTGTTTCTATGTATCTGAAGAAGAATTGACAGCTAGAATGCATGTTCTTCCTCCAACATGTTAGATCCAAGTGTGCTTTCTCTAACCCCTTCCTTATCTCTTTTTTTCCTCATTCCATTCACCCAAATCTCCACCAGCACCCACCAATCTTCCTGAAGAAACCGCAGATTACATCGCCTTTGTAATGCCATCCAAGTTTCTGAAAATTGTCATCATCAAATTTCTTTATATCAAGTCACATCTTCTCAAGATAGGTATGTTTCACCATTTTTCCCAATCCTCTATCACAAAAGCACAATAGAATTTTGCCACATTTCATGCTGCAATCAAGGTGTTTGTGCCTATGTTTGAATGCGTTTTTTATGAGCAATACCTTGCAACACCCACTGCTTGCATCTCAACAGGTCGGCTCCCTTGGCGCCCATATTCAAAACTTGGCCTATAGCTAGTGCAACTTTTGTACTCTTCCATGTGCTTAAAAGAAATGCACCAGCACAAGGAATTGTGATGCTCCACCCAAATTCACTGAGGATGAGATCTCATTTTCTGGAATCTTGGCAAGCCATAAATTAAAAAATGGCAAGATTCACCTCATCTCACAAAAAAGTGACACGTGCCACATCAATGACAACAATAGCACACACAAAGCATGGTTTTGTTGACCAACATTCCATTATTTCTCATGTGGTCTCATTTATTTCACAGGAACATAGTTGGAGGAATTGAGGATTTATCTCAAAGGCCAATGCAAGCAGTACCTTAAATACCAATGGATATGAAAATTACCTCTTGGGAGTGCCACCGACCAATCCAATATAATTTCCAAGCTTGGATGAATATCTTTGCAATTGACTGAGCATATATGTATGAAGTGTAATACACATTGAAAAAAAAAATAAGTAGGCTACGGACAGTAGGTGTAGTTTTTTGCACTTGTTTGCATGGTTTGGCAAGTGTCTTTTATGAGGTGTAGGGTTGGAAAAGTGGCTTGAAAGTCAAACTTTGTTTGTAAAATACATTGTTGTTCTTGTATATGCTGCTTGGGATATATTTGCAGGTGTTTACAAAACTTGATTGGACCAAATGCTCCATCATAATATCTAGCTTCCACAGCATTGGAATTCGATTGATACGGCTGTGAATCAGCCTGTATCACTTCCACTTCATCCTCTTTCCACATTAACAGTAACTGGTGCATAGATGATGGTACACAATGGTTGGAGTGAATCCAATCCCTCCCTAACAAATCATGGAAGCTAGCACTGGAATTGACCACGAAAAAAGCTGACAGCGAGGATCGAGACCTCACAGTAACATTTTCTAGCAACACTCCCAAAGTTTTTGTAGATTCCCCAGTAAAAGCTGCCACAGAGAATTCGGTAGAGATCAAGTCTACCACATTCTTCCCCAACTTCTGAAGGATTCTGTATGGCAAATTATTTACAGCAGACCCATTATCTATCAGCACTCTAGACAACGACTTCCCATTCACATGTGCTACAATATAGAGTGGTTTGATATGCTTAGTCATTTCATTTGTAGGTCGCATCATCAATACTCTTTTTTCTTCATCAACAAAAACACCGACGTTTTCACTCACCATATCAGATTGAACGGATTCTGCACCATTTTGATTTCCAGTAAAGACATTGGTTTCACACGTCCTTTTGCGTTTAAACTCCTCTGGCAACATTAACGAGCCAGTGGCACACTCAAATGAAATGAGGATCTGCCCCACCTTGAAAGTAGCCTTCTTGACTAGTTCACCGTCCTCTTCTGATAACAAGTCGTCATCTTCCTCACCATAGTCTTCAGTGGCTCTCCTTCCAAATTTTTTCTTCTCTTTACCTGGTTCCTCCATCTTCAACCTGCGCTCAACAGCTTTTTCCCTCAACAAACGTCGCATTTGGGTCCGAGAAAGAGGTTTTGGAAACTTTGGATGTTCTACTCGCCTCCATACGCCGTCGGAAACTGCTCTAGGAGGAAAAACAAAGCGGGACTTCCTCTCATATTTTTTATCAGTATCCAGAAAGGATGGCCTCTGTCTTGTCTTCTGAAATAACTGCCGGTCAGCTCTCCTATTGCCATTCATCGACCAAGGATGTGGGCCCCTTCTGAGGTACTGGTTCCCTGGCCTTTTGGCCATTGATTCCCTGTCATACCTCATATTCCTCCCAGTATAATGCAGACCGCCTCCACTGTAATAGTGGTCTTTTTCATGAACAGCTTCTGTCTTCTTCTCCTCAACCTCAAATATCATTTTTCGAGGCACCCAACACTTTTTTATGGTAAATCTTGGTTCGATATACCTGTCCCTGTACCCGTTCTTCTCCTCTCATTGATCAAGAAATGCAAGTCAGTGTTGTTTACATTCACATTGGCCACCGGGGGAAAGGAATCTTCATCCACTATCATTGTTTCTTTCTTCTCAGCAAATTTCAGAACTCTTTTGTTGATTCTTTCCTGCAAGACATTTTTTAACGCTCAACAAGCATTAGTATTATGGTTGAAGGAATTGTGATACTTATAGTAATCTCTTCCCTTCAACTCCTCCCTCGTGGGTAGCTTATGATCTGGGGGGAATGTTATGAACTTTTTTCCTTCACTAAGTGATCGAAGATCTCCTCCGTCTTTGATGCATCGAAATTATAAGGATTTTGCACTGGAGGAATGTTTTTCTTGGAAAGTTCTTCACTCTTGCGCTTCAATAAAGGGACAGTGCATGACCCGGAATTTGCTACGTCTACCAGTGCAACTTCCTGGAAATAAGAGCCCACTGTAGACTTTCTTTTATGGCTCTCTTCTCGTAACAATTCCTCATACTCGGACACTTTGGCAGCAAGTTCATAAAAATCACGGAATTCCATCCCTTGGAACTTCTTTCTAAGTTCAAAATCGAGTTCTCGCTGTGCCATCTTCACGTATTCTGATTCAGGGAGGAAAACTCGGCATCTGCTTCTCACCTTCTTGAACTTACAAATGAAATCATTGGCAGATTCCCCCGGTTTTTGGACCACCCTTGACAATTCCGCTATACTAATCTCAGGTACTGTCCGGAAGAATTGTGTATGGAATTGACGTTCCATATCATGCCAAGTCATAATAGAGTTCCGAGGCAGTGTTGCATACCATGTGAAAGCAGTGCTGGTCAAGGAATTGGGGAACAAACGTAACTTGTAATTAGAAAAGTTCTCCAAATTTGCCAATTCCCCACACTGAATTGTAAACCTGGCCACATGTTCCACGCTGGACTGACCGTCTTCCCTGAAGTATAACGTGAAGTCTGGAATGCGGTATCCTCTTGGATAAGGGTTGTCACGATCCACAACATCAGGCTACGGTTTATGGAATTCTGGTCGGTTGATTGGCCTCACTCCTGGGCCAAACAACTCTTGAATAACATCACGTACCATCTCAAAATCCACCACTGGAGTTTGTCGTAACTGGTAAGGAGGATAGATTGCCCCCGAGTGTTATTCCCTGAACCTGGCGCTGAAAATCCACGCATTCCCCCATTACCATACATCCCTGGATGTGAGTTAGGAGATGTCACAGAGAACATATTAGCAGCCATTTGTTTACTGTTATTGCAATTCTGGAATTTCAACCCCAACTCCTCGTCCATTTTGTGCGGAGGAGTATATCTTCCTTCCTTGGCAGATTTATGAATTAGTGCCTCCCCCAAGCAGCGACTTTCACCTGCTTGAGAAACCCCTGATCCTTGGCCTTGATCTTTTAGCAAATTAACGTCAGTTTCTTGAAGTTCAACATTTTCTGGTGTAACAGCCTCTCCTTTTGCAGACTTCCTCCATTCCTTCATTTCTGCCACAAATTCCATCATAACATTAGAGAAAGTTTGGGTCATTTATCTGAGATCACTGCGGATATTTTTCTCCATGGCCAACATAAAGTTCAGTGTAGACACATCACCACCAGAAACAACAATTCCTTCTTTCATAGTCTCTTCCTCGAAATGGTGTACGAGCCTTTCAACAGTCCTTCCATCTGCATCAGTTTCTTGAAAATCTTCTTGTGAGCGATTACTTTTCCCTTGTGATGGGGGAATTCCTTCACTCTTCTCAGTACGCTTTGGAGGCATTGGTCCCACTGGGCGTGCCAACTTGTTTGTCACGAAATTTGCAGACGTGCCAGGCACGTGTTCGTGCCACAATTGTGAAATAATCTGACTTCGTTTACCAAACGTTGTAGGTCTCGATTCGGTCGTAAGTTCTAACTCCTTCGAAATGACTCAAAAACTCAAACAAAAATGAGGAATATGACAAAATTATAGGAGAGATCCATTAACAACTTCAAATATAATTATGTTGCTATGAATTTGACCAACGTTTTTACAAGAAAGTTGAAGGAATATGTAAAAAATTCAAATACTTGACTGCTGGAAATTGAAATAAACATGCATAGAATTGAGAGGATTCTGCAGAGCTTTGCTGTAGATTTTTGTGTTGATTTTGTCGGGGGTCACTTTCTGATTTCTCCTTCTGCTTTTGTCATACTCCACAGGGAAGTTTCAACCATATTCCACGATCACTCACGTTGGATCGTGGCTCAACTCCTCGCATCGTGGTCCTCAACTGATCCCTTCATGGGCTTGTCTATTGGGCTCTTCTCATATTCTACATGTATATATAGTTGGTGGGTTTTCAATATTTGGGCTAAACAAAAGTATATAAAAATCTAGATTTAGTACCTCTAAACTTTTAAATTTCATAAAAGTCATTAAAAATCTATAATCAATGCACCTCCTTTAGTTGAAAATTTTAAATTTTAGTCAAATACACTCTTAAACTTAATATATTATATTTGTATGTTATCTATCTATTTCCTAATTGGATGTGATAAATATTTTGTAGATATTTTATGACTTGAGAACCGCAGTTATTACCTAAAGTTCATATTTTTTAAACTATTGGGCTAGAACAATAGTCTGCAAACCATGATAGCCATGTAAGTCATATATATCATATTAGGCAAGAAATATGTGACAAACTTGCTCGATAAAATTTTGGTAAGAAAATCAATCTCTTAACAGTGTGTTTGGCGACCAGGATTTGAGAGGATTTTGTGGAATTTGGAATTGGATTTGGAATTGGATTTGGAAATTCAAGTATTTGGAATTCTATTTGGTGTTTGGTTTAAAATTTAAAAATGGTATTTACGAATCTATTTCTTGTTTGGAGAAAAAAAGATTCGAATTTGGAATTTTAAAATTTTACTAAACTACCCTTATAAAATTTTGGTGGAGAATGATGTGTTGGATAAAAAAGTAATTTTATGTTTTTAAAATCCAAATCCCACCAAATCTTATCAAATTTGATGGGATTTGGATATACTTGTTGAAATCCCATGAAATCCCATGAAATCCTAAGCAAATCCAAATCTTTTTTTTTTAACATCTTACCAAACAGTAAAAATAGGATTTTTAAATCCAAATCCCATGAAATACTCCCAAATCCGAGTTGCCAAACACACTGTAAATCATTGATCAGTATTTACCTAATGTATCAACTCAGAACTGAAGGCATAATATTTTGTATCCTTGAATAATGACCAAGTAGTTATGTAATTAAAACGTGTAACATTGGGCTTCAAAGTTCCATATTTGGGCAAGCTTCGTGCTGTATTTTGGTTTTGAGGCCCAACAGACCTGCCACTACAGGTACTTGATGTAAACCCTAATTCCTCTCTTCACAACGTCGCTGCTCACATCTTCTCCAGGTCTATTTCTTCTGCGTCTCTCTTTATTGTTAACTGTGATTTGAATCTCAATTGTTTCTTGTTCTGTTGGCAGAGATTTTCGTAGAACATATGGCGAAGCTGAGTAAAGGAGTAGGGGCTGGGGCTCAGAAAGGGGGGAAAAAGAAGGCCGCGACGTTTGTTATCGACTGCGCAAAGCCGGTTGAGGATAAGATCATGGAAATCGCCTCACTGGAAAAGTTCCTTCAAGAGCGCATCAAGGTCGCCGGGAAGCCAGGGGCTCTGGGAGACGCCGTTACTGTCACCCGGGATAAGACAAAGATCACCGTTACTGCTAATGACACAAACTTCTCCAAGAGGTAGCTTCATTTAAGCCCACGATTTATTACATTGTTCTTGTTTAGTGGATGCATGTGGTGGTAGGGTCCCAACTAATTCTGAACTATTTTTTAGACCATGCTAATATATGGTAGCAGAGGGGATACTCCGAAGAATAACAAACAAATGAAAAATGAAGGATTCAAAGAGAAGATTTTTATGCTGTAGTGCAGCTGAGACCTCTATTGTAACTGCATCGAGTTTTAGCATTTTAATGCAAACACTTTTATTTGCAAATTGGAAATTCTCTTGTGGTGCTACTGATGTGTATATCTGATGCATCTGTGATTCGTGACTGGTGCCGTGAAAATGAAGAAATTTTCAAAATATGCTGATCCGCTCTTTTGAATATTGTTCATGTTTAGGAAATTAACTATGCAATTTATAGGTGGACTTGATGTTCCTCGTCTTTAAAATAGATGTTCTTGTTTGTGCACCTTTTGGTGTAACAATTTCACAACCAGCTGCACCTGTTACTGTAGTGTAGGATTTGGACTTTAGGAACATTTCTTGTGAATTCATTAGGACCATTTCAATCTCATCTTTCCACTGCACCGAATAGTCAAGGATAGCAGAATAAAAAATGGGTGTGGAGTTGTTGAATGATCTCTTGCATAACCCTGCATGGGCATAGCCAGCATTTGCATTATGTTTTATGCTATTTGCACATTCTAATGGTGTTATTTCAGTTGACTCAATTTAGTATATCTATATCATCGTCGTGTTTGTTATGTTTAGTGTGTTTCATCATTATGCCTTGTTTTCTTATGTTGATAAGGTATTTGAAGTACTTGACAAAGAAATATCTGAAGAAGAATAATGTGCGTGATTGGCTCCGAGTTATAGCTTCCAACAAAGACCGTAATATGTATGAATTGAGGTACTTCAACATTGCTGAGAATGAGGCTGAAGAGGAGGATTGATCCAAGGGAGTATCTTCAGCAGTCTAATGTATTTCCTATATAAATTTGCTTTGTTTTGTCTAGTATCGTTGCGTATGTGTCTCAACTGCTATAATCTTGTTGGTTGAACCAGAGATATGCTATTTTTATATTATTTCCTTTTGGATTGGAAAGGAGGGATATGTATTCTTTTTGGTTAATGTTTTTCTCATTTTACCTTGTTTTACCTTGTTAAATAGAGGCCCAAAGAAGCACATGCGTTAATAAACTATATTTGGTAATTCATCTCCACTTTCAGCTCAAACTGACCCAAAGAAGCACATATGTGTTAATAAACTAACTCACAGCTTAATGAGTAATTTGGAAACGGGAAGATATGAAAAAGGAGTGAATTTAATCCACTTTCGATGATCGCAAGGGTACCATTTCCTGAAATGGGAGGAAAGTAGCCGTTTGTGTTGTATTTGACCTTATAGGTAAAATGGATTGATTTCACTCCTTTTTCATATCTTCCCCTCACTCAATATACTACCTATTGATTTGTTTTGTGTAGTTATGATGTTTCTTGGATCGGTATTCTGTGTAATTAACCATGTCCTGCATGTGAAAAGGTAATATTTTATAGCTTATTTGTAATCTTTTTTGTTTATGTATAGATTGTAATTCCTTTTAGTTTGCAAGATATAATAATATGAATAAAAAAAAAATACAATGATAGGGACCATGGGATTGTGGCACGCGTTTATTCGAGTCAGGTTCAAGTTGAAATGGATTTACTCAAGGTTGAGTCATTCGAGTCAAGTGCAAGTCATTCGAGAGACATCTCAAGTTGAACTTATGTGTTGCTATGTGAAGCCATGACTGTTCTCGCACTCAAGGCTCGGTCAAGTTTAAATTTTTTAGTTTCGACGCTCAAAATTTTTCTTGGACGTCGTATAAATTTAAACAACAACAAAGTGTTTTAGAATGTTACATTTTTGTTAATTAAGATGGACTCCAAACTAAATCAAAATATTTTAACATTTAAAATATAAAGTGCATAAAAAAAAATTCCTAAATCGTCAATTAACAAAATTTAACTCCAACTTTTACATTGTTATCCTAACTTCAAAATAAAGCATAAAAAAATCTCTGATAAATCATTAATAAATCTTTAAAAATTTTACTTTCAAGCTAATGCGGAAAATAAAGTCCTCCGGAGTGTACTGTCGTACTCGATCCACTAAAGCGTCAACGCCTCTCTCAATATCATCATCAACTATATCATTCAAACCTAGTGAGTCTAATGACTCAGCACGTTATAAATAGGAGTGACCGATTAAATCAGTTGGGAATACTTCTAGCAAGCGGACTAGGTCAAGTTATAGTAAATGGACGATGCGTCCAAATATCGATCCCACAGAGACTATTATTTAAGTGCTAAGATTTAAATTATTCAATTTAATCTAGACAAACAATAACAAGTGATTTAGAGATAATTTAAACTAATTGAATTAAACTAGGTTATGCTAAATTAATAACTAAGATCAAATTTGCTAAACAGGTTGGAACTTGGAGATTTTCAATTTTAATAAAATGACCGGGAACACAAACAATAACAAACTTTGATTATTGCCACGTATTGGAATTATTCAACTACGGATTATTCAACGTCACAATGTAATTCCCTAATTCAACTATAAATCTATTTCTAAACTTTATAATCCTATTTTCATTAACACTCCAATTATTTCTAATTGAATTTAATTAAACAAAAGCGCATTAATCAATGATGGAATCACAGCTGTAGCCTAAAATTGCATATTGAAACCGAATATCATTTCTAGTCGGTTTAACCGTGTGTTGATTAATATTTTTGAAGCTAAATTGAACCTATTCTCTCTCGAGTGAAGATCAAACAACAAACATGCAAATAATTGACCAAATTAAATGCAAGCAATTTATGCAAACATTAATCAATATCATAAAATAAATTCATAAATCAATTACTCCAATAAATGAACAAGATCAATAGTTTGTCCTTATCGTGGTCCCGATCACAAGAGAATCTACTCCATAAGTTCAAAACTAGAAGAAAATCTAATATTCGAATTCATGAATAAAAAATACGAAAATAGAAGAGGAGAAAATCTCAGCGATGATGCGCAAATCTTGCTTGTGAAGTGCGTCTCCCTCTCGTTTCTCCAAGCTCTATCCGCCGCCTTCAAAATTTCAAAGTGTCAAATGTGGGGACCCGGACGCTTATTCATTTCTTAATCCTCTTTGGGAATAATTGGATCATAAACTGGGTCTAATTTTTTTTTCCAAATACAAAAGCGGAACATAACATAATCCATCTGAGATACATGTCATAATTAAAAGTACAAGTCTTGTACAAAATACATTAATGTCAAACTAGGGTTCAATTACTATACGTCAAGTACTGACACCTATTCTACTTCTGGGTCCGGATCTCCACGCTAATTCTGATATCTCATCCTCTTCTTGACCCTGATCCTGTCCCACATGTTGTTATGCACACATACAAACACAACAACAGACGGATAACTCTGGTGGGAATAATATTCCCAGTATAAAAATGTATACATGCAATCATAAAAGCATATACAAAAGCATATAACAGTTATCAACAACATGTATCAAATCTGAAACATGAAACGATATAAAACTGTAAATCAAATTCACATCTCTGACTCGACTCTGATCTAGTCTAGGGATACCGGTTTCCGGACGTTGGTATATTATATCGAATATCTGCAATAGAAGTCGATCTACTCCTAAGCAACATCAATATAATCAAACATCCAATGTCTAGGCACATCTGCCCAAGAGTTGGAGGTGCCCAAGAGTTGGCACCTCTGCCAATGACTCGTTCTCAATATCTATCTTCTTTTCTCTACTATTCTATAAGTCAATAGAATAAGTATATACATTCAAGTAAGACAAAGGTATTAAAACAATAAGAAACAAGTATGTGGTTTTGGGAAACTCAAGTCGAATCTAACTCGAGTCGTATCTCCAATTAACATTGATTTATACCTTTCTTTCGTTGGGGTTTCGGCTCTGTTCTGTCTTTGAAATCTTCAATACCAATCTGGCATAACATATTCGAGGAATACAATATCAACATATATCCCAATCAATCAGTATATACCAATCCCAATAACTCATAATCAATAACAAATACAATCCGATACCAAATATGTATAATCTCAATCAAATCAATTCTGAAAAATCATAATAATTTCATACAGTATCTGTTCTTCAATCCGATTTGATTATACGATGTCTATTAGCTCAAGAACACCATATATTAATCTTATCTGATTCCTTCATTAACATATTTTCAAATCAAAATAAAACATAAGAAAACTTACGTCCTTTCGAAGCCTGTAACGAGAGAAACACGATACTGAACTCGGATTCAAATTCTACCGGTCGGATTCTTCAAACTCACAATTTCAAGCGACGATGGTATTGAGGAATTCTTTCTGGGGAACTCTCGGTTTCTTGCTGCCGTTCACAAGGAAATGAAGAGATTTATATATATCTCATGCATGTCCAAGCCATGTGGCTAAGTCTTTGTGCTGCACTTCTCGCGCATATGTGCGACCCTCCTCGGTGCATATGCGCGAGACATTCTGTCTTGGCGCATTACACTTCAAATACTCGCGCATATGCTCGCCCTCTCTTCGCGCATATGCGCGAGGTCCTCTTCCATGCCCGCGCATATGCGCGTCCTATCTCCGCGCATATGCCCGAGGTTCTCTGCCTGTCTCGCGCATATACGCGCATCGGTTCCGCGCATATGCGCGAGACCTTCTGTTCTCACACACAACACTGCTCATGCTATTCCAAATCGTGTCTCAGAGTGGTTCTTCTATAATCACTTCAATTCATAATCAATAATCTCATATTAACATGATATAACTATCGAGCATTACATTTCTCCCCCCTTAAGATACGATTTCGTCCCTGAAATCACAGGCAGTCAAATCATATCAAATTAGAAACGTATAACAGAAGCTAAACAGAAAACTCACATCAGTGAAATAACTCTGGGAATTTCTGTCTCATATCTGCTTCAGTCTCCGAAGTAGCTTTTTCAATGCCATGACGACTCCACTGAACTTTCATAAGTGGAATAATCTTCGTTCTGAGTTGTTTTTCTTTACGATCGAGAACTTGGATCGGCTTTTCAAAATAACTCAGAGTCTCATCGAGTTATGCCTCATCTGGCTGAAGAATATGTGAAGCATCAGGA
Organism: Primulina eburnea; assembly: GCF_022965805.1. Lineage (NCBI taxonomy): Eukaryota > Viridiplantae > Streptophyta > Magnoliopsida > Lamiales > Gesneriaceae > Primulina > Primulina eburnea. The sequence goes on along the minus strand of NC_133107.1, from coordinate 26,038,463 downwards.
ATATACTTCCGCAATAACGATACATAAAAGACATCATGTATTCCTGATAAAGAAGGCGGTAGGGCAAGTCGATAGGCACGATCACCTATCTTCTCAAGAATCTCGTACGGCCCAATATATCGTGGAGACAACTTCTCTTTCTTGCCAAATCTGACGTCTCTGAAAGGAGAAATCTTCAAAAATACTCCGTCTCCTGCATCAAATACCAACGGTCTACGTCGAACATTGGCATATTTGGCATGTTTATCTTGAGCTGTCTTCATTCTTTTCTGAATCAGCTTCACTTTCTCTATCATCTCTCGAATCATATCAGGCCCAATCTCAGGTACCTCAGATATATCATCCCAATACAGAGGGGATCTGCACTTTTTAACGTACAACGCTTCAAACGGTTCCATCTCATTACTCTTCTGATAGATTTTGTTGTACGAAAACTCACGAAGTGGCAAAGAATCTTGCCAACTAGTGCCAAAATCTAGCACTACAGCTCTAAGCATATCCTCCAGTGTCTGGATAGTCCGCTCTGACTGTCCGTCGGTCTGAGGATGATATGCGGTACTAAGATGTAACTTCTTACCTAGAGCCTGCTGTAAACTGTGCCAAAAGTGTGAAGTAAATCGAGGATCACGGTCTGATACAATTGACTTCAGCACTCCGTGCAATCTGACCACTTCTCTGACATAGATCTCTGCCACCTGGTCATGTCTGTACGTCATTTTGTACGGAATAAAACATGCAGATTTGGTCAATCTGTCAATTACAACCCAAATCACATCACAACCTCGGGAGGAATGTGGTATCTTTGTCACGAATTCCATGGAAATGTGATCCCATTTCCATTCAGGAATAGACAAGCTGTGTAATAGACCTCATGGTTTCTTTCTTTCTTTCTGCTTTTACCTGTTGGCAATTCAGACATCTGCAAACAAACTCTGCAATATCTTTTAAAATCATTATACATCTCTCTGTCACCAGGATGAATACTGAATCGACTACTGTGCTCTTCTGACAATATCTGTCGTTTCAACTCTGAAACATCGGGCACAACAAGACGATTATTCACATATAATACACTGTCACGAACCTGATATTCTGATCGATGCCCTGCTCTGACCATCGAAATCGAGTTCTGAACTTTCTGATCAACTTTCTGAGCCGCTTTAATTCTCAAAATTAGCTCTAGTTCGACTTGAACAATATATAATCTCAACGGTTTACAATCTGTTTCAAATAATAATCCAGACAAACAACAATCTTCAATCAAATTTGAACACTAATCGTCGATAAGGATAAAGAACATACCTTTCGACTCAGTGCATCAGCTGCTGCATTTTATTTTCCAGGATAGTACTTGATTTCACAATCAAAATCTTTCAATAAGTTAAGCCATCTTCGTTGCCTCATATTCAGTTCAGACTGTGAAAACAGATATTTCAAGCTTTTATGATCAGAATAAATCTCAAACTTCTCACCGTATAGGTAATGTCGCCATATCTTCAGTGCAAAAAAAATGGCCGCCAATTCAAAATCATGAATTGTGTAGCGAGACTCATGTGGCTTCAATTGTCTTGAGGCATAGGAAATCACATGTCCTTGATGCATCAAAACACAAACCAATCATCTGTGAGAAGCATCACAATAAACAACGAAATCACCAGTATCTGATGGATAGTCAACACTGGAGCACTGGTTAATCTCTTCTTCAACTCTAAGAAACTGGACTCACACTCCTATGAAAAAATATGGAGCACATTCTTCTGAGTCAGCTGCGTAAAAGGTTTAGCAATACCGGAAAAATCTTTGATCAATCGTCGGTAATAGCTTGCTAAACATGTAGAACCCGTTAAATCAGACTACGTATAAGCCAATGCATAATTTCTAGTATTTAAATTAAAATGATTTCTTTATTATTTAAGGCTTTTTAAAGTTGTTTTTATTTTAAATCGCATAAGTTTAGTTTTGTCTTTTCGGTTAAATAAGCGAGGCCGGACTGGAGTTGGAGTATTGAGATAAAATTTAATAATAAAAAAATATTCCTCGACTCAATTCAAAATAAATTTAATGTAAAAGATAGTTTAAGGATTTATTTAATTAATTAGAGATAAGTAGTAAATACGTTCCTTTATGTCCAATAATTTAATTAAAAGCCTAAATTAAATTGTGTAACCAATTGGGATAAATTAATCTAGGCCTATTTTAATTAAGAAATTCCAACTTATCATGTTAGTAATTTATTTTAAAGAATTAGCCATGCATGCAAGATAATTACTAATCTAAACTAATTAATTATTTAATTTACTAAAATACTTAATGGTAAATAAAACTCTAAAGATTTAAAATACAAGATTTAGCAATATCCCCCCCCCCCCCCCCCCCATTTTATCCAGCAATTTCAGCCACCCCACTTTAAAGGATTTAAAAATTTTGACAACTCACCATTTTGATTCATTTCCTTATTCTTTTCTTGGTATGATAATCCCTTCTTTTAATAACCAAAAAAATATTAAATAAGCAATATTTCACCTTGTACCTAGACTAAATTTTGTCCAACACACCCCATCAAATAACCCTCAAATCCCTTGATATCACATCATTTCCGTACCTCCCAAACTCTAGGATAGAAAGATTTCTCATCTTTCCTCTCGAATTCCATTTAATTAGTAAACTTCTCATTCATTTCCTAGACTTCCTCCCACTCCATATTCTCGAAATTTTCAGAAGAAAATCAGTAGAAAAATCGTGAATGCCTTGAGAGAAATAAGAGAGAAAAGTAGAAAAGCAAAGGACTCCGTCTCCGCCGCGCCGTATCGTCGTATCAATTTGTTTTCTTTTCAAACAAATTCAAGGCATGTCTATATCCTTCATTTCTCTTCAATCAAACCATATAGGTATTTTAAAACATCACATATACATGATTTTTAATAGCAAAAACCGAAATCATCACATCATCTTTTCGAAAATTTGTATGCAGAATTTTTCGGCTTCCTCCTATGCCTTCACGGTTTGGTATGGTTTTTGTGGTTTTAGGGTTGGCTCGGTTCCAGGCGTTCAAGGCTGCATCTAGGAATGTTATAGGGTGTGTTAGGAAGGGATTTGTTGAAAACTACGTTTCGGCGTTTGACAAAAGTGCAAACCTTTTGTTTATATAAATAACTGAACACGAGAAAACTGAACTACGCGACTGAGTCTAGCTGAACTGTACTCAACTGACTGATCAGTTGGAAACTGATCAGTTGAGAAAATAACAAGCGTTTTGCCCAACAGCATATCATTCAGCTGAAACACGTCAACCAAAAAATAGTACAACAGACTGCAACTAGTAGTGGAACGCCGCATTTCATAGTCTGCAGTGTACGAGTGTCAGAAGAATATGGACGTGGCAAATCAACGGATATAAAATTCAAATAACATTTAATTGTTACCGTTGAAAGGGAAGCCTATAAATAAGTGAAGAGGCCAGAGAAGAAAAGATACGAACTATCATTCAAGCTTACTATCACTCTGCTGAAATCACTACGCTCACACTTACTCGCTTATCAGTAGCATTCAAGGATACATTCTTGAGCTTGTTAGCACAATTGTAATATTTTCTTTATTCGTTAAGTTGTGCTTCATTAAGTTGAGAACTATAAAAGTCGTTTGTAACTAAGAGTTTCAGTGTAAGCAGTGATAAGTCCAAACTGAAGTGGGTCGGTACAACTGTTGTATTTGATCAAAGTATTTTAGTGGAAATCCTATCCTCGTGATAGAAGGGGTGACGTAGGAGTTATTCTATTCTCCGAACATCCAGAAACAAATTGTATGCATACTATTTCAGTTATCGTTTTTCATTCAGTTATTCTATCTTTCAGTTAGTTTACTTCCGCAACTATTTTTAGTTAAACTGATTTTCATCGACTGACAAGATACCGAACATCAGTTTGTCACTAAACTGAACTCATTTTTCGAAGAAAATATATAATACGTGAGTGTTTATTCAAACCCCCCTTCTAAACACTCATCAACTTTCCAACCGATCCTTTCAAGTGGTATCAGAGGAGTTGTATCTTGTCTAAGAATATCTCAACTCAAATTATTGATCACGTCTTCCTTCAACAAGATCCCTATGTTCTCCAGAGAAGATTTCGATGATTGGAAAATAAGGATGCAGGCTCACTTAGCTGCACAAGACGATGATATGTGGTACGTCATCACTGACGGACCAATGAGGATTCTGAAAGCCAATACAGAAGTCGCAATCACAGATGGGGCACCTCATAGAATTGAAAAGCCCAGAGACGAGTGGACTACAGAAGAAAAACGAAAAGCAAATCTGGACAATGTAGCAAAAGACATACTATACAAAACACTGGACAAGGTAACGTTCAGTAAAATCAAAATGTGCAAGACAGCCAAAGAGATCTGGGAGAAGCTGATCCAGCTTTGCGAAAGGAATGAAAACACCAAAGAAAACAAACTTTCTGTTGCTGTTCAGAAGTTTGACAATATCAAAATGAGAGCTGGTGAAACGATGCATGAATATGATGAAAGAACCAGCTGCATCATCAATGAATTAAATGCACTTGGAAAAGTGTACACAAACAAAGAAATTGCCTTGAAGGTAATCAGAGGTCTTCCCAAGGAGTGGGACGTAAAGACCATGGCAGTGAGGGAATCCAAGGATCTGAACAAAGTTGAGCTTCATGATCTATTTGCTGATCTGAAGGCATATGAGTTCGAGTTGCAAACTAGAGAAGGAGAACCCTCTACTCCAGCAGCCACATTTGCCTTAGCTGCTGTTAGAACAGAACCAACTGGTTCAGTAGAGAAAGTTGCTGATCAACTAAGCAATGATGCCATGTCATTGTTCATCAAAAAGTTCGGAAGATTTATGAGTAAAAATCAGGGAAACTTCCAGAATAAATATCAGAGAGGCAATTCCAAGGAGGAATCAAACGCTTGCTACAACTGTGGCAACCTGGTCACTTCATTGCTGACTGTACCAAACCCAAGAAAGACAGTCAAGGCTTAACTGAAAGAAAGAAGAAATTATATGAGCACAAGAGGAGACCCAAAGAAGATAAGAAGTCCTTCCGAAAGAAGCATGAAGTGCTCTTAGCTGAAGAGAGCAAACCAAAATGGGCTGAAACTGACAGTGAAGAGTCAGAGCCAGAGACCTCATGCAGTTCCAGTGATAGTGAAGAGGAAGTGAAATGTCTGATGGCTAATGATACAGAACTGGAGTCAAGCAGTCAACATGTATTTGACTTTAGCTCAACTGATTTCACCAGAGAAGAACTTATTTCAACTCTGCATGATATGGTTAGTGAGTATCATAAGTTTGCCTTATCATTTGAAAAGGCTAGAGCAAAGCAAAATGATCCTATAGACAACAAAACTAAAACTGATGCATCAGTTGATGTGTTGAGTCTTAAAGGAGAAATTTCTGAGCTCAAAGCTGAAAGAACCAGGAATCAATCAATGATTCAAAAGTTGATGCTTGAAAATTCAAAGCAAAATGAGCTTATTCAGGCTTGGAACAAATTATCTGTTGCATTAACTGATATACAGAAATCACAGAAATCAGTCACTGATAAAACTGGTTTAGGGTTCAGCAACCAAGATGAAATGGCTTCCAATGGTACTCAACCAAAACTGAATATGGATAAAGGGAAATACATTCACTTTGTCAAATCAGTTATGGTACAAGAACAAACTGATCAAAGTAAACTGGTTGAACATCCCACTGAAATAACAAACAAGGCTAGAAGATATGATATTGGTTATAGCCCAAAAGCTTTAGCTGACTCACGCAGTCATACATCAAAAAAGTTCAAAAGAAATTATTCAAATGGCTACTCCAATTACTATAACAACAAGCCTGTTCAAAAAAGATATTGGCTGAACAATCAGTTGAACAAAGCTAAATCTCATATTGTCTCCACTACACACCGAGCACACACAGATCGAGAAAGACCATATGGAATACGGCAACTGGACAGTCAGTTAGACTGATCCAAGTCTGGGTTCCTAAAGGACTAATCAGTTTTGGACCCAAATATAAAAGGGGACCAGAATCATATCTTGTGTGTGATTGCAGGTAATAGGTACATGCAAGGAATCAATTTGGTACTTGGATAGTGGTTGCTCACGACACATGACGGGAGATGCAAACTTATTATCTCAACTGATCAAATAAACTGGACCAAATGTCAGTTTTGAAGATAATTCCAAAGGTAAAACCGTGGGTAAGGGTAAGCTTATCCATGGTAGCTTTACAATTAAAGATGTTTTGCTAGTCGAAAATTTGAAGTATAACTTGATAAGCATCAGTCAGTTATGCCACAATAATTTCTCAGTTCAGTTTGACAAACATACTTGTTCAGTTAGAGATTCAACTGATGAAGTCATTCTAACTGTCAAACGTTGTGGAAATACTTAAAAAGTAAGTTGGACTGAACAACCTTATGCACCAGTTTGTCTTATTACTTCCAAATCTTCTGAAAACAGGTTATGGCATAAGAGACTGAACCACCTGAACTTTAAATCCATAGCTTATCTGAGTCATCATGATCTTGTAACTGGTCCACCCAAAATAAATTTTCAAAAGACAAAATTTGCTCAGCATGTCAGTTTGGAAAACAAGTAAAATCTTCTTTTAAAAACAAGGGCCGTAAATCTTCTTCCTGATGCTTAGAGCTATTACATATGGATCTATTTAGTCCAATACCAGTCATGAGCTTAGGGGAAATGAAATACACCTTGGTGGTTGTGGACGATTTTTCAAGATTTACTTGGGTTATTTTTCTCAAATCCAAGGACCAAACTGCTGACCAACTGATTAAGTTTTTCAAAAGATTATTAAATGAAAAATCAGTTGGAATTGAGAGAATCAGATCCGATCGAGGAACTGAATTCATCAATCAAATTCTTTCAAATTTTTTAGAAAATGCTGGAATTAAACATGAGCTCTCAGCAGCTAGAACTCCTCAGCAAAATAGTGTAGCTGAGAGGAGAAATCGGACCCTTAAAGAAGCTGCTAGAACGATGCTTGCTGATTCTGGTATTTCTCGAAGGTTTTGGGCAGAGGCAGTAAACACTGCGTGTTATACTCAGAACAGATCTATGATTAATAAGAATCATATGAAAACACCTTATGAGATCTAGAATGGAAGAAAAAGTGTGGTTTCTTATTTAAAATGATTCGGCTGCAGATGTTTTATACTTGATAATGGTAAAAATCATTTAGAAACTTTTGATGCAAAATCTGCAGAGGGAATATTTCTTGGATACTCTTCAGTTAGCAAAGCATATATATAGAGTTTTTAATAAAAATTCTTTGAATGTGGAAGAATCTATCCATGTTATTTTTGAAGAAAGTGTACTAACTAGAAAGCCAACTGATCCAGTTGAGCTAGCTGACAGATTTACAGATATCAGTTTAGAGGATAATGATGAAGAGGATAATCATATCATTCGGAACAACCTCCAAACACCAGAACCAGAAATCATAGATCAACCAGCTGATCATGAAACTATTCCAGAAAATCATTGAGAGAGACCATTGAGAATATTCAACTATCAACTGATGCAGCAGCAACTAAAACAGAAGCAGTTGCTGATGCAGCTCCAACTGATACAGAAGCAGTTGCTAACATGGATACAACAAATGCTGAATTCAGATGGAAGAAATCACATCCTCCGAAATTGGTGATAGGTAATCCATCTGATCCGATAAGAACAAGAAATCAGATGGTTAATCTAATTATTCATTTAGCTTTTGTATCACAATTGGAACCGAAGAACACTGATGAAGCTCTTGCTGATCCAAATTGGGTAAATGCAATGCCAGATGAGCTGAATTAGTTTACTCATAACAATGTCCGGAACCTAGTTCCAAGACAAGTTTCAAAAACTGTTATAGGTACAAAATGGGTGTATAGGAACAAGCTGAACGAAGACGGTTCAGTTGTGCGCAACAAGGCAAGATTGGTAGCACAAGGTTACAGGCAAGAAGAAGGAATTGACTATGATGAAACATATGCACCAGTTGCAAAACTGGAAGCTATCAGAATATTCCTTGCCTATGCCTCATTCAAAAATTTCAAAGTCTACCAGATGGATGTAAAGAGAGCATTCCTGAATGGCCAGCTGCAAGAAGAAGTCTATGTTGAACAACCCCCATGTTTCATCAATAATTTATTTCCTGATCATGTCTACCATCTAAACAAAGCCTTATATGGCCTTAAACAAGCTCCAAGAGCTTGGTATGAAGCTCTCTCAAAATTTCTATCTGATCATGATTTTTTTATTGGATCAGTTGATAAGACCTTGTTCAAATTTTCAAAGAATGATCATATTCTACTCGTTCAAATTTATGTTGATGACATTATATTTGGGTCAACTAACCCCAAATTGTGCGAGAAATTTGCTAAGTTGATGCAGGATAAGTTTGAAATGAGCATGATGGGTGAACTGATTTTCCTTGGGCTACAAGTGAAGCAATTGGAGACTGGGATTTTTATCAGTCAGATAAAATACGCGAAGGAGTTGCTGAAGAAATTTGGCATGGAATCGTGTTCAGCTGCAAGCACTCCCATGAGCTCATCAGTTGTGGGGCCCTTAACTCCTAATCGTTATTACAACACAATCTGATTAGGGTTAATTAATTACAGCGGAAAACGAGTTTAAATTTTCTTTATGATGAGCCCAAAACATCTTATTTGAATACTAAAATAGTATTTTATCTCATATCATAAAACTCGCCCACACATAATCAAAACCAATCATATACAAACAACTCATATCCTCGAGACATGCCCCGGTATATAAATACATATATATATATATATATATATATATATATATATACTGGGACAAAACATAAAACCTCAGCCCAAACCGTGACTCCCTCCGGAAGTACCCTCTCCGGCCTCCTGATATCCTGGAGTACCTGCCATTGTCCACACACAAAGACAACAACAGTCCCCCTTGGGGTGAGCAAAGCTCCGTATGGAACAATTATCACATATACCACAAGTATCTAAACAATGATATATGGTATGCAATGCATGTATGTCGTGGAGGTATCAGGTCAAATGCCCATCCATGGAGCACATGTCAGAATCAATCGAATTGCTATCAAATCAATGGCAGGAGCCTGCCAGGAGCCGTTCGTTGTCCGTGCCACCTCATGGCACCGGCGATCACCCCCCACTCTCTTCGGCCCCGGGCCTCACAGGCCCACCAGCTTCGGCTTGGTTCGTCCCCGAAACACACTGTACCTGGAGAGGTCGGCTCTGATACCAACTGTAACGCCCCAGATTCGACGACTGTCCTCACTGTATCAAGACGGGTCTTTCCAGCGTGCTTATGTCCTCACTCACACGCACCCAGGGAAACTTCCCAGGGGGTTACCCATCCCAAAATTGCCCCAAGTCAAGCACGCTTAACTTTAGAGTTCTTATGTGATGAGCTACCGAAAAGAAGATGCACCTTCGTGATATGAGTAGTACCAATCAAATATTTTAAGCCCTCTTCAACTTACAGTCCATTACATTGAACAGTCTCGAAATCCCTCTCCTTCCGGTGTAAGAACGGTTCATTCATGTTCCCTACACTTAGAAGCCTGCCAGGAGCCGCTCGTTGTCCGTGCCACCTCATGGCACCGGCGATCACCCCCCGCTCTCTTCGGCCCCGGGCCTCACAGGCCCACCAGCTTCGGCTTGGTTCGTCCCCGAAACACACTGTACTTGGAGAGGTCGGCTCTGATACCAACTGTAACGCCCCATATTCGACGACTGTCCTCACTGTATCAAGACGGGTCTTTCCAGCGTGCTTATGTCCTCACTCACACGCACCCAGGGAAACTTCCCAGGGGGTTACCCATCCCAAAATGACCCAAGTCAAGCACGCTTAACTTTAGAGTTCTTATGTGATGAGCTACCGAAAAGAAGATGCACCTTCGTGATATGAGTAGTACCAATCAAATCTTTTAAGCCCTCTTCAACTTACAGTCCATTACATTGAACAGTCTCGAAATCCCTCTCCTTCCGGTGTAAGAACGGTTCATTCATGTTCCCTCCACCTAGAAGCCTGCCAGGAGCCGCTCGTTGTCCGTGCCACCTCATGGCACCGACGATCACCCCCCGCCCTCTTCGGCCTCGGGCCTCACAACAAATGTCTATGTTTTAAGGGTCGTGTAATACCAAACATAGCATTGTGTTCACAAACCCCAGAATCCAATCAAATCATATCAGGGTATCCAAGGATCATAGCTCAACGTGCATGTCATGTATCGATGTATGCATCAAACGATGTGTGTTAACAAAACATTTATTTTATACATCGATATTCAAATCACAATGTCATGTATGCCACATAAACGCAACAAATAAGGCATATAGACATGTATTCTCATTCCAATCAATCAAACCAATCCAACTTATATCATATAATACAGATACCTGCCGTTTGTTACCCGGTCGCAACATACCTCAATTCTTCGTTCCAGTTGATGTAGCTTGAAGATACCAGTATAATAATCTATCTACATCAATAACATATTCAAAATCAACATTATAAGTTTCAAATATCTTTTGAAACTTTGAAATTTCATATCAAATTGAAATCATAACATAATTCAATTCCGACTTCAAATATGAGTTTCTTGTCGGTTATTCTATTGTATATATTTTTCAGAATTAATAACAACTGACAAATAATTCTTCAATCTCAATCTAATGATTAAAATTCCCTAATTATAATAAATTAGGAATGATTCAAAATAACATCACTATAATAATCTCTTTTTCGTTAAAATCATGCACTATTCAACAATTTTCAATTCCAGTATGATTTAACAATTTATCGGATTTATTCCAGAAATCGACGAATTTCAAACATTACCAAAAAAATAAAATTTATACCTCAAATCGAAGATCTCGTGTCAACGATCTCAGAACTGAAATCGGTTCATTGATAGAATAAATCCATAAGTCGTAAAATCGAAAAGAAAATTTAAAACTATATCCTCACTTTTCTCTCCTATGGGGACTCGGACGCTAATCATTTTTTTAATCATCATTGGGACTAATTAATCAACTATAGTAATCAGGGTCTAATTTTTTTTTTAAACTGCGGAAGGTAATGGAATCAAACTCCTATACATATCAGTATGAAAGTATAAATCTCAAACATCATACAATAATTTACATCTCAGGTTCAACACCTAACTATCAAGTGTTTAAACACCTATCTCTAGTCCAAGTCCGGAATCACCACTCTAATCTCGATCTGTCTTCACCTCTGTGACCCTGTACCTGTCCCACCTGTTGTCATGCACACATACAATCAAGACAACAGCCGGATAACTCAGGTGAGATATAAATATCCCAGTATAAACAATGTATTACATGCAATCATATAAAACATATATAGAAGCATAAACAAACATCAAAACATGTATCTAGTCTGACTACATGAATCAATGACTCGTGGTCTAATCTTATCTTATCTCAAATCTAGGGATCCCAATCTAATTTAGACTCTGGTATTCTGTATCGAGTGTCTACGATAGACGTCGATCTACATCTAAAATTCATCGATACACCGTAAGTCTAGAGTCTTGTCGGTTCTGAGAAAGACTCGGCGGTTCTGCCCTAGCTAGGCTGATCTGCCCTAGACTCGGACTCTGACTCTGTTCTAAGTCAATGGATTAACATATCAATCTGATAATCTGCAAATATCAATGCAATAAAATAAAGTATGTGATTTAGGGAAACTCAAGTCAAACCTAACTCGAGTTGTGCAATCCCGAATCAAAATTTATTTATACCTTTCTTGCTGTCGATCTGATACAATCAAAGTCTTGATTCAAAGTCTGTCACTGTTCAATCTGGCAATGACAATACCAATATTCTGTATCAATATTCTAATCAAATCACAATGTCTCTGTTTTATCAAATTCTGACAGTATAACAGTACAATCTTGCGATACTGATAATACTATATCAGTCTATATCAATTCCAAACATTTACAATCAACCACCGTACAAATCTGATATCAATTCTAGTCAATTTGCTTCTGAAATTCATAACAATTCCATATTCAGTCCGTTTCTTAATCTGACTTCGATTCTATGATGTCTAACATGTCAAGAACAACATATATGAGTTCCATTCAATTCTGACAATATCATAATTTCAAAACATGTCAAAACGTGGTAAAACTTACGTCCAGTTGTAGCCTACGTTGCTAGGAACTCGGTACCGAATTCGGATTCAAAATCTAACGGACGGATTTCTCGCAGAAGGCGTAAGGATTTTTCAGAAACCTCCCTCTTCTTTCTCTCGATTTCTTACTGAATTTTCGAAGGGAATTTGCTCTATATATATATCATTGCATGCATGTCATGAGGTGTCACAATTTTCGCAAAACACGTCGCACCGCGGGTGCGGTAGCTTCAAGACCGCGGGTGCGCTCATGCTTCGGCAGCATTTCCATTTTCTAAAATTCCACGACCGCGGGTGCGGTCCTGCACCGCGGGTGTGGTCTTGTTCTCACCGCGGGTGCGGTCTCAGTTTTTCAAAAATTGCTACCCTACTGGACATGCACCGCGGGTGCGGTGTCTTCCTGAGCGCGGGTGCGGTGTTGCTTCGGCAACACATGCTGAAATTCAAAATAAATAGCCGCAGATTCTCTTAAATCGTGTCTCAGTTGGCCCTTCAATAATCACGTTAAATTATAAGTCAATAATCATTAATGAACAGTGATTAATCTTCGGGCATTACATTTCTCCCCCCCCCCAAGATACGATTTCGTCCTCGAAATCACAGGCATCTCCTTCGTATCAATAAGGAGTATATATATACAAAACTGTATAAGAAATTTACATCATTGAAACAATGCTGGGAATTCTTGTCTCATATCTGATTCAGTTTCCCATGTGGCTTCTTCTACACCATGACGAGTCCATTGAACTTTCACAAGAGGAATCGTCTTTGTTCTGAGCTGTTTTTCTTTACGATCGATAATCCGGATCGGTTTCTCGACATAACTCAATGTCTCATCCAGCTCGGTCTCGTCTGGCTGAATCACTTGAGAATCATCAAGGAGATATTTCCGCAGCATCGATACATGAAAGACATCATGTATCCCAGATAATGAAGGCGGTAATGCAAGTCGATAGGCACGATCTCCTATCTTCTCGAGAATCACATAAGGCCCGATGTATCGTGGAGACAGTTTCCCTTTCTTGCCAAATCTGACAACTCCTCTGAAAGGTGAAATCTTCAAAAATACTCGGTCTCCAACCTCAAATACCAACGGTCTACGTCGAACATTGGCATATTTGGCCTGTCTGTCTTGTGCTGCCTTCATTTTCTTTCGAATTAGTTTCACTTTTTCTGTCATATCTCTGATCATATCTGGTCCAATCTCAGGTACTTCCGAGATATCATCCCAATAGAGAGGGGATCTGCACTTCTTTCCGTACAACGCTTCAAATGGTGCCATCTCAATACTCGTCTGATAGCTGTTGTTGTACGAAAATTCACAAAGAGGCATTGCATCTTGCCAATGAGTGCCAAAATCTAGCACTACTGCTCTCAGCATATCTTCCAATGTCTGGATAGTCCGCTCTGACTGTCCGTCGGTCTGTGGATGATATGCGGTACTCAGATGTAACTTCGTACCGAGAGCCTGCTGCAAACTCTGCCAGAAGTGCGAAGTAAATTGAGGATCACGGTCTGATACAACGGACTTTGGCACTCCATGGAATCTGACCACTTCTCTGACATAGATCTCTGCCATCTGGTAAAATCTGTACGTCATCTTGTACGGAATAAAGCATGCGGATTTGGTCAATCTATCGATCACGACCCAAATCGCATCACAACCTTTGGAGGAACGCGGCAGCTGCGTCACAAAATCCATGGAAATGTGATCCCATTTCCATTCAGGAATGGACAAACTCTGTAATAAACCTCCTGGTTTCTTTCTTTCTGCTTTCACCTGGTGGCAATTCAGAAATTTGGAAACAAATTGTGCAATATCATTCTTCATTTGTTTCCACCAGAACTGTCTTTTCAAATCATTGTACATCTTTCTGCCACCAGGATGAATACTAAATCGACTGTTGTGTGCTTCTGACAATATCTGTCGTCTCAACTCTGAAATATTCGGCACAACTAGACGATTATTCACGTATAAAACATTATCACGCACTTGATACTCTGATCGATGTCCTGCTCTAACCATCGATACTGATTTCTGTACATTCTGATCAACTTTCTGAGCCGCTTTAATCTTCATAATCAGTTCTGGTTCTACTTGCACCGTATAAAGTCTCAACGGTCTATAATCTGTTTCAAATGCTAGTCCAGACAAACAGCAGTCCTCTATCAAATTTGAAACAGCGATCGTCGACAAAGATAAAGAACATACCTTTCGACTCAGTGCATCTGCTGCTGCATTAGACTTTCCTGGATAGTATTTGATTTCACAATCAAAATCTTTAAGCAAATCAAGCCATCTTCGTTGCCTCATATTCAATTCAGATTGTGAAAACAGATATTTCAAACTCTTATGATCAGAATATATCTCAAACTTTTCACCATAAAGATAGTGTCGCCATACCTTTAATTTAAAGACAATGGCTGCCAATTCTAGATCATGAATTGGATAACGAGTCTCATGTGGTTTAAGCTGTCTTGAGGCATAAGCGATAACATGCCCTCGTTGCATCAGAACACATCCCAACCCTCTGTGAGAAGCGTCGCAATAAACCACAAAATCACCAGTACCGGATGGAATAGTCAACACCAGTGCACTGGTCAACCTCTTCTTCAACTCTAGAAAACTGGTCTCACATTCTTCAGACCAAACAAATGGAGCATTCTTCTGAGTCAGCTGAGTAATTGGTTTAGCAATATTTGAAAAATCCTTAATGAACCGACGGTAATATCCCGCTAAACCCATGAAACTGCGAATTTCAGGTACTGATGTCGGTCTTGGCCAAGAAATCACGGCTTCCACTTTACTAGGATCAACTGATATACCATCTCCCGATATAATATGACCTAGAAATACTACCTGTCTTAGCCAAAACTCACATTTCGACAGTTTAGCATATAACTTTTCAGCCCTTAGAATTCGCAATACAGTTCTTAAATGCTCAGCATGCTCACTCATATTCTTTGAATAAATCAAAATATCATCGATGAAAATAATCACAAAATCATCGAGATATTTCTGGAAGACACGGTTCATTAATCCCATAAACACAGCTGGAGCATTTGTCAGCCCAAACGGCATGACAATAAATTCATAGTGTCCATACCTGGTTCTGAATGCCGTCTTTGAGATATCAGAATCTCTGACTCTCAGCTGATGATATCCCGATCTCAAATCGATCTTGGAATATACTGAAGAACCCTGCAACTGATCGAATAAATCATCTATACGAGGTAAAGGATATTTATTCTTTACCTTTGCCTTGTTCAGTTGCCGATAGTCGATGCAGAGTCTCATCGAACCATCTTTCTTTCTCACGAACAGTAGTGGAGCACCCCAAGGAGACACACTCGGTCTGATGTACCCCTTGGCCAGTAAATCTTCCAACTGATCCTTCAATTCTTTCAATTCAACTGGTGCCATTCTGTACGGAGCTCTAGAAATCGGTACTGTACCTGGCATCAGTTCAATGCTGAAGTCTATCTCTCTAACTGGAGGTAATCCCGGGATCTCATCTGGGAAGACGTCAGCAAACTCACGTACCACTGGCAGATCTGCCAATGCTGGACTCGACTTCAGTAAATCTACTGAATATACAAGGAACCCTTCTGCTCCTTTCTGTAACAATCGAGTCATAGATAGTACGGATACTAAAGGAATTCTCGATCTAGAACCCTTACCGTAAAATTTCCACTCTTCCGCCATATCTGGTCTGAATCTCACTATCTTGTGGAAACAATCAACTGTCGCTCTGTACTTGGTCAGCATATCAATACCAATAATACAATCAAAATCGGACAACCCAAGTACGATGCAATCTAACTCAATCTCATGCCCGTCATATTGTAGCATACAATGTTTAACCGAATTCACGGATATCAAACCCGTCCCCAAAGGCGAAGAGACAGACACTACAGTAGCTAAAGACTCTACAGGCAATGCATGACTTATTGCAAATCGTTCAGAAATAAATGTGTGTGAAGCACCGGTATCAATTAATACGTAAGCAGGATAACCACATAAAGAACAGTTACCTGCCACAATGTCATCTGGTGCTTCCTGGGCCTGCTCTTCTGTCAAAGCGAAGACTCTGGCCTGCTGTCTCGGAGGCGGACCAACTGTCTGGCTTCCTCCTGGCCTCTGCTGTGACTGAGCTGGCGCTGGCTGAAATGTATGAACAGCAGCTGATCGTCTCTCAGTCTGTGCTGCTGATCCCGATGACTCGGCCCCCTGAGCTCTTTGGGAACCTCTCTGGGGACACACTTTAGCAAAGTGTCCCGGCTGTTTACAGAAATTGCAACTACCAGTCACTCCCTGGCATTGCTCAGTAGCATGTCTTCCTCCGCAAGTCTTGCAATAAACTCCAGTGTAACTCTGGCTCTGTCTAGTCTCACCGGAGCTGGAAGAGCTGCTGCCAGATTTCTTGAATTGCTTTCCCCTGGCTTTCAAAAATTCTTTCTTTCCTCCACTACTGCTGCCACCCTCAAATCTGGGAGGTGGTTGCTGTGGTCTCGGTGCTGGAGGCACAAATGAAGCCCCTTTCTGTCTCATCAGACCGGCTTCTGCTCCCTTAGCTCTGTTCAGGGCATCAGTAAAATTATTCGGTCGCCCTGTGTTCACCAATGTGAAAATATCGGGGTTCAGGCCATTGATGAACTGATCAGCAGTAGCTTCTTCGCTGTCAGCCACATGTGGAGCAAATTTCAGCAAGGAGGAGAACTTTGACACGTACTCCTCTATGTTCATCTGTCCTTGCTTTAGATTGGCAAACTCCGCCCCCTTGTCCTTCCGGTACGACACTGGAAAGAATCATTGATAAAATTCAGTTCTAAATATATTCTAGGTAATATTCGTACCTCTATGCTCCATGGCTCTCTTCCTCGTAATCCACCAGTCCTTGGCAACGTCGTGTAACTGCTGTCCAATTAATTTCACTCTTTTCTCATCTGTATACTCCAAGGATTCGAACAGCATCTCAATATCATCAAGCCAACTCTCACACTCCATAGCTTTCTCTGTGCCTTTCAAGGTTGGCGTATGAAATGACTGAAATTGTTTCAGTAACGTTTCCATTGGAGTCGGTGTTACATCCATTGAAGGATTTGATGTACTTCCCTGTTCTGGTACTCGTCTCGGAGACATATCTAATAATCAAATAGATTAGTAACAAGTACAACAATTCTGTTGCAATCCTCCTCTGATCATCTTACTGCTGATCTAGAATCAATACTGATCCAATTTCAACAAAACATATTAGTATATCAAATCAGATAAACAAGTAACATGTAATAAAGCAGTAAGACATGCTAGCATTCAAAAGCAGGAAAGAAAACCTCAATCTACCCCGCTCACTAGCATCTTCTATCTCAATCTAAAGGATCTATCGCTCTGATACCACCTGTTGTGGGGACCCGGACGCTAATCATCTTTTTAATCATCATTGGGACTAATTAATCAATTATAGTAATCAGGGTCTAATTTTTTTTTTTAAAATGCGGAAGGTAATGGAATCAAACTCCTATATATATCAGTATGAAAGTATAAATCTCAAACATCATACAATAATTTACATCTCAGGTTCAACACCTAACTATCAAGTGTTTAAACACCTATCTCTAGTCCAAGTCCGGAATCACCACTCTAATCTCGATCTGTCTTCACCTCTGTGACCCTGTACCTGTCCCACCTGTTGTCATGCACACATACAAACAAGACAACAGCCGGATAACTCCGGTGAGATATAAATATCCCAGTATAAACAATGTATTACATGCAATCATATAAAACATATATAGAAGCATAAACAAACATCAAAACATGTATCTAGTCTGACTACATGAATCAATGACTCGTGGTCTAATCTTATCTTATCTCAAATCTAGGGATCCCAATCTAATTTAGACTCTGGTATTCTGTATCGAGTGTCTACGATAGACGTCGATCTACATCTAAAATTCATCGATACACCGTAAGTCTAGAGTCTTGTCGGTTCTGAGAAAGACTCGGCGGTTCTGCCCTAGCTAGGCTGATCTGCCCTAGACTCGGACTTTGACTCTGTTCTAAGTCAATGGATTAACATATCAATCTGATAATCTGAAAATATCAATGCAATAAAATAAAGTATGTGATTTAGGGAAACTCAAGTCAAACCTAACTCGAGTTGTGCAATCCCAAATCAACATTTATTTATACCTTTCTTGCTGTCGATCTGATACAATCAAAGTCTTGATTCAAAGTCTGTCACTGTTCAATCTGGCAATGACAATACCAATATTCTGTATCAATATTCTAATCAAATCACAATGTCTCTGTTTTATCAAATTCTGACAGCATAACAGTACAATCTTGCGATACTGATAATACTATATCAGTCTATATCAATTCCAAACATTTACAATCAACCACCATACAAATCTGATATCAATTCTAGTCAATTTCCTTCTGAAATTCATAACAATTCCATATTCAGTCCGTTTCTTAATCTGACTTCGATTCTATGATGTCTAACATGTCAAGAACAACATATATGAGTTCCATTCAATTCTGACAATATCATAATTCCAAAACATGTCAAAACGTAGTAAAACTTACATCCAGTTGTAGCCTACGTTGCTAGGAACTCGGTACCGAAGTCGGATTCAAAATCTAACAGACGGATTTCTCGCAGAAGGCGTAAGGATTTTTCAGAAACCTCCCTCTTCTTTCTCTCGATTTCTTACTGAATTTTCGAAGGGATTTTGCTCTATATATATCAATGCATGCATGTCATGAGGTGTCATAATTTTCGCAAAACACGTCGCACCGCGGGTGCGGTAGCTTCAAGACCGCGGGTGCGCTCATGCTTCGGCAGCATTTCCATTTTCTAAAATTCCACGACCGCGGGTGCGGTCTTGTTCGCACCGCGGGTGCGGTCCTGCACCGCGGGTGCGGTCTTGTTCTCACCGTGGGTGCGGTCTCAGTTTTTCAAAAATTGCTACCCTACTGGACATGCACCGCGGGTGCGGTGTCTTCCTGAGCGCGGGTGCGGTGTTGCTTCGGCAATACATGCTGAAATTCAAAATAAATAGCCTCACATTCTCTTAAATCGTGTCTCAGTTGGCCCTTCAATAATCACGTTAAATTATAAGTCAATAATCGTTAATGAACAGTGATTAATCTTCGGGCATTACATTTCCTCTCTGCTGTATTCTATGAAAGAAATTCAACTTTGTCTCTTTATTTTTTTTATTTTTTTAATATTATATTATTATATTATATTAATAATATAATAATAATATAATAAAATATAATATATAATATTTAACATTTTAACGTCGGTATATCCTTTTGGATCAGTCAAAAGATCAAATTTTTCAAAACTCAAAACATGAAACTTCTATATTTTTGAGTTTTCTACGTTATATCCAAATTTCAAATCATTTGGGCTAATACTCAGACAATTATGTTATAAATCATAACATAATTACCATTTCACCCTTAAAATAAATTCATTATTTTTCAATTATTTACAAGAATGTCATCAAAATTAATCGAATATTTTTTAGTTTATTTACAAAAATGCCATCAAAATAAATTGAATATTTTTCAACTTATTTACGAAAATGCCATTACTATTTTAGTCTCGGGGTCTCACATTTCTCCCCAACTTAAAAGATTTCGTACTCGAAATCTCAAACATCTCTATATACATAACATTGGCGAACATATAATATGTCACAAGTTATAGTACATGTCAAACAAAAATCAATAAATGAGTCACTATTCATTGAATACAATGGAACATGTGGAATAGAATCAAACAAGTGTGGATATGATTCTTGCATCTTGCTTTCCAATTCCCATGTTGACTCTTCCACACCATGTCGTGTCCATTGCACTCGAACTAGCGGAATCGATTTATTACGCAATACTTTCTCCTTCCGATCCATAATGCAAACAGGTTGTTCAACATAGGAAAGTGAAGGATCAAGTTCAACCTCATTAGGTGCAAGTACATGTGATGGATCTGGTTCATACTTTCTCAACATAGAAACATGAAACACATCGTGAATGACAGATAAAGCTGGTGGCAATGCCAATCGATAGGCAAGATCCCCAACTCGATCAAGGATCTCATATGGACCAACATATCGAGGTGATAACTTCCATCGCATGCCAATCCGAACAGTGCCTCTGAAGGGATATAGTTTAAAAAACACTTTATCACCTTTCTGGAATTCTAAGGGTCGTCTTCGTTTATTCGTATAACTCGTTTGACGATCCTGAGCAGCTTTCATCCGCCGTCGAATTAACGGAACCTTATCATTCATTTCCTGTATCATTTCAGGTCCAGTCAATTGTTTTTCACCAATTTCATCCCAGAATAATGGTGACCTACATCGTCTCCCGTACAAGGCTTCAAATGGTGCCATACCAATACTCGTTTGGAAGCTATTACTATAAGAAAATTCAACCAATGGTAAGGCATCTTGCCATCCCATTCTGAAATCCATCACAATCAAATGCAACATATCTTCCAACGTTTGAATCGTACGCTCAGTCTGGCCATCAATTTGAGGATGATAACCAGTACTCATAGCCAAACGCGTACCCATCGCTTCCTGAAAACTACCCCAGAATTTAGAAGCAAACCTGGGATCACGATCAGATACACGCCAGTCTCACAATATTCTCGATGTATAAACGGGCCATTCTCTTATAAGGATAAGTCCGCTCATACGGAATGAAATGTGCAGATTTCGAAAGCCGATCAATAATAACCCAAATAGCATCAGAGCCCTTGGGCGAACGAGGTAAATGAGTCACAAAATCCATAGCAATATGTTCCCAATTCCATTTCGAGATTTCAAGACTATGGAGTAATCCTCCAGGTTTCATTCTCTCGGCTTTCACTTGCTGGCAGAGAAGACATTTTGAAATAAATTCAGCAATGTCCTTCATACGTCTCCACCAGAATTGGGGTCTCAATGTCAAATACCTTTTTCGACCTCTAGGGTGAATACTGTATTTGCTACAATGTGCTTCTCGAGGAAGGGCAGATTTCAAATCAGAATCATTAGGAACTACCAGCCGACCATTAAGTCATAAAGAATCATCAGAAGAAATCTGAAACCCAGATTGATGTCCTGCAGATACAAGTTCTTTCGACTTTTGGATCTGAGCATCGCTTCGTTGGGCCTTTCGTATTTTAGATATCAAGTTCGGCTCAATTTGCAATGCTGACACAGTGACAAAATTCCAATTTGAGTGAAAAGTCCAACCAGAAGTACATATATCTTCATGTACCTTGGCGACACTGAGAGACGCTAACACAGCATCATGAACCTTACGACTAAGGGCATCCACAGTAACATTACCGATCCAGGGTGATACTGAATCTCACAATAAAAATCCTTCAGGAGATCCATCCACCTGCGTTGCCTCATATTCAGATCAGATCGAGAAAAGAGATATTTCAGACTCTTATGGTCCGAATAGATAACAAAATTTTCTCCGTACAAATAATGGCGCCAAATCTTCAAAGCAAACAAAATGGCGGCCAATTCAAGATCATGAACAGGATAGCGTGTTTCATGAGATTTCAACTGACGAGACGCATAAGCAACCACTTTGCCATATTGCATCAGAACACAGCCCAAACCTTTACCAGACGCATCTGTACACACCACAAATCAGGTGCTGTGATCAATCTCGTCTTCAATTCAAGAAAACTAGCTTCACAATCATCTGACCAAATGAATCGCTGATTCTTCTGTGTCAGTTGAGTAATAGGTTTAGCTATCTTCGGAAACCCTTCAATAAAACGACGATAATAACCAGCTAAACGCATGAAGCTACGGATCTCAGGAACATTCGTAGGTCTCGGACAATTCAATTCAGCTTCAACCTTCGCAGGATCAACATATATTCCATGTTTCGAAATAACATGGCCCAAAAATACTACTCGATCCATCCAGAATTCTCATTTGGACAATTTAGCATATAAATGTCCATTACGAAGAGTTTGAAGTACCAATCTCAGATGTTCAGCATGCTCCTTTTTCGATTTAGAATAGACAAGAATATCATCAATAAATACAATAACGAATCGGTCAAGATAATCTCGAAAGACACGATTCATTAGATCCATAAAAATAGCAGGAGCATTCGTGAGACCGAAAGGCATAACCAAGAATTCATAATGGCCATACCTCGTACGAAAAGCAGTCTTAGGCACATCTTTGTCTCGGACTCGTACTTGATGATAACCAGAACGAAGATCAATCTTCGAGTATACAGAAGTACCCTGAAGCTGATCAAATAAATCATCAATACGAGGAAGTGGGTACTTATTTTTCACAGTAGCCCGATACAATTGCCTATAATCGATACACATTCTCATAGTACCATCTTTCTTCCGAACAAATAAAACTGGAGCTCCCCAAGATGATACACTTGGTCGAATATATCCCTTATCGAGAAGATCCTGTAATTGTTCTTTCAATTCTTTCAATTCCAATGGTGCCATGCTGTAGGGAGCTTTCGAAATAGGTGCAGTCCCCGGCATAAGATCAATAATAAACTCAACTTCTCGATGAGGAGGAAAATCAGGAATCTCATCGAGAAATACATCTGAAAACTCTTTCGCAACATGAATCTCAGATAAAGAAGGCTCCTTCTTTGAAACATCAATAGCGTAGATAAGATAACCCTCATCCTCGCTGGTCAAAAGTCGAGACATTTCCAAGGAAGATATCAATGGAATTTTGGCTTGAGAACCTTTGCCATAAAAATTCCACTTGGGTCCATTAACAGGTCTAAATTGAACTACTCCATGAAAACAATCGACAGTAGCTCGATTTGTGTGGGGACCGGGACGCTAATCAAGTTCTTAATCATGTTTGGGACTAATTAATCAATTATAAAACAGAGTCTAAAATTTTTTTAAAATACAAAGCGGAAACGTAATGTAATTTACTCAAATTACATATTAAACATGAACATACAAATCTTGCGTTATCTACAAGAATTCAACTAGGTTCAACTACATATCAGTGCTGAATCCTATGTTGCTTCGAAGCCCGGATCTCCACGCTATCTAATCTTCTCTCATCCTCTTCTTGACCCTGATCCAGGCCCACCTGTTGTCATGCACACATACAAAACAAGACAACAGCCGGATAACTCCGGTGAGATATAAATATCCCAGTATAAACAATGTAAACATGCAGTCATATAAAAGCATATACGAAAGCATATAAGAATTATTCATAACATGTCTCAAATCAGAAACATAAATTCATATCAAACATTCAATAATCATGAATGGCATAAACAATGTAAATCAACATGTCATATCAGACTCAACTCAACCGACACGTCGTCTCAGACTCGACTCCACTGACGCGTCGTCTCAGACACGACTCAACTCTAACCTAGGGATCCCGATGTCTGGATATAGGTAATTATATCGAATCTCAGTCGATAGGAATGAATCAATCCCTACACGGCATCGATATAATTCATATATCTGTATTTGGGCGAATCAGCCGCAGAATTGACGACTCAGTCAATAACCCGACGAATCAGCCGGTAATTAGGCGAATCAGCCAACAACCAGACAACTCAGCCTGTAATTAAGCGAATCAGCTTAAGTTTAGACGAATCAGTCAATCACCAGACGAATCAGCCGGTGACTAGGCGAATCAGCCTATACTAAGACGAATCAGTCAATAACCCGACGAATCAGCCGGTGACTAGGCGAATCAGCCTATGACTCAACGACTCAATCAATGACTAGCGAATCAGCAGTCATTACATGCAGTTGCTATAAATCAATAGACAACAATCATAAGTTTCATCAATTGCAAATGTCAATGCAATAATTGAAAGTATGTGATTTAGGGAGACTCGAGTCAAACCTCACTCGAGTTGTGCAATCCCGACTCAACATTAATTTATACCTTTCTTTCTGATACTCTGACCCTGTCGAAGTCTCGAACTCAAAGCCTGTCAATACTCAATCTGACAATCACAATATCGAGGGTACAATATCAATACACCACTCAATCAATACTGGATATAATCAGAATCCAATCAAATTCTGTTTCAACAACATAACGGCGTAATCTCAATATATCCAGCCCTATCATATCAGTCAGATATCAATTCTAATATCTCATAATCGATAATCACTCAATCTGGATATCAATTCTTATTCAATCTCATTCTGAAAATCATAACAAGTTCATATTCAGTCTGTTTCTTACTCTGACTTCGATTCTATGCTGTTTACTATGTCAAGAACAACATATATAAGTTCCATTCAATTCTGACAATATCATAATTCTAAAACATGTCAAAACGTAGTAAAACTTACGTCCAGTTGTAGCCTACGTCAAAAGGAACTCGATATCGAAGTCGGATTCAAAATCAAACGGACGGATTTCTCGCAAAAGGCGTTCTTCCTCCTCGGATCTTTTCTCGATTTCTTGCGTTCAATTCTGAAGGAACGAATGGCTATCACACATATATATACCATGCATGAATTCGACGAGGTGGCACAATTTCTGCAAAACACGTATCACCGCAGGTGCGGTAGGTGTAACACCGCGGGTGCGCTCATGCTTCGACAATCTTATCTATTCTGAAATTGCACGACCGCGGGTGCGGTCTTGTTTGCACCGCGGGTGCGGTCCTGCTTCGTTAAAACTGACCAAGTTTCTGTCCATGCACCGTGGGTGCGGTACATGCAAGGGCGCGGGTGCAGTGTTGCTTTGGCAACACACTCTGAAATTCAAAATAAATGGCCACACATTATCTTAAATCGTGTCTCAGTCGGCCCTTTCGTAATCACGTTAAATTATAAATCAATAATCCTTGATTAACCGTGATAATTTCTCGGGCATTACAATTTGTCGTCAAAATATCTATGCCAACAATACAATCAAAATCGTGCATTGGGAGGACAATCAAATTCAGAAATATCACATCGTCCTCGTATATCAATACACAATTCTGCACAACTTGCTCAGACAAAAATCTTTCCTGCTTCTGAGTCGCAGGGAAGGCTGGTGAGCTGACACTTAAGGTGGAGGAACATACTAAGGACCTCCTCTCCTTAATCCAGCTTCAGCTGCCTTGGCTCATTCAACTACCTCTGCGTAGCTCGTAGACAAACCCGAAATGACAAAAGTATAAATAGCAGGATGTAAACCATTTACAAACCTGTTATATTTTGGTTTTGCATTTGCAGCTACATGAGGCGCATACTTCAACAAGGTAGAAAACTTCGAAGCATATTCTGCAACAGTCATCGTTCCCTGTTGCAAACTATTGAATTCATTCTCTTGGGCAGTATAATAATAAGGAGGGGAATACTGCTCCAGAAACTGGGCCTGAAGACATCCCATGTGACTTCAATCCCGGCCTCTTTCAATCCAATCTCAGCGGCTTCCCACCAATATTTTGCTCGGTCTTTCAACTGATAGAGAGCAAGTTTCAGTCTCCGAGCCTTGGAATATTCAACAATATTAAACAAGTGCTCAATATCCTTCAACCAGGCCTCTGCTCTTTCAGCACTATCAGTGCCAAAGAACTTCAGTGGTTTCAGATCCTGGAATCGAGCCATCACTAAATCCATGGACATTCCTTCAAATTGTCCAACTATCCTCTCAGTACTGCTACTCGCAGTTTCATTCGTGGGATCCATCTACAAATCAAATGATGAATATCACAAATCAATATCAATTTCACATCATCATCATCTCATATCATCAATCTCATCAATAACATGCTCAAACTAAATCAAATAGGAGCAAGTAATACAATTAAATCAAACACATACGCACAATTCATTTGTGCCTATTCAAGTGTACACAAGACTCAATCGAGCATTCCCAGCTATGCTCTGATACCATACAATGTGGTGTCCTTAACTCCTAATCGTTATTACAACACAATCTGATTAGGGTTAATTAATTATAGCGGAAAACGAGTTTAAATTTTCTTTACGATGAGCCCAAAACATCTTATTTGAATACTAAAAATAGTATTTTATCTCATATCATAAAACTCATCCACACATAATCAAAACCAATCATATACAAAAAACTCATATCCTCGGGACATGCCTCGGTGTATAAATACATATATATATAAATATAAATATACTGGGAACAAAACATAAAACCTCAGCCCAAACTGTGACTCCCTACAGAAGTACCCTCTCCGACCTCCTGATATCCTAGAGTACCTGCCATTGTCCACACACAAAGACAACAACAGCCCCCCTTGGGGGAGAACAAAGCTTCATATGGAACAACCATCATATATACCACAGGTATCTAAACAATGATATATGGTATGCAATGCATGTATGTCATGGAGGTATCAGGTCAAATGCCCATCCACTGAGCACATGTCAGAATCAATTGAATCGCTATCAAATCAATGCTCGAGCTGTCACACCGGCCTCAATAAGGGATACTCGTATGATAGTGTCGACAAAGCGTCATCATGGCCACTTCACTTCATGGGATAACAGTTTATCATGGGTTTATTACTTCACCCGGGGTCACTTACCGGTTCATGCTCAGTTATTGGTACGGATATCCAGTCGAAGGGCTGTGATGATCTCTACCGCCCAGTATACTGTGGTTTAGTATGATCAGGCGATTCAGTTCAGTTCAGTTCAGGGTCCACTAGCGTAGAATATAATCTCAACAGAAAATTTATGACATGTTATTTTACGACAGGGCTCGATTGAGCAAACATTTCACTTATGATTTTCAGTTCAGTTATGCACGTATTATAATTACTCATGACATGATATTTTCACTTTGCATGCGATTTTATTATTATTACTCGTTATTTACGATATATGCATGCTGAGTCTTTAGAATCACTAGACTTGATTGTTGTAGGTACTGATGAGGTCGGGACCGAGTACGGGGACCCGTGAGTCATCTTGGGTCGGCAGTAGTAGGAACCCGAGGATCTCATTTTCAACATTTACTATTTTATTTCTAACTCAGTTTTTATCTGTTATTGAATTATTTTAAAATGTTATTTTGCAAACAATAATTACTTCCGCTGTGCTATTTTGAACATTAAACTCTATTTATCAGTTTATTTTACGACTGAGGCATATTACTTATTTTAAAAGAAAATTTCTAAATTTTTCGCAAATTTTCAAGTACGAAATTCGGGCCTCTACATCATGGTTGGACGTTGAATTAACTGGAAGCACCTTATCTTTAATACCTTGAAGAACATGTTTCTATCCACCAAGCAGTCCAAAGGCTTTGCAGTGCAGCTCAATTATTCGATAAAAGTCAAAGGGTTGGTGGCTGATGACTCAGAGAGATTATCGAAATTCAAAATTTTCAATGCCAAAAACATTTTGCCACCAAAGACTAAACTAGGCTTGTCTCCTGATCAATTCGTGAAGATCAAAAAGGAGATTGGGACGCAGCAGGCTGCTCCCAAATCAGTCAAGAAAGCCAAGATTTTGAAGACTACCAAGCGGAAATTGATTGTGAGTGAATCTGATATAGAGAAGACTCCGTCTCCTCAAATCATCAAGAAACCACGGACATTGAAGACCAAACCTGCTGCTACAGTTAATGTCATACCAACTGATAGTATGATGGAATCAACAGCTCAACAGCCAATCCAGGCTGTTCCGTTAAAGGCAGTCCCAACTGCATCCTCAGCAGAGGATTAGTTACCCTTGTCCACCAATCTACCGCAGAAGACAATCACTGAACC
The DNA here is from genome assembly GCF_022965805.1 of Primulina eburnea. Taxonomy (NCBI): domain Eukaryota; kingdom Viridiplantae; phylum Streptophyta; class Magnoliopsida; order Lamiales; family Gesneriaceae; genus Primulina; species Primulina eburnea. The sequence continues at coordinate 26,010,499 of NC_133107.1, read as the reverse complement.
TAGTGATCATACCAGACTGGCTGGAGTCAAAGCTCCTTTAATCATTGTTTCTCATTACATTCCTCTACCATTTGCTAGACCTACAGGGGTGGTGCTCGGAGAGGGAGTTGATGCAACTACTTCTGGATTAAACATCCCTCATATTCTGACTGACCCCGAGGGCAAGAGTAAAATACTAGAAGAGCCCAGACCTACTAATGCCATTCAAACTCATATTGATCTTATTTGGCAACAGGTCGATGAATTTTCAGCAGAGAAACTCAAAATCTATGACGAATGGGTAAGATTCCGAGCTCATGTTTTCGCTAAGGAGCTCCAGAAGAAATCTAAACTGAAAAGATTTATTGAGCTGGAGAAAGTGGTGTTGAAAATGGTCAAAGCTTCCTCGATCTCTCAAGATTTGGAGAGGAAGAAATATTTCTTTGATCTTACAAGAGAGAAGAAGCTGCAGAAGATTGTTGCTGAGCTGTGACAAAATTTCAATTCCTCAAGTCCAACTGCATTCAATGATAAAGCAGTATATGCTCAAATGGAAACAGATTTGATTGGACTACAGACAGAAATTAAACATTGGGAAATGGATCAAGAACTAATCATTCCAGCAGTGTCTCAAGAGTTTGTGACTGAAGACTAGCTGAGCAATCAGCCGGGGAACTCTCTAAGGACTCTGTTGCTACTTTTTCACTAAAAGCAGCTGTTCCTTCATCTTCAGTTGCTCCTTCTTCATCTTTGTCAGCGCCACCTTCCAATGATCCAAATCTTTATTCAGAACTGACTTGACACTAGCTCATATTGAAGAAATTATCCAGTCAGTGGTTCAAGAAGCTACAACAGATGAACCTATTTCAGTTGATCACTCCGCTGATCAAGCAGGTCAAGAGGTTCTCATTTCAACTGAAGAGCCAGTTCCATCTCTTGTCACTGATGAACCAGATAATCAAAATGTTGTGCCTGCTCAATCACCAGATCATCAAATTGCTGCAAATATGGAGGCTCAGTTGCTCATTTCTGAAAATATTTTAACTGACGAACCAGCCCAAGTTTCAGCTGACTGTCAAGCAGAAGCACCAGTTCATGACCCTTCATCTGTCAATCCCAAAGATTCTCATCTACAGCAGGAAAGTTCAGTTGATGCTCTGAATCAGTCTTCAACTCATCCAATTCAAAAGAAGTAACTGAAACAGATGTTCCCGAACAGACTGTCTCTGAAACGATATTATCTGACAGGACTTTGGTGGTTTTTGATCAAGTCTATCAGGAACCTGGAACATCTAGACAATCACCTACTCATTCATCTACAGATCTTGAAATAGGTCTTGAAGAAATTCAGGAGATTCAGAACAACTTGAATAAAATGATCGCTGACATGTACAAGATTTAGTACACTCAATTAGAGCACACTCTGAACCTAGAACATTCTGAAGAATTCAACTCAGCGAAGCTGAAGGCAATTCAAGAAGCTGTAACCTCTCTATCTCATACAGTAGAAGAAATTCGAAAGAACAAAGGTTTGGAGTCTCTCCGTAACTCAAGACTCTATCAGCAAACGAGTTGACAGTTTGGAGACGCTCGTATCCAGAAAAATGGACTCGCTGCAAACCACAATGACTTCTGCAGTCTCCAGAATTTCCACTACTGTCAGCGTCCTATCAACTGATGTTCGGAAATTATCTGTTAAGATGGAACTGTTTGACAAAAAGGGGTAAGAGATTAAAGAGATGCTAGAACAACAAAAGAAAAGCAGCTAGTTTCGAGTTGTTATTTTCGAGTTGCTACTTTTGGAGAAAATATCAGTTGATCAAATTCTTATATTATCTATATGAGTTCAGTTGTTCAGCTATTATTTGCTTAGTTTTTTCAAACACCATAAAGGGGGAAATTGTTGAAAACTAAGTTTCGGCGTTTGACAAAATTGCGAACCTTCGGTTTACGTAAATATTTGAAAACGAGAAAACTGAACTACGCGACTGAGTCTAGCTGAACTATACTCAACTGACTGATCAGTTGGAAACTGATCAGTTGATTTATTCAGTTGAGAACATAACAAGCGTTTTGCCCAACAACAGATCATTCAGCTGAAACACGTCAACCGACAAATAGTACAACAGACTGAAACTAGTAGTGGAACGCCACATTTCAGAGTCTGCAGTGTATGAGTGTCAGAAGAATATTGACGTGGCAAATCAACGTATATAAAATACAAATAACATTTAATTGTTACCGTTGAAAGGGAAGCTTATAAATAAGTGAAGAGGCCAGAGAAGAAAAGATACGAACTATCATTCAAGCTTACTATCACTCTGCTGAAATCACTACGCTCACACTTACTCGCTTATCAGTAGCATTCAAGGCTACATTCTTGAGCTTGTTAGCACGATTGTAATATTTTCTTTATTCGTTAAGTTGTGCTTCATTTAGTTGAGAACTATAAAAGCCGTTTGTAACTAAGAGTTTCAGTGTTGGCAGTGATAAGTCCAAACTGAAGTGGGTCGGTACAACTGTTGTATTTGATCAAAGTCTTTTAGTGGAAATCCTATCCTCGTGATAAAAAGGGTGACATAGGAGTTATTCTATTCTCGAACATCCAGAAACAAATTGTGTGCATACTATTTCAGTTATCGTTTTTCATTCAGTTATTCTATCTTTCAGTCAGTTTACTTCCGCAACTATTTTTAGTTAAACTGATTGTCATCGACTGACAAGATACCGAGCATCAGTTTGTCACTAAACTGAACTCATTTTTCGAAGAAAATATATAATACGTGAGTGTTTATTCAACCCCCCTTCTAAACACTCATCAGCTTTCCAACCGATCCTTTCAGGATTGGTCCATTGGTTAAAGTCTCTTCCCCCCCAACAACACGAAAGGACAGCAACTCGTCCATGGTGCATTGTGTGTCTCGATTTGCATGATTTATTGTCTAAGGTGAGAGTTCGGATCTTGTCTGCCCTAGGCATTGTAGCCATGGTTAGAACCTCTCCTTGGCATGTCTAGGACGTGACCAAGATGCCCTTTCATGGCTTGGTTCATGGTCCCATCAATTTTAAAACAAAACAAGACAGCCCCTTCGGTTTTCGTTTTTATGAGTTTGTGTGAGTAGTTTCGAATTTGAGGATGTTGGGTGGATCATGGTTGGCTTCTAGCCATTAGCCATGGTTCACGCAATACCTCATGATGTCTAGATCAAGCCATGGTCGATCTCATGACCATTGGAATGACCAAGACAACAAGCGAAGTAATACAACCCACGCGTGCTCAATGGCATCTCAAGTGGAACTTCAGATTTTTCGTAGGTGTTGGTTGGATTGTGTTTGGCCTAAGGACCTTAGCCATGGTTCAAACCACACCTTAGGATGTTTGGAAGAGGCTCTGGTCAGGGTTCAAGCCCAATCGTAAACGAAGCAAGAAAGCACAACAGCTGCTGCTGTATTTTTGACAGCAACTTTACCTTCGGTTCAGAGGCTTGTTTCGAGTTCTTGGTTGGCTTTTAGCCTATGGTCTTGGACTCGACAGTACCTCATTGAGTTAGGAAGGTCATGTTTTTGGCCGTTCGTGATTTGGTTAAGTTTAGAGGTCGTACGAGAATTTACGGTGCAATGTGCCAAAGTGACTCTCGAAAAAGCGTTTCATGTTTTTGGCCTCCATTCACCAAATTTCGAGTATCACAATTTTTAGGAGCTTATTTCATCATGTTAGGCGTATTTTGACCATGACTAAACGATGGTTCGATGTTGGTTCGGGTTGGTACGGAGTGATGGTTAGAAGTTAAGTTGTTGGTCTAGTTGGCCCCGTTTTTGGGTTCCATTACGAAGTTATTCTCAAGTTAAGTTATTTGCATGTTTCTCATGTTAGAATTTGGTCGCAGCGAGCCTGGGAACGATCCAACTAAATTGGTAAAATAACACAGGAATTTAATTATATTACGTGCATAAAAATATAAAATGTTTATTTCGAGATATATGCGATATGTCTTGTGGCCACCTCACGCTTATGGGATTATTACTTCACCCGGTGACTTACGACCGGTTCATCTTCATGTATGGGTACGGATATCCAGTCCAAGGGCTGTGATGACCTCTACCGCCCAGTATACTATGGTTTAGTCTGATCAGACGATTCATGTTATGTTATGGGCCACTTGCATAGAACATTATCTCAACAGAAAATTATGATATGATATTTTATGACAAGGCTCTATCGAGCAAACATTTTACGTACGATTTCCAGTTATGCACGTATTTATAATTACTCATGACACGATTTTCACGTTACGCTTTATGATATGATATCTTTGGACGGCATGAAATTTTATGATATATTTACTTGTTATCTATGATATATGCATGCTGGGTCGTTAGACTCACTAGACTTGATTGTTGTAGGTACTGATGAGGTCGGGACTGAGGGGGGGACCAATGAGCCATCTTTGTTCGACAGTAGCAGGAACCCGAGGGCCTCATGTTTCAGTTTATTTATCTTTTTATGCTCAAACTTATTTTGTTACGATGAATTATTTTAAGTTGTTGTTTTGAAAATTAGTATTTACTTCCGCTGCTACTTTAAACATTTAAACTTTTTATCAGTTTATTTTATGAATGAGGCAAGTTATTTACTTTTAAAGAAAAATTTTAAGTAATTCCGCAAATTTACAAATACGAAATACGAGCCTCTACAGTTGGTATTAGAGCCGACCTCTCTGAGTACGGTGTGGTTCGGGGACAAACCAAGCGGAAGCTAATGGGCATGTGATGCCCGGGGCCGAAGAGGGCGGGAGGTGATTGCCGGTGTCATGAGGTTGCACGGACAATGAGTGGCTCCTGGCAGGCTTCTAGGTGGAGGGAACTTGAATGAACCGATCCCACACCGGAATGAGAGGGATTCCGAGACTGTTCCATGTAATGGACTGTACAGTTGAAGAGGGATTATATGATTTGATTGGCACTACTAATATCGCGAATGTGCATATTCTTTTCGGTAACTCATTACATAAGAAATCCAAAGTTAAGCGTGCTTGACTTGTGCCAATTGTGGGATGGTTGACCTCCTGGGAAGTTTCCTAGGGTACGTGTGAGTGAGGACATAAGCACGCTGGAAAGACTTTTCTTGGTACAGTGAGGACAGTCGTCGAATCTGGGGAGTTACAGTTGGTATCAGAGCCTATGTTCTTGTAAAGGGTTGTACTACTACTGACCTCGAGAAGCTCACGAAGTCACGTCCTCGGTCTGTAAGTTTTACGTTTACGCATTTCGTTTAAAGCAAAAAATTATGATATGGTATTATATGACAAGGCTCTATCGAGAAAACATTTTACGTACAATTTCCAGTTATACACGTATTTATAATTATTCATAACACAATTTTCACGTTACGCTTTACGATATGATATATTTGCACGACATGAAATTTTATGATATATTTACTTGTTATCTATGATATATGCATGCTGAGTGGTTAGACTCACTTGACTTGATTGTTGTAGGTACTGATGAGGTCGGGACTGAGGGCGTGGACCAGTGAGCCATCTTGGTTCGGCCGTAGTAGGAACCCGAAGACCTCATGTTTCAGTTTATTTATCTTTTTATGCTCAAACTTATTTTGTTACGATGAATTATTTTAAGTTGTTGTTTTGAAAAAAAGTATTTACTTCCGCTGCTACTTTAAACATTTAAACTTTTTATCAGTTTATTTCATTAATGAGGCAAGTTATTTACGTTTAAAATTTTTTTTTTAAGTAATTCCGCAAATTAACAAATACGAAATATGGGCCTCTACAAAACCCATAAAACTACGTATCTCTGGTACAGATGTCGGTCTAGGCCAATTGATCATGGCCTCAACTTTGCTAGGATCGACAGAAATCCCATCTCCAGATATAATAAGACCCAGAATACAACATGTCTCAGCCAAAATTCACATTTCGAAAGCTTGGCATATAACTACTCATCCCTCAGAGTTCTCAATACAATTCTCAGATGCTCAGCATGATTCAAATTCTTTGAATATATCAGAATATCATCGAATAAAAATAATCACAAAATCATCAAGGTACTTCTGAAATACACGGTTCATTAGACCCATAAATACAGCTGGAGCGTTTTGTTAAACAAAATGGCATGACAATACACTCATAATGGCCATACCTGGTTCTGAACACTGTCTTCGAGATATCAGAATCTCTGACTCAGCTGATGATATCCAGATCTCAGATCGATTTTGGAATACACAGAAGAACCTGCAACTGATCAAATAAATCATCGATACGAGGCAAATGATACTTGTTCTTTACCATAGCCTTGTTTATTTGCCGGTAGTCAATGAAAAGTCTCATTGAACCGTCCTTCTTTCTGACAAATAGTACCGGAGCACCCTAAGGAGAAACACTCGGTCTGATGTACCCCTTGGCCAGTAAATCTTCTAACTGCTCTTTCAACTCTTTTAATTCAATCGATGCCATTCTGTACGGAGTTTTCAAAATAGGAACTGTACCTGGTACCAATTCAATGCTGAAGTCTATCTCTCTGACTGGAGGGAAACCCGGAATGTAAAGACCCGAAAATCCTCGCTTGAAAATTTGCGGAAAAATTAAAAATTTTCTTTTTAAAGAATTTAAATTGCCTCATTCATAAAATCAACTGATAAATCAAGTTCAATGTTTAAAAATATAGCAGCGGAAGGAAATAAAGTTTGCAAAAAAATAACAAGTTAAAGAATATCCAACAACTGATAAAAATGTTTGAGCATCAAATAAAATGGCAACTGCTGAAACTGAGGTCCTCAAGTGCCACTACCGCCGACCCAAGCTGGCTCACTGGTCCCCGCCCTCGGCCCTGACCTCATCGGTACCTACAACAATCAAGTCTAGTGAGTCTAAAGACTCAGCATGCATATATCGTAGATAAAGGGAAAATACTGTAGTAAAATTTTCATGGGATAAAATATCGTGTCATGAGGCATGCTGAAAATAACTTGTACTGAGCAATTATATTACGTGCGTAACTGAATTAAATAACATAGTAAAAATGTTTGCTCCTTGGAGCCCTTCACTGAAATGACTGATAAAAATTTTCTGTTGAGAATATAGTCTACGCATGTGGTCTCTGCACTGAACTGAACTGTCCGATCACTGGCGACCGGGGTACCAAACTGAACTGATCGGTCACTGGCGACCGTGGTACCAAACTGAGCTGATCGGTCACTGGCGACCTTGTAAAATAATATTCCCATGATAGTGAATCGACCACAAGAAATATTGCATAAATCTCAAAAATAAGTATTTTCTATTTTATGCATGTAATAAAAATTAATTTGCAAAACGAAATATCCTGTATTATTTTACTAACTGGATTGGATCGCTCCCAGGCTCGCTGCAACCTACATATGCAATGAAAAATATGCAATAGCTTCTACTTGACCAACTATGCAATTTAAGTTCAAAAATGCGACAATGACGCTTGACGCCTTCGTATTTAATCATGACTCTGAACCAACCCGAACCAACACTGAACCAACGTATAGTCATGATTAAAATACGCTTAAAATTATGAATTTATGCTCCTAAAATGATGAGGGTCGGAATCTAGGTGAAATGGAGGCCAAAACAAGAAACGCTCTTTCGAGAGTCAATTTGGCACATCGCACCGTAAATTCTCGTACGACCTCAAAAATGATCCGAATCACGAACGGTCAAAAACATGACCTTCCTAACTCAATGGGGCACTGTCCAGTCTAACACCATAGGCTAAAAGCCGATCGAGAACTCGAACGAGCCTCCGAACCGACACAGCAACTTGCTGTCATTTTCCAGCAGCTGTACCATCGCGTATCTTGTGTTGTTTTCGAAACTACAGGCCATTAGGGCGTGAACCACTGACCAGAGACTCTTACCAACATCCCAAGAAAGGATTTGAACCATGGCTAAGGGCCCTAGGCCAGCCACAATTCGCCTCATTCCAGCAACCACCCGAAAGCTTCACCCGAGAGCACCTTTGCGCGCGTGAGGGGTGTTTCTCTATGTTTGTTGTCTCGTGTCGTTCTAGTGGCCATTTCATTGACCATGGCACGATCTAGACATCCAATGGTAGGGTATGAACCGTGGCTAAGGGCCATAGGCCAACCAAGATCCACACCCATACACAAAACTCGAACACACACATGCTGTCAAAATTCGAAGGGCCGAGAGGAGAGGGGCTGTTCTTCTCTTTTAATTTAAAAACCGATTGACCATGGACCAAGCCACCAAAAGGGCGACTTAGTCACGTCTTAGACATGCTAGGGAAGTGATCTAACCATGGATATATGCCTTGTGGCAGCCCAGATCAGATCCATCCCCTTGACAGCCGACAACAGATTTTTGAAACACAAAACGCAAGGAAGAGATCTGCTGTCAAAATCGATTTCTATCATGCATGGGGCTTGTTTGAATGGACCATCACGGTCTTGACACACCCTAGTATGTGTCTAGATCTAGCCTAGTGAGCCTGGAGTCGAACCATCCACCTGAGACCACAAACAAGAGAAAACCGTGAAGAGTATCATGAATGTAAGAAAATTCTGCACTTGCATTTCGAAAATGCTTGGTGTGTATTTCGGTTTTCTGGTATAAAATCAGGTACAAGTGATGTTTAAAAATCATAGTAGGACTTGATTGAGGTTTGAAAGAAATAAATACATGCCTGGTTTCGTTTGAAAGAAAAACGAAAAAGATAGATGATACGGCGCGGAGGAGACGGAGTTGCTTCTCTTGTTTTCTTTCTTGTTTTGCTTCCTTAATTTTTTTCCTAGTCTCACACGATTTTTGTGCTGAAGGAGACTCAAATTTTCGAGATTGAGGAGGGGGAGGGAGTCTAGGAAATTAAATGGGAAGATACAAGATAAAAAAGAAGGAAAATATTCTTTCTATCTACTAATTTGAGTGATAAGGAAATAGAATGATATCAAAGATTTTCTTGGGGATACTAGAGGTGAATATGGGCGATTATAAGGTCTAGGTGCAAAGGGAGAATTGGTTTAATTAAATCTTGTTAGTGATTTAAAAGATGGGGAGGATAAATCTATCTATAAAAGTTAAGGGGATAAATAAACAATGAGTTGCAAGGAAATCATAATTAAATCTTTAAAAAAAGAACATGGCCGATTTCTCATCAATCAAATGGGATGGATTATTGCTTAGTCATCAATTAGATGTGGGTTAAAAATGGTGAGGAATTCATCTCCAAAAATGGATAAGGAAGGGATCAAGGAATTGAGTTGTTACAAATCTTTTTAAAATAAATAAGAGGGCCGAAAATTACAATAGAAGGGAGGGAAAATATTTCTTGAATATTGTATTTTAACTCTTTAGTGTTTTATCTACTCATTAAATATTTAAAAGAATTAAGGATTTAATTATTGAACTCTATTTACTACTCATCTCCACTTATTCAAATAATTCCTTAAACCTTATTTCACCATAAATTTACTCATTATTTATCTTAAATAAATTTTAGAAATGTTTTCTTACTAGTAAATTTTATCTCTTTACTCCAACTCCGGTCCGGCCTCACCGAATTGACTGAAAAGAATAAAACTCTAAACTACTGGGTAAAATAATTAACTCCAAGGAAAACACTTTAATACTCATGCAATGAAGTCAATTAAATTTAAAACACTGGAATTATGCATGGCTTATACGTAGTCTAATTACGGGTTCTACAATCCTTCCCCCCTTAAAAGAAATTTCGTCCTCGAAATTAAAACTCCCCGAATAACTCTGGGTAACGATCTCTCATCTCCGGCTCAGACTCCCATGTAGCTTCCTCCTCTGAATGGTTGAGCCATTTGACTTTGACTCGCTTAACCAACTTGTTCCGAAGTTTCTTCTCCTGTCGGTCTAGGATCTGCACTGGTCTCTCCGCATAAGATAAGTTCAGAGTAAGCTGCAACGGCTCAAAATTCAGCACGTGCGAAGGATTTGCCAAATACTTCCTCAGCATGGAGACGTGGAACACATTGTGTACTCCGGCCAGATTCGGCGGAAGAGCCACACGATACACTAGCGTCTCAACTCTGTCGAGGATCTCAAACGGTCCAATGAATCTCGGACTGAGTTTCCCTTTCTTCCCAAATCTCATGACACCCTTCATAGGTGCTACTTTCACAAAAACATGATCGCCCACTGCAAACTCTTAGTCTATCCTTCTCTGATCTGCATAGCTTTTCTGTCGACTCTGAGCAGTCCTCATCCGATCACGGATCTTGACTACTACCTCTGCAGCCTGCTGAACAATTTCTGGACCCAACTCTGCTCTCTCTCCTACTTCATCCCAATGAACAGGAGATCTACACTTACGGCCATACAAAGCTTCATACGGTGCCATAACAATAGAAGACTGGAAGCTGTTGTTATAGGTGAACTCGACCAATGGCAAGTTCGACTCCCAACTCCCAGAGAAATCAATGACGCAAGCATGAAGGAGGTCCTCCAAAATCTGAGTGACTCTCTCTGACTGCCCATCTGTCTGAGGGTGGAAAGCTGTGCTAAACAGCAACTTCGTACCCAAGGTCGAGTGTAAACTCTTCCAAAAGGAGGAAGTGAATCTAGGATCTCTGTCCGATACGATCGAAACTGGAATACCATGAAGTCGGACTATCTCCCGGTTATACAACTCTGCATACTGAACCATGGTGAAAGTCGTCTTAATAGGCAAGAAGTGCGCTGATTTGATAAGACGATCTACAATCACCCAGATGGCATTCGATCCTCTGGCTGACTTCGGCAAACCGGTCACGAAATCCATGGTAATGTTCTCCCACTTCCACTCGGGAATAGGGAGAGGCTTGAGCAACCCTGCTGGTCTCTGATGCTCGGCCTTCACTAACTGGCAAGTCAGGCACTCGGATACAAAACGCCTGATGTCCTTCTTCATCCCTGGCCACCAATACAATAGCTGCAGATCTTTGTACATCTTCGTACTACCAGGGTGAATAGAGTACGGGGACATGTGGGCCTCTGTTAGAATATCTGCTCGGATAGAACCACTGCTAGGAACCCACATCCTGTCTCGGTATCTCACAATACCGTCGGTGACTGTATACAAGACACTGCCCTTGGCTTCATCTCTCTTCTTCCACTGTGCCAATTGCTCATCTGCTGACTGACCACTGCGAATACGGTCAAGAAGGGAAGACTGAATGGTCAAGGTAGATAGACGGGGAACTCTACCTCTAGGATAAGTCTCGAGATCAAACCTCTACATCTCAGTCTGAAGAGGTCTCTGAATCGTCAAGTGAGCCATCACTGCGACTTTTCTGCTCAACGCATCCACCACTACATTAGCTTTACCCGGGTGGTAGCTAATGTCACAGTCATAATCCTTCACAAGCTCCAACCAACGCCTCTGACGCATGTTCAGCTCCTTCTGCGTAAAGAAATACTTGAGGCTCTTGTGGTCGGTAAAGATCTGGAACTTCTCTCCATACAAATAATGCCTCCAGATCTTCAGGGCGAATACTACGGCTGCCAACTCTAGATCATGGGTGGGGTAGTTCTTCTCATGGATTTTCAGCTGTCGAGACGCATAAGCTATCACCTTCCCATGTTGCATCAAAACTGCACCTAAACCGAGCTTCGAAGCATCGGTATAAACGACAAACTCTCCGGGCCCTGATGGCATGGCCAAAACTGGTGCTGAGATAAGAGCTTGTTTCAAAGTATCGAAGCTCTTCTGGCACTCATCGCTCCACACAAACTTCACATTCTTCTTTGTCAATGATGTCGGTGGAACGACAATGGAGGAGAATCCCTGAATGAATTTCCTGTAATATCCTGCTAGCCCCAGAAAACTGCGGATCTCGGATGCATTCTGCGGCACAACCCAATCTCTGACTGCAGCGACTTTCGCCGGGTTTACCTCAATGCCACTGCTAGAAACAATGTGGCCCAAGAACACCACCTTCTCTAACCAGAATTCGCACTTACTGAACTTTGCGAATAATTTGTGCTTCTGCAAGGTCTGCAGCACTGTGGTCAGATGTCTACTGTGATCCTCTCGAATCTTGGATTAGACGAGAATGTCATCTATGAACACTATCACAAACTGGTCGAGGTACGGCTGAAATACGCGATTCATGAGATCCATGAAGATCGCTGGCGCATTCGTCAGACCGAACGACATCACAAGGAACTCGTAGTGACCATAACGAGTCCTGAAAGCTGTCTTGGAAACATCTGCATCTCTCACCCTCAACTGGTGATAACCGGAACGCAGGTCTATCTTAGAGAAAATCGAAGCTCCCTGCAACTGGTCAAACAGATCCTCAATCCTCGGAAGTGGGTACTTGTTCTTCATTGTAACCCTGTTCAAATCCCGGTAGTCAAATCAAAGCCTCATAGAGCTATCCTTCTTCTTAACAAACAAAACTGGCACGCCCCAAGGTGAAAAGCTCGGGCGAATGAACTCCTTGTCGAGGAGTTCCTGAATCTGCTTCTTAAGCTATGCCATCTCTGTCGGTGCTAGTCGGTACGGCGCTTTGGATATCGGAGCCGTACCTGCATAAGCTCAATGGAAAACTCCACCTCTCTCTCGGGTGGCATACCAGAGACGTCTTCGGGAAAAACGTCTAAGAAATATCTGACAATCGGTACATCTGAGGCTGACTGGCTGGGTTACTCGGGGACAGATAAAAAGGTCGCTAGAAATGCCCGACACCCTCTATGCATGAGCTTCCTAGCCTGAACATATGGAATAATGCGCGGTAAAGGAAAGTACCTGTCCGGCTCAAATAAGAATTGCTCCATTCCAGGCGGTCGGACAAGAACGGATCTCCGCTGGAAGTCTATCAACACTCTGTTCCTCAATAGCCAGTCCATCCATAGGATGATGTCAAATTCTGGCATCGGTAGCACGATCAGATCCGCATAAACAAGAATACCGTGCAACTCCATATCTATATCTCGGATAACATTGGTGGCTGCCATCTCCTCGCCTGACGGCAACACTACTGAAAAGGCTACGCTAGCCCAATGGTCTTGATCTTGAAAAGTTTGCAAAGACCTCCGAAATAAACGAGTGAGTGGCCCCTGAATATATCAAGGCCTTGGTGGCGGAACCAGATATAAAAATTCTCCCTGAAAGATCGGAACTCTAAGTTGAATCCCACTACAAGAACTAAACTTATAGACATGCAAAGGTCAAGGTTCTTCTAGCTTAATTCCCCCAAAATAAATCTGAGTAGAGCATGCAATCCTATAACAGTTCTAAGTTCAAAATCTAAATCCCGATTCCCAAAACGCTGAAATTTGAATAATAACTCAATGCTTAAAGGTACCTGTCAACAACATAGTCTCCGGGTTTGTTTCCGCGGCATGGAAAGCAAAAACTCTGCCTTGAGTAGGCAGATTTCTCTGAGGACACTGCAACATGTGGTCTGGACTGCCACACTTAAAACACTTTCCTGAGCCAGACTTACACGCTCCAGGATGGCGGCGTGAGCACCTGGGGCAGACTGCGTGCTCAAAAGTCCTCGGGGCTGGGCGCCCCTACTGTTGCTGCTGCTGCTGGCCTCTGATTCTAGGCGGCCCATGGAATGGCCTCTTGTTTTGCTGCTGATGCTGATGAGGAGGAGGGCGGTGTGGTACCTGGACTGGGCGCTTGCCCTGGCGATCTCTCTCGATGTCCCGCAGGTCCTGCTCTGCGGATAGGGCTTTGGAGACAGCAATCTCATAAGTAGCAGGGTCAGACACCCTAACATCCCGGCGCAAGATCGGCCGTAGACCCACCAGGAAATGCATCAACTTAGCTCTGGCATCATTTGCTATCAGGGGCACAAAGTGGCAGCCCCTCTCGAACTTACGGATGAACTCCGTAACCGTCATATCCCCTTGCCTCAGACTCATAAACTCGGTGGTCAACCTGGTGCGAACTTCCTCCGCAAAATACTTGGAGTAGAAAACCTCTGTGAAGCGTGTCCATGACAGTGTGGCCAAGGTCAGGGCTACTGCTGCTCCTTCCCACCATAAGCGGACATCTCTAGTGAACAGATAGGTGGCGCATCTGACTCTGTCGGCATCTCCCAGCTCCATAAACTCGAAGATGACCTCGAGGGATTTGATCCATCCCTCAGCAATCATGGGGTCAGACGTCCCAGAAAATTCCTTCGGACGTATCTTCATAAACCTTTCATAAACAGCCTCGGGCCCTGTTGGCCTGGCTGCGGCTGCGGCGGCAGCATTGCTCCCCGCAAACTGCGCGAAGAACTGTGTCATCCCAGCTAGCATCTGGGCATTCATGTCAGGTGGAGGTGGAGGTGTAGGAGGAGGAGGTGGAGGAGGAGGAGAGGAGGAGGAGGAGGAGGAGGTGCCTGCCTCTCTTGTCTCTGATAAAACTCGTTGTCATGACGGCGCCCACCACCGCCTCTAGGGCGTCCTACTTGGCGTCTAGGGGGCATACTGTTCCATACATAACCCATACGTAACTAACATGCATAATTCCATAATTTATTTTAAATAACCACTGAAATACTGAAAAGATCTGATTGTAAACTATTTCATGGAAGCATGCTGTCGAAATAATTCATGCTTTAAATAAAATGCTGAAAGCAAAACTTACAGACCGAAGGCGTGACTTCGTGAGCTTCTCGTGGTCAGTAGTAGTGTAACCCTTTACAAGAACATAGGCTCTGATACCAACTGTAAAGACCCGAAAATCCTCGCTTGAAAATTTGCGGAAAAATTAAAAATTTTCTTTTTAAAGAATTTAAATTGCCTCATTCATAAAATCAACTGATAAATCAAGTTCAATGTTTAAAAATATATCAGCGGAAGGAAATAAAGTTTGCAAAAAAATAACAAGTTAAAGAATATCCAACAACTGATAAAAATGTTTGAGCATCAAATAAAATGGCAACTGCTGAAACTGAGGTCCTCGAGTGCCACTACCGCCGACCCAAGCTGGCTCACTGGTCCCCGCCCTCGGCCCTGACCTCATCAGTACCTACAACAATCAAGTCTAGTGAGCCTAAAGACTCAGCATGCATATATCGTAGATAACGGGAAAATACTATAGTAAAATTTTCATGGGATAAAATATCGTGTCATGAGGCATGCTGAAAATAACTTGTACTGAGCAATTATATTACGTGCGTAACTGAATTAAATAACATAGTAAAAATGTTTGCTCCTTGGAGCCCTTCACTGAAACGACTGATAAAAATTTTCTGTTGAGATTATGGTCTACGCATGTGGTCTCTGCACTGAACTGAACTGTCCGATCACTTGCGACCGGGGTACCAAACTGAACTGATCGGTCACTGGCGACCGTGGTACCAAACTGAGCTGATCGGTCACTGGCGACCGTGTAAAATAATATTCCCATGATAGTGAATCGACCACAAGCAATATCGCATAAATCTCAAAAATAAGTATTTTCTATTTTATGCATGTAATAAAAATTAATTTGCAAAAAGAAATATCCTGTATTATTTTACCAACTGGATTGGATCGCTCCCAGGCTCGCTGCAACCTACATATGCCATGAAAAATATGCAATAGCTTCTACTTGACCAACTATGCAATTTAAGTTAAAAAATGCGACAATGACGCTTGACGCCTTCGTATATAATCATGACTCTGAACCAACCCGAACCAACACTGAACCAACGTATAGTCATGATTAAAATACGCTTAAAATTATGAATTTATGCTCCTAAAATGATGAGGGTCGGAATCTAGGTGAAATGGAGGCCAAAACAAGAAACGCTCTTTCGAGAGTCAATTTGGCACATCGCACCGTAAATTCTCGTACGACCTCAACAATGATCCGAATCACGAACGGTCAAAAACATGACCTTCCTAACTCAATGGGGCACTGTCTAGTCCAACACCATAGGCTAAAAGCCGACCGAGGACTCGAACGAGCCTCCGAACCGACACAGCAACTTGCTGTCATTTTCCAGCAGCTGTACCATCGCGTATCTTGTGTTGTTTTCGAAACTACCGGCCATTGGGGCGTGAACCACCGACTAGAGACTCTTACCAACATCCCAAGAAAGGATTTGAACCATGGCTAAGGGCCCTAGGCCAGCCACAATTCGCCTCATTCCAGCAACCACCCGAAAGCTTCACCCGAGAGCACCCTTGCGCGCGTGAGGGGTGTTTCGCTTTGTTTGTTGTCTCGTGTCGTTCCAGTGGCCATTTCATTGACCATGGCACGATCTAGACATCCAATGGTAGGGTATGAACCGTGGCTAAGGGCCATAGGCCAACCAAGATCCACACCCATACACAAAACTCGAACACACACATGCTGTCAAAATTCGAAGGGCCGAGAGGAGAGGGGCTGTTCTTCTCTTTTATTTTAAAAACCGATTGACCCTGGACCAAGCCACCAAAAGGGTGACTTAGTCACGTCTTAGACATGCTAGGGAAGTGATCTAACCATGGATATATGCCTTGTGGCAGCCCAGATCAGATCCAACCCCTTGACAGCCCACAACAGATTTTTGAAACACAAAACGCAAGGAAGAGATCTGCTGTCAAAATCGATTTCTATCATGCATGGGGCTTGTTTGAATGGACCATCACGGTCTTGACACACCCTAGTATGTGTCTAGATCTAGCCTAGTGAGCCTGGAGTCGAACCATCCACCTGAAACCACAAACAAGAGAAAACCGTGAAGAGTATCATGAATGTAAGAAAATTCTGCACATGCATTTCGAAAATGCTTGGTGTGTATTTCGGTTTTCTGGTATAAAATCAGGTACAAGTGATGTTTAAAAATCATAGTAGGACTTGATTGAGGTTTGAAAGAAATAAATACATGCCTGGTTTCGTTTGAAAGAAAAAACGAAAAAGATAGATGATACGGCGCGGAGGAGACGGAGTTGCTTCTCTTGTTTTCTTTCTTGTTTTGCTTCCTTAATTTTTTTCCTAGTCTCACACGATTTTTGTGCTGAAGGAGACTCAAATTTTCGAGATTGAGGAGGGGGAGGGAGTCTAGGAAATTAAATGGGAAGATACAAGATAAAAAGGAATGAAAATATTCTTTCTATCTACTAGTTTGAGTGATAAGGAAATAGAATGATATCAAAGATTTTCTTGGGGATACTAGAGGTGAATATGGGCGATTATAAGGTCTAGGTGCAAAGGGAGAATTGGTTTAATTAAATCTTGCTAGTGATTTAAAAGATGGGGAGGATAAATCTATCTAGAAAAGTTAAGGGGATAAATAAACAATGAGTTGCAAGGAAATCATAATTAAATCTTTAAAAAAAAGAACATGGCCGATTTCTCATCAATAAAATGGGATGGATTATTGCTTAGTCATCAATTAGATGTGGGTTAAAAATGGTGAGGAATTCATCTCCAAAAATGGATAAGGAAGGGATCAAGGAATTGAGTTGTTACAAATCTTTTTAAAATAAATAAGAGGGCCGAAAATTACAATAGAAGGGAGGGAAAATATTTCTTGAATATTGTATTTTAACTCTTTAGTGTTTTATCTACTCATTAAATATTTAAAAGAATTAAGGATTTAATTATTGAACTCTATTTACTACTCATCTCCTATCTCAATGCTTGAATATAAATCTATAAACACAGCATGATCATATCAGGAGATTTCAATATAATCTATAACAATTCAAAACATATCAAAAACATAAACAATAAATCTAGTATGTGATTTGGTTGGGAAACTCTAATCAAATCTGATTCGAGTCGTATCTTCCCAATCACATGTATTATACCTTTCTTGTCGTAGTCTCGTCGTAGTCGAAGTCTCGAAGACGAATATGTCAATACCAAATCTGAAATGGAAATGTTGATATATAATCTATCCATCTCTAATCTCAATCAACACATATCCAATTTAATACTTGATCTCGGTACAATTTGACGGCATAAAGACGTAATTCCCCGATACCTTTCAATCCCACTCTCCACATATATCACCAATTCATATTTCTTAACTCATCAACATCATCATCAGCATATGATAGTACTCCAACTCTGCATATTTAATTCTAAACATGCTGGAAAATCGTAGCAATTGCATATGATACTATTTCTTTGATCCGGTTGCAAATATATAATCACCAACTTCACAAGAACACATAATCTAGTGTAATTCACAATTTCCCCAACATCAATATCTCAAATCATGTAGGAATTGAAGGAAACTTACATCACCTTGTAGCTAATGATGAGAGGAGCTCAAAACCGCAATCGGATTAACGTTTGGATGGCTAAATCATACAAAATCACATTTACAAGCATGAAAGATGAAGTTTTCTCTCTGGAGTCCTTCGGTTCCTATCTCTGAAATGAGGACAAATTCAGCACTTCACTATATATACATTGCATGGCTAAGAACACATGGCTCCTTCTTTGAAGTACACGTCTCGCGCATATGCGCGACATCACTCGTGCATATGCGCGAGACCTACGGGTCTCGGCAATGCACCACCTCGCGCATATGCGCGCTTCATCTCGCGCATATGCGCCAAGGCTTCTGGAGGTGTCGCGCATATGCACGCCTTATCACGCGCATGTGCGCCAAAGTCTCTAGACGTGCCGCGCATGTGCGCGCATTTCTTCGCGCATATGCGCCGATGCTACTGTAATTCTCACGCATATGCGTGCATATCTTCGCGCATGTGCGTCATCTGTTCTGTCCTAATTCGAATATTTCCTCATCTCATCTCACCTAATATTTCCCGTTAGATGTCATGCATTCTCATATATTCCGAGTCTCACATCAACGAAGAGTAATAACTCAAATCTCAAGCCCTATATCCTGCATACTCATATTTTCCGAGTATTTTGTCAATGAAGACTATTAATCTCGAGCCTTACATTTCTCTCCCTCTAAGAAATGATTTCGTCCTCGAAATCGTAGGCAATCTATTAAAGCATATATGAAGAGTAATATAATCAAGACTGAAGAATCACTTACATCATGTAAATAGCTTGGGATACTTCTGTCTCATATCTGCTTCTGTCTCCCAAGTCGCTTCTTCGATGCTATGACGACTCCATTGGATTTTCACGAGCGGAATAGTCTTTGTTCTGAGCTTCTTTTCCTTCCGATCAAGAATCTGTATCGGTTGCTCAATATAACTCAAGGTCTGATCAAGCTCTGCTTCGTCAGGGTGAATGACATGGGAAATATCCGGCATATATCTACGCAACATCGATACATGAAACACGTCATGTATCCCGGATAACGAAGGAGGAAGAGCAAGTCGATAGGCTCGGTCGCCAATCTTCTCAAGAATTTCATAAGGACCGATGTATCTAGGAGACAACTTTCCACGCTTGCCAAATCTGACAACTCCTTTGAAAGGAGAAATCTTTAGAAACACTCTGTCTCCTGCTTCAAATACCAACGGTCTACGTCTGATATTGGCGTATTTTGCTTGCCTATCTTGTGCCGTTTTCATTCTTTTCTGAATGATCTTCACCTTCTCAAACATCTCACGTATCATATCAGGCCCAAGTTCTGGTACCTCAGATACATCATCCCAGTACAACGGAGATCTGCACTTCTTGCCATACAAAGCTTCGAACGGTGCCATTTCGATACTTGTCTGATAGCTGTTGTTGTATGAGAATTCGCAAAGAAGTAGGGAATCTTGCCAACTAGTGCCAAAATCTAGCACTACGACTCTCAACATATCCTCTAATGTCTGGATAGTCCGCTCTGACTGTCCGTCTGTCTGAGGATGATAGGCAGTACTCAAGTGTAAAGTCGTACCTAGAGCCTGCTGCAAACTGTGCCAAAAGTGCGAAGTGAATCGTGAATCACGATCTGATACGATAGACTTCGGCACACCATGCAATCTGACTACTTCTCTGACATACAAATCTGCCATCTGATCATGTCGGTATGTCATTCGGTATGGAATAAAACATGCTGATTTGGTTAATATGTCAATAATAACCCAAATTGCGTCACAGCCCCGGGAAGAACGAGGTAACTTCGTCACGAAATCAATGTAAATGTGATCCCATTTCCATTTTGGAATAGACAAACTCTGAAGTAAACCTCCGGGCTTCTTTCTCTCGGCCTTCACCTGTTGGCAGTTTAAGCATTTAGACACAAATTCTGCAATATCTGACTTCATCTGTTTCCACCAGAACTGTGTCTTCAAGTCATTGTACATCTTCCTGCCACATGGATGAATGCTAAACCGGCTACAGTGCGCTTCTGACAATATCTGTTGTTTCAATTCTGAAAGATCTGGCACTACAAGACGGTTATTCATGTATAGCACATGATCACGTACCTGGTACTCGGAAATATGCCCTGATCTGACCATATCAATCGATCTCTGGACATTCGGATCACCTCTTTGTGCTTCTTTGATTTTCATAATCAAATCTGGCTCAATTTGAATCGAAGAAAGTAGCAATGGTCTACTACCTGTATCAAATGCTAATCCAGACAAACAGCAATCTTCAACTAGATTCGAAACACCTATCGTCGATAAGGATAGGGAACATACCTTTCGACTCAAGGCATCTGCTGCTGCATTTGACTTCCCTGGATAGTATTTGATTTCGCAATCAAAGTCTTTCAACAAATCGAGCCATCTGCGCTGCCTCATGTTCAATTCTGACTGAGAGAATAGGTATTTCAAGCTCTTGTGATCGGAATAAATTTCAAATTTCTCGCCATACAGATAATGACGCCAAATCTTCAGTGCAAATACGATAGCCGCCAATTCAAGATCATGAATTGGGTATCGAGTCTCGTGTGGCTTCAGCTGTCTAGAGGCATATGCGATCACATGTCCTTGCTGCATAAGAACACACCCCATCCCTCTGTGAGACGCATCACAATATACAACGAACTCACCCGTACCTGAAGGAATCATCAAGATAGGTGCACTGGTCAGCCTCTTCTTCAATTCTAAGAAGCTAGATTCACAATCTTCTGACCACACAAATGGCGTACTCTTCTGTGTCAACTGGGTAATAGGCTTCGCAATACTGGAGAAATCTCTGATGAATCGTCTATAGTACCCTGCTAGACCCATGAAACTGCGTATCTCTGGCACAGAAGTCGGTCTCGGCCAGCTAATAACAGCTTCAACTTTACTCGGATCAACAGAAATACCATCTCCAGATATGATATGACCCAAGAAAACAACCTGTCTCAGCCAAAACTCACATTTGGACAGTTTAGCATATAATCTTTCATTTCTCAGTGTTTGCAACACCATTCTCAAATGATTGGCATGCTCATTCAGATTCTTTGAGTATACCAAAATATCATCAATAAAAACAATCACAAACTCGTCCAAATACTTCTGAAAGATGCGGTTCATCAAACTCATAAACACCGCTGGAGCATTCGTTAAACCAAAAGGCATGACAACAAATTCATAATGTCCATACCTGGTTCGGAATGCTGTCTTCGGTATATCAACATCTCGAACTCTGAGTTGATGATATCTCGATCGCAAATCAATCTTGGAATAAATAGATGATCCCTGCAACTGATCAAATAAGTCGTCTATTCTAGGCAAAGGATATTTGTTCTTTATCGTCGCCTTGTTCAGTTGCCTGTAATCTATACACAATCTCATAGAGCCGTCTTTCTTCCGCACAAATAGCACCGGAGCACCCCAAGGAGACGCATTCGGTCTAATGTATCCCTTGGCCAGAAGGTCTTCTAACTGTGCTTTCAACCCTTTCAACTCTATCGGTGCCATTCGATAAGGGGCTCTCGAAATAGGGACGGTACCTGGAATCAAATCAATGCTAAAATTTACCTCTCGAGCTGGAGGTAACCCTGGAATCTCGTCAGGAAATACATCAGCAAATTCTCGTACTACTGGCAAATCTGCCAATGCCGGGCTAGATTTCTGTAGATCTTCCGCATAAACAAGGAACCCTTCTGCTCCTTTCTGCAACAATCTACTCATAGTCAGAGCAGACACCAAGGGAATCCGAGATCTGGAACCCTTACCATAGAATTTCCACTCATCTGTCATCTCAGGTCTGAATCCAACAATCTTGTGGAAACAGTCTACGGTAGCTCTGTACTTAGTCAATATGTCAATTCCGACAATCCAATCAAAATCAGATAAACCAAGTATCACACAGTCCAAATCAATTTCATGCCCTTCAAACTGTAATATGCAATGTCTTACTGAAGTCACAAATATCAAACCACTTCCCAACGGAGAAGAAATAGATACTACAATAGACATTGACTCGACAGGCAAGGAATGCAACAATGCAAAACGTTCTGATATGAATGTATGTGATGCACCTGTATCTATCAACACATATGCAGGATAACCGCAAAGAAAACAGTTACCTGCAATCACGTCATCTGGCGCATATTGTGCCTGCTCCTCTGTCAATGCAAACACCTGAGCCTGTTGTCGGGGAGGTTGGATCACTGTCTGGCCACCTCTGGCTCTAGGCTGGAACTGTGTGGGCGTGGGCTGGAAGGAGTGGACAGACGAAGCTTGCCTCTCGCGCACTGCAGTAGTTACATCTGCAGTAGTTACATCTGCCCATCACTCCCTGGCACTGCTCCGTGGCATGCCTACCTCCACACGCACTGCAATAAACACCATTGTACTCTGAACTCTGACCCTGACCTCTCTGTCGGGATCCGCTGGAGCTCGACGAACTGCTCCCAGCTCTCTTAAACTGCTTCCCTTAGCCTTCAAAAACTCTTTCTTGCCACTACCGCTTCCACTATCATAACGAGGAGGAGGTGGTGGAAACTGTACGGCGGACGGTGGCGTCGGTCTCTGACCCTGAACACTGTAGGAAGCTCCTCGCTGTCTGATCAAACAAGCCTCTGCTCCCTTTGCTCGGTTCAGCGCTTCAGAGAAGGTATTAGGTCGCCCCGTGTTCACCAAGGTGAAGATATCCGGATTCAAGCCGTTTATGAACTGATCAGCAACCGCCTAGTCATTCCCTGCTACATGTGGTGCAAATCGAAGCAAGGAAGAGAATTTGGCGACATACTTCTCTATGTTCCACTGGCCCTGTCTCAAATTAGCGAACTCCACCCCTTTGTCCTTTCGGTATGATACTGGAAAGAAACGTTGGTAAAATTCATCTTTAAAAATTTTCCAAGTAATATCAATACCTCGATGTTCTAGGGCTCGTTTCGCCGTTAGCCACCAACTCTTGGCCACCTCTTGCAATTGATGTCCGATCAGTTTCACTCTCCGTTCGTCTGAATAGGCAAGTGACTCAAACAACATCTCTATATCATCCAGCCAACTCTCGCAATCAGCTGCATTCTCCGTGCCTTTCAGAGTCGGGGGTCGGAACGACTGAAACCGCTTCAACAGAGTCTCCATTGGTGTAGCGGTTACGTCCATCTGAGTACCTGACGTACTTCCTTGTTCTGACACTTGTCCTGCTGCCGGTTGCGGTATTCTTCTAGGCGGCATATCTGAATATCAAACAAATTAGTATACAGTCTATACCATCTGTTTCAGCCCTCCTCTGATCATGTACCTCTGATCGAGAATCAGTTTTGATCCAGGCTTGACAATTATATGCTGTAAATCAAATCAGATAATACAACAACACATAATATGGAAAGAAATAAATCATGCTAGCACATCAAAAGCAAGGAAGATGACTCGATCTACCCCGCTCATTCTACTCTATCTCAGTCTACAGAACACACAGCTCTGATACCACCTGTTGTGGGGACCCGGGCTCTAACTCAATTCTATCTGGGATTAAATGGAACTACGAAAAAATGTGGGTCAAATTTTCGCTTTTTAACATTAATTCTAATGTATATAAATAAGCATAAAATCTTTACTTATTATACAAACATACAAATATGTCTTGTTCTAATACAAACATATCTCTAATGTTTATTACAAACCATATAATGCAAGTAGTACAAGTCCAATCTGACACCACTAGTGATCTTCTGCGCCCGTAGTCACCACTCTAACTCGAACTCATCTCTGTCGTGACCCAGATCCTGCCCCACCTGTTGTTATGCACACATACAGACATAACAACAGCCGGAAACTCCGGTGAGTACAAATCCCAGTATAAAACATGTATACATGCATATGCATAATAAAATCATAAAATACAATATCATGCATGTGATCTACATCATAGGTTCCATAGTCTATGAAACCAACAAATATACGCATGCTATGCAATTCAACTCATGTCTTGACTCTACTCTAGGGATCCCGGGGTGAATAAGACGTCATTGTCTGTTACCTACCCTCCCAATCGAGGTAACTGTACGTATTATTCCTAGACTTCGGTCGTGTCTGTATCGAATGTCTACAATCGGAGGAAATCTGCTCCTATGCGTCGATACCCCGAACGTCTAGTTTTGACAACTCTGTCAATGACTCTCCTATCTCAATGCTTGAATATAAATCTATAAACACAGCATGATCATATCAGGAGATTTCAATATAATCTATAACAATTCAAAACATATCAAAAACATAAACAATAAATCTAGTATGTGATTTGGTTGGGAAACTCTAATCAAATCTGATTCGAGTCGTATCTTCCCTACAATCACATGCATTATACCTTTCTTGTCGTAGTCTCGTCATAGTCGAAGTCTCGAAGACGAATCTGTCAATACCAAATCTGAAATGGAAATGTTGATATATAATCTATCAATCTCTAATCTCAATCAACACATATCCAATTTAATACTTGATCTCGGTACAATTTGACGGCATAAAGACGTAATTCCCCGATACCGTTCAATCCCACTCTCCACATATATCACCAATTCATATTTCTTAACTCATCAACATCATCATCAGCATATGATAGTACTCCAACTCTGCATATTTAATTCTAAACATGCTGGAAAATCGTAGCAATTGCATATGATACTATTTCTTTGATCCGGTTGCAAATATATAATCACCAACTTCACAAGAACACATAATCTAGTGTAATTCACAATTTCCCCAACATCAATATCTCAAATCATGTAGGAATTGAAGGAAACTTACATCACCTTGTAGCTAATGATGAGAGGAGCTCAAAACCGCAATCGGATTAACGTTTGGATGGCTAAATCTTACAAAATCACATTTACAAGCATGAAAGATGAAGTTTTCTCTCTGGAGTCCTTCGGTTCCTATCTCTGAAATGAGGACAAATTCAGCACTTCACTATATATACATTGCATGGCTAAGAACACATGGCTCCTTCTTTGAAGTACACGTCTCGCGCATATGCGCGACATCACTCGCGCATATGCGCGAGACCTACGGGTCTCGGCAATGCACCACCTCGCGCATATGCGCGCTTCATCTCGCGCATATGCGCCAAGGCTTCTGGAGGTGTCGCGCATATGCACGCCTTATCACGCGCATGTGCGCCAAAGTCTCTAGACGTGCCGCGCATGTGCGCGCATTTCTTCGCGCATATGCGCCGATGCTACTGTAATTCTCACGCATATGCGCGCATATCTTCGCGCATGTGCGTCATCTGTTCTGTCCTAATTCGAATATTTCCTCATCTCATCTCACCTAATATTTCCCGTTAGATGTCATGCATTCGAATATATTCCGAGTCTCACGTTAATGAAGAGTAATAACTCAAATCTCAAGCACTATATCCTGCATACTCATATTTTCCGAGTATTTTGTCAATGAAAACTATTAATCTCGAGCCTTACAAAAGGGAAGGAAAATATTCTTTCTATCTACTAGTTTGAGTGATAAGGAAATAGAATGATATCAAAGATTTTCTTGGGGATACTAGAGGAGAATATGGGCGATTATAAGGTCTAGGTGCAAAGGGAGAATTGGTTTAATTAAATCTTGCTAGTGATTTAAAAGATGGGGAGGATAAATCTATCTAGAAAAGTTAAGGGGATAAATAAACAATGAGTTGCAAGGAAATCATAATTAAATCTTTAAAAAAAGAACATGGCCAATTTCTCATCAATCAAATGGGATGGATTATTGCTTAGTCATCAATTAGATGTGGGTTAAAAATGGTGAGGAATTCATCTCCAAAAATGGATAAGGAAGGGATCAAGGAATTGAGTTGTTACAAATCTTTTTAAAATAAATAAGAGGGCCCAAACTTACAATAGAAGGGTGGGAAAATATTTCTTGAATATTGTATTTTAACTCTTTAGTGTTTTATCTACTCATTAAATATTTAAATGAATTAAGGATTTAATTATTGAACTCTATTTACTACTCATCTCCAATTATTCAAATAATTCCTTAAACCTTCTTTCACCATAAATTTACTCATTATTTATCTTAAATAAATTTTAGAAATGTTTTCTTACTAGTAAATTTTATCTCTTTACTCCAACTACGGTCCGGCCTCATCGAATTGACTGAAAAGAATAAAACTCTAAACTACTGGGTAAATAATTAACTCCAAGGAAAACACTTAAATACTCATGCAATGAAGTCAATTAAATTTAAAACACTAGAAATATGCATGGCTTATACGTAGTCTAATTACGGGTTCTACACGGAATCTCATCTGGTAAGACATCAGCAAACTCGCATACCACTGGCAGATCTGCCAATGATGGGCTCGATTTCAGTACATCTACTGAATACACAAGGAATCCCTCTGCTCTTTTCTGTAATAATCGAGTCATGGATAACGCAGATATCAAAGGAATTCTGGATCTAGAACCCTTACAAAAAAATCTCCATTCATCAGCCATATCAAGTCTGAATCTCACAATCTTATCGAAACAATCTACGGTAGCTCTGTACTTGGTTAGCATATCAATACTGATAATACAATCAAAATCAGACAACCCAAGTACAATACAATCTAACTCAATCTCATGCCCGTCATACTGTAGCATACAATGTTTAACAGAATTCACTGATATCAAACTTGTCCCCAAAGGAGAAGAGACAAATACTACGACAGATAATGACTCAACAGGTAATGCATGAATCAATGCAAATCATTCAGAAATAAATGTAAGGGAAGCATCCGTATCAATCAATACGTAAGCAGGGTAACCACAAATAGAACAGTTACCTGCAACAACATCATCTGGTGCTTCTTGGGCCTGTTCTTTAGTCAAATCAAATACTCTGGAATGCTGTCTCGGAGGCTGGCTAACTGTCTGGCTTCCTCTTGGCCTTGGCTGTGACTGGGCTGGTGCTGGTTGGAATGTGTGAACAGCTGATGATTGTCTATCAGGTTGTGCCATTGATCCAGATGATTTTGCTCCTTGGGATCGTTGGGAACCTCTTTGTGGACAAACTCTGGTGAAATGTCCCTGCTGTCTGCAGATATTGCAACTACCAAACACTCCTTGGCATTGCTCATTCGGATGTCTTCCGCCACAAGTTCTGCAATAAGCCCCGATATAAATCTGTCTAGAACCACTGGAACTAGACGAACTGCTGCCAGATTTCTTAAACTGTTTCCCTCAGGCTTTCAACTGATCTTTCTTTCCACCACTGCTACTGCTACCACTCTCAAATCTGGGAGGGGGTTGTTGGAATTGAGTCAAGAGTGGTTGCTGTGGTCTCGGTGCTGGTGCGACATATGAAGCTCCTTTTAGTCTCATCAGACCTGCTTCTGCTCTTTTGGCTCTGTTCAAAGCATCCGCAAAATTATTCGGTCACCCGGTGTTCACCAATGTAAAGATCTCAGGATTCAACCCATTGATGAACTGATCAGCAACAACTTCGTCATTCTCAGAAACATGTGGAGCAAAACGCAACAAGGTAGAGAACTTTGCCACATATTATTCTATATTCAACTGACCCTGTCCCAGATTAGCAAACTCTGCACCCTTGTCTTTTATGTACGACATTGGAAAAAATCTTTGATAAAATTTAGTCTTAAAAATGTTCCAGGTAATAGTCGTACCTCGATGCTCCAACGCTCTCTTGGTCGTGAGCCACCAATTCTTCGCAACATCATGCAACTGGTGCCCAATCAATCTGACTCGGGGATCATCAGTGTAACTGTAGAGGCCCAAAATTCGTATTTGAAAATTTGCGAAAAAATTAAAATTTTTTTTTTAAAATAAATAAAATGCCTCATTTATAAATAAACTGAAAAAAAATATTCAGCGTTTAAAATAGCAGCGGAAGTAAATGTTTGTTTCAAAGTAACAACTTAAAATAATTCAACAAAATAAAATATTAGTTTGAAATAAAAATGTAAGTGCTGAAAATGAGGTCCTCGGGTTCCTACTACTGCCGACCCAAGATGGCTCACTGGTCCCCGCCCTTGGTCCCGACCTCATCAGTACCTACAACAATCAAGTCTAGTGAGTCTAAAAACTCAACATACATATATCGTAGATAACAAGTAAATATATCCTAAAATTTAATGCCGTGTAAAGATATCATGTCGTAAGACGTAACGTGAAAATATCTTGTCATGAAAAATTATAAATACGTGCATAACTGAACTGAAAATCGTAAGTGAAATGTTTGCTCAATCCAGCCCTATCATAAAATAGTAAATCATAATTTTCTGTTGAGATTATGTTCTACGCAAGTAGCCCATAAAATGAACTGAATCGTCTGATCAGACTAAAACACAGTATACTGGGCGGTAAAGATCTACCAATACATGAACATGAACCGGTCAGTGACCACCGGATGAAGTAATAATCTCATGATAAGCTGCAATCCCATGATAGTGAAGTAGCCACAAGAAATATCGCATAAATCTCAAAAAAGAACATTTTATATTTTTATGCACGTAATATAATTATAATTTCTGTATCATTTTACCGAATGGATTGGATCGTTCCCAGGCTCGTTGGACCTAATTATAGCATGAAAAATATGCGAATGATTTAACTTGACCAAAACTCGTAATTGAATCCAAAAACGAGACAATCACGCCCAATGTCTTAGTATTTAATCAAGACTCCGTGCCAACCCGAACCAACACCGAACCATCATTTAGTCGTGATTAAAATATACCTAGAATGATGACATAATGCTCCTAAACTTACAATACTCGAAATTTTTGGAATGGAGGCCAAAACATGAAATGCTCTTTCGAGAGTCATTTTGGCACATTGCACTGTAAATTCTCGTACGACCTCTAAGCTTAACCGAATCATGAACAGCCAAAAACATGACCTTCATAACTTGATACGGTACTGTCCAGTCCAAGGCCATAGGCTAAAAGCCAACCAAGAACTCGAAACACACCTCTGAACTGCGGGTACAGTTGCTGTCAAAAATACAGCAGCTGTTGGTGCGTTTCCTTGCATCGTTTGCAAGGCTAATGGCCATTGGGGCTTGAACCACCGACTAGAGCCTCTTCCCAACATCCTAAGGGTTGGCCTGAACCATGGCTAAGGGCCCTAGGCCAGCCAAAATCAAAGCAACACCAGAAACAAATCACATGTTCCACCCGAGAGCCAAGCTGAACGCGTGGGACACCTTGCTTGTTCTTGCTGTCATGTGTCATTCCAGTGGTCATGTAATCGACCGTGGCATGATCTATAAACCATGGGGTATTGAGTGAACCATGGCTAAGGGCTAGAAGCCAACCAAGATCCACCCAACACCACAAAACCGAACACCAAATCACACACCCGAAAATCTGAAGACAGAAATCGAAGGGGCTGTTCTTGTTTTATTTTAAAAACTGATGGGGCCATGAACTAAGCCATGAAAGGCCGACTTGGTCATGTCATAGACATGTCAAGCAGGGATTCTAACAGTGGCTACAGCCCCTAGGCCAACCAAGATCAGATCTCTTCCTTAGACAACCCAAACAAGCAAAAATAGAGACAAAAAATTTACAGCATGGTGTGTTGCTGTCAAAGTGGTTTCGTTGGGGTGCATGGACCGCAACCAATGGAAAAACATGATCCTAATACACCCTATTATGTGTCTAGAAGCAGTCTTGAGCCACTGGAATTCGATCCATACCCTGAACCGTCAAAAAAGCAGAAAACATGAAGTGCACAAGGAAAGCCGAAAGAAATCTGTACATGTTTCGAAAATGTTGCTGTCATGAAATTTCGGTTTTCCTGCATTTAAATCATGTACATGTGATGTTTAAAAATAATTATATGGCTTGATTGAAGAGTGAAAGAAAATATAAACATGCCTTGGTTTGTTTTGAAAGAAAAACAAACGAAACGACGACGCGACGCGGAGACGGAGCGCTTTACTTTCTACTAGTTTTCTCTCTTGTTTCCTCACTATTTTCTCACGGGTTTTCCTCTATGAAACCTACTGAATTTTGGTGGTATGGTGAGGGAGGGAAGTTTAGGGAGATAAATGGGAGGTTGCAAGATAAGTGGGAGGAAATGAAACTTTCTATCCTTGAGTTGTTGGTGAGATAAGGGAAATGATTTGATTGAGAGAGATTTGAAGGATAATTAGGAGTGTTGGCCGATTTTCCTAGGCTAGATACAAGGGAGGAAATTGCTTATTTATTTAATTGTAGCTGATTTAAAAGTGGGGTATCTACCAAGAAAGATTATGGAAATGAATCAAGGAATGAGTTGTCCAATATTTTTAAATCTAGAAGGGAGGGGCCGAAATTATCTAGTTAAAATAGGTAGGAAAATTGCTTAATTAATATTTATTGGGGGATTAAAATTGTGGGAATTATTCTACCATGAAGAGATAAGGAAGGATATCAAAGATGGAGTTGCTAAAATATTTTTAAAGTTTTTAAAGTGTAATGGCCGAAAATTAATGATAATGGTAGGGAAAAATATTTCTTAAATCTTATATTTTAATTCTTTAGAGTTTTATCTACCCATTAAATATTTTAGTGAATTAATAAATTAATTATTGAACCTAAATGAACTTATTTACTACTTACCTCAAATTACTTAAATAATTCCTTAAACATTCTTTTACATTAAATTAACTTATTATTTATCTTAAATAAATTCTATGAATGTTTTCTTAATATTAAATTTTATCTCAAAACTCCAACTCCAGTCCGGCCTCACTAAATAACTGAAAAGGTAACAACTAAACTACTGCATGAAATAATTAAATTTAAAGAAAAGAATTTAAATTCGCATGCATAAAAATCATTTTAATTTAAATATTAGAAATTATGCATGGCTTATACGTAGTCTGATTTACGGGTTCTACAGTAATCCAATGCATCAAACAACATCTCTATATCATCTAACCAACTCTCACAATCAACCGAAGTCTCAGTACCTTTCAGAGTTGGCGGTTTGAACGATTGAAATCTCTTCAATAATGTTTCCATCAGTTTTGCGGTCACATCCATCGGATTAGCCGAGGTACTGCCCTGTTCTGGGATTCTTCGAGGAGGCATATCTTATTATCAAAAGGGTTAGCAATCAAATCTGACAAATCTGTCTCAGTCTCCTTCTGATCATCTTACCTCTGATCAAGAATAGGTTCTGATTCATTCTCATATAATACATATTTACAATCAAATCAGATAATCAGGGAAACATGTATTGTATATCGCAATAAAACATGATGGAATGCTAGCATGCAAAAGCACGGAAGAAAACTCAATCTACCCTGCTCATTCTCTTCTATCTCAGTCTAAGGAACCTATTGCTCTAGAAACTACTACTCTGATATCACCTGCTATGGGGACCCGGACACTAATTCATTTCTTAATCCTCTTTGGGAATAATTGGATCAAATAAACTGGTTCTAATTTTTTTTTTTCAAATACAAATGCGGAACATAACATAATCCATCTGACATACATGCCATAAGTAAAAGTACAGGTCTTTTACAAAATACATCAATGTCAAACTAGGGTTCAATCACTATACGTCAAGTGCTGACACCTACTCTACTTCTGGGTCTAGATCTCCACGCTAATTCTGATCTCTCATCCTCTTCTTGACCCTGATCCTGTCCCACCTGTTGTTATGCACACATACAAACACAACAACAGCCGGATAACTCCGGTGAGAATAATATTCCCAGTATAAACAATGTATACATGCAATTATATAAACATATACAAAAGCATATAACAGTTATCAATAACATGTATCAAATCTGAAATATGAAAAGACGTAAAACTGTAAATCAAATTCACATCTCTGACTCGACTCTGATCTAGTCTAGAGATCCCGGTTCTCGGACTTTGGTATATTATATCGAATATCTACAATAGAAGTCGATCTACTCCAAAGCAACATCGATATAACCAAACATCCAATGTCTAGACACCTCTGCCCAAGACTTGGCACATCTGCCAATGACTCATTCTCAATATCTATCTTCCTTTCTCTGCTATTCTATAATTCAATAGAATAAGCATATACATTCAAGTAATACAAAGGTATTAAAACAATAACATACAAGTATGTGGTTTTGGGAAACTCAAGTTGAATCTAACTCGAGTCGTTTCTCCCAGCTAACATTGATTTATACTTTTTTTCATTGGGGTTTCGGCTCTGTTCTGTATTTGAAATCTTCAATACCAATCTGGCATAACATATTCGAGGAATACAATATCAACATATATCCCAATCATTACCAGATATAATTAGAACTCGATCTAATTCTGTTTCGACGGCATCACATCACAATCTTGAAATACCGGTAATAAAAAATCAGTATATACCAATCCCAATAACTCATAATCAATAACCAATACAATCTGATACCAAATCTGTATAATCTCAATCAAATCAATTCTGAAAAATTATAACAATTTCATACGGTATCTGTTCTTCAATCCGGTTTCGATTATACGATGTCTATTAGCTCAAGAACACCATATATTAATCTTATCTGATTCCTTCGACAACATATTTTCAAATCAAAATAAAAAATAAGAAAACTTACGTCCTTTCGAAGCCTGTAACAAGAAGAACACGATACTGAACTCGGATTCAAATTTTACCGGTCGGATTCTTCAAACTCACAATTTAAAGCGACGATGGTATTGAGGAATTCTTTATGGGGAACTCTCAGTTTCTTGTTGCCGTTCACAAGGAAATGAAGAGATTTATATAAATCTCATGCATGTCCAAGCCATGTGGCTAAGTTTTTGTGCTGCACGTCTCGCGCATATGTGCGACCCTCCTCGGCGCATTACACTTCAAGTACTCACGCATATACGTGCCCTCTCTTCGCACATATGCGCGAGGTCCTCTTCCATGCTCGTGCATATGCGTGTCCTGTCTCCGCACATATTCGCGAGGTTCTCTGCCTGTCTCGCGCATATGCGCGCATAGGTTCCGCGCATATGCGTGAGACCTTCTGTCCTCGCACACAACAGTGCTCATGCTATTCCAAATCGTGTCTCGGAGTGGTCCTTCTATAATCACATCAATTCATAATCAATAATCTCATATTAACATGATATCAATCTCAGGTATTACATCAAAAGTCCCCCTCTTTTAGGTTTTCCTCCTCTTTTATATCTCCTTCCATAAAGCCCACCAACCATGTTATTTTCGAGCCATAATTAATATCTTCCCAAAATCTTCGCCAAACCTGATGTTGATATGAAGGGCATGGACCCCGTGTATACCTCAGGGTTAGGGTTCGTGTCTTTTCGCTGCAAATTATGTCCGGGAAACCATGGACACGGACCCCGTGTAGGGGTCAGGAGTGGGGTCCGTGTAGGCACTGCAACTCTCATTCTCGTGAAAGGGATCGATTTTAGGTGCCTGAAAACGCAACGGAAGCAACAACATTTCGATTTTTACAAGAAAAATTCGAGCACCACTATACTAGTGTGTAGCATATACAAAAACACAAAAATGACATTCATAGTGTGTTTAGAAATGTACCTATAAATCTTAAAAGATTGATGATGGCTCCAACTAAGGTGTAAACACCTTAGCTCTTGAATGTCAAGACAATCTTCAAGCTTCCTTTGAGCCCACCTTGCTCAAATATTAAGCCCACCACCAACTAACTAGAACCACTCTAATTTTGCACTAGACAAATTAGAGAATTTTTCTTTGAGAAGTGTATTGTTTCCTCAACCATTGAATAACAAAAATTGGAGAGAAAGTTGAGGGAAATTTCGGCCATGATTGTGGGGAGGGAAGAGTGAATGAGTTGTCTTGGTATGTGAAAAAGTAGAGACCAACTTTTTCATGCCATGCCTTGGTTAAACAAAAAGTTGTCTCCCAACTCTTCACCTCCCTTGCATGCATTTTTATTTGATTTTTAACATTTAAAAATCCATGGACTTAATTTAATTATCTCAAACAAATTTGAGACTAATTAAACATTACTTGAATTAATCAAGTCACTAGTTGAATAATTATTTTACTATTGGGCTCTACAAGACCCAATACGATTTAATTAATTCAACACTTGAATTAATTTAATTATTTGGACTCTATTAGGCCCACTAGTTTTTAATTAGTTCAACACTTGAATTAATTTAATTTAGTCCATAATAATGTTTATGAAAATCACAATTTTCAAATACATTATTTATTTGGCCAACTTTTAATTTAGGAACACTTCCACAAACTAAAAGTTACATTTCCCTCATAGAAGTCATACTTCTATTTTTCTTTACGCTTATAAACTCTTTTATAAGCCGTTCAACACATTGAACTATTTTACTTCTCAACGGGATCTAGAAAGCTAGTACTTGTGTGGCCCTCAATGGTTCATTGATACAACTAGCCGCGGGTTCACATCTCCATGTGATTCGGACTAAACATGTCCTTAAATGAGCATACCCCAATTGCTCCATTCTTACTTATCAACTCCTTGATAACAAGAACGTCAGAACTCAAGTCTGATAGTACCCAACCAACCATGTTAAACGCCTAGCACCATCGCTTACATGATTCCCTAGGTATCAAATGATAGTGTCTGCAAGAACCATTCAATTATGGTTAGCGTACAGTACGGTCCCTTCAACTCATATATCCCGACCGATTCGACAACCATTGGTTTATCGAGAGTTGTCAATGAATCGATACTATGTGTCATGTTGTAGTTGCATCGATGGTGTAATCTATGAAACCCCTTTCATAATTACCACCGTACTGTGATCAGAGATTTCATACTACATACACATAGAATATTCATACCCGAAGGTAAGCGGTGAATCCCCGACTACAATGCATCGACTCCTATATGTTTCGAAAAAACACCCAACCTTGCCACCTGATGACCCCTTGAGAGTCGGTAAACAAGTCAAAGTGTAATGCTAGCACATAGAGTCTCAATGTTGTCCCGGGTCATAAGGACTAATGGTGTACAACCATAAACCATGACGTTTCCACTCGATAAGTGAGAACCACTTGGAAAGTCCTCTATGGAGGGTTGTTCAGTGCACTCTACCAGGAGCACCTATCTGCATGCTCGGACATCACAATGTCCCCTACCAATGAAACATGGTACTCACATCGCAGTTACTAGTCTCGAACTCGAGCGGCCTATATCCTTCTTAGCGGCGGCTGGATCGACTATGAACTGTTTAGAATATACAGTATTCCAAATATGAGTTTCATGATACTCATCATATGAGTATCTCATATTCTTTCTACTATTTCTATATTCAAGGGCTTTATCTATGCAACTAGCATGGGTGTACAGATAAAGATGTGCCAAAACAATAATTTCAAATATTATTAAAATAAAGATTGCTTATACATAGAGTTTTATTGTGGACACTCGGCCAACACTTGGCTCGACGGGCACCTACTCTAACATCTCGGAAGATAATTGACACGGACCTAGGGTACAGGTCCGAAGTGGGGTCCGTGTACACTCTGAAGTTTTCTTCTTTGGGCTTCTATGACGCGGACCCTTACACGGGGTGCGTGTAGGGGTCTAGATATGCAATTTGTTCTATTTCCTGTTTTTTCGGGTGTTTCTGACATGGCATTGCGAAGCTTGACTTTCTTTCCCTTTCGTTGGCTTTTATCATCTTTTGGTCAAACCTACAAATAGCAATAATAAAACCAATTAAGCGCAAAACTCGGAATAAAAACGCCAGATAAGCACGAAAATGACAAAATAAAGTCCCTATAATGCTATGGAATTCGTGCTTATCAACTTCCCCACACTTAACTTTGTTCGTCCTCGAACAAATTAGACATGAAATAAATATGAGAAATATCTCAGATTCAGAACTCAAGTACTACATTCAAAACTTTTGAATTTGTCAAATTTTATCACCCCCGGTCAAAAGATCATGCTTCAAATATCACGTTTTCATCGCAATTTAAGATTCAAACATTACCCAGTAAAGGTCGACAAAATGATATGTGTGTAGTGTGCAAGTCAGAACTCGTATTCATCAACAACTACATGGTTTCAGGATCACTTATATTCATTTATTTCCGAAACGCCCCATATGCTTGACTTTCATACCCCTCTCTACTAAATGTTGACTGATCATGACTTGGTTAATAGGTCTTTCAAGCTTATAAAGTAAGGTCAAGGCTCACGGCTTATATAAAAGACATGAAAATCAAAAGTGAGAGAAAATAAACATATTCCTGCAGCGCATTCATTCCACCTTTAACTCGCGACCAATTATTATATTTTTATCATCTCCTTTCTTTTTTATCGTCCTTCAACTTTCACCCACAGATTTCTCGGGTGTCTTCAATACCATACAATTTACACCATTTTTATTATTATTTTTTTCTATAAAACCACTTCTTTTCATTCACATATAATTCAACAACTCCTTCAAATATGTCCTTTCCACACATTCAAGTTTTTGAACATTTCAAAGCGCTCGAAGGTTTTATTTCTCTCAAAGTTCGGGTACGACAATAGTGTATAGGATAAATAGGGTAGTCAATGCGGTGATTAAAGAAATTACGAATGGGGTCTAATTGTGTGCCATTAGCACACACCATTCGATTTTTTTCAAGCTCAAAAAGGGTAACTAGAGATAAGAATGATGCATTAGGTAGGCTCGAAAAGCTCAAACGGTCCAAAGATCGTCTATGTCATCCCTTATTCACAATCGTTCGTATTTTCGCTTCGAGGGCTAATCAGAAAAGTTTTAGGTTGTTTCAATTTTTTTTTTTATAAGTTCACCTTGCACCAATTCACCATCACTGAGTAAAAGTCTGACCATGTGCATGCAATGAAATGTCAATAAAAAACTGGTTCATGTCTGACTCTCTCTTTGAAACTACGACTCCTCTCATTTAATACTAGTAATGAAACGATTTCCCGGGTGATCCAAAATAAAACAAAATAATCAGATTATCATGTACGACAAGTGTTCGTTCTCTAGATATATTTGCATCCTACTTGAAAAGTGTTGTTAAGTGCTGTACAACGATGTGTAACAAAACTGGTCCACCCACACACTTTGAAATCGACACTGCCCTCAGTGTAAAGCTAAGAAAAATGTACACTAGCAGGAAAATCAAAGCAAAAACAGTTCCCAGGAAAAATATCGATTAAGGGGCAAAAATTTGGGTAGAAATCATCAATTCCTGAAAAAAACGACATCGAATACCCACAGAACCGTAAAAAGAATAGGAAAGGCACACATGCACACGAATAAACCAAAAGAGGATAGGCATACAGAATAAAATGGTCCACATACAATAAAGTAGTGTAGTTACTGCATAAGTTCCAAAAAGTCAACATCAACATATGAATGAAACGATCAAAACGAGAAAACTAATAAAATCCTCCACAACTACTAAAAAAAATCAAGGTAAACTACTCGTCGTCGGAACCCACATCCAAATCCTCAAGTCCATCCAGGGTGGATCTGTCAAAGGGTGGCGCATTGATATCATCTGAATAGGCTTGTGTCCTGGCATGGTGTTCGAGTCGAGCCAATCGGGTGGGCAAGTCATCCATGCAATCAAATACGGCCGAGAAGACCTGACGACTACCTCTCGGGGCGCTCTGTCTCGGGAGCAAACTAACTTGAGGTGCTGCCCGGGCATCCAATGCCGCTTCTTCCGCCACTCAATCTTCCCAAACTCGCTCATCGCCTGTAGGTGGAGGCACTGGTGGGTCACATGGATGGGGACTGATATGGCGACTCCTGGGATTACGGTACCAAGAACCCTGTCGAAAAATGAAATACATGCCCTGAATGGCCTGGGGGTATGAGAATCTGCGTAGAAGTGGGGAGGAAGGATGTCTCACCAGTGAGATCGACACCATGAGCCACCAAAATACGGGAGCTGATGATAGGAAAGGGGGCATATGGCGTCTTATTCTTTGTGGGATCAATATGGGCGACTGCACGCAAATGAGAGATTATGATCGAAGCCATTGGAATTGCAGAAATAGCCCCCAAGCCATTCAACATATTGTAGTTGATATATAGATCCATATGGCGGACCTCATTGTTTCCGGCCTTCCTCGGAATGATTTTTGCTCCGGTGAAGTAACAGATTAGGAGATCAAGCAGCGGGAGGGATGTCGGAAGGACGCTGGAGTGGGAATCAGTCTGGGATGGGAAATATTGTTGACGGCTCTGTGCCTGAGGGATCCGGAATGTGATGTCCGACAGGAAAATATCCAACTGATTGAAAGTCACCGGGGGCCCGTCACTGGGGACATTCAATATAGCGGTCAGAGATCCGCTGGTTAACTAAATTGTGACCCCTTTGACTGAGTCATCTGTCATTTTTATTATTTAAATAGTGCTTGAAATTTTTTTTCCTTAATCTCCTTAATTCAAAATATACATATATAAAATTACTTTAAAATATCTTGTCACCATTTTAAAAATAAACATCCAACTAACACTTAAAAATCCAAGAGAAAATATTTTAAAGCATAAAATCGTCAAACGTTTTACCAACCTAAAAACATTATTTGAAAAGTATAGCTTATACTATAACCTCTCAAAAATATCTCATAACATAAATAAAAGTCGTAAAAATATATTTAACATAACTTAAAATCATGAATCATAACTAGTGCGGAAAACTAGCGTCGGTCCTCGGGTTATGTGCACCTTCAGTCCAGCAAAGTCAACCATCAAGACCTCCATAATAATTATTATCATAATCACCTGCATCAATCACACCTAGCGAGTCTTATGACTCAACACACCATAATCCTGATAACAAGTAATACATATACAGATCACATACAACAGTGAAAAATACTCGTACTTAAAATATCGTTTTCATGAAGATGCATAAGCTTTAAACAATAACATTTTCGTAAATATTTTCATGATGCATGAACTTTAAACAAAAACATTTTCATAATGATGCATCGACTAAACATATACATTTTCATAACCTTTTCATAAACATTTTCGTAAACCTTTTCATATTATCCTCAACCTATTCATATGAACATGCATAACATAAACCTCCATATTTTCCTTTTTCCTCATTTCATTACATAAATCCTTTCATCATGAGCATATGCATATTTCCTTTTTATTGAATTCAGATCGTTAATTGTGACTTTCCTCAACCTCAAAAAGTCTATGGATCCATCTAAATGAAACCGCAGTCTTGGGCGGCGGGGGACACCAGCAACACTCTCACCGGTCAAATGGGCCCTGGCCTATCCTCATCGAATGAAAATACAATCGTCGGGGCTCTCTCGGGGGCCTTCTCCCATAGACGCGCTCCCTCTGGGGCTTTTTCCCATGCATGGGTTACCTCTGGGGCCTTCTCCCGAAAATGGGCTCCCTATGGGGCCCTTTCCCCTCACGATTTCCCATTCTTACCTCAAATCCTCATATCCTCAATAGTCACAATTACTTCACCTCTTCCGATGATTCATAGTTTCATCACTTTATAAAATCATGCATTTAATATCATTTTTCCTTTTAAAAACAAGCATGCAACATATTTTTTAACGTTATCGTTTCCTCGTAAAAATCCATAAACATTTTAAAAGAAACCTTTTAACGTATAAAAATCCATAAATCTTTTAAATAAACATTTCAACATCATAAAAATTTAAAATACGCATTTAAATCACAAACATTTAAAATAAACATTTTAAAATTATAAACATTTAAAATATGCATTTAAACCATAAACATTTTAACATATTAAATCATAACCTTTTAAAATAACAGTTTGAAATAATAAATCATGAACATTTAAAATCAATGTCATAAAAATTCATAAACATTTAAAACAATCATATTAGCATGAAAAACAATTGAAACGCTTGCCCTTTTTATTGCTTTAAAAGTACTAGAAATTTTTTTTTTTTTTTTTTTAAAAAAACCTCACATAGCATTCGGCCGAACCATAAAATTTCATAAAATATTTTTGACATCATTTTAAAATAAACAACCAACTAACATTTTTCTAAATCTAAAAATAACATTTGAAAAGTATAGCACATACTATAACCTCTCAAAAACCACTCAAACTCATGATAAAAGTCATGAAAATCTTTTAACATAAATCATAACATATATGCGGAAACTAGCGTCGGTCCTCGGGTCATGTGCACCTTCAGTCCAGTCGGATCAACCATCAAGACCTCCATTAGCATTATCATGATAACCTGCATCCATCACACCTAGTGAGTCTAAAGACTCAACACACCATAATCTTTATAACGAGTAATACGTAATACAGTCAACATATAACGGTGAAAAATACTTGTACTTAAAATATCGTTTTCATGAAGATGCATAAACATTAACATTTTCGTAAACATTTTCATGATGCATAAAACTTTAAATATAAACATTTTCATGACATGCAAACATGAATTTCCTTTTTCCTCAACATGACATGACATAAATCATTTTTCATGATCATAAACATTTTCCTTTTCATTTTCCTCTGTTGAATTCAGATCGTTAATTGTGACTTTCCTCAACATGACATGACATGACGATGGATCCATCTACATAAAACCACAGTACTGGGCGGCGGGGACATCAGCGACACTCTCACCGGTCAACTGAGCCTTGGCCTAACATGATCGAATAGAAATACGATCGTCGGGGCTCCCTCTGGGGCCTTTTCCCATAAATGGGATCCCTCTGGGGCCTTCTCCCCTCACGATATTCACATTCTTCCGTTACCACAAAACCGTTACCACATATCCGTTACCACATATTCGCAATGATGGAAACACGATCGTCGGGCTCCCACTGGGACCATAACCCTCACGACGTCGCCACCATTAACGAATTAGTCACAATCACTTCACATCCTTCAACATTTTTCCTTCACATCACTTTAGAAAAATCATGAATACATTTACATTTTCCATTTTTGAAACCAAGCATGCAACATGTATTTTAAATGTCTTCTTAAATAATAAAAATCAAATAGACATTTAAAAATCATAATTGAATCATGAGAAATTCATAAACATTTAAAAATATCATTTTTAACATGAAAACAACATTTCGGGCACTGCCATGACCTTTACTAATTTCTAGGTGTAAAAAGACCGTTTTACCCCTGGACTCGACTTTTTACGAATTCGACTTTTTTCTTGATTTCATGACTCTAAAATGTCCCAAATAATTATTTAAGCTTACACGAATTTTCTCATATTTTTATTTGGCCTAAATCAATGACTTTTAATTTACCCCTTAAATGAGACGTACTAATGCGTTTTAATCCCGAAAAATTCCAAACCTCAACATAAAATTCCCAAATCAGAAACTTAGGCTTATAATAATTATTTAAGCTTAAATCTAATTTTCCATGATTTTATGAAGCTTAAAACTAGACTTTTCAATTAACTCGATAGTTGACGTTTCGTGCGGCGATTAAATTCCTAATAAATCCAAAACTCGTTATTTTGATCCCAAATTTTTAACATAACCTTTTTATGATTTATTCTACCTATCCAAGTCATGAGCCACACCCGTGGACCCTTGGATCTATTTTTTGTTCTTAAATTCGAAATATTGACACCCTAGTGAACCCGCCGAGCCATCTCTCGATTTACTCGAGCCACGCCCGAGCCACTTCGAGCCAAAACCTAGCTAACCTACCTAGGCACCTTACTGTACAAGCCCAGCCCAAAAACCCGGCCCTGGCCCGCTCAAAAACCTCCTAGAACTTGGCCCAAAATCTGCATGTTTTGAGTGTGTCTTCCTAGCACCTCTAGAACTCCTAATTGGACTAGGACTCAACTAGCTGTGAACCACTCGCCCCCTTACGAACCTAACCCTCCCTGGACCACACCCCGACCCAGCCCAGGCCAGCCCCAGTCCTTGAACTCGCGCCCAAAGCACTGCCCATGACAGCAACCTCACGCGAGCACAGCTGCATGCTTTCCCCTCCCTGTGTGCATGCGTGTGTTTCCTCGCATGGTTCTGGCTCGAGATACCCCGAGCCCTTAACCTTGCTACCCCTCTCTGGAATATCCCAAGCCGTCACCCAGACCACCTAGCCAGCCCCTTAACGAGCCACCCCCCTGAAATTCTCGGCCGATCACCCTGAACCCTGCGCGTGAGTTCCTTATTTCTCGGGTGGAGTCCTAGCCTTCTAGGACTCCTCCCCAGCCCTAGATCTCGAGTCCTAGCATGGCTAGGACTCCTTCCCAGCCCCTAACCGAAACCCAGCAGTGACCCAAGCCAGCCTATGCATCGATGTTCCCTAAAACCGAACCCCAAGATCAATACGTTCCGATACGGTCCCGACTTGTCTCTAGGATTGTTTGTGGCATGTTGTGTAGTTCTATAACCCCTTAGACTCATGTAAAAACAACTCTAGATCATAGCCTAACATCATGGCAGCCCCTTTCATGTATGAAACAAGTTATGAGATTCAAAATCATGGGTTCAACCTCCACAATGCATAAAACCGAAAACTTATAAAACTTTTAATCAATTTTCATGCATCTAGTATTTAAAAGGATTATATGATATAATGGATGAGAAAAGGAGATTAGAGGGTGCCTTTGCGTTATTAACGCTCGGATAATCGACGACGACGAAGAACGGATGAACGACGGGGCTTTGCACTTCACGAGAAAACCTCCCCTCACGGCTGCTGCTTTCCCTTTCCAGAAATAATTGAAGTGCCGTGTGTGGGTGTGTGTCTTGAGAGAGTGGGAGAGTTTTTTAAAAAGACAAACAAGGTGGCCGATTGATATTTTTAAACTAGAATAGGTTTATGAGTTTTTTTGTATATTATATACTAAATTAATTATCTAAATAGGCTTAGGCCTATTAAGCCATAAATTAAAGCCCATTTAAATTAACTAGATTTTAAATAAAATAAAAACAAAGTTTTCTTTTAAATAAAAATGTGAATTTATTAGCCGGGATGCCCGAAAGTTTGAATTTTATTTAAAAATCCAATACCGATAAAATATACGTCCCGACGTATAAAATCACCTCAAAATCCTATATTTTCAAAAATTATTAAAAAGCATCGACCGCCCTTTAAATAATTAAAAACAAATATTTAATAAAATCATTTTACAATTTTCTGCCCTCGTCCCCGTTCCTCGATCGCAACTTGAATATCCTTTAAAAAAATACATTTTAATGCAATCATGTAGAAAATATAATTTTAAACATGCAATTATGCACATCATAATTAATTAACGCAATCCCATCAATTAATTAAAATACAAAAGCAAATAATTGCGCGCATGAGGTTTACGTGAACTTTAAATTTTCGGTGCGTTACATTCTCCCCCCCTTAAATTGAATTTCGTCCACGAAATTCGCTTATCCTTAATAACCCAAAGTTTAGATTCAGTTCTAGAATCCCAATTAACTTTTCCTTCTTAAATCATTATTTTCAAATCGTAACTTAAAAAGACCCATAATTTCTTAGTGCTATATTATTTTGGCCTCGAATTTCAACTTTTCTTAAAATTCCCAATAAAAATATGGCTGCCCACGCTTATCGTATTTTTCCTTCCTTATTTTATACCCAAAATATTCATCACTTAACAAATTTAAATCTTAAAATCCCAAACGTAACCGCTAACGCTTAGATTTTCAAGCTTAATATTGATTCATTCTTAGAAACCCATGATCGACATTCCTTATAACACTATAACCGAAATATCTCAAGGTTCCAAATATTCCTAAAAGTTTAAATTCTCAAAATTCTTATCATTTAAAACATCAAATTATCGCTTATTGCTAAATTAGTCCCCAATTTCTTAATATTAACAAAATTAATTCTTAATTTCCTCAAAAATTATCTTAATTGGTCCTTAATTTCAAAAATCCTACAGTTAACCCATAAGTTCTCGGTATTCTTAATTTTCTTCTACCGTTTTCCCATGACATAATTTCAATAAACTTAAACTTATTTACCCAAAAGTAAACTTCTATAACCAATCTTACTTTTCATCAACTTAAAATCTCAATTTATCTATTTTCTTATTCCCAAAGTCGTTGCAATCCTCGAATAATTATTCCTTATGTCTAATTCCCAAAAATTAATTCAACTAATAACCATGAATCATCAGTATTTTCTTAGAAAAATCTACGTGTACCATAAAACATTCATAATATTCACGATTAACTTATAGCCCAAAAAGTAGAACGTCAATACTAGAACCCAAAAATCAACATCGTCCAATTCCACCACCAAACCAACATGCGATAAAATAAAATAATTTTTCAATTCATATCGTATCACGTATAAAAATTCCAAGCATATAAATCATAACTTATCATAAAACTATTAAACATGCGACGTAAACATATAATCCATATAATTATGCAGGTAACATCATAAAATCATATAAAGCATGTAAACTTACAAATTTGAGGCTTGACGACTGATCTTTCCGGCGCTGATGGTGGCACAACCCTTTACAGGAACCATTGCTCTGATACCAACTGAAACGCTTGCCCTTTTTATTGCTTTAAAAGTACTAGAAATTTTTTTTTTTTTTTTTTTTAAAAAAAACCTCACATAGCATTCGGCCGAACCATAAAATTTCATAAAATATTTTTGACATCATTTTAAAATAAACAACCAACTAACATTTTTCTAAATCTAAAAATAACATTTGAAAAGTATAGCACATACTATAACCTCTCAAAAACCACTCAAACTCATGATAA
This sequence comes from Primulina eburnea, assembly GCF_022965805.1. NCBI lineage: Eukaryota > Viridiplantae > Streptophyta > Magnoliopsida > Lamiales > Gesneriaceae > Primulina > Primulina eburnea. The sequence goes on along the minus strand of NC_133107.1, from coordinate 25,965,619 downwards.
AAGTCATGAAAATCTTTTAACATAAATCATAACATATATGCGGAAACTAGCGTCGGTCCTCGGGTCATGTGCACCTTCAGTCCAGTCGGATCAACCATCAAGACCTCCATTAGCATTATCATGATAACCTGCATCCATCACACCTAGTGAGTCTAAAGACTCAACACACCATAATCTTTATAACGAGTAATACGTAATACAGTCAACATATAACGGTGAAAAATATTTGTACTTAAAATATCGTTTTCATGAAGATGCATAAACATTAACATTTTCGTAAACATTTTCATGATGCATAAAACTTTAAATATAAACATTTTCATGACATGCAAACATGAATTTCCTTTTTCCTCAACATGACATGACATAAATCATTTTTCATGATCATAAACATTTTCCTTTTCATTTTCCTCTGTTGAATTCAGATCGTTAATTGTGACTTTCCTCAACATGACATGACATGACGATGGATCCATCTACATAAAACCACAGTACTGGGCGGCGGGAACATCAGCGACACTCTCACCGGTCAACTGAGCCTTGGCCTAACATGATCGAATAGAAATACGATCGTCGGGGCTCCCTCTGGGGCCTTTTCCCATAAATGGGATCCCTCTGGGGCCTTCTCCCCTCACGATATTCACATTCTTCCGTTACCACAAAACCGTTACCACATATCCGTTACCACATATTCGCAATGATGGAAACACGATCGTCGGGCTCCCACTGGGACCATAACCCTCACGACGTCGCCACCATTAACGAATTAGTCACAATCACTTCACATCCTTCAACATTTTTCCTTCACATCACTTTAGAAAAATCATGAATACATTTACATTTTCCATTTTTGAAACCAAGCATGCAACATGTATTTTAAATGTCTTCTTAAATAATAAAAATCAAATAGACATTTAAAAATCATAATTGAATCATGAGAAATTCATAAACATTTAAAAATATCATTTTTAACATGAAAACAACATTTCGGGCACTGCCATGACCTTTACTAATTTCTAGGTGTAAAAAGACCGTTTTACCCCTGGACTCGACTTTTTACGAATTCGACTTTTTTCTTGATTTCATGACTCTAAAATGTCCCAAATAATTATTTAAGCTTACACGAATTTTCTCATATTTTTATTTGGCCTAAATCAATGACTTTTAATTTACCCCTTAAATGAGACGTACTAATGCGTTTTAATCCCGAAAAATTCCAAACCTCAACATAAAATTCCCAAATCAGAAACTTAGGCTTATAATAATTATTTAAGCTTAAATCTAATTTTCCATGATTTTATGAAGCTTAAAACTAGACTTTTCAATTAACTCGATAGTTGACGTTTCGTGCGGCGATTAAATTCCTAATAAATCCAAAACTCGTTATTTTGATCCCAAATTTTTAACATAACCTTTTTATGATTTATTCTACCTATCCAAGTCATGAGCCACACCCGTGGACCCTTGGATCTATTTTTTGTTCTTAAATTCGAAATATTGACACCCTAGTGAACCCGCCGAGCCATCTCTCGATTTACTCGAGCCACGCCCGAGCCACTTCGAGCCAAAACCTAGCTAACCTACCTAGGCACCTTACTGTACAAGCCCAGCCCAAAAACCCGGCCCTGGCCCGCTCAAAAACCTCCTAGAACTTGGCCCAAAATCTGCATGTTTTGAGTGTGTCTTCCTAGCACCTCTAGAACTCCTAATTGGACTAGGACTCAACTAGCTGTGAACCACTCGCCCCCTTACGAACCTAACCCTCCCTGGACCACACCCCGACCCAGCCCAGGCCAGCCCCAGTCCTTGAACTCGCGCCCGAAGCACTGCCCATGACAGCAACCTCACGCGAGCACAGCTGCATGCTTTCCCCTCCCTGTGTGCGTGCGTGTGTTTCCTCGCATGGTTCTGGCTCGAGATACCCCGAGCCCTTAACCTTGCTACCCCTCTCTGGACTATCCCAAGCCGTCACCCAGACCACCTAGCCAGCCCCTTAACGAGCCACCCCCCTGAAATTCTCGGCCGATCACCCTGAACCCTGCGCGTGAGTTCCTTATTTCTCGGGTGGAGCCCTAGCCTTCTAGGACTCCTCCCCAGCCCTAGATCTCGAGTCCTAGCATGGCTAGGACTCCTTCCCAGCCCCTAACCGAAACCCAGCAGTGACCCAAGCCAGCCTATGCATCGATGTTCCCTAAAACCGAACCCCAAGATCAATACGTTCCGATACGGTCCCGACTTGTCTCTAGGATTGTTTGTGGCGTGTTGTGTAGTTCTATAACCCCTTAGACTCATGTAAAAACAACTCTAGATCATAGCCTAACATCATGGCAGCCCCTTTCATGTATGAAACAAGTTATGAGATTCAAAATCATGGGTTCAACCTCCACAATGCATAAAACCGAGAACTTATAAAACTTTTAATCAATTTTCATGCATCTAGTATTTAAAAGGATTATATGATATAATGGATGAGAAAAGGAGATTAGAGGGTGCCTTTGCGTTATTAACGCTCGGATAATCGACGACGACGAAGAACGGATGAACGACGGGGCTTTGCACTTCACGAGAAAACCTCCCCTCACGGCTGCTGCTTTCCCTTTCCAGAAATAATTGAAGTGCCGTGTGTGGGTGTGTGTCTTGAGAGAGTGGGAGAGTTTTTTAAAAAGACAAACAAGGTGGCCGATTGATATTTTTAAACTAGAATAGGTTTATGAGTTTTTTTGTATATTATATACTAAATTAATTATCTAAATAGGCTTAGGCCTATTAAGCCATAAATTAAAGCCCATTTAAATTAACTAGATTTTAAATAAAATAAAAACAAAGTTTTCTTTTAAATAAAAATGTGAATTTATTAGCCGGGATGCCCGAAAGCTCGAATTTTATTTAAAAATCCAATACCGATAAAATATACGTCCCGACGTATAAAATCACCTCAAAATCCTATATTTTCAAAAATTATTAAAAAGCATCGACCGCCCTTTAAATAATTAAAAACAAATATTTAATAAAATCATTTTACAATTTTCTGCCCTCGTCCCCGTTCCTCGATCGCAACTTGAATATCCTTTAAAAAAATACATTTTAATGCAATCATGTAGAAAATATAATTTTAAACATGCAATTATGCACATCATAATTAATTAACGCAATCCCATCAATTAATTAAAATACAAAAGCATATAATTGCGCGCATGAGGTTTACGTGAACTTTAAATTTTCGGTGCGTTACAACAATATTCAGAACACTGCCATGACGTTTACTAATTTCTAGGTGTAAAATGACCGTTTTACCCCTAGACGTAAAATTCCACGTTTTGACTTTTTCTTAATTCTATTGACTCTAACATGTCCCAAATAATTATTTAAGCTTACAGGAATTTTCTCATATTTTTACTTAGCTTAAATCGATGACTTTAAATTAATCTTTAAATAAGACGTATTACGCGTTTTAATCCCGAATTAAACCAAACCTTAATATAAAATTCCCAAATTACAAACTTAGCCTTTTAATAATTATTTGAGCTTAACTATAATTTTTGATAATTTTATAAAGCTTAAAACTAGGTGTTTCCATTAATTCTTGAATTAGCGTTTCGTGCGGTGACTAAATCTCGAATAAATCAGAAACTCATTATTTTGATCCAAAATTTTAAACATAACATTTACGGGTTCAATTTTAGCCTTTTAACTTTCGTTTTTGACACACTAACGAACCCATCCAGCCATCTCTCAATTTACTCGAGCCACGCCCTAGCCACCTTGAGCCAAAACCTAGCCAACCCATCTAGGGACCCTACTGACCAATCCCAGCCATGGCACACTCAAAACTCGCTTGAAACTGACTTCAGAACCCGCGCTTGGATGAGACTCACGCATATAACTCCTAGTGACTCTAGGATTCTTCCAGCCCTTAACCACCGATCCCACCTGACCCTAACCAACCCTGGACCAAGGCAAGACCCTACCCAGACCAACCCAAGCCCTGAACCCAAGCAGTGAAGCCCTTGAACCAAAGGATAGCAGCCTCGCGCCCAAGCATCTCGCGCTACTGCTGCTATATTTCGTGGAGGTTCTTACCCAGGCTACCACTGAGCCCAGCCCTTCCTAACCCTCACTGGACCATCCTAAGGCACCATCTAGACCACCTAGCCCAGCCCCATACTGAGCCACCCTCTGAAATCTCTCGTCCCCTCTTGATCACGCGTGGGAAGAGTCCTTTCACGCAAGGATTCTCCTCCAGCCACCAAGCGCTAGTCCTAGCCCTCCAAGGACCCTTCCTAGGTTCTAACCATGACCCCTTGGACCCAACCACCAGGCCTGGTCGAGCCAATTGCCCCCATGCATCAATACCGAGCCCTTAAAAGTCCCATGACAACAACTGTAGTGCCCAAATCTAATGCACGTATAACCTATGCATTTATTTAATTATTAAATCATTTAAATTAATTTTAAATGAGTGTTAGCGATGCATGATTTATTTAAATGCATTATTTTAAATTATTTATGTATATGTGATGCACGTTAAAATGTCTTTCGAGTTTCATGTTTCAGGCGCTTATTCGAGGCGAGATTGAAGAAAAGACACCGGCGACGATTGGTGGCAATTTCTTTTTTTTTTTGTGGTATTTTATTTTAAGTTAAGGAGGGGGCGTTTTGAATGATTTATTAAGTTTTGGTATTTAAAATTCTAATTTAATTGTTAGGTGAGTTTTGAATTTTAAAAACTTTTAAAGCTAGATCATGTACCCTTTTTAATTTTATTAGAGGTGTTGTTAAGTTAAGGGAGAGTTAGTATATTTTTTTTATTATTAGTGCTAATTATTAATTACTCAAAATTATCTCCCCTTAATTACCTTCTAAACGCACACACACACATGTTTACACACACTAAAACTCACGTATAACACACACAACACACACACTAGTTATTTTTCAGATTTTAAAAGATAGAAAAGTTTAGGGTTCTTCTCCTTCGAGCAGCCGCCCCTCCCCTATTATTTTTCCCTGCAAGTTTCGGTGGATTTTATTGCAAGAAATCGGTGCCACGTTCTTCCCGGATCAAGCCTCGCTTCCTCCTCGCTTCGGTATCGTCGTCACGGTATTTTTAATATTAAAAAGGCACGTATATCCTGTTCTTTCTGCATCGATCTTGTCATAGTATGCGTTGTGTTATTTTATGCGTGAAAATTCGTGTGTGAAGTTCGTCGTTTGAGCGGAAAATTATTTGAATGCGTTTGAAACACTTTTTAGATCTGAAATCTCGTAACTCACTGTTCTGTTGAAAACTGTGATTTTTCTGTCGAGATTTTGAGAAAACTTTCAACTACAAAATTGTAGAACCTTTCGATACCTTCGATTTGATATAAAATTCGAGATTTTTTGATGAAAATTAAGTGAGTTATGATGTTTTTCGTGGGACTGCTCAAACTGCGTTTTCAGAAAAGTTACGATATTGGTGTATTCTTGAAGTTTCAGTGTTGCAGGCTTCGTTGGAGATCCACGGGCGATTGTTGCTGCGTACGGGTATGTTAGTAATGATGTTAAGAGTGTTTTGAGGTTTCGTTTCATGTCGATAGGCACTCGAATTATTTAGAAGTCGTAGGAAACGGTTTGATGTCTTTTGTCGTATTTTGGGTCGTAGGTGTCGTAGAGCGAACGCTGTTGCTTTGGAACGTTTGTACAACTTGGATTGATGTTATGGAATGCTAGGATGGGTCTCGAGGTGTCGGTGCATGGTCCGTATAATCGAGTCTAGAAGGATAAACATTGAGTGTTCAAAATTTTCGTAAGTTCGCGATCACAGTGGGTACACGGACCTGTACACGGACCCTGACACGGGGTCCGTGCCTTTGGTTTCCTTTAGTGTCTTTTTCCAGTATCTACACGGACCCCTACACGGATGAGGGCACGGGGTCCGTGCCTTTGAGTCTCACTTAGTGTATTCTTCCAGTACCTACACGGACCCTCACCCGGACCCTGACACGGGGTCCGTGCCTTTGCTTTCCTTCGGTGTCAATTTCCAGAGCCTACACGGACCCCTACACGGATGTAGGTACGGGGTCCGTGTCCTTCATTTTTGGGGAAAAATAATTTAGTATGCTTTGAGGTTAGACGTCATGGGTCAGTACAATGATTTACAAAGTCGAGTCATGGGAATTGTAGAACGTCCTAAGGAATTGAATGAACTCGTAAGTGAGCATGATTACCTATGTCTAAGTATGCAAGTTAAGCATGTCAATTCATGATCAGTATGTGCAGCAACGGCCCCGATCGAAGTCCAACGAATCCCTCAACGCCAAGTAAGTATGTATGACGTGCAAAGAAAATATGTTTAAGTTTTTGAGGTATGCTAATTGTCTTGTGACCAAATTATGAATGGGTTTGGAAGTCGGTGAACGTGGCCGAGGACCTCTCCGCCCCGTTAAATCATGAACGGGTTAGATCGTGGTTGGAAAGCGTTAAATTATGAACGGGGACCAACCAGCCCGTTAAATTATGAACGGGGATCTCATGTATGCGACAGTGGATACGTCCCTGTCAGCCCAGTACTGTGGTGTGTCTGATCAGGCATTTATTATGTATGGGTCACTTGCTTTGAAACATCCTCTATGCAAAATGAATTCATGTATGTTTTAGTATGCTCAAGTATGCAGTTATGATTATGAAAGTTTCATGTTATGGCACTTCTATATATGTATGCAAGTTCAAGTTATTATGCAAGCTCAAGTTTAAAATTATGTACGTTCTATTTTTAAGATGCATGCGATTTTATTATGTAGTACTCGTTATCCCAGTTTATACGTGTTGAGTCTTTAGACTCACTAGGCTTGATTGATGCAGGTGACTATGTTGAGGAGACAGGAGGTGATGACCAAGGGGCAGGCTTGGGCTGAGTGGCAGGCTAGACCCGAGGACCGCAATGTTTATGTTTTTATGCAAGTTTAAAATACTCTGATTTTTAAATATTTGGATGCGAAATATTTGGAGACAGTTTCTTTTAGCAAAATTTTATTGGAGACGGATGATTGTGAGATTTATTTTATGAATGTTGAGTGACGACCGTATGGATGTTTTTATTTAAGAAAATCTTAAATTTTTCCGCAAATTTTAAGTATGAGAAGTACGGTTCGTTACAGTTGGTATCAGAGCGGTGTTCTTGTAAAGGGTTACGCCTACTGCCAGTCGCAAGAAGCTCACGAAGTCACACCTCAAGTCTGTAAGTTTAAAGTTTTGCATTATGTTATGTAGTAAGCATCAAGTTAGGATTCCAGTATGTGCATGTTTTAAGTTTGATTTACGTGCATCATAAAATACTGATATATGTTCATGCATATTGGGTTTACGTGTTGGGTGAATTATTGGAACAGTATGCCTCCTAGACGTTTGGTTAACCGGGAAACAAGGGATGAGAACAGGGAGCACCGAGTTGAGGACAGGGAGCACCGAGAGGAGGAAAGAGCCAATCCTCCACCTCCACCTCCACCTCCACCACCAGATATGCAAGCTCAGATGCTTGCTGGTATGACACAGTTCTTCGCACAGTTTGCGGGGAACCAGGCGGCAGCAATGGGTGCAGGGGCGAGGCCCCAACAAGAGGCAGTATATGAGAGGTTCCGGAGGATGAGTCCGAAGGAGTTTTCGGGTACTACCGACCCGATGGTCGCTGAGGGATGGATCAAGTCCATCGAAGTAATTTTCGACTTTATGGAGCTGGAAGATGCTGATAGGGTCCGTTGTGCCATCTTCTTATTGACTGGAGACGCTAGGTTATGGTGGGAGAGCGCATCCGTGGCAGTCAATCTGCAAGTACTGCCATGGAATGGTTTCAAGGAAGTCTTTTACTCCAAGTACTTCACTGAGGAAGTACGAACCAGACTCACCAACGAGTTTATGACGCTGCGACAGGGAGACAGTAGCGTGGCCGAGTTTGTGAGGAAATTTGAGAGGGGGTGTCACTTCGTGCCCCTTATTGCGAATGATGTACAGGCAAAATTGAGACATTTCCTTAATGGTTTGCGGCCGATCTTGCGCCGCGACGTCCGAGTAGCTGGTCCCACTTCTTATGCAGTCGCCGTATCTAGGGCTTTGGCGGCGGAGCAAGACCAGCGAGATATTGAGGCTGACAGACTGGGCAAGAGGCCCTATCAGGCTCCACCGCAGCAGCAGCAGCATCAGAGGCCCCAATTTAAGAAGCAGTACCAGGGGCCGCCAGCAAAGAAGCCTTATCATGGACCACCAAAGGGCAAGGGTCCAGTTCAGCAGCAAGGGGCGCCTCAGAAGCCCGTTTCCTTCCCCGTGTGTCCTAAATGCAACCGTCAGCACCCGGGGCAGTGCTTGTATGGATCAGGCAAGTGCTTCAAGTGTGGAGCTACGGATCACATGTTGAAGGAGTGCCCGCAGTGGAAGCAACCAGCTCAAGAGAGAGTTTTTGCCATGCATGCTCAGGAGGTAAACCCAGACACTACACTACTGACCGGTAAATTTTCCTACCAAAGCTCAGTATTATTTTGCCTTGCATGTGGATTTTGGTTTGGGATTGTTAGTGTGCTAGTATTATTTTTCTTTAGTAACTTGAGATATTGGGTTCTTCTGTGCTTAAGGTTTATGTTAATAATTTTGGGATGTAAGTTAGTTTGTTGTTCTAACGTCTCTCAGGAAACATTTTTATTAAGAGATTATCCACAACTGCACTGATAGACTCAGGAGCCACTCACTCCATATCGGAAACGTTTGCTAATCATCTGGACCTCAAGTCCATTGGCCTAGACGTGAATTTTTCAGTAACAGTCCCATCAGGGGAAGAGCTGTTAGCTGCCAGTGTGGTCAGAGATATCGACCTAGAACTGCATGGCCACCTAGTGTATGCAGATTTAATCCTATTGCCAATGCCAGAATTCGACATCATATTGGGAATGGACTGGCTGACTAAGAACAGAGTTCTTATCGACTTTCAGAAGAGATCAGTACTAGTCAGACCATTGGGTATGGAGCAGTTTCTTTTTGAGCCAGATAGATGGAGAAGCTTCCCTCGCATGATTTCGTGCATGCACGCGAGGAGACTGATTTCCAAGGGCTGCCAGGCCTTCTTGGCGAGTATTATTTCAGCAACGGATGTGACCACTCCATCTTTAGCAGAAGTGCCAGTAGTCAGTGAATTCCCAGACGTCTTCCCAGACGATGCTTCAGGTCTTCCACCAGAGAGAGAGGTGGAGTTTGCCATTGATCTCATGCCAGGCACGGTGCCAATCTCTAAGGCACCGTATCGATTAGCTCCAGCGGAAATGTTAGAACTCAAGCAACAGATTCAGGAGCTCTTAGACAAAGAGTTTATCCGCCCGAGTTTCTCACCGTGGGGCGCATCAGTACTTTTTGTGAAAAAGAAAGACGGAAGCATGAGAATGTGCATCGATTACCGTGAGTTGAACAAGGTAACGATCAAGAATAAGTACCCGTTGCCTAGAATCGAAGACCTGTTTGATCAGTTGCAGGGAGCCACCGTGTTCTCTAAGATAGATCTTCGATCAGGGTACCATCAACTGAAAGTGAAGGATGCAGATGTCCACAAAACAGCCTTCAGGACTAGATACGGACATTACGAGTTTTTGGTGATGCCGTTTGGACTGACTAATGCTCCAGCAATTTTCATGGATCTCATGAACCGAGTATTTCAGCCGTTCCTCGATCAATTCGTCATAGTATTCATAGACGATATTCTTATATACTCGAAGAGCCAGGAGGAGCACCGCCAGCACTTGAGGACAGTATTACAGGCTTTGCAGAGTCGCAAGTTATTTGCGAAATTCAGTAAGTGTGAATTTTGGTTAGAAAAAGTAGCATTTTTGGGGCATATAGTATCTAGCAGTGGAATCGAGGTGGATCCAACGAAAGTAGCGGCTGTCAAGGAATGGGTTGAGCCGAAGAATGCATCTGAAATCCGCAGCTTTTTGGGTTTAGCCGGTTACTACCGTAAGTTCATTAAGGGATTTTCGTCCATAGCGGTGCCACTCACTTCACTCACCAAGAAAAATGCTAAGTTTGTGTGGAGTGAGGAATGCCAGAAGAGCTTCGACACCTTGAAGCAAGCTCTTATTTCAGCGCCAGTGTTAGCCATGCCAACAGGGCAAGGTGAGTTTGTGCTTTATACCGATGCATCTAAGCTCGGATTAGGCGCAGTGTTGATGCAGCAAGGTCGGGTGATAGCTTATGCTTCCAGACAGTTAATGGTGCACGAGAAGAACTACACGACGCACGATCTTGAGTTAGCCGCCGTCGTCTTCGCACTGAAAATTTGGAGACACTACCTATACGCGAGAAATGTCAGATTTTCACCGACCACAAGAGTCTCAAATATTTCTTCACACAGAAAGAGCTGAATATGAGACAGAGACGGTGGTTGGAACTCGTGAAAGATTACGACTGCGAAATTAGCTACCATCCGGGAAAGGCTAATGTTGTCGCAGACGCCTTGAGCAGAAAGGTGGCAGTTGTAGCTCAGTTGTCAGTGCAGAAACCCCTTCAATCTGAGATTCAGAAGTTTGGTCTAGAAATTTATCGTGAGGGCAGAGCTCCTAGACTGTCTACTCTGACAGTCAAATATGATTTGCTAGACCGTATTCGAGCAGGACAGTCTTCAGATTAGAAGTTACGGAAATGGAGACTGAAAGATGAGGCCAAGGGCAGTGTTCTTTATTCAGTGTCAGAAGGGATTGTGAGATACAGAGGTAGAATGTGGGTGCCTAGTGTTGGATCGATCAGACATGATATATTGACAGAGGCACACACATCTCCGTATTCCATTCACCCAGGAGGAACCAAGATGTACAAAGACCTACAATTATTGTATTGGTGGCCAGGGATGAAGAGAGACATCCGCCGATTTGTGTCAGAATGCCTCACTTGTCAGCAAGTGAAGGCAGAGCATCAGAGGCCAGCAGGATTGGTTAAGCCACTCCCCATTCCCGAGTGGAAGTGGGAGAACATTACTATGGATTTTGTGGTCGGGTTGCCGAGGTCAGTCAGAGGATCGAATTCTATTTGGGTTATAGTAGACCGACTCACTAAGTCAGCGCATTTTCTACCAGTGAAGACGACCTTCTCCATGACGCAGTACGCGGAGCTATATATCAGGGAGATAGTCCGTCTACATGGATTCCCAGTTTCAATTGTGTCCGACAGGGACCTGAGATTCACATCGTCCTTCTGGAAGAGTTTGCATGCAGCCATGGGGACGAAGTTGCTTTTCAGTACAGCTTTTCACCCGCAGACAGATGGCCAGTCTGAGCGAGTGATTCAGATTTTAGAGGATTTGCTGAGAGCCTGCATGATTGATTTCCAAGGAGCTTGGGAGTCTAGACTACCTCTAGTGGAGTTCACATACAACAATAGCTTCCAATCATCTATTGGAATGGCTCCCTATGAGGCGTTGTATGGGAGGAAGTGCAGATCACCAGTTCATTGGGATGAGGTTGGTGAGAGAGCAGAGCTTGGGCCAGAAATAGTTCAGCAGACTGCCGACGTGGTGGTCAAGATTCGTGACAGAATGAAGGCTGCCCAAAGCCGTCAGAAGAGTTATGCTGATAAGAGGAGGAGAGATCTCGAATTTTCAGTGGGTGATCACGTTTTCGTCAGGATAGCACCCATGAAGGGTGTGATGAGATTTGGGAAAAGAGGCAAGTTGAGTCCGAGGTTTATTGGACCGTTTGAGGTTTTGGACAGAGTTGGGACACTAGCTTATCGTGTAGCCCTTCCACCGAATCTGGCCGGGGTGCACAATGTGTTCCATGTCTCGATGCTGAGAAAATATTTGGCTAATCCTTCTCATGTTCTGAGTTATGAGCCGCTACAGTTGACTCCAGACCTGTCTTATGAGGAGAAACCAGTCCGAATCCTAGACAGACAGGGATGCAGGCTTCGGAACAAGACGACTAAGTTGGTCAAAGTTCAGTGGCTGAATCAATCAGTGGAGGAAGCCACTTGGGAGTCAGAGGCCGACATGAGACTTCGCTACCCGGAGTTGTTCGGTAAGAGTTAATTTCGAGGACGAAATTTTTATAAGTGGGGGAGGAACTGTAGTGCCCAAATCTAATGCACGTATAACCTATGCATATATTAATTATTAAATCATTTAAATTAATTTTAAATGAGTGTTAGCGATGCATGATTTATTTAAATGCATTATTTTAAATTATTTATGTATATGTGATGCACGTTAAAATGTCTTTCGAGTTTCATGTTTCAGGCGATTATTCGAGGCGAGATTGAGGAAAAGAGACCGGCGACGATTGTTGGCAATTTCTTTTTTTTTTTGTGGTATTTTATTTTTAAGTTAAGGAGGGGGCGTTTTGAATGATTTATTAAGTTTTGGTATTTTAAAAGTCTAATTTAATTGTTAGGTGAGTTTTGAATTTTAAAAACTTTTAAAGTCTAGATCATGTACCCTTTTTAATTTTATTAGAGGTGTTGTTAAGTTAAGGGAGAGTTAGTATATTTTTTTTTATTATTAGTGCTAATTATTAATTACTCAAAATTATCTCCCCTTAATTACCTTCTAAACGCACACACACACACATGTTTACACACACTAAAACTCACGTATAACACACACAACACACACGCTAGTTATTTTTCAGATTTTAAAAGATAGAAAAGTTTAGGGTTTTTCTCCTTCGAGCAGCCGCCCCTCCCCTATTATTTTTCCCTGCAAGTTTCGGTGGATTTTATTGCAAGACATCGGTGCCACGTTCGTCCCGGATCAAGCCTCGCTTCCTTCTCGCTTCGGTATCGTCGTCACGGTATTTTTAATATCAAAAAGGCACGTATATCCTGTTCTTTCTGCATCGATCTTGTCATAGTATGCGTTGTGTTATTTTATGCGTGAAAATTCGTGTGTGACGTTCGTCGTTTGAGCGGAAAATTATTTGAATGCGTTTGAAACACTTTTTAGATCTGAAATATCTTAACTCACTGTTCTATTGAAAACTACGATTTTTATGTCGAGATTTTGAGAAACATTTAAACTACAAAATTGTAGAAATTTTCGATACCTTCGATTTGATATAAAATTCGAGATTTTTGGATGAAAATTGAGTGAGTTATGATGTTTTTCGTGGGACTGCTCAAACTGCGTTTTCAGAAAAGTTACGATATTGGTGTATTCTTGAAGTTTCAGTGTTGCAGGCTTCGTTGGAGATTGACGGGCGATTGTTGCTGCGTACGGGTATGTTAGTAATGATGTTAAGAGTGTTTTGAGGTTTCGTTTCATGTCGATAGGCACTCGAATTATTTAGAAGTCGTAGGAAACGGTTTGATGTCTTTTGTCGTATTTTGGGTCGTAGGTGTCGTAGAGCGAACGCTGTTGCTTTGGAACGTTTGTACAACTTGGATTGATGTTATGGAATGCTAGGATGGGTCTCGAGGTGTCGGTGCATGGTCCGTATAATCGAGTTTAGAAGGATAAACATTGAGTGTTCAGAATTTTCGTAAGTTCGCGATCACAGTGGGTACACAGACCTGTACACGGACCCTGACACGGGGTCCGTGCCTTTGTTTTCCTTCAGTGTCTTTTTCCAGTATCTACACGGACCCCTACACGGATGAGGGCACGGGGTCCGTGCCTTTGAGTCTCACTTAGTGTATTCTTTCAGTACCTACACGGACCCTCACCCGGACCCTGACACGGGGTCCGTGCCTTTGCTTTCCTTCGGTGTCAATTTCCAGAGCCTACACGGACCCCTACACGGATGTAGGTACGGGGTCCGTGTCCTTCATTTTTGGGGAAAAATAATTTAGTATGCTTTGAGGTTAGACGTCATGGGTTAGTACAATGATTTACAAAGTCGAGTCATGGGAATTGTAGAACGTCCTAAGGAATTGAATGAACTCGTAAGTGAGCATGATTACCTACGTCTAAGTATGCAAGTTAAGCATGTCAATTCATGATCAGTATGTGCAGCAACGGCCCCGATCGAAGTCCAACGAATCCCTCAACGCCAAGTAAGTATGTATGACGTGCAAAGAAAATATGTTTAAGTTTTTGAGGTATGCTAATTGTCTTGTGACCAAATTATGAATGGGTTTGGAAGTCGGTGAACGTGGCCGAGGACCTCTCCGCCCCGTTAAATCATGAACGGGTTAGATCGTGGTTGGAAAGCGTTAAATTATGAACGGGGACCAACCAGCCCGTTAAATTATGAACGGGGATCTCATGTATGCGACAGTGGATACGTCCCTGTCATCCCAGTACTGTGGTGTGTCTGATCAGGCGTTTATTATGTATGGGTCACTTGCTTTGAAACATCCTCTATGCAAAATGAAGTCATGTATGTTTTAGTATGCTCAAGTATGCAGTTATGATTATGAAAGTTTCACGTTATGGCACGTCTATATATGTATGCAAGTTCAAGTTATTATGCAAGCTCAAGTTTCAAATTATGTACGTTCTATTTTTAAGATGCATGCGATTTTATTATGTAGTACTCGTTATCCCAGTTTATACGTGTTGAGTCTTTAGACTCACTAGGCTTGATCGATGCAGGTGACTATGTTGAGGAGACATGAGGTGATGACCAAGAGGCAGGCTTGGGCTGAGTGGCAGGCTAGACCCGATGACCGCAATGTTTATGTTTTTATGCAAGTTTAAAATACTCTGATTTTTAAATATTTGGATGCGAAATATTTGGAGACAGTTTCTTTTAGCAAAATTTTATTGGGGACGGTTGATTGTGAGATTTATTTTATGAATGTTGAGTGACGACCGTATAGATATTTTTATTTAAGAAAATCTTAAATTTTTCCGCAAATTTTAAGTATGAGAAGTACGGTTCGTTACAACAACCTTGTCCCAACTTGTTTCTATTTCTTGTGTAGCTTTTGGTGTGTTCTAGGACCCCTTAAACTTGTGTAAAACATGACCCTAACACATCCTAGTCATGGCAGCCCCTTAGGTACAAGAAATTCATGGTTTTTGAGATCAAAATACATGTTTCGAAACCACATAATATGCATGTGCGAAAATATTAAGATATGTGGTTGTTTTCATAGAAAAACATGATCAAATAAATATTACGGTGTAATAGATATTTGAAGGAAATAAATATGGCGTGCCTTTGCGTATTTTACATACGAAAAACCGTCGACGATTGCGAAGAAAGGGGCAAGAACCTTGGCTTGAAATCTGTGGGGCCCTTAGCACCTAATCGTTATTACAATGCAATCTGATAAGGGTTAATTAATCACAGCGGAAAACGAGTTTAAATTTTCTTTACAATGAGCCCAAGTCATTTTATTTTAACACTAAAAATAGTATCTCATCTCATGTCATAATCATGCCCACACGTAATCACAACCAATCACATACAAACATCTCATATCCTCGGGACATGCCCCGGTATATAGATACATATACATATATACTGAGAACAATACATAAACATAAACCTCAGCCCAAGCTGTGGCTCCCACCAGAAGTACCCTCTCCGGTCTCCTGATATCCTGGAGTACCTGCCATTGTCCACACACAAAGACAACAACAGCCCCCCTTGGGGGTGAGCAAAGCTCCGTATGGAACAACCAATCATATATACCACAGATATCTAAACAATGATATATGGTATGCAATGCATGTATGTCGTGGAGGTATCAGGTTAAATGCCCATCCACTAAGCACATGTCAGAATCAATCGAATCGCTATCAAATCAAATCAATGCTCGAGCTGGCACACCGGACGATATGGGAATACACGTATGATAGCGTCGACGAAGCGCCATCAATCCCACATTTCATATCCAATCATATGGGGCCACAATTGTCTATGCTTTACGGGTCATATAATACCGGCAGAGTGATTGTGTTCACAAACCCCGGAATCCAATCAAATCATATCAAGGTATCCAAGGATCATAGCTCAACGTGCATGTCATGTATCGATGTATGCATAAAATGATGTGTGTTAACAAAACGTTCATTTCATACATCGATATTCAAATCTCAATGTCATGTATGCCACATAAAATCAACAAATAGGCATATAGACACGTATTCCAATCCAATCAATCCAATCAGATATCATATAATACAGATACATGTCGTATGTTACCCGGTCGCAACATACCTCAATTCTTCGTTCCCAGTTGATGTAGCCTGAAGATATCGATATAATACTTTATCTACATCAATAACATACTCATTCCAATTAATAACATATTCCCAAAATCTTTAATATGAGTTTCAAATATCATTTGAAACTTCAATAATTCATATAAAATTCAAATCATATCATAATTCAATCCCGACTTCGAATATGAGTTTCTTGTCGGTCATTCTACTACATATCAGAAATTCAACTTCAAATACATGATATTCCAGCACTTTGATATTTAAAGCTGCTGGAACCAGAAGAAAATTACCTCAGTCAGAAGTCCTCGACGCGACGATCACAAATATATAATTTGTTTCGCATTTAGACAGCGTTTCAAAGTCGATTCGGGCGAAAGAAAATCGAAATCTCTCGGTTGTTCTCGAAATTATTACAATCAACTGACGGAGGAAAGAAAAGAAGAATTTAAGCTTATCCCACCGCCTCTCGCGCTCGGGCGGTAGAATTCTCGCGCCCGAGCGCGAGACGTTCTACCCCCGAGAAATATTTGTGCCGCGCTTGAGCGGTCGAAATTTACCGCTCGGGCGCGGGGTGTTCTGCCCGAACACTTATATTTTCTACCTTGGTGCTCGGGCGGTCATTTTCTACCGCCCTGGCGCCACATGTTCTGTACAAATTTTAAGTTTGTACTAAATTGGCGTCCGACCTCTCCAATCGAGCTCTTACAACGTCAATTCATATTCAATATTCATTTTTTCAATTTCATTGTCATAATCTACATCAAATATATAATCACATGACAATTTCATTAATTATCGATAATCACCACAAGATTTACGATAATACGATACACGGTCCTTACATTTCTTCCCCTCTTAAAAGATTTCGTCCTCGAAATCTCAAACATCTTTATATACATAACATTGGCAACATACATATGTCATCAGTTATAGTACATATCAATACTAAAATCAGAATAAGGATCAGAATACATAGAATACAATGGAAGAGATGGATCAGCATCAAATAAATGCGGATATGCATCTCGCATTTTGCTTTCCAACTCCCACGTCGATTCTTCAACACCATGTCGTGTCCATTGTACTCGTACTAGAGGAATCGATTTGTTTCTCAATAGCTTTTCCTTTCGATCCATAATGCGAACAGGTTGTTCAACATAGGAAAGAGAAGGATCAAGTTCAACCTCATCAGGTGCAAGTACATGTGACGGATCTGGTTCATATTTCCTCAACATAGAAACATGAAACACATCGTGAATGGCAGATAGAGCTGGTGGCAATGCCAATCGATACGCAAGATCACCAACCCGATCAAGAATTTCGTATGGACCAACATATCGAGGAGATAACTTTCCTCGCATGCCGAATCGAACAGTGCCTCTAAAGGGAGATATTTTCAAAAACACTCTGTTACCTTTCTGGAATTCCAAGGGTCGTCTTCGTTTATTCGCATAACTCGTTTGACGATCCTGAGCAGCTTTCATCCGCTGCCGAATCAACTGAACCTTATCATTCATTTCCTGTATCATTTCAGGTCCAGTCAATTGTCTTTCACCAATTTCATCCCAGAATAACGGTGATCTACATCGTCTCCCATATAGAGCTTCAAACGGTGCCATACCGATACTCGTCTGAAAGCTATTATTATACGAAAATTCAACCAATGGTAAGTGTTGGAAACTAAATTCTGGAGTTTGACAAAAACATAAATCAATCGATTAAATCATCTAATACGCGAAAGCAAATTCGGCAGCTGGACTTATCAACTGAAATCAGTTAACACAAACTGATCAGTTGAGAACTGATCAGTTAAAACATTCAGCCGAAAATATTAAAATCTCTCAACTGAAGATACCTCGGGAAAGATCATATCAGCAACTGAATATGGAAAGTCGCACCTTGATCACTACAACATAGAACAATGTGTTTCGGCTATTGCATTTAAGACGCCGTATCACAATCAATGAAGAGAACATTGCCCAAAGGAATATTGAAGAAGCAATCAACGGATACATAAATTCAAAGTTACCGTTGAAAGACAAGTCTATAAATATGACAAAAGAGCAGTTGAAGAACAACAACGATCTATCAATTTCAAACTTGCTATTACTCTGTCAAAATCTCAGTTCACTCTTATTAGACTTATTCGTAGCAATCAAGGCTACAAGTTGAGCAAACTAGCACTCTGTAATATTGATAATTCAACAAGTGCTAAAGTTCAGTTACTTACAGAGATCATTGTATTATACTAAGAGTTTCAGTTTAGGCAATAGATAAGTCCTAACTGAAGTGGGTCTGTACAAGTGTTGTACTCGATCAAAGTCTTTTAGTGAATATCTTATCCTTGAGATAGAAGGGGTGACGTAGGAGTTATTCAAATCTCTGAACATCCAGAAACATATTGTGTTGTTTTTACTGCAGCCTTTCATTTTTCAGTTAGATATTCTATCTTTCAATCAGTTTATTTTCCGCAACTGCTTATTGAGTTTAACTGATTGTTATTGACCGACGGGATATTTAGTTCAGTTTGTAATAAAACTGAACTGTCTTTTTCAAAGAACTTTTATATTCATAGAAGTGTTTATTCAACCCCTCCCCCCCCTTCTAAACACTCCTTAGTCAATAACCGATCCTATCAAGTGGTATCAGAGCAAGGCATATCCTATCAAAGACTATCTATACTCAATCTGATCACTATGTCCTCATTCAATAAGATTCCTATGTTCTCCAGAGAAGATTTCGATGATTGGAAAATAAGAATGCAAGCTCATCTAGTTGCACAAGACGATGACATGTGGTACGTTATAACCGACGGACCCATGAAGATTTTGAAAGCAAACACAGCTGTTGCTATTACTGAAGGGGCACCTCACCGAATTGAAAAGCCCAGAGATGAGTGGACTACTGAGGACAAGAGAAAGGCAAATCTAGACAATGTTGCAAAAGACATATTGTATAAGACACTGGACAAAGTAACGTTCAGTAAAATCAAAATGTGCAAAACCGCCAAAGAAATTTGGGAGAAGTTAATTCAACTTTGCGAAGGCAATGAACAAACCAAGGAAAACAAACTTTCAGTTGCTGTGCAGAAGTTCGACAACATCAGAATGAAGATTGGAGAAACAATGCACGAATATGATGAAAGAACCAGCTGTATCATCAACGAACTGAATGCACTTGGAAAAGTGTATACAAATAAAGAAGTAGCGTTGAAAGTAATCAGAGGACTTCCCAAAGAATGGGATGTCAAAACTATGGCAATGAGGGAATCAAAAGATCTGAACAAAGTTGAACTTCATGATTTATTTGCTGACCTGAAAGCATATGAGTTTGAACTTCAAACTCGAGAAGGGGAACCATCTACCCCAGCAGCAACTACTGCCTTGACTGCTGTTAGAAGTGAACCAACTGATTCAGTTGAGAAAGCTGCTGATCAACTGAGCAATGATGCTATGTCACTATTCATTAAGAAATTTGGAAGATTCATGAGGAAAAATCAAGGAAATTTTCAGAAGAATTATCAAAGAAACAACTCTAGAGAAGAGTCTAATGTATGTTACAATTGTGGCAAATCTGGTCACTTTATTGCTAACTGTCTCAAGCCGAAAAAGGACAATCAAGTCTCAACTGAAAGAAAGAAGAAAGTGTATGAGCATAAGAAGATATCTAAGGACGACAAGAAGCCTTACAGAAAGAAACATGAAGTACTCCTAGCTGAAGATAGCAAAGCCAAATGGGCAGATACTGACAGCGAAGAATCAGAACCAGAAAGTTCTTACAGTTCTAGTGAGGATGAAGAAGAAGTAAAATGTCTGATGGCTGATAACATAGAAGATCAATCAAACTATCAGCAGGTATTTGATTTCAGTTCAACTGATTTTACAAGAGAAGAACTCATATCAACTCTTCATGACATGGTCAGTGAGTATCAAAAGCTTGCCTTATCATTTGAAAAAATCAGAGCAAAGCAAGATGATCCCAAAGACAATAAGACAAAAACTGATGAATCAGTTGATATGTTGAGTCTGAAAAGGGAGATTGCTGAACTCAGAAATGAAAGAAGCAGGGATCAATTAATGATTCAAAAATTGTTGCTTGAAAATTCAAAGCACAATGAGCTTATTCAGGCTTGGAACAAATCATCTAAAGCTTTAACTAATATACAGAATTCTCAGAAATCAGTTGAAGATAAAAATGGTTTAAGATTCTGTAGTAAAGATGATTCGTCTTCCCAAGATACTCAACCAAAACTGAATATGAACAAAGGGAAATATATTCACTTTGTAAAATCAGTTATGGTACAAGAACAAGCAGAGTCGAGTAAACTGATTGTACAGCCATCTCAGAATATGAATAAAGGAAAGAGATGTGGGATTGGGTAAAATCCAAAAAGTAAGACTGACTCATGGAGTCAGCAACTAAAAACTCTTAGCAGAAAATATTCAAATGGCTACTCAAACTACTACAACAGTAAGCCAGTTCAGAAAAGATATCGGTTGAACAATCAGTTGAAAAAGGGCAAAATACATGTTGTATCATCCACACACCATACACCAAGCACAAACAGACAAGGAAGGATCATATGGAATACATCAACAGGACGGTCAGTTAGACTGATTCAAGTCTGGATACCTAAAGGACTAATCAACTTTGGACCCAAATAAAAAAAAAGGGTACCAAAATCTTATTTTGTGTTTAATCGCAGAAAATAGGTACAAGCATTGGATCAATATGGTATTTGGACAGTGGATGTTCACGACATATGACAGGAGATTCAAATTTATTATCTCAACTGGTCAAATACATTGGTCCAAACATCAGTTTTGGGGATAACTCCAAAGGTAAAACTGTGGGTAAGGGTAAGATTATCCATGGTAACTTCACCATTAATGATGTTTTATTAGTCGAGAATCTCAAGTATAATCTGATAAGTATTAGTCAGCTATGCGATAATGGATTTTCAGTTCAGTTTGACAAACACTCCTGTTCAGTCAAAAACTCAACTGAAGAGATTATTCTAACTGGCAAAAGGTGTGGAAACACTTACAAAGTCAGCTGGAATGATCAACCTTATACACCAGTATGCTTTATTGCATCTAAATCATCTCAAAACTGGTTGTGGCATAAAAGGTTAAATCATTTAAATTTTAAATCCCTTGCCTATCTGAGTAAGCATGAACTTGTAACTGGTTTGCCCAAAATAAATTTTTCAAAAGAAAAACTTTGCTCAGCATGTGAATATGGAAAACAAGTACGATCCTCTTTCAAAAACAAAGGCTGTAAATCTTCATCCCGATGCTTAGAATTATTGCACATGGATCTCTTTGGTCCAATACCAGTCATGAGCTTAGGGGGAATGAAATACACCTTGGTGGTCGTAGATGACTTCTCAAGATTTACTTGGGTTATATTTCTCAAATCCAAAGACCATACGACTGCACTACTGATTAAACTCTTCAAAAGACTTTTAAATGAAAAATCAGTTGGAATTGATCGAATCAGATCTGATCGAGGAACTGAATTCATCAATCAAACACTTTCAAACTTTTTAGAAAATACTGGAATCAAGCATGAGCTCTCAGCAGCAAGAACACCTCAGCAAAACGGTGTAGCTGAGAGAAGAAATCGGACTCTTAAAGAAGCTGCTAGAACAATGCTTGCTGATTCTGGTATTTCTCAAAGATTTTGGGCAGAAGCAGTAAACACTGCATGCTATACTCAGAACAGATCGATGATTAATAAGAACCACATGAAAACACCATATGAGATCTGGCATGGAAGAAAAAGCATAATCACTTACTTCAAAATATTTGGCTGTAAATGCTTCATTCATGATAATAGTAAAAATTATTTAAAGGCTTTTGATGCAAGATCTGCAGAAGGAATTTTCCTTGGATATTCATCAGTTAGCATAGCTTACAGAGTATTTAATAAGAAAACCTTAAATGTTGAAGAATCTGCACATGTTGATTTTGATGAAACGGCACTAATTGATAAGCCAACTGATCAAGTTGAGCTAGCTGATCAATTTACAGATATCAGTCTGGAAGATGATGACTCAGACGAAAGTCGTAATAATCAAAATATCCTTCATACATCTGAACCTGAGATATTGGATCAATCAGCTGAATTAGAATCAAATCTTGACAATCATTTAGTGGAGCAAACTAATGTGAATCAGTTAACAACTGAATTAGCTCCAACTGAAACTGAGAACATTCAGTTACCTAACGAAGAATTTGCTGACAGTGTAGCAACAAATGCTGAACTTAGATGGAAGAAATCACACCCTCCAGAACTGGTAATAGGTAACCCATCTGATCCAGTAAGAACAAGAAATCAGATGCTCAATCTATTTACTCATTCAGCTTTTGTATCTCAATTAGAACCAACAAAAACTGACGAAGCTCTTGCTGATCCAAATTGGATTAATGCAATGCAAGAAGAGCTAAATCATTTCGTTCATAACAATGTCTGAAACTTAGTTCCAAGACCAGCTTTTAAAACTGTTATAGGAACAAAATGGGTGTACAGAAACAAACTGAATGAAGATGGTCCAGTTGTGCGCAACAAAGCAAGGCTAGTGGCACAAGGATATAGACAAGAAGAAGGAATTGATTATGATGAAACATATGCACCAGTTGCAAGACTGGAGGCAATCAGAATATTTCTTGCCTATGCATCCTTCAAGAACTTTAAAGTCTATCAAATGGATGTGAAAAGTGCATTCCTAAATGGCCAATTGCAGGAAGAAGTTTGCGTTGAACAACCTCCAGGTTTTGTCGATCATAACTATCCTGATCATGTCTATTATTTGAACAAAGTGTTATATGGTCTCAAACAAGCTCCAAGAGCTTGGTATGAAACCCTTTCAAAATTCCTAACTGATCATAATTTTTCCGTTGGATCAGTTGATAAGACTTTGTTTAAATTTTCGAAAAATGATCATATCTTACTTGTTCAAATTTACGTTGATGACATTATTTTTGGGTCAACTAACCCCAAATTGTGCAAGAAATTTTCCAAGTTGATGCAGGATAAGTTCGAGATGAGCATGATGGGTGAGCTGACATTCTTTCTTGGTTTACAAGTGAAGCAACTGGATTCAGGAACATTTATCAGTCAAACCAAATATACCAAGGAATTGCTGAAGAAATTTGGCATGGAATCTTGTTCAGCAGCAAGCACTCCAATGAGCTCATCAGTTAAATTAGACACTGATCAAGGGGGAATATCAGTTGAGATGACACTATACAGAGGTTTAATAGGTTCATTATTGTACCTAACTGCTAGTCGCCCTGATATTATGTTTGCTGTATGCATATGTGCAAGATTTCAAGCTAATCCTAAGCAATCACACTTTTCTGCTGCCAAACGTATCTTGAAATATCTTAAAGGCACGGAAAATGTTGGATTATGGTACTCTAAAGACTCATATTTCAATTTAGTTGGCTATTCAGATGCAGATTATGCAGGATGCAAGCTTGATCGGAAAAGTACAAGTGGATCATGTCAGTTTCTTGGAGACAGACTGATCTCTTGGTTTAGTAAAAAGCAAACATCCATAGCAACTTCCACAACTGAAGCAGAATATCTTGCTGCTGGAAGCTGCTGTGCCCAATTACTTTGGATTCAGCAACAATTGAAAGATTATGGTGTTGATGCAAAGGAATCACCAATATTCTGTGACAACACCAGTACAATTGCTATTACATACAATCCAGTTCTTCACTCCAGGACTAAGCATATAGATGTCAGACATCATTTCATCAGAGATCATGCACTGAAGAAGAACATCAGATTAGAATACGTCTCAACGGAACAACAAGCAGCAGACATCTTCACAAAACCATTACCAGAGGCTAAGTTTTCTTATTTCCGAAATATTCTTGGTTTAATTGATCTATCTTAAGATATTATTAGTAATATAATTTCACTAACAAAATTAAGTGCAAAAAAAAAAAAAAAAAAAAAATAAGAACACAACAAATTGAAAATAATATTTCACTAAGAATACCAACGTTCCCAATGTACAGAAGAAATCATAGATCCAACTGTATCTAGCCATGTCCTAACCCAATCATTTAACTCATAAATTCGAACTCCGGCAAATGCCCTTGACTTTGAGATCTTATCAACAACATGCCACTCCTTCCATAGCATTGCTTCTAAAAGACATTTGTCTTCAACCAAATCATTAACATGCCTAACCTCAAAACGAGCAAGGTATTTCAGTGCTCTTGCCTCCTGAGCACGAGTAGGAATGACACCACTATCACTCACCATCTTCAGTTCATAAATCTTTTCCCAGGTTGTCAATACCTTTTGAAAAACATATCTTTCCATTTTTCTTTTGATCTCAGTTAAGCGAGGGGCTGACTGATCAGTCACATGAACGTGAGTGCTACTGCATGCATCAGAATCAGACATGTTGAAATACTTTTGAACTGATGTGGAATCACATTTTTATCACTATCATCTCATTTATAAGAAAAAGGTGTTGAAGAAGTTGAAGAATCACAAGTCAATTAAAGCTTCTCTCACATTTACCGAGGACATTTAAGATATCAGTTGATCATTGTCAACTGATAACAGTTTGAATTTTATTAGTTGTTTCATTATCAATTTATGAAAATAAGTTTTTTTTCAGTTCATTTGTTTACTTATCAAAACTGATGACTGTTAGCATTTCATTAGATCATATAACAAATAATTGTGTGAAGAAATAAAACAAAACGATGCAATAAATATTTTATTCATCCATAAATATTTGAAAGGATTACATTATCATAAGTTTCCTTCACACTAGCTATCCACATTTTCATCCAAACAGCTAGTGCTGAGGACGAAGTTTTGCAGAAACTTTGTGAAGAAGCAATGCTGTTAAGAGTCTCCAACTCCTTGCGCAGCATCAGCTCATAGAGATGACCTTCCTTGAAGGCATCCACCTCTGCAGAAATCTTTAAGTGCTCTCGCACTTCTCTCAGTTGGGCCATCCGCCTGAACGAAGTAACCCTTCCTGAGTTATACAGGAGCTCGAGCTCCAGTAATTCTTCCCAGTAGGGAAGACTAGCATAGAAAACTTTGTCTTCCATAGCAGCTTTCTGTGCTTCCAGCGAAAAAGGATCAACGTTTGAACTACTTGCTCCTGCCATCTTTGAGTATTTTCTGCTGATGCTTGTGACTAACTTCTCTACTCTTATTTATAGGCCAGGTCAAAGAAGATGAAAGGACACTCCTTTAAAAGACGATTAAAAGCCTTGGGATTTCCTTAATCAAGATTATTTTATTTAATGCATCTATTTAGGGGGAATGAAGGTTTAAGAAGTTAACTGAGAAGATAGTTGTTAGTGAATTCTCAACTGAAAGGAATCAGTTTTCCCTAACTGGTCGTTCAGTTGATTATTCAACTAATCTTCTCATCAAAGTTAAATAATTAAACCTATTATATTCCACATCAAATGACATGACTGTCTGCTAATTCATGATGAATTTCAGTTTATAACGTGTACACATTTTTAACCGCTCATTATTTTACACACAAAATTACAGTACACGTACACATATTTTTACTCAACATTTTACTGGACTGACACGTGTCCGAGAATTCAAACAGTCATAAACATTAGTACTATTTCCCGCTTCATCTCAGTTTTCCTTTACGAGAATTTTATCTTTCTAAAGAACTCTCACTTCTCCTAATTTTTATCTTGAGAAATATCAGAATTTCTAACACTTTCAAATGGCAAACCAGATTCCAGCACATCTTTTGAACGCCATGGCTATCAACTTCAACTCAATTATGACCATTACAGACGCTGATGTAAAGAAAGTATTTCAGCAGCTGGAATCAGCAGTCTTAAAACCCTTTCTGGGTCTCTACGCTCAGGAAATTTATCCCAAAGAGCTTCACGACTTCTATTCAACAGGATTCATCAATTCTGATGAAAACATTGCTGCTACCATCAATAACAAACTAATGATCATCTCTGAAGATTATTTTGGAAATCTGTTTTCACTGCCTTCGGATGGGCTAGCACAAATTTCTGAGATCCAGGCATCGGAAATCGAAGAGATGCAAACTTTACTCTCTGCAGATGGAAGGAAAATCAAAGTTTCCGATCCAAAGAAGGAGTTAAAGCACGAAGTGCAACTGCTGGCAGACATTGTAGCCAAAGTGCTTTTGGCGAAGGCTGGGTCGTTTGCTGCTCTGACTCTGGAAAAGTTTCAACTCATCACCGTAATCATGACTGGACGACGAATCAACTGGAAGCATCTTCTATTCACTATTTTGAAGAACATGTTCTCTTCTGCTAAGCAATCCAAAGGTTTTGCTGTCCAGCTCAGTTATCTGCTGAAAAAACAAGGGTTAATTGCTGATGATTCTGACAGATTAACAAGATTCAAGGTATTCAATGCTAAAAACATTCTACCATCCAAAACCAAATTAGATCTTTCCCCTGAGAAATTCATCAAGATCAAAAAGGAAATTGGGATGGAGCAAGCTGCTCCCAAATCAGTCAAAGTTGTCAAGAACTTGACAAAGAAGAAAGAGTCAAAACGCAAACTGACTCTCAGTGATTCTGATAGTCAGAAGACTCTACCTCTTCAAATTGTTAAGAAACCAAGGACAGTGAAGACCAAATCAATTGATCATGTTAAACCCACATCCACTGATCAGGAAATGGATACAGGAACTCAACAGCCAATCCAGGATGTTTTCTCAAAGGAAGTTTCAGTTGCATCCTTAACTGAGGATTAGTTACCGTTATCCTCATTACTGCCAAACATCACTGCATCCAGCAAATCATCAAAACTTCCAGGGGTCAAAGCACCACTGATTAGTATCTCACCTTACTCTTCTTTACCATTTTCCAGACCCACCGGAATAATACTCGAGAAAATATTGACGCAACTACATCAGGATTAACTATTCCACACATTTTAAGTGACTCTAAGGGCAAGAGTAAACTTCAAGAAGAACCCAGGCCCTCAAATGCAATTCAGACTCATATTGACCTTATCTGGCAAGAAGTCAATACATTTGCAGCAGAGAAGCACCAAGTTTTTGAGAAATGGGTCAATTTCAGAGTTAATGTTTTTGCTAAGGAACTGCGCAATAAATCAAAGTTGAAAAGATTTATTGATCTAGAACAATTAGTGCTCAAAACAGTTAAGGCCTCCTCTATTCAGCAAGCTTTGCAAAGGAATAAATATTTCTTTAACTTACATCGGGAACAAAAGTTGCAGCAAATAGTTGCTGAACTCAGGCAAAACTTTAATCCCCTTAGTCCAACTGCATTCAACGACAAAGTAGTATATGCTCAATTGGAAACAGATCTGATAACACTACAAGAAGAAATTAAAGACTGGGAAATGGGTCAAGAGCTGATCATCCCAGAGATGTCTCAAAAAATTGCTGAAGAAGCTCCAGCTGATCATTCAGTTGGAAACCCAGTCACGGATCTTGCTGATTCTTCATCTCAACCAAAAGGTATTTCATCAATTGCTCCATCTTCATCCGACACAGCACCTACAACTAATATTCCTAAGATGTATTCTGAGGCTGAGCTGAAATTGGGAAACATTGATGAAGTTATTCAGTCAGTTGTTCCGGAATTTTCCACAGTTGATCACTCTGCTGATCAAATCAATCCGGAGGTCACTATTGAATCTGTACAACCTGATCTATCTACTGATCCGGTTCACCCCACTAATGAGCCAGAAACTTTAATCAATCATCTTGAAGAGGCACCAACTTCAGTGCTTTTATCATCTGCTGAACAGAACCCTTCTTCATCACCTCAGGATTTAGATGAAATCACTGCTGATGATATTCCAGTTCAAGGAGAAATAACTGAAACTGATATTTCAGTTCAAAATGTTATTGAATCAGTCTCAACTGATCAAACATTGGACATTTTTGAGCACATCTCTAAAGAACAAGGAACATCTTATCAGTCTCCTCCTTCATCTTCTTCAGATGTTGCACTTATCTTGGAAGAAGTTCAGCACCTACAGAATAATATGGAGCAAATGATCTCTACCATCTCCAAAATTCAGAACACACAACTATCTCACACTCTAAAGCTGGACCATTCACATGCATCCAACTTAGAGAAAATGAATAAACTTCAAGCCAATATGGACTCTCTTATCCAAACTGTAACAGATATGAAGAAGGGACTCATCAACTCTTTCTCTACAAATCAGGATGTAAACAGTCAAAGAATTGGGCGACTGGAAACCTCTGTTTCAAAGAAGATAGAATTACTGCAGACTTCTTTCACCACTATGGCCACAAGTATCTCCTCAGATGTAAAACTTCTATCCATCGATGTTAGAAAGCTCTCAGACAGAATGGAGGTATTTGACAAAAAGGGGGAAAGCAGCTGAAGTAACTGATATCATTTGTCCCGTTATTTAATGATTCAGTTGTGCTGAAGAATTAGTTGAAGAATTAATCAGATTATTATTATCAACTGATATCATTTTCTCAGACTTTATATTATCTACAAGGAACCCAGCTATTCTATGATTCAGTTGCGTAATCTATTATCAACAAAGAGCTGAGTTAAATCTCTTGGTTTTGTCAAACACCATAAAGGGGGAAATTGTTGGAAACTAAATTCTGGAGTTTGACAAAAACATAAATCAATCGATTAAATCATCTAATACGCGAAAGCAAATTCGGCAGCTGATTCGGCAGCTGGACTTATCAACTGAAATCAGTTAACACAAACTGATCAGTTGAGAACTGATCAGTTAAAACATTCAGCCGAAAATATTAAAATCTCTCAACTGAAGATACCTCGGGAAAGATCATATCAGCAACTGAATATGGAAAGTCGCACCTCGATCACTACAACATAGAACAATGTGTTTCGGCTATTGCATTTAAGACGCCGTATCACAATCAATGAAGAGAACATTGCCCAAAGGAATATTGAAGAAGCAATCAACGGATACATAAATTCAAAGTTACCATTGAAAGACAAGTCTATAAATATGACAAAAGAGCAGTTGAAGAACAACAACGATCTATCAATTTCAAACTTGCTATTACTCTGTCAAAATCTCAGTTCACTCTTATTAGACTTATTCGTAGCAATCAAGGCTACAAGTTGAGCAAACTAGCACTCTGTAATATTGATAATTCAACAAGTGCTAAAGTTCAGTTACTTACAGAGATCATTTTATTATACTAAGAGTTTCAGTTTAGGCAATAGATAAGTCCTAACTAAAGTGGGTCTGTACAAGTGTTGTACTCGATCAAAGTCTTTTAGTGAATATCCTATCCTTGATATAGAAGGGGTGACGTAGGAGTTATTCAAATCTCCGAACATCCAGAAACATATTGTGTTGTTTTTACTGCAGCCTTTCATTTTTCAGTTAGATATTCTATCTTTCAATCAGTTTATTTTCCGCAACTGCTTATTCAGTTTAACTGATTGTTATTGACCGACGGGATATTTAGTTCAGTTTGTAATAAAACTGAACTATCTTTTTCAAAGAACTTTTATATTCATAGAAGTGTTTATTCAACCCCCCCTTCTAAACACTCCTTAGTCAATAACCGATCCTATCAGTAAGGCATCTTGCCATCCCATTCTGAAGTCCATCACAACAGCGGCAACATATCTTCTAAAGTCTGAATCGTACGCTCAGTTTGGCCATCAGTTTGAGGATGATAAGCAGTACTCATAGCCAAACGCGTACCAATCGCTTCCTGAAAACTACCCCAGAATTTAGAAGCAAATCTGGGATCACGATCAGATACAATCGAGACTGGCACACCATGCAGTCTCACAATGTTTTCAATGTATAAACGGGACATTCTCTTATAAGGATAAGTCCGTTCATACGGAATAAAATGCGCAGATTTCGAAAGCCGATCAATAATCACCCAAATAGCATCACAGACCATGGGCGAACGAGGTAAATGAGTCACAAAGTCCATAGCAATATGTTCCCAATTCCACTTCGGGATTTCAAGACTATGGAGCAATCCTCCAGGTTTCATTCTCTCGGCTTTCACTTGCTGACAGACAAGACATTTATAAATAAACTCAGCAGTATCCTTCTTCATACGTTTCCACCAGAATTGAGGTCTCAATGTCAAATACATCTTCCGACCTCCAGGGTGAATACTGTATTTACTACAATGTGCTTCTCGAAGAAGGGCAGATCTCAACTCAGAGTCGTCAGGAACTACCAGCCGACCATTAAGTCGTAAAGAACCATCAGAAGAAATCTGAAATCCAGACTGATGTCCTGCCGATACAAGTTCTTTCGACTTCTGAATCTGTGCATCGCTTCGTTGGACCTTTCGTATTTTCGATATCAAATTCGGCTCAATTTGCAATGCAGAGACAGTGACAGAATTCCAATTCGAGTGAAAAGTCCAGCCAGAAGTGCAAATATCCTCGTGTACTTTGGCGACATTGACAGAAGCTAAAACAGAATCATGAACTTTCCGAATAAGGGCATCCGCAGTAACGTTCACCGATCCAGGGTGATACTGAATCTCACAATCAAAATCCTTCAGGAGATCCATCCACCTGCGTTGCCACATATTCAAATCAGATTGAGAAAAGAGATATTTCAGACTCTTATGGTCCGAATAAATAACAAACTTTTCTCCGTACAAGTAATGGCGCCAAATCTTCAGAGAAAATACAATGGCGGCCAATTCGAGATCATGAACAGGATAACGTGTTTCATGAGATTTCAATTGACGAGACGCATAAGCAACCACTTTGCCATGTTGCATCAGAACACAGCCCAAACCTTTACCAGACGCATTTGTACACACCACAAATTCTCCAGTACCTGAAGGAATAGTAAGCACAGGTGTTGTGGTCAATCTCGTCTTCAATTCAAGAAAACTAGCTTCACATTCGTCTGACCAAATGAATCGCTGATTCTTCTGTGTCAGTTGAGTAATAAGTTTAGCTATCTTCGAAAATCCTTCAATAAAGCGACAATAATATCCAGCTAAACCCATGAAGCTACGGATCTCAGGAACATTCGTAGGTCTTGGCCAATTCAATACAGCTTCGACCTTCGTAGGATCAACATATATGCCATGTCTCGAAATGACGTGGCCCAGAAATACCACTTTGTCCATCCAGAATTCGCATTTGGACAATTTGGCATACAAATGACTAGTACGAAAAGTTTGAAGTACCAGTCTCAGATAATCAGCATGCTCCTTCTTCGATTTCGAATACACAAGAATATCATCAATAAATACAATAACGAATCGGTCCAGATAATCTCGAAAGACCCGATTCATTAAATCCATAAAAATAGCAGGAGCATTCGTAAGACCAAAAGGCATAACCAAGATGATGCGACCATAGGTGGCCAAGCTCCAAGGAAGGCATGGGATCCGTTGCAGTTACCGGATGTACCAATCACAAGGGGCCGATTAAAGAAGTTCAAGGAGGCCTTACAAGGATTCATGAGCAAGCATGAAGAGGTCGTGTTGCATGGAAGCAAGCGGGAGAGTCATAGAAACATTATACAAGTGGTTCAAGATGAAACTTCCAGCAACATTGGCGCCCGAGCGGCAACTTATTACCGCCCGAGCGCCATACATACTGTCCAAGGAGAAAAAACGGCAGAAGAGCCGCGCCCGAGCGGCATAATCTTACCGCCCGTGCGCGACCAGGGCAGAAGCTTGGCGCTCGAGCGACCGAAGTCTACCGCCCGAGCGCGCGCCAATTTCGAGAAATATTACATTCCTTAATTAGAGTCCTAGTTGGTTTGGTAACTAGATTTCTTTGTTATCTTTTTGATATAAGGATTATTTTGGACGGAAATAAAACAACAATAGAGATATATTATTGATTTGTTATCAACTTTGAGAATTTTCTCTCAACTTTTCAAAGCCAAGCTTTGTTAAATCAAAATCAAACTTATCAAAGTTTTTAACTTTGTGGCGTTTGTCGATCGTTGCTTGTGCGGATTGTCGTAGGCAAAGTTCTTCGAAGGTTCGCATAGTTTTCGATTGTTTATCCTCGTGTTTATTTGTTGCTAAACTCTTGCTAGTTTAGAGGTGAATACCACACAACACTTGAATCAAAAGATCGGGAAAACACACGCGTCTTGTTATTGTAATTGAATAGAGGGTGCGATTCACTTTTAATCGTGTTTGCTATTTATTCGTATCAAGATTCACATCATTTGGTATCAGAGCACATGTTTATTGAATTCAAGTGAATTATCTTGTTCTTAAATTGCATATCTGTATTATTTCTTCGTTTATTTTCAGATCTGTTTTGTTCTATCGTTCTTCGTAATTTTTCGTGAATCTGTGATTCTCGAAATTTGTTGGTGACTTTTTTTTGGGATTTTCGAGTAGTACTCAAGCCAAAAAAAAAAAAAAAAAAAAGAGTACAAAAAATTCCGAAAATTCACCATTAATTCTTTTTGATATCTTGTTCTATTTCCTTTAGAGAGTCATATTTAATTGTCTCTCACAGTCAAAAAAAAAATATATATATATATATTATATTCGAATTTCGTGTTTACACGGTCCAAGTGAGTCGGTTGCAATTGTTCACAAGTTGAAACTTGATTGTTTGATTTACTCAAAAATACAAAGCTTGAAGCTCTTGAGGGAACTCTCAAATTTGAGTGACATTACTTGACTGTGAGTGATATTTCTTTGGAGTGACTAGTGAGTATTTGATGTGAGCAAAAAAAAAAAATAATAATAAGAGAGGAGAGACGAGTGAATTTCTTTGGAGTGACCGTGAGCATTTGGGCGAGGATTATTTTATTTCTACTAACCTTTTCTTGCATGTACAACTTTGAAATTAAATGGAGAGGGAGGTAGGAGATAGTTCGAATTCGGGGTTGTCTAAGGCCCAAAGAGATGCGTTGTTTGTGGATCTTATTAAATTGATGACGACCCAAATGGAGTCGTTGCATGAGAGGTTGGGTAAACTTGAGGTTAGTGTTAGTGGGGGTAAACCTAAGCCTAAGGATTTGGGTAGAGATGATGAGGAGTATGATCTAGGAGGAGGCGATGAGAGTCAAAATGAGAATTGGGGTAGGAATGGAAGAGATAGAGGATTTGGGAGAGGAAGAAGAGAAGCTATGAGGGGTAGGTATGAGGAGACTAGGGAAGATGGTCACATGGGTAGTATTAAGATG
The DNA here is from genome assembly GCF_022965805.1 of Primulina eburnea. Lineage (NCBI taxonomy): Eukaryota > Viridiplantae > Streptophyta > Magnoliopsida > Lamiales > Gesneriaceae > Primulina > Primulina eburnea. Next base: position 25,932,336 of record NC_133107.1, on the reverse strand, counting down.
AAAATCCCTTCATTCCATGGGAAATCTGACCCGGAGGCGTACCTAGAATGGGAAAAGAGGGTAGAGTTCATATTTGAATGTCACCACTACTCCGAACAAAAGAAGGTGAGGTTGGCGATGGTTGAATTCTTAGACTATGCTCTCATTTGGTGGGATCAATTAGTGACCACTAAAAGAAAGTATAATGAGAGACCCATTGAATTTTGGGATGAGATGAAGAGTGTAATGAGGAAGAGGTTTGTGCCTAACCACTATTTTAGGGAGATGTTTAAGAGGTTACAAACTTTGAGGCAAGGGTTGAAGAGTGTTGAGGACTACTATAAGGAGATGGAAGTACTCATGATTAGGGCAAATACTGAGGAGGATAATGAAGCAACTATGGCTCGTTTTCTTTGTGGTTTGAACAGGGAGATTCAAGATCAAGTGGAGCTTCGGCACTACTTAGATCTAGACGAGATGGTGCAAATGGCCATTAAAGTGGAGCAACAACTCAAGAGGCGAGGAGTTGGCCGCACCAATCAAACCGGAGGTGCATCTTCATCTTGGCGACCAAATGAGGCCAAGCGAGATGATAGCAAAGTGGTGACCAAGCCTAAGTTTGAACCAAAGCAAGAGGCACCTAGACATGGAGTACAAGGTAAATCTGAAATTCCTACTACTCGTTCTAGAGATACAAAATGTTTTAGATGTCAAGGGTTGGGCCATATTGCTAGTGAGTGTCCTAATAAGAGAGTCATGTTTTTGAATGATTATGGTGAATATGAGGCTCAAAGTGAGGGGGATGGCGAGGGTAGTGATGATGATATGCCGGAGTTGGAGGATCCTGATGAGGGATATGGGGCGGTTGTAGGAGAAGCTCTAGTGACTAGGCGAATCATGAGTGCCCAAGTCAAAGATAAGGAGATTAACCAAAGGGAGAACTTGTTTCACACTAGATGTTTTGTGAGTGGTAAGGTGTGCAATGTAATCATAGATGGGGGAAGTTGCACCAATGTGGCTAGCATTGAGATGGTTGAGAAATTGGGATTGCCTACAATAAAACATCCTCAACCATATAAGCTTCAATGGTTGAACGATTGTGCGGAGGTGAGAGTGAATAGGCAAGTTCTAGTGTCCTTTTCAATTGGGAAGTATGTGGATGAGGTTTTGTGTGACATGGTACCTATGCATGCTTGTCATATATTGTTGGGTAGGCCATGGCAATTTGATAGGCGAGTGACTCACGATGGGTTCAAAAACAAGTACTCGTTTGTCTTGAAAAAAGAAACTGTTGTCTTACTTCCATTGTCCCCAAAGCAAGTATTGGAGGACCACTTGAAAAAAAGAAGAGAGAGGAGGCCGAAAAAAAGAGTGAATTAAAAAGTGAGATGGCCTCTGAAAATAAAATTGAAGTGGCTGAAAAAAGGAGAGTTGAAAAGAGTGATATAGCCATACAAACAAAAAAAGAGAGGAAAGAAATTGAGGGGAAAGAAAAAAAAGAGGAAAGAGGCCACAAAGAAATTATATATGGCCCAAAAAGGTGAGTTGAAACAATTGTTGAACACACATGAACCACTTGTGTTAATTCTTTACAAGGAGATTCTCCTTAACACAAGTGATATAGCCGGGTCCCTTCCGAGCATTATTGTTTCACTATTGTAGGAATTTGACGATGTATTTCCGGAGGAGCTACCTCAAGGCTTACCACCATTGAGGGGGATTGAACACCAAATTGATTTGGTGCCCGGGAGTGCCTTGCCAAACCGTCCAGCTTATAGGAGCAATCCGGAGGAGACTAAGGAGCTGCAACGACAGGTAAGTGAGCTATTAGATAAGGGGTTTGTGCGTGAGTCCATGTCACCTTGTGCGGTGCCCGTTTTATTAGTCCCTAAGAAAGATGGCTCATGGCGTATGTGTGTGGATTGTAGGGCAATCAATAACATAACCATTAAGTATAGGCATCCCATACCTAGACTAGATGATATGTTAGATGAATTGCATGGGTCTTGCATTTTTAGCAAAATTGATTTGAGAAGTGGGTATCACCAAATTAGGATGAGAGAAGGTGATGAGTGGAAAACTGCTTTCAAAACTAAATATGGGTTGTATGAATGGATGGTTATGCCTTTTGGCTTAACTAATGCACCTAGCACTTTTATGAGGTTAATGAATCATGTTTTGCGTGCACACATAGGAAAATTTGTTGTGGTCTATTTTGATGATATCCTAGTGTATAGCAAAAACTTAGAAGAGCATGTTAACCACTTGAAACTTGTGCTAATCACATTAAGGTCTGAAAATTTGTATGCTAACTTGAAGAAATGTGATTTTTGTACTAGCAAACTTGTCTTCCTTGGTTTCGTGGTAAGTTCACAGGGTATACAAGTTGATGAAGACAAGGTAAGTGCTATTCGGGATTGGCCAACGCCTACTAATGTTGGACAAGTCCGAAGTTTTCATGGTCTTGCAAGCTTCTATAGGAGGTTTGTAAAAGATTTTAGCACATTGGCGGCACCGATGACGGCGGTGATAAAGAAGAACGTTCCATTCCATTGGGGCGAGGAGCAAGAGAAGTCCTTTAATCTCATTAAGCAAAAATTGATTAATGCACCTTTACTTGTGTTACCTGATTTTGCTAATACTTTTGAAATTGAATGTGATGCATCAGGTGTAGGTATCGGTGGAGTGCTAATACAAGGAGGACGACCGGTGGCTTACTTCAGTGAAAAGCTCAATGGGGCAGCGCTTAACTATCCCACGTATGATAAGGAGTTCTACGCACTTGTGAGGACCCTAGAGACGTGGCAGCACTACTTGAGGCCTAAGGAATTTGTGATCCATACGGACCATGAATCTCTAAAGCACCTTAAGGGTCAACAAAAGCTGAACAAGCGGCATGCCAAGTGGGTGGCGTTCATAGAGGCGTTCCCCTACATCATCAAGTACAAACAAGGTAAGGAAAACATAGTGGCCGACGCACTATCCCGGAGGTATGTGCTTTTCTCTACTTTGGAATCTAAAATCTTGGGGTTTGAGCTTGTTAAAGAATTGTATGTGCTAGATGATGATTTTAAAGAAGTGTTTGAAACTTGTATGCATGGTCCACATGATAAATTCTATTTGCATAAGGGTTTCTTGTTTAGAGAGGATAGATTGTGCATTCCTAAGTCATCAATTCGTGAGTTACTTGTTAGGGAAGCACATGGGGGTGGCTTGATGGGACACTTTGGTGTGGCTAAAACTTTAAGTGCATTGCATGAACATTTTTATTGGCCACACATGAAACGTGATGTTGAGCGTATTTGTGAGAGGTGCGTAACTTGTAGACAAGCTAAGTCTAGGACACTACCACATGGGTTATATACACCACTTCCCGTCCCTAGTGAACCTTGGGTTGATATCTCGATGGACTTTGTTTTGGGGTTACCTAGGACAAAGAAGGGGAGGGACTCTATATTTGTTGTTGTGGATAGGTTTTCTAAAATGGCACACTTTATTGCTTGTCACAAGACTGATGATGCATCTAACATTGCGGACCTATTCTTTAGAGAAGTCATTAGGCTGCATGGCATGCCTAGGACCATTGTGTCGGACCGTGATGTTAAATTCCTAAGTTACTTTTGGAAAACACTATGGGCTAAACTTGGCACTAAATTACTGTTTTCTACGACCTGTCATCCTCAAACTGATGGTCAAACTGAGGTAGTTAATAGGACGTTAGGAACTTTATTACGTGCTATTCTCAAGAAGAACTTAAAGAATTGGGAGAATTGCTTGCCATTTGTTGAGTTTGCTTATAATCGTTGTGTGCATTCTACTACTAACTATTCGCCATTTGAAATTGTATACGGTTTTAATCCTTTGACTCCGTTGGATTTGATGTCTCTACCTGTGAGTGAAAGGTTAAGCATGGACGGCAAAAAAAAAGCCGAATTTGTTAGGGGATTGCATGAGAGGGTGAAAGACAATATTGAGAAAAGAAATGCCCAATATGCTAAGCAAGCTAACAAGGGGAAGAAGAAGGTGGTCTTTGAGAAAGGGGATTGGGTATGGTTACACTTGAGGAAGGAGAGGTTTCCGGAGAAGCGTCGCTCAAAGCTATTACCTAGGGGCGATGGACCATTCCATGTCCTTGAGAGGATCAATGATAATGCCTACAAACTCGACTTGCCAGGTGAGTATAATGTTAGTTCTACATTTAATGTTAGTGACTTGTCGTTGTTTGATGTAGGTGACGAGCGGGATTTGAGGACAAATCCTTTTCAAGAAGGGGAGGATGATGCGACCATAGGTGGCCAAGCTCCAAGGAAAGAATGGGATCCATTGCAGTTACCGGATAGACCAATCACAAGGGGCCGATTAAAGAAGTTCAAGGAGGCCTTACAAGGATTCATGAGCAAGCATGAAGAGGTCGTGTTGCATGGAAGCAAGCGGGAGAGTCATAGAAACATTATACAAGTGGTTCAAGATGAAACTTCCAGCAACATTGGCGCCCGAGCGGCAACTTATTACCGCCCGAGCGCCATACATACTGTCCAAGGAGAAAAAACGGCAGAAGAGCCGCGCCCGAGCGGCATAATCTTACCGCCCGAGCGCGACCAGGGCAGAAGCTTGGCGCTCGAGCGGCGAAGTCTACCGCCCAAGCGCGTGCCGATTTCGAGAAATATTACATTCCTTAATTAGAGTCCTAGTTGGTTTGGTAACTAGATTTCTTTGTTATCTTTTTGATATAAGGATTATTTTGGACGAAAATAAAACAACAATAGAGATTTATTATTGATTTTTTATCAACTTTGAGAATTTTCTCTCAACTTTTCAAAGCCAAGCTTTGTTAAATCAAAATCAAACTTATCAAAGTTTTTAACTTTGTGGCGTTTGTCGATCGTTGCTTGTGCGGATTGTCGTAGGCAAAGTTCTTCGAAGGTTCGCATAGTTTTTGATTTTTTATCCTCGTGTTTATTTGTTGCTAAACTCTTGCTAGTTTAGAGGTGAATATCACACAACACTTGAATCAAAAGATCGGGAAAACACACGCGTCTTGTTATTGTAATTGAATAGAGGGTGCGATTCACTTTTAATCGTGTTTGCTATTTATTCGTATCAAGATTCACATCACAAGAATTCATAATGGCCATACCTCGTACAAAAAGCAGTTTTGGGCACATCTTCGTCTCGAACTCGTACTTGATGATACCCAGAACGAAGATCAATCTTCGAGTAAACAGAAGTACCCTGAAGCTGATCAAATTCGCATCGTACCATCTTTCTTTCGAACAAATAAAACTGGAGCTCCCCAAGGTGATACACTCGGTCGAATATATCCCTTATCGAGAAGATCCTGTAATTGTTCTTTCAATTTTTTCAGTTCCAAAGGTGCCATGCGATAGGGAGCTTTAGATATAGGCGCAGTCCCCGGCACAAGATCAATACTAAACTCAACTTCTCGATGAGGAGGAAAATCAGGAATCTCATCGGGAAATACATCCGGGAATTCTTTCGCAACAGGAATCTCAGATAAAGAAGACTCCTTTTTCGAAATATCAATAGCGTAGATAAGATAACCCTCATCTCCGCTAGTCAACAATCGAGACATTTCCAAAGAGGATACCAATGGAATTTTGGCTTGGGAACCCTTGCCATAAAAATTCCACTTGGGTCCATCAATCGGTCGAAATCGAACCACTCCATGACAACAATCAACAGTAGCTCGATTTGTCGTCAAGACATCCATGCCAACAATACAATCAAAGTCGTGCATAGGGAGGACAATCAAATTCAGAAATACCACATTATCCTCATAGATCAGTACACAATTATGCACAACTTTCTCAGACAATATAATCTTCCCTGCTGGCGTGGCTATCGACAAAGTATCATACAACGGGGTACACTCAATATCGTGAGATGCAACAAATGCATGAGATATGAATGAATGAGATGCTCCTGTATCAAATAAAACACGTGCAGGATAATCGCAAAGCATGCAAATACCTGCAATCACGCCTCCAGGAGCTTCTCTCGCCTGATCCTCAGTCATGGCATACACTCTCACTTGAGGAGGAGCATGGGCACTCTGACCACCCGGTCCTCGATATCGTGGGACACTCGACTACTGAAAAGATGGAACAGGAACAGCAGGTCTCATCATACTAGGGCCACCTCTAAATCCTGGCTGGGGTTGAGCAGAAGTCATACCCCTGTTCGGACATACTCGAGAGAAATGGCCTTCCTGCCCACATTGATAACAAGTACCAAACATACCTCGACACTGCTCGATAGTATGTTTACCCCCACAATGGCTACAATAAGGAGCAATCACATGACTCCCTCGCTGTGATCCACTCGAACTCGAAGAAGACGAAGAAGCAGAGCCAGTCTTCTTGAACTTCTTACCCCTCGGTCGCAAAGTAGGCTGCTGAGCTGACACCGATGGTGGAGGAGTATACTGTGGACCTCCCCACCTAAGTCCAGCCTCGGCTGCCTTAGCTCGTTTAACTGCCTCTGCGTAGCTGGTAGGTAATCCAGAAACAACATATGTATATAAAACAGGATGTAAACCATTTACAAACCTTTTATATTTTGCCCTCGCATTCCCAGCTACGTGAGGTGCATACTTCAGCAAAGTAGAAAATTTCAAAGCATACTCTGCAACAATCATCGTTCCCTGCTGCAGATTATTGAATTCATTTTCCTGAGCAATATAATACGAAGGAGGAGAATACTGCTCCAGAAATTGGGCCTTGAAGACATCCCAGGTGACTTCAGTCCCGTCCTCTTTCAGTCCAATCTCAGCGGCTTCCCACCAAGATTTAGCTCGGTCTTTCAGCTGATACAAAGCAAGTTTCAGTCTCCGAGCCTTGGAATACTCAACAATATTAAACAAGTGCTCGATATCCTTTTGCCATGCCTCGGCTCTTTCAGCACTCTCAGTGCCAAAGAACCTCGGTGGTTTCAGATCCTGGAATCGAGTCATCACAACATCCATGGACAACCCTTCAAATTGCCCAACAATCCTCGCAGTTTCATTTGTGTGATCCATCTACAAATCAAAAGATGAATATCACAATTTCATATCAATTTCATAATCTCATCATCTCATATCATCAATCTCATCAGATACTTACTCAAATCAAATCACATAAGAGCAAGTAATACAAATAAGTCAAACACATACACACAATTCATTTGTGCCTATTCAAGTGTACACAAGACTCAATCGAGCATTCCCAGCTAGGCTCTGATACCATACTGTGTGGGGCCCTTAGCTCCTAATCGTTATTACAATGCAATCTGATTAGGGTTAATTAATCACAGCGGAAAACGAGTTTAAATTTTCTTTACAATGAGCCCAAGTCATTTTATTTTAATACTAAAAATAGTATCTCATCTCACGTCATAATCATGCCCACACGTAATCACAACCAATCACATACAAACATCTCATATCCTCGGGACATGCCCTGGTATATAGATACATATACATATATACTGAGAACAAGACATAAACATAAACCTCAGCCCAAGCTGTGGCTCCCACCAGAAGTACCCTCTCCGGTCTCCTGATATCCTGGAGTACCTGCCATTGTCCACACACAAAGACAACAACAGCCCCTCTAAGGGGTGAGCAAAGCTCCGTATGGAACAACCAATCATATATACCACAGATATCTAAACAATGATATATGGTATGCAATGCATGTATGTCGTGGAGGTATCAGGTCAAATGCCTATCCACTGAGCACATGTCAGAATCAATCGAATCGCTATCAAATAAAATCAATGCTCGAGCTGGCACACCGGCCGATATGGGAATACACGTATGATAGCGTCGACGAAGCGCCATCAATCCCACATTTCATATCCAATCATATGGGGTCACAATTGTCTATGCTTTACGGGTCATATAATACCGGCATAGCGATTGTGTTCACAAACCCCGGAATCCAATCAAATCATATCAAGGTATCCAAGGATCATAGCTCAACATGCATGTCATGTATCGATGTATGCATAAAATGATGTGTGTTAACAAAACGTTCATTTCATACATCGATATTCAAATCTCAATGTCATGTATGCCACATAAAATCAACAAATAGGCATATAGACACGTATTCCAATCCAATAAATTCAATCATATAACATATAATACAGATACCTGTCGTATGTTACCCGGTCGCAACATACCTCAATTCTTCGTTTTCAGTTGATGTAGCCTGAAGATATCGATATAATACTTTATCTACATCAATAACATACTCATTCCAATTAATAACATATTCCCAAAATCGTTAATATGAGTTTCAAATATCATTTGAAACTTCAATAATTCATATAAAATTCAAATCATATCATAATTCCACCCCGACTTCGAATATGAGTTTCTTGTCGGTCATTCTACTACATATCAGAAATTCAACTTCAAATACATGATATTCCAGCACTTTGATATTTAAAGCTGCTGGAACCAGAAGAAAATTACCTCAGTCAGAAGTCCTCGACGCGACGATCACAAATATATAATTTGTTTCGCGTTTAGACAGCGTTTCTAAGTCAATTCGGGCGAAAGAAAATCGAAATCTCTCGGTTGTTCTCGAAATTATTACAATCAACTGACGGAGGAAAGAAAAGAAGAATTTAAGCTTATCCCACCGCCTCTCGCGCTCGGGCGGTAGAATTCTCGCGCCCGAGCGCGAGACGTTCTGCCCCCGAGAAATATTTGTGCCACGCTCGAGCGGTCGAAATTTACCGCTCGGGCGCGGGGTGTTTTGCCCGAACACTTATATTTTCTACCTTGGCGCTCGGGCGGTCATTTTCTACCGCCCGGGCGCCACATGTTCTGTACAAATTTTAAGTTTGTACTAAATTGCCGTCCGGCCTCTCCAATCGAGCTCTTACAACATCAATTCATATTCAATATTCATTTTCTCAATTTCATTGTCATAATCTACATCAAATACATAATCACATGACAATTTCATTAATTATCGATAATCACCACAAGATTTACGATAATACGATACACGGTCCTTACAAAATCCTTGAAGCTTGCTTCGATTTTTTCCTCTTAAATTGTGTGTGTTGTGTCGTGTATTGGAGTGATAAGAAATTCTGAATTGTGTTGCTAGTGGTGGAGGCGTGGGTTATATGAATTTGGGGTGGGGTTTTGTGCTTAAATAATAAATAAAATACTAACCAAACACTAATTGCTAGCTTAAGCCCATTAACCAAATGAATTAGGCCCAATTAGCCCATTACTGTTTAATTAAAATATTAAAATTTATTTTGTTTAACAAAGTTAGTGAATTTATTAGCCGGGTTGTCAAAACGTTCGCGTTTTTTTTGTTGCAAAAACAAACACCAATAAAATTTACGTCCCGGCGTATAAAATCACCTCAAAACCCCTTATTTTCAAAAATATGAAAAACCATCAACCATATTTTAAACAATTAAAATAATTGTTTAATAAAAACATTTTACGTTTTTCAGCCACCGGTCTCCGTTCTTCGATCGCAACTTGAATAATATTTAAAAATACATTTTAATGCAACCATGTAGAAAAATATATTTTAAACATGTAAATATGGACAACATAATTAATTCATGCAATTAAAACATTTAATTAAAATAAAAGAGAATTTAATAATCGTATGCATGTGGTTCGCGTGGAACTTTAAATTTTCGGGGCGTTACATTGACGTAAGTGCGTATATGTCGCATCCCGATCTTGTCATTTTCCTCGAAATTCGCATAAAACTGCCAAACCAACTTGGGGTAGTAGGTGCTGGTGATTTCCAGGAGAGGTCCCCAACTGAATTTATCAAATTCCGCCCTAAGTGGCACCTCGTGATCGATCCGTGGATGAATTGAACGTTCAACGATCACGGAGTTGTCATTAAGCGCCGAGTACCACTCAAACTTTTCTCGGATGGTAAAGCGAGAGACATCAAATGCTAACCTTGCGGAACCAGAAGAGGAGAAGGCACCGCCTCGTGCGTGCTTACTAGTCCGCTTGCTAGAAGTATTCCCAACCGATTTAATCGGTCATGTTTTTGGCGCCGTTGCCGCGGACTAGGTCAAGTTATAGTAACTGGACGATGCGTCCAAGTATCGATCCCACAAAGACTATTATTTAAGTACGAAGTTTTAAATTATTCAATTTAATCTAGGCAAACAAGAACAAGTGATTGGAGATAATTTAAACTAATTGAATTAAATTAGGTTATGATAAATTAATAACTAAGATAAAATTTGCATAACATGTTGGAACTTGGAGGTTTTCAATTTTAATAAAATGACCGGGAACACACAACAATATCAAACTTTGATTATTGCCATGTATTGGTATTATTCAACTACGAATTATTCAACGTCACAATGTAATTCCCTAATTTAACTATAAATCTATTTCTAGACTTTATAATCTTATTTTCATTTAACATTCCAATTATTTCTAATTGAATTTAATTAAACAAAAAAGCATTAATCAATGATTGAATCACAGCTTTCGTCTAAAATTGTACATTGAAACCGAATACTATTTCTAGTCGATTTAACCGTGTGTTGATTAATATTTTGAAGCTAAATTCAACATATTCTGTCTCGAGTTAAGATCAAACAACAAATATGCAAATAATTGGCCAAACTAAATGCAAGAAATTTATTCAAACATTAATCAATAACATAAAATAAATTCATAAATCAATTAATCCAATAAATGAACAAGATCAATAGTTTGACCCTATCGTGGTCCCGATCACAAGAAAAACTACTCCATAAATTCAAAACTAGAAGAATTTCTAATATTCGAATTCATGAATAAAAAATACGAAAATATAAGAGGAGAAAATCTCAGCGATGATGCGTGAATCTTGCTTGTGAAGTGCGTCTCCCTCTCCTTTTCTCCAAGCTCTAGCCGCCGCCTTCAAAAGTTCAAAGTGTCAAAAGTCCCCCTCTTTTAGGTTTTCCTCCTCTTTTACATCTCCTTCCAAAAAGCCCACCAACCATGTTATTTTCGAGCCATAATTAATATCTTCCCAAAATCTTCTCCAAATCTGATGTTGATATTAAGGGCACGGACCCCGTGTATACCTCAGGGTTAGGGTCCGTGTAGGCACTGTGATTCTCATTCTCGGAAGATAATTGACACGGACCCCGGGTACAGGTCCGAAGTGCGGTCCGTGTACACTTTGAAGTTTTCTTCTTTGTGCTTCTATGACGTGGACCCTTACACGGGGTGCGTGTAGGGGTCTGGATACGCTCTTTGTGCTATTTCCTATTTTTCCGGGTGTTTGACATGACATTACGAAGCTTGACTTTCTTTCCCATTCGTTGGATTTTATAATCTTTTGGTCAAACCTGCAAATAACAATAGTAAAACGAATTAAGCGCAAAACTCGGAATAAAAACGTTAGATAAGCACGAAAACGACAAAATAAAGTCCCTAAAATGCTACGGAATTCGTGCTTATCAAGGAGTAACAAATAATACATATAAATTTTGCAGGTGCTATCTTTATTGCCACTAGACATCGAAGTAAAATGGAAATACGATCGCAGGTGCTATCTTTATTGCCAAATCTCATAACACCCTTCATAGATGTTATCTTATAAACACTTGATCACCTGCTGAAAACTCAAGATCTCGTCTTCTTTTGTCCGCGTAGCTCTTTTGTCAATGCTGAGAAGTTTTCATTCTTTCTTGGATCTTGGCGACCATTTTTGCGGTGTGTTGAATTCTTTCGGGCCCTAATGTAGCTCTTTCTCCTACCTCGTCCCAATTGGGCGATCTACATGTACTTCCGTAGAGTGCCTCGTATGGAGCCATTCCTATAGATGACTGATAACTATTATTGTATGTGAACCACTAAAGGTAACTTTTATTCCCAACTCCCTTGGAAATCGATCACGCATGCTCGGAGTAGATCCTCTAATATTTGTATGACTCTCACTGAGTGACCGTCGGTCTGAGGATGACATGCGCTGCTGAATAGTAGTTTTGTCCCAAAAGCTGCATGCAGAATCTTAAAAAATGATGAAGTGAATCTTGTGTCTCGGTCCAACACTATAGACACTGGGATCCCATCCAGTTTAACTATCTCTCGAATGTATAGCTCTGCATACTGTGTCATAGAAAAAGTATTCTTCACTGGTAGGAAATGTGCGGACTTAGTAAGACGGTCCACTATTACCCAAATGGCATTGAGTCCTTTCACTGTCTTTGGCAATCCTACCACGAAATCCAAAGTAATGTTCTCTCACTTCCACTCGGGAATGGGTAGTGGTCGAAGCATTCCCGCTGGTCTTTGATGCTCTGCCTTTACTTGTTGACATGTCAAGCATTTGGATACGAAGCACATAATGTCGCGTTTCATTCTCGGTCACCAATATAGAAGTTGCAAGTCCTTGTACATCTTGGTACTTCCGGCATGAACAGAATAAGGGGTACTGTGAGCTTCCGTCATAATTTCAACTCTAAGTGAATCACCACTAGGAACCCATAGTCGACCTTGATACTTAACAATGCCATCCTCGACTGAATATAACATGCTGCCCTTTGATTCATCTCGCAGTATCCATTTCTGCAGTTGCTCCTCAGTAGACTGTCTGGCTAGAATTCTATCTCGTAAAGTAGAATACACTGTCAATGTGGCAAGGTTAGGGGCCTCTCCCCTAGCATAAACTTCAATAGCGAAGCGCTGAATTTCCACTTGTAAGGGTTTCTGTACTGATAAGTGGGCCAAGACTGTCCCATTTCTACTCAAACAATCCACAACTACATTAGCCTTGTCGAGATGGTAGCTAATGTCACAATCAAAGTCCTTAACAAGCTCTAGCCACCGTCTTTGTCTCATATTCAAGTCCTTTTGGGTGAAGAAATATTTAAAACTTTTATGATCCGTAAAAATCTTGCATTTCTCACCATACAAGTAGTGCCTCCAAATTTTTTATGCAAATATAACTAAGGCAAGCTCAAGATCATGCGTCAGATAAATCTTTCAGTTGTCTAGACGCATACGCTATGACTCGGTCATTTTGCATGAGGACAGTGCCCAATCCAAGTTTTGAAGCATCAGTAAATACCACATATTCCACTTGCTCTGTCGGCATAGCTAAAACTGGCGCTGTAGTGATTGCTTGCTTCAACTGGTCAATGCTTTTTTGACACTCCGGTCCCCATACAAATTTTGCATTCTTCTTCGTCAATGACGTGAAAGGTACTACAATGGATGAAAAACCCTTGGTGAACTTACGATAATAGCCAGCTAAACCCAAGAAACTGCGGATTTCCGTCACACTTTTAGGCACTGGTGTAAGGCCTGAGATTTTATCATTATAAATCGAGATTAATTAATTGACGAATTGATGTGATTATGGAAGAAAACGCCCCGAGGGAGACATGAAAAGGCATGGATTATGTGTGAGGACAGAAGACCTCATGCATATGCGCGGAGAAGAGGCGCGTATATGAGCAAGCAGCCAATGCCGAGGCAGAAGACCTCGCGCATATGCGTGAGAAGAGGCGTGCAAATGCGCGAGCAGGAGAATTTTCTATGCGCCAGTGTTGGACGCGCATATGCGCGAGACGTGCTGAATGAAAAATGAGCCACATGTCTTGCCATGGATAACACCATGTAAACCAATTCCATTTCATTCAAATTTTAGGGAAGAAAACCGAGAAAAGCTCCATGGAAATCTTCAAGCTTTGCATATTTTACAAAATTTGAATGTGCAAAATCCTGCCGTCCGATTTTCAATCCGAGTTTATTTCGTGCTTTTCTCGTCAAGAGCTTCAAAGGGATGTAAGGTTATTTAATTTTCTGTATGATTTGAAAGTTTGATATTGGAGGAATCATGATATGATTGCTATTATGTGCTCTTGAGATTATGGTAAGCGTATAATCGAAACCGGATCGAAGAATGGACACCATATGCAATTGTTAGCATTTTCTAGCTTATGTTTGATTGAGACTATGCAGATTTTGAGAATTTTATCTTGTATTTTTATTGGTTATGAGTTGTGATTGGTATTTTTGATATTGAGCTGTCAGGGTATCTCGAGATTGTGCCGTTATGCCGTCAAAAGTTAACTAGAGTGAGTATTGATCAATCGAGTTGTACTTTGAGTTGTATGTAATATTGTACTTCTCGAATGTCATTCCAGATTGGTATTGAAGGCTTCGAACTCGAGAATTCAACTTTGAAACCGGTAGAAGAACGAGCCAAAGCCAAACCCCGAGAAAAGAAAGGTATAAATTGATGTTAAACTGGGATAGATAACTTGAGTAAGATATAACTTGAGTTTCCTAAAACCACATACTTACTTGTTATTGTTTTGATATATATTCGAATTCCTTAAATGTATGTACTTGTTCTATTGAGTTATAGAAAAGTATGGAATAAGAGATAGGTATCGTTAAAGAGTCTTTGGCAGAGGTGCCAAGTCACTGGACGTTTGGTTTATATCGATCAGCTTAGGAGAAGATCGACTCCTATTGTAGATACTCGATATAGTGTACCGAAGTTCAGGAATAAGAACGTACCACCATCTAGAAGGGGAGAGTAGATGGAAGACTTGTTAGGTTCTTATTCAAACCGGGATCCCTAGATAAGAGTCGAGTCAAGATTAAGAATTAAAGAGTTTGATTTAAAGTTTTGTATCGATTTATGTTTCTCAGATTATGATACATGCTATTTGATAAATGTTTTATGCTTTTGTATATGCCTATATGAAATGCATGTATACATTGTTTATACTGGGAAATATATTTCTCACCGGAGTTATCCGGCTGTTGTTGTGTTTGTATGTGTGCATGAAAACAGGTGGGACAAGATCATGGTCGAGAAGAAGATGAAAGATCGATATTAGAGTGGTGATCCGGGCTTAGATGTAGAACTGGTTGTTCAACACTGATATGTGATTGATAAACACTAGTTTGTTATGATTTTATTTTGAACAAGTGGTGTATCTTGGATCATGTTGTAGATATTAAACTTGATCTTGTAAATTAAATAAGATGGAACATTACTTGTTGTAGCATTTTGTACACTTGTTTATGAGGTGTTCAACTTTTAAAAAAAAAAATTCGACCTAGCTTATTTAATTTATCCATTTAATCCCAATGATGATTTAAGAAAATGAGTTAGCGTCTGGGTCCCTACAACTGGCAACTGCTTGACTGACTCGACCTTAGAAAGGTCGACCTCTACTCCCTCTTTTGACACGATGTGGCCTAAGAATGCCACCTCCTCTAGCCAAAACTCGCTCTTGTTAAACTTTGCATATAATTTCTGATCTCTTAAAATTTGCAAGATCGTCCTCAAATGCTGATCATACTCCTCACAACTCTTACTCTTAGAATCGATCAAGATATCATCGATGAAACCAATAATGAACTGATCGATATACGTCTGAAATACGCGATTCATGAGATCCATGAATATTGCTGTGCGTTAATCAGCCCAAACGGCATCACTAAAAATGTAACA
This sequence comes from Primulina eburnea, assembly GCF_022965805.1. Lineage (NCBI taxonomy): Eukaryota > Viridiplantae > Streptophyta > Magnoliopsida > Lamiales > Gesneriaceae > Primulina > Primulina eburnea. Next base: position 25,916,869 of record NC_133107.1, on the reverse strand, counting down.
TCTACTACTTAAAATACTGCTAGAAATATTTTTTTTTTACAAGATCATTTTCGAAAATTCATAAATTATATGGTGTGCGGAAAATATATGGTCCTCGGGTTCACATGCGCACATCCAGCATCGCCTAATCAGACTTCGGCACCTCTAGCCTCCTCATCAATATGCTCACCTGCATCATTCACACCTAGTAAGTCTAAAGAATCAACATATCTGTAACGTTTATAGCAAGTACATATACATAACATACAATAGTGAAAAGTACCGTACTAAAACTACATTTCATGAACTTGAAAGGAAACATGAACTTAAACATTTCCTATCATAGCATAGTGTGTCAAAAACAGCTCATCATATCATCATACAGTTATTCATTTTCCTCAACCAAATTCAGTTCGTTAGTTTTGAATCTCATATCAGCTCTATTCGATGGATCCATCTACATAGAACCGTGGTACCCGACGACGGGGACATAAGAGACTGTATTACCCATCCACTGAGTCTTGGCCTTACAGTTCGTTAAGCTTCCCTGCGGGACTCTGATGCTCTGCCTTAACTTGCTGGCATGTCAAACACTCGGACACAAAACACAAGATGTCTCGTTTCATGCCCGGCCACCAATACTGTGTCAACAGATCCTAATACATCTTCGTACCTCCAAGATGAATGGAGTACGGGGTATTGTGAACTTCCTTCATAACAACCTCTCTCAGTGAATCGCCAGTAGGAACCCATAGTCGATCTCGATATCAAACTATGCCATCCTCCTCGGTATACAGCTTCCGGCCTTTAGATTCGTCTCTCAGTCTCCATTTTTGTAACTATTCATCAGAAGACTGATCATCATGGATTACATCACTCAGAGTGGATTGTACTGTCATAGTAACAAGATTACGAGCCTTGCTCCAAGCTTACATAACAAGCTCGAACCGATGAATCTCTACTTGCAATGGTTTTTGAACTATCAACTGAGTGATAATAGTTGTCTTTCTACTCAAAGAGTTTGCAACCACATTAGCCTTCCGCGGATGGTAGCTAATATCGCAGTTGTAGTCCTTCACCAATTCTAACCATCTTCATTGCCTCATATTCATCTCTTTTTGGGTGAAGAAGTACTTCAAGCTCATATGATCAGTGAAAAATTTCACTTCTCCCCATATACGTAATGTCTCCAAATCTTTAATGAAAATATTACTGCTGCAAGCTCGAGGTCATGAGTCGGGTAATTTTTCTCATGAACCTTCAAATGTCTAGACGTATATGCTATCGCTCGATCATTCTGCATCAGGACTACGCCTAAACCAAGCTTCGAAGTGTCCTTATAAAGAAAATACTCTCCTTAACCTAATGACATCGATAGAACTAGTGCTGAAGTCAAATCTTGCTTCAGCTTTTCAAAACTTTCTTGGCGGTCGGATTCCCAAATAAACTTTGCACTTCTTTGACAAGGCGGTCAAGGGTATCACAACAGATGAGAAAATCTGAATGAACTTTCGGTAGTAGCCAGCTAGTCCCAAGAAGCTACGGATCTCAGTTACACTCTTAGGTACTGGCCATCTTTAATTGCCTCGACCATACTGGGATCGACCTCGACTCCATCTCTAGAAATTATGTGACTTAAGAACGCCACTCTCTCGAGCAAAACTCGCACTTTCTGAACTTGGTGAGTAATTTTCTATCTTAAAATAATTGTAGAGTCGTTCTCGAGTGCTGGTTGTGCTCTTCTTTGCTCCTCAAATAAATCAGAATATCATCTATGAAGATTATGATAAACTGATCCAGATATGGCTGAAATATGCGATTCATAAGATCCATGAAGATCGCTGGCGCATTGGTCAACTTGATTGGCATCACCATAAACTATAGTACCCATATCGAGTCCTAAAAATCGTTTTGTGAACATCAGACTCCTTCACCTTCAGCTGATGGTATCCCAAACGTAGATCTATCTTCGATAAAATCGAAGCTCCTTGCAATTGATCAAATAAATCCTAAATTCTAGGTAAAGGATACTTATTCTTTATGATGACTCTGTTCAGCTGTTTATAATCAATGCACAGTCGCATACTATCATCTTTTTTCTTCACAAATAATACCAATACATCCCACGAAAAACAACTCGGGCGAATAAAACATTTGTCTAGCAACTCTTGAATTTTATCTTTTGGTTCTTTCATCTCGGCGGATGGTAGACGATAAGGTGCCTGGGAAATTGGCACCGTACCCGGCATTAGGCTTGCTTAACGGACAGTTCGAGCCGGAACCGACTGAAATCGGTCCATTAAGCCCTGAATAGAATCCGGTATTGAAGAACCGGACCCGAAACCATGTACAATCCGTTGTGTAATGCCCAAGAATTATAGAATTGAAAAACCAAGATTATTAATCTTCATTAACGTGAGACTCGGAAGATATGAGAATGCATGACATGCAATGAGGGAAGAAAAGACATGAGAAAATAAGAGTTTTTATTTGAGACAAGACCGCACCCGCGCTCAGGAAAGTACCGCACCCGCGGTGAATGTCCAGTAGGGTACCTATTTTTGACATTTCGATACCGCACCCGCGGTAAGAACAAGACCGCACCCGCGGTGGTTTTACCGCACCCGCGGTCTTGTATGTAGCGCACCCGCGGTCGAAGATTTTAGAAAAATGATAAAGCTGCCGAAGCATGAGCGCACCCGCGCTGCTGAACACACCGCACCCGCGGTCATGCGTGTAGCTTGAAAAATGATGCCACGTTTTATGATGTGCATGCAGTATATATATAGTTGAATGGCACGTTTTATTCCTCAGAAAACTCAGAATAAGGTCAAAGTGTTGGAGAAGATTTCCTTACGCCTTTTAGATTTCGATTGTGAAAGATCCGTCCATCAGAATTCAAATCCGAACGCAGCATCGTGTTCCTCTTGACTCAAGCTACACAAGGACGTAAGTTTTGTTACGTTTTGAGATGTTTTGAAAATATGATGTTGCTAGAATCGAATATGATTCAGATATGGTGTTTCTACTACCGTAGACATTGTAGAATTGAAGGCAGATTAAAGAAAAGACTGTTTCTGTAATTGTTATGATTTTTTAAAAGATATGGACGGAGATTCGATATCAGATTGTGTTATCGTTGAGATTATGAGTTATATCAGTATTGATTATGAGTTCTAGTATTATATCTGTGATGTTGAGACTGACGGGGTTATTCAGATTGTATTGTTATGGCGTCGAAACATCAGCAGACTGATATCTGATCAGAGTTGATATTGATTGAGATTGCATTGTTTTGTCATTGATATTGATATGTTGTCAAGACATCAGTTGAGTTAGATTGATTAGATTCAGATATGATTTTGATTATATTGTGATGTCGATGATATGAATTAGATTGTATCTTGTTCAGATATTGATCAGATTATGTACTGATTTGATTGTTGATCAGAACAGATTGTATATTGAGTTATTCACTGATACAGCGTATTCGATATTGTCATTTTAGATTTGATATGCACAGATGGGAATACCAGACTTCGTCTTCGTCAGACCAGGAAGACAAAGGTATAATTCATGTGATATTCGGGAAGATACAACTCAATTGAGATCCATTTGAGTTTCCCAACAAAATCACATACTAGAATTATTGTTGTTTATTTTATGATATGATTATGATATGTTTATAGATGATATATTCATATCTTTTGAGATGATTATGCTTTGTTTACAGATTGTTATTCATTGCATTTAAGATAGGGAGTCTTGACAGAACAGTCAAACTTCTAGACGTTCGGTGATATCGCAGTTTAGGGGAAGATCACCTCTCCTATTGTAGATGCCGATACAGATCAGGCCGAAGTCTAGGAATAAGACGTACAGTCACCCCGATTGGGAGGGTAGGTGATAGATCGTCTTATTCACATCGGGATCCCTAGAGTTATAGTTGAGTCGAGTCTAGATATGATTTGACTAGAACTGCATGCGTTTATGGATGTGGTTTCATAGACTATGAAACCCATTTTTATTGCTTTCAGTCATCATAGCATGTTTTTATAATTTGATTTGAGTAGCATGTTTAACTGATTTGAATTGCATGCTTATTTGGAGTTGATTTCACAGATTATGAAATCTATTGTTTTTAAGTTTATTCATGATAGAATATTTCATGATTTACTTTATGTATATGCATGTTTACCATGTTTTATACTGGGATTTATTCTCACCGGAGTATCCGGCTGTTGTCTTGTTTTGTATGTGACAACAGGTGGGACAAGATCGGGGTCAGAAGATGATGAGAGAAGACGAGTTTAGCGTTGTGATTCCGGACTTATTGTAGACTTGGTTTAATACTTGAAATTTAGTAATTGAACCCTAGATTAGTTTGAGTGAATAATGTACATTATTGTACTTTTATACTGAAATGTAGTTGATACTGAGATGTATGCTATTTAGATTCCATTACCTTCCGCATTTTAAAAGAAAAATTTTTAGACCCTGTTTTATCTTAATTGATAATTAAATCCCAAAGAAGATTAAGAAAAAGATCAGCGTCCGGGTCCCCACAACAGTGGTATCAGAGCGATAGATCCTTTAGATTGAGATAGTCAGAACTGATAGATCCTTTAGACTGAGATAGATTGAGATAGAAGAGAATGAGCGGGGTAGATTGAATTTTCTTTCCTTGCATGTGATTGCTAGCATGAGATTTATGTTAATGTTGATTGACATTGTGTGTGCTAGCATGATTTATTGCTTTCCCTAATACATGTTGTTTGTTATCCGATTTGACTACAGCATGTAATCATCAAGACTGAATAAGAACCGAGTCTGAATCAGAGGTATATGATCAGAGCATGGCTGAGACAGATTATATAGATTGTGTATTAATTTGTTTGATATTCAGATATATCGCCTCGGAGAATTCCAGAAAGGGATAGTACTTCGTCTGAACAGATAGATGCATCAGAAACTCAGATGGAAATAAAGATGAAAGAATTTCAGTTATTGCAGCCGCCGATTCTGAATGGTATCGAGACGTCCGAAGATTGTCAGAACTGGTTTGATGATATAAAAATACTGTTCGATTTACTTGATTGTACAGATGAATAGAGAGTTAAAATGGTGCCTTACCAGTTACGAGAAGCCGCCAGGAATTGGTGGATTACCAGTAGAAGAATGTTGGAACAGAGAGGTACTGGGATTTCGTGGGAAATATTCAGAACTGAATTTTATCGACGATTTTTCTCAGCCTCGTACCGAGAGGATAAGAAAGCAGAGTTTGAGAATTTGAGCTAAGGTCAATTGAATATTGAAGGATATGTGGCTAAATTCTCTACTCTACTGCGTTTTGTTCCTCATTTGATTGGGAATGATGAAGCTGTAGCGGATCAATTCATCAGAGGATTGAACTCGGAGATAGTTGCATTGATGAATATACAGCGACCTCACCATTTTGCTGATGTCTTGAGTAAAGCGAAGCGAGCGGAGGCGAGTCTGATTAGACAACTAACAAGGGTATGTGCGATACAACCCCAGACACAGCAACCCCCTCTTCGATTTGATCGCGGCAGCACGAGTGGAAAGCAAGAATTGCTGAAAGCTCGAAAGAAGCCATTCAAGAAGTTAGGGAGTGGTTCCTCTAGTTCTAGTGATTCTAGTTCTAGTTACACTGGAGTGTACTGCAGAACTTGCGGAGGGAGACATTCCTCAGAGCAATGCCAAGGAGTGCTTGGTAGATGCAATATTTGTAGATAGCCTGGACATTTTGCGAGAGTCTGTCCACAAAGAGGTTCCCGCAGATTTCAGGGAGCTGGACCATCTGGTGGTAGTGACCGAGGAACAGACCCAAGAGGCACTTGATGATATAGTGACAGGTATTATTCTTTTATGATTAGATTGCATATGTATTGATATATACTAATGCATTCCCTACGATTATCTTTAATTGAATTGTATTGATATATGTGGTACCTGTTGGGCCTGTGTTTACTGTAGTATTGATATCATTACTTCATGAGAAAGAAAGATTGATCTCAGAGATTTCTGTGACATATTGTATACTACAGTAAGATGAGACTGAGATTGAGTTAGATTATAATGTACTTGTGATTTCTGATTTGCCTGCATTATTGATATTAATATGCTGAACAAGTACATAATTATTGTAGATTCCTTTCAGGAGAATATAAGATTCAGACCAGATATGGCTGAGTGGAGATTCCACGGTAAGGATTCTAGATTCAGAATTCCTGTGATATTTAGATTGTCTATGACTCGATTTTTTACAGAAAGGAACAGATGGTATCCTTATGTATTCAGTAGATGTACTGGAATCGAGCCTAACAATGGCAGATTTGTCAATGATGTGAGAATTGGCTGATGTTGCCAGACAAGATTTTAGAATTGCTTTATATCAGAAAGATAGATTTCAGAATTGAATCCATGTCAGATACTGGTTATTGTGTTAGAATTCAGTATAGAATAACATCGAATGTACAGAATGATACAGAATGAATTGAAAGAAATGAAAGATCAGTAGAAGAGTACCGACACATCTGAATTAGTGTTGCGCTTTTGCTTCTTTCAGTATATTCAGAGATGTTCTGATGATTTTATGCTCATTGTATCTATGAGATTTTGATGTAATTGCAGCATTTGATTGATCGAATCGAATATCTAAAGATTTTATTGAATATTTTGAGAACTGTGATGATTGTATACAGAAATTATTCAGATAAGAATCCTGCTTGAAACATATTGTATTCGAAGTATGCGATATCTGAAGTTAGTATACCGATTGATTTTGATACAGTTGAGATTGTGATCAGGGGTTGATAAGATACCGATATCAGAAGGACCAGAAAGTTCAGAAATGTCAGAAATGTCAGAAATGTATTTTTCTGATTTGGCAGATTATTCTATTCGACTGTTTCTTTATATCTGCTGAGTATTGTTATTGTTCTAAATCAGTATTTGAGATATCTTATATTGTTTTGGGAAGTATATTTGATTTGCAGATGAGATATAACAGTTAATTAGAATGACATGAAGATATTTACCAGAAATCATTATTTTATGAGTTCATTGAACTCACTAGATCTGTGTAGGATATTGATATTTCGTCTCTGATTTTATATTACTGTTGTTGTAAATCCGTATATGCTACAAATTATTGTGAACCGGTGAGAGTATATACAGTTCCAACCAAATCAGAACTGAATTCGAGAGTTACAGTAATTCAGAAAAGGTGATCAGAATGTTCAGAATCTGAATGTGATAATCAAAGCAGAACATCGAGCAGAGTAGCAGATCCGTGATTTGCACTGTATAAGAATGATTATCTTGTGATATAAGATTGTTTCAAAATTGTCAACAGAATTTGATATCGACAGTCAGAACAGAATACCAGGTAGGTATTTCTTCTTTAATTTATGTTATTAACTGATTTGTTTATGTCAGTAGTTCGGATCTGAAATCACAGATAGGGTCAGAAATGTACCGTAGTGGATTCAGTTTTCATTCTGATGATTGAAAATGTATGATATTCGAACAGATAGTTGTGATATAGACAGATTAGATCAGTTATGATAGAAATTGTATTGAAATGTTGGCAGAAATTGTACTAATACGTCTGAGTCGCTAACAGAAAAGACAGAAAGATAGAAATCAGAAGATTTATTACAGAATTTGTATATTCTGATGCGAAATGGGGAGTATAATTCGATGAATTTTGTAATGAGATTACTACAATACTTTCCAGATTATGATATGATATGATTGTGATTGACAGATTGTTCAATCTATATCTATTAGTTTGTACCAGATAACGTACAAACATGACCAAATGACACAGATCGATGTCAGAAAAATGGTCAGAATAATTAGAATACAGAAGTAGAGTATATCAGATTATGATTTTGCTTGATTTTATACTGGTGACGGAGTATATCTTGAGCTCTCTCTTAGATCGGGCTACAGATTGACAGACAGTCAGAATGTATTATACAGATATTGGAAGATGTTGGTAGAGTTATAGAGTGCTAGATGTTAGCACTAATTGATATGATTTAATAACACTGCATGACAATATCTATCACCTTATCAGATGGGTACTGAGATAGTTATAGACAAGACAGTATACGGTGAATACTACAGATTTCTTTTGAAGAAACTTCGAAGGAAAATGAAGATAGTTCAGAATGAACAGATTTAAGAAACCAACGTCGGATGATGACGATTGGTATTTGAAGCTGAAGACTGTATATGTCCTTGATTGGGATAAACAGATTAGATAACAACGACTGGTATTGTTTTGCTATGGACTGTGATTGGTTTATACGGATGTTGTATAACCAACATGACAAGATTGATTCTGTCAGAGTTAGTTTAAGAAGTATTATGATAGCATACTTCATAAAGTCTTATTTCAGATTTGAAATCAGAGGTTGAAACAAGAAAGAGATTTCCAAACGGGTTCATTGAGATGAGTTTTGATTTAAACGCTATTATACACTTCTCCTGATATATCTGAATTGATTGGTTGTGAGTTCGAGGACGAACTCAGATCTAAGAGGGGAAGAAATGTAATGCTCAAGAATTATAGAATTGAAAAACCAAGATTATTAATCTTCATTAACGTGAGACTCGGAAGATATGAGAATGCATGACATGCAATGAGGGAAGAAAAGACATGAGAAAATAAGAGTTTTTATTTGAGACAAGACCGCACCCGCGCTCAGGAAAGTACCGCACCCGCGGTGAATGTCCAGTAGGGTACCTATTTTTGACATTTCGATACCGCACCCGCGGTAAGAACAAGACCGCACCCGCGGTGGTATTACCGCACCCGCGGTCTTGTATGTAGCGCACCCGCGGTCGAAGATTTTAGAAAAATGATAAAGCTGCCGAAGCATGAGCGCACCCGCGCTGCTGAACACACCGCACCCGCGGTCATGCGTGTAGCTTGAAAAATGATGCCACGTTTTATGATGTGCATGCAGTATATATATAGTTGAATGGCACGTTTTATTCCTCAGAAAACTCAGAATAAGGTCAAAGTGTTGGAGAAGATTTCCTTACGCCTTTTAGATTTCGATTGTGAAAGATCCGTCCATCAGAATTCAAATCCGAACGCAGCATCGTGTTCCTCTTGACTCAAGCTACACAAGGACGTAAGTTTTGTTACGTTTTGAGATGTTTTGAAAATATGATGTTGCTAGAATCGAATATGATTCAGATATGGTGTTTCTACTACCGTAGACATTGTAGAATTGAAGGCAGATTAAAGAAAAGACTGTTTCTGTAATTGTTATGATTTTTTAAAAGTTATGGACGGAGATTCGATATCAGATTGTGTTATCGTTGAGATTATGAGTTATATCAGTATTGATTATGAGTTCTAGTATTATATCTGTGATGTTGAGACTGACGGGGTTATTCAGATTGTATTGTTATGGCGTCGAAACATCAGCAGACTGATATCTGATCAGAGTTGATATTGATTGAGATTGCATTGTTTTGTCATTGATATTGATATGTTGTCAAGACATCAGTTGAGTTAGATTGATTAGATTCAGATATGATTTTGATTATATTGTGATGTCGATGATATGAATTAGATTGTATCTTGTTCAGATATTGATCAGATTATGTACTGATTTGAGTGTTGATCAGAACAGATTGTATATTGAGTTATTCACTGATACAGCGTATTCGATATTGTCATTTCAGATTTGATATGCACAGATGGGAATACCAAACTTCGTCTTCGTCAGACCAGGAAGACAAAGGTATAATTCATGTGATATTCGGGAAGATACAACTCAATTGAGATCCCATTTGAGTTTCCCAACAAAATCACATACTAGAATTATTGTTGTTTATTTTATGATATGATTATGATATGTTTATAGATGATATATTCATATCTTTTGAGATGATTATGCTTTGTTTACAGATTGTTATTCATTGCATTTAAGATAGGGAGTCTTGACAGAACAATCAAACTTCTTGACGTTCGGTGATATCGCAGCTTAGGGGAAGATCACCTCTCCTTTTGTAGATGCCGATACAGATCAGACCGAAGTCTAGGAATAAGACGTACACTCACCCCGATTGGGAGGGTAGGTGACAGATCGTCTTATTCACACCGGGATCCCTAGAGTTATAGTTGAGTCGAGTCTAGATATGATTTGACTAGAACTGCATGCGTTTATGGATGTGGTTTCATAGACTATGAAACCCATTTTTATTGCTTTCAGTAATGATAGCATGTTTTTATAATTTGATTTGAGTAGCATGTTTAACTGATTTGAATTGCATGCTTATTTGGAGTTGATTTCATAGATTATGAAATCTATTGTTTTTAAGTTTATTCATGATAGAATATTTCATGATTTACTTTATGTATATGCATGTTTACCATGTTTTATACTGGGATTTATTCTCACCGGAGTATTCGGCTGTTGTCTTGTTTTGTATGTATGCATGACAACAGGTGGGACAAGATCGGGGTCAGAAGATGATGAGAGAAGGCGAGTTTAGCGTGGTGATTCCGGACTTATTGTAGACTTGGTTTAATACTTGAAATTTAGTAATTGAACCTTAGATTAGTTTGATTGAATAATGTACATTATTGTACTTTTATACTGAAATGTAGTTGATACTGAGATGTATGTTATTTAGATTCCATTACCTTCCGCATTTTAAAAGAAAAATTTTTAGACCCTGTTTTATCTTAATTGATAATTAAGTCCCAAAAAAGATTAAGAAACCGGGTCCCCACACATTGATTGGTGGGTTGAACCGATTTAGGATTCTGTTTCGAACCGGAACCGGACCATAACCGGAACCGACCCGGAACCGGACCCAGAACCCCGAAACCGATTTTTTTAAAAAATAAAATAAAAATAAGCCCTTTGGGCCAACGGCTGCATTTATAGTCGTTGGCCCAAAGGCTGCATTTGCAGCAGCCAACAGCTGCTGCACATTTCAGTAGCCATTCAATGGCTATTGAAATGTGCAACTTTTTTTTTCAATTTGGCCCCCAAATTGAAAATATAATTTTTTTTACTCCCAATAATCACCTATAAATACAAGTCATTTTTTATATTTCACATATCAATTTTATCTCAACTTTTTATTTCTCAACAATCAATATCTTTCTTTGCTATCATTTCTTCAAATATATTCAATAATTTTTCTATAATCATTATTATTTTTATTGTTATTTATTTACTATTTTGCAATTTACTTGTATAAATAATTCGAATTTCAATGACATAATCTTCAAACCATCGTGGTGGTGGAGGCGAATACGCTCCCGACTTTGGTGAACATTTTGGCTACATCCCCGACTTTGGTGAAGTCGAACTTGGCCATGAGGATGAAGAAACCATCGATCTCCCCAACAAAGATGTAGGGACGTCATCGTCTACTCGAACAAGCAACACAATGTCAATGAGAACGACAACAGCCCGTGCAAAGCGAAGCAAAGTTTGGGATCACTTTGATATTGTACAACAAGGTACGAATAACTCTTTTGCTGTTTGTAAAATTCGCAAAACAAGGTATTCTCAAAAAACGGGTAAACACAAATGATCACTTCGTTAATTATTTATTATTTTGTATAAGAAAAAGAGGTTCCCATTCTTGGATTACTAATCCTGGAAAATAGTGGATAGGATTTTACATGAACCTAAGGTACATAAACTTGACCCTGATACGCTACAACCATTCGGTAGGGAACCAACACAACAATAAATTAATTCTTCAAGTGGTAAAGCTTTCACAATTACAAAAGATAAGAATCATATCTTGTTGTTACATGTCATTACATTGATGAAACTTGGACTATGCGAAAAAGAATTTTATCAATAGATAATTTAGAATCGTCTCACAACGCATACACTATAGCTTGATATGTTTTATGTGATACCCTTGTCCCACATCGAAAAAATCAAAGATTTAAAATGAGTTTATAATGGCTTATAATGGACTTCTATAGCAACTTGGGTTAATCATTTTCGTAAAGCGATGACGAATACGAAGTAGTTGCTATAGGGACCCATTGTGCAGTCACGCAGGCGCGGGCCTGGGCTCGGGGCGTGACAGAATGGTATCAGAGCCGGTCACTGGCATGGAACACCGGGAAATAAGTGCTATGCGGGGCAAAGTGCTATGTGCATGGGAGCCACCTCTTGAACCTGCGGGGCAAAGTGCTACATGACAGGAGCCACCTCTTGAACCTGTAGGAGCCACCTCTAGATTCTCGGTGCTGGTGGATCGAGGGGTCAGGCCGCGACGAGGACGTCGCGTTCTGAAGGAGGGGTGATTGTCATACCCTTGTCCCACATCGAAAAAATCAAAGATTTAAATGAGTTTATAATGGCTTACAATGGACTTCTATAGAAACTTGGGTTAATCATTTTCGTAAAGCGAGGACGAATACGAAGTAGTTGCTATAGGGGCCCATTGTGCAGTCACGCAGGCGCGGGCCCGGGCTCGGGGCGTGACATTTTAAATGTTGTTAAGATTTATGGCATAAAAAATAAAATAATGTCAATAACGTTAGATAATGCGAGTTTCAATATTCTTGCAATTAAATATCTAAAAGATTCACTAAAACCAATTTTAGACGGTAATTTGCTTCATGGTAGATGTGTGTGTCATATTATCAACTTATGTGTTAAATGTGTAAGTGATGAGCAAATGTCTACTGTAATAGAAAAATTCAAATTTAGTACTGGAAAGCACTAGTCGAATCAAATAGAATTAAATTTAAAAAATTTCCTCTTCCTATTGAAACTAGATGGAATTCTTTACATCACTTGCTTCATGCTTTATTACGTTTGCAAGATTTAGTTACTCCATATTATAATAATATTGCGATACAATCTTTAATGCTAACTGACGATGATTGGAATATTTTGAGTAATTGTGCTTCTTTGTTAGAAAGTTTTAAAGAAGCAACCGAAAAATTTTCAGGCATTAGCTACCATACTTCAACGATGTTTCTACTTTTGCTTTTCAATATGTTTTATAAATTTATTGAATATCGTGATGATTCTGTTATTCGTGATTTTTTCACAAATATGGAAAATAAATTTTAAAATATTGGGAAACTATACCAATTGTGCATGGTTTAGCAACATTACTTCGTCCTACTCAAAATCGAGGATTAGATGTTTTTTTAATATTATGCTAAATTTTTTCGGAAGAATGTTGACGATCAAAAGAAGTCAATAAAGCATTCTCTCCAAGTATTGTTTGATTTGTCGCTAGTGAACAATGTGATGAACCAAGTGCGCAGCCGAAGGAGATGCCGACATATAAAAGCAAAAGTAGAGCACTGAACTTCTTTCAAAGTCTGAAATGACAAAATTTCAAAGAAAAATCGGCGACAACAACCAATTACATTGAGATTCAAATATATCTAAGTCAATATATTTAGACTACATAGAATTTTGATGTTCTTGATTGGTGGGAAGTAAATTCTAAACTTTATCCAGTGTTAGCTGCAATTGCAAGAGATTTCCTACCAATTCAAAGTTCAAGTGTTGCTTCCGAATAAGTATTTTCAGTATGTGGAAGGATCATTGGTGAACAAAGAACTAATTTAAAGCCATAAACACTTTCCATGCTAACCTGCTTACAAGATTGGTTTGCAGCCGAAAAAAAGAATAGGACCTCTGGCGCAATCGATGAATTTAAAATCTTAACTTCTGATGAAGATTTGGAATATTCAAAATATATTTTAACAAATCGTGATAAATTTTAGGTTTTCAATTGTAAAATAAATCTTTCAATTATTTTATTTTTATGATTGTTCAGTCTTGTTTCCAATCTAAATACTAAAAAAAAATTCATTAAAAAATTAATTATATATTAAAAATAAATATTCGGTCAAGGAACTCAGAACCGGTCCAAATCGAGCCGGAACCAGTCTAGAAGTCGTCATCGTCGAATCGGTACAAGATTGGATTGGTTCCAAGATTTAAATCTTGGAACCGGAACCGGTTCTGACCGGTTCCGACACCACCAGATCTGGAACCGGAACCCTAGACCCGATAAGCATGCCTACTCGGCATCAACTATAACGTTCGAAAAACCAACCTACGTAAACTACATGCATGCAAATAAATTAAATTTGTATAATTGCTTTATTTAATTCATTTTCAATGCATACTTGATGCATATTAAATGAACAAAGATATGGTTGCATGATTAAATGCTTATATGACATGATTTCATGAAATTGAAGGATTTTACCCGAATATTCGATAATATGATGGGCAAAGGAGACCGAGGACGACCAAAACAAGAATAAATATTTTTCACTAAATATTTTCAAGATTTCTTAATATGAATAAAAATGATTAAATGTTTCAAAAATTAAAGATTTCGAATTCTTTTACGAGACGAGCTCGCTTTTTTTACTCGGGAAGCCGGTTTGGGCAAATGAAGAGTTTTTACAAGATAAAAAATATTATTTTTGGAAATTAATTTTTATAAACTTTTATGTTTTAATTAAAAAAAGAGTTATTAGGTGCAATTTAAGTAAATTGAGTAAGCCCAATTGCTCCTATACTTGGAGACCCAAAATCAAAGCCCATTATCATACAAATTAAAATCTATAAAAAATAAAAAAGCTAGGTCTTTTGCACCATTCAGCAGCTGAAATCTTCACACACGTGCACCCACAAAATTCGAGATATAGGAGAGGAAGAAAAGATAGGGTTCTTAGTCGTCTGGTTGTCCTTCTTCGCACCCTCGCCAACGATTGAGTCTTCGAGTGTTTTAAATGCAAAGACACGTTTTCTAAACCATTTGATGCATCATTCAAACTAATGTTTTAGGTAATTTTGCATGAAAAATACTCGTGTTTGATTATTTTTTTCAAATATATGACGATTTTACGCTTGTATGAAAAATGCTATGATTCCTAAGGACACGCTGCCATTAGGAGATGTTTTGGGGAAGGGAAAAGAGTCGCTAATGGTGTAATACATGCTTGAAATCGAGGAGAATGCAAGGGAGGTGAGTCCTAGAGTTTCCTAATAATATATTTTGGAAAATGGCTCGGCCATTAGCTTGACTCCATGCATGGTTCGGGTAGGGCTGGGCTAGGAGCTGGGTTGGACGTTGTTAGGTGCAGGGACTAGTACTTCTTGGTCGTAGCCTAGGAGGAGTCCCGTGATGTGAGGACTCCTCGTGTGCACAAACTGGTGATGTTCACGGCTGCAGGGACTCGCGGCTGGGGCTGGGCGGTTCAGGGTTGGTCAAGTAGGGCCTAGGGAGGATGGTCAGGGTTCGGGTCATTGGCTGGTTCATGGTGCTTCGACGGTGCCTCAAGCAAAACATGAAGAAGCAACTCGCACGGTTGTCTCTATTGCAACGGCTGAGCGAGGGTTCAGGGGCTTGGGCTGGGTTCGGTTGGGTCTGAGCATGGTCCATGGTCAGTTAGGGTCAGGTGTGGTCAGTGATTGATAAGCTTGGAGAGCCCTAGATCGACTAGGACTCCAACAAATCTAAGAAGAGGGGTCGTGGGGTTCATGGCTTACGCCTAGGGGTTGTTTAGATGAGTCCAGAGCGGTCAAGAGGGTCCATGAGAGGTTGTCAAGTTTTGACTCGAGGTGGCTCGGGCATGGTTTGACAAAAATGAGAGTTGGCTCGGTGGGTTTTGGCTTGGGTTCGAAAATCAAGTTTAATAAAAATGGCGTGAATCGTTGGTCCACGGGGGGTGGCTCACGACTCAAAAGAGTAGTTTTTGTAATAAAAAGTTTATGATTAAAATTTGGGAAGAAAAAAATAAAGTTTGAATTAATTTTGGAATTAAACGTCTCACGAATAATTAAATAAGAATTTAAATCAAAACACATGAATTTAAGCTAAATAAAATTATGAAAAATTAGTTTTATGCTTAAATAATTGTTTGGGATAAGCCCGTGTCAATAAAAGTAAGAAAATGTCAAAATCGAGAAATATTACGTCTAGAAGCAAAACATTCATTTTACACTTGGGTAATACGAAAACGGTTGGCAGCATCCCGAAGGATCATAACACATGTTAAATGATTTTTTATGATGATTTTTATGAAAATATGATATTTGATGATTTATGGTAAAACTGTGCAATTTTTACTGTTAAAAATGCTATTTTTGAATGTCATGATATTTTATGCTTTAGAAAAATGGAAAAATATTTTGAATGATGTGAATTGACTATGAAAAAGGATAGATGATATGTGGGGGATCCGTTTTAAGAAGTAACAGTGAACTTACAATTTTGTGAGAATGTCGTGTGGGAAAAGGCCCAGAGGGAGCCTGTTTACGGGAAAAGGCCCCAGAGGGAGCCCGACAATCGGATTTTCATGATGATGCCTAGTGTTCGTCTCCATGGGCCATGTGGAGCTGAAGACTGATAATTCGACCAGAGGATAAAATGCTAATCACTTTCAAGGATCAAAATTCGCCCAAAATGATAAAGGATTGAAAGATTTACGATTAAATGATTTTACGATTTATGATTTATTTATGCATAAAAGCTATTTTAAATAAAAGTATGATTTTTTTTATACTTGTGATTGTATATGTATTATTTGCTACTCATGTTTAGATCGTGCTAAATCATTAGACTCACTAGGTTTGAATGTTACAAGATTTGATGATATGAGGAGGCGCTGACGCTTGGGTAAATCGAGTGCTGTAGTACACTCGAGGGACATTTATTTTCCGTATTAGCAAAAGATTATTGTTACTAATTTTATTATAGACATTTTATGATTTATGTTAGTGGATCCTTTTTAAGGTCGACGTATGACACGTGGCGCCCTTATTTTAATTTTTTTTGGCAAATCTGAGGTAAGAAAGAGCCTCTCTTTTTACCATGGTTAAATGCTTAACCTTTTATTTTTAAAATAAAAAAATAGAATAGCTCAAGCTAATTCAAATTCCTGTGAAAATATTTCCTCATTATTTTCCCTCTTCTTTGACCGCCGAAACAGCAGCGGACCTGTGAAAAGATTACCCCCATTTTCCCTCTTCTTTTACCCCCATAGTAACGGCAGCGGCGTTGCTATGCACCGGCGTACTTTGCATCCACCGGTGAGACTCCTGAATCATGTGTGTTATTTTCGCTTTCGTTCGTAATTACTTTTTTTTATTTAAAACAGAAGATGAGATTTTTACCTTTGCTTCGCTTTCACTATAGATTGATACGTGTATGTACTTATAATCTAGGTCATTGTCAAAAATGTAGATATTAAGATTTTGGCATTTGTGACATTTTAAAATTTTGAGCTTCTGAGATTGGGGAACAATTTTTTTCGATATTGTTTGGTAAATTTCGACTGATTTCAGCTTTTCAGATGTTAACTATAAGTTTATATTATAATTTGGATTAAATGATTGATAAACTAACCTATTTTTTCTTCTTTGGATGAAGTTACTGTTTTTCCTTTCGTTGGATGAAGTTACTGTTGTTCCTGGAGTATTGTTGTTCCTGAGTTGATCACAAGATTAGATCCTGGTCCATCTGTGGTTGCTACACATCTACGTACATCCCATTGACTGAACCGAGACCTGAAACACGACGAATGGATCTGAATTGCGATGGTAGATATATTGACTCTTGTAATATTTTCCCATGGTTATAAATTTTCTTTTAGAATATAACCAAATACTATCCAAACTGATTTTTTGTTCTTATAAATTTTGTGGTAGATAATATTGAAGAGGTCGGAGTTTCAAATTTGGAATCTGTGGTTCATAGAGATGTTGAGGTACTATCTACAAATTCTATTGTAGATCAATTGGAGAGTAGACTATTTGTTGGTGAAGTAGTGAAAAGTGTTGAAGATGCTTATATACTATATTGTAATTATGCTCATGCAAAAGGTTTTAGTGTTAAAAGAGGTGATCAACGTTACTTTCCTGGCACTAACGAACTTCAAGCTAAAGAGTTTGAATGTTCTTGTGAGGGTAGTAAAGATGAAAAACGTTCTAATGCACAAATACCTGTTTACTTGAAGCCAACAAGTCGAAGTAAATGTAAAGCAAAGCTCAGAATAACTAGGCAACGTGGTGGAGAATGGACGGTCGGTAGATTTGTCACAGAACATAATCATGAAATGCTTGCGGTTGATCAAAGACATTTGTTGAGATCATCACGCAATATTTCATATGCTCAAAAATCGATTTTGGAGTCCATGGTAAATTCTGGGATAACAGTGTCTAATGCCGTCTCTTATATGGAAAATGAAGCACAAGGACCACAAAATTTGAGCTTTATTCGAAAAGATGCTTATGATTATCTTGGACGCATGAAAAAACAAACGAAAGTTAAGAATGGAGATGTTTCTACATTGCTTCATCATTTTATAAACAAGTCGAATAAAGAGTCAAATTTTTATTGGAATGTGCAATTAGATGATGACAATATAGTCATGAACTTCTTCCTTAGGGATTCCAGATGTCAAGCTGATTATGAGTTTTTTGGTGATATATTATCAGTTGACACGACTTATCGAACCAATCGGTACAATTTGATATGTGCTCCTTTCGTTGGAATTAATCCTCACAGACAAATTGTAATGTTCGGCTTGGCATTTATGTCAGATGAAACTGAGAGTTCATTTGAATGGTTGTTCAAAACCTTTCTTGATTCTATGAATGGGAAACAACCTGAAACAATTTTTACAGATCAATTCCAAGCAATGATGAATGCAATTGAAACAATTTTTCCACATTCACAACATCGGTTATGTCAATGGCACATCAATCAAAATGCTCCATCACATTTAGGTAGTTTGAATGGTGATTCGAGTTTTAAAATATTGTGGAATAAATGCATGACTCATTGTGAATCTGAAGAAGAATTTGAATCCACATGGAGTATTATGATTGATGAATACAATCTCAGTGGCCACAAATGGTTAAATGGTATGTATACGTTGAGATACAAATGGGCTACTGCATTTAGCAATCACAAGTTTAGTGCAGGGCTACTGGCAACTTCTAGAAGCGAGGTGACAAATGTTGTGTTGAAGAGATCAGGTAACAGTGCAATTTCATTGTATCATTTTGTGGTTAATTACGAAAAAATCCAACAAAGTTGGCGAGAGAAAGAGAAGGCCGAAGATAAGCATTGTCATCACAAGAAAGCCCCGACAATGTTGAAAAACAATCCCATGTTGAATTCTGCAGCTGATGTTTATACACTCATCATGTACAAGCTATTCGAGTTAGAGTTTATTAATTCTTTGAATATGCAATTTATTGAGATGCCTTTGGATTTCAGTGCGCTTTCCCTAGAGTTTAAAGTAAAATCTCATGATGTGAACTCAAGGGTTCGACACGTGTTATTTAATAAGGAGACTACTGAAGTAAAATGCAGTTGTCAGAAATTCGAGTCAATGGGAATATTGTGCACACACATTTTGATGGTCTTTAATTTTATGAATGTGAATTATATTCCCACACCGTACTTGAAGAGGCGCTGGATGAAAAATGCAAAAAATAGAGTTGTCGTGGATGATTTTTGTCAGCAAAAAAGTGGAAGTGGCCAGGAATCTGAGATGGTTTTTGTAAACCAACTTATGAGATCGACATATACTCTTACCATGCGATGTAAATCTAATGGAGATGCACGCAAGAAATTGACAGAAATTGTTGAAGGTGCGAGAGAACAAATAGATGAGTTATTCGAAAAACTTAAGTTGGATGACAACGACATTCTTGAAGAAAACATGGTAGATGAAATGGTTGTACGTAATCCTCCTCAAGTCAAGTCAAGAGGAATTACAAATAAAAACATACAACGTCATTGGGATGGTAAAAGTAAGAAAAGAAAAGGAAAAGGAAAAGTTGACAGTTCAAGTAAGTTGTGATTTCTTTTGTTAATTGTTATTTCAATCTTTCATAACTTTTTCTCATTGTGTGTTGTAGATGCAGGATGTGGCAAAAGAAAAGGACAAAGCTCACAAGCTTCTCAATGCATGAATAGCCAAGAAGTAGATCATGCCCAACAACTACAAAATCCAAATGTCCTACCATCATTGACATCTCAATTTGAAGTCAATCAACTACATAGTTGGGTTAATGCAAATTTATCACATTTGTTCTAGTTTGGTAATGCTCTGTAAAGATTCTGGAGATAACATGCTTTTGAGGGGCTTTTGTAATGAAATGCTGGAGAAATGATATTGTATTTTGGGACCAGACACTATTCAGAGGGGCTTTTGTATTCTGGAGATATTGTATTGTATTTAGACACAATGATATTGTATTTTTGGGACCAGACACTATTTGGGTTAATGCAAATTTATCACTTATGTAATGACCAGACACTATTTAGACAAATGATATTGTATTTTGGGAAATCAAGCTTTGCTTCTCAAGTATATTTTACTCTATGTTTTTCTGCTTCCAATCAGCATTGTGTTTATTGGGGAATCAGGCATTTATTCTGCGTTTTTTGTTTCAGCACTATAAAAGCATAGCAAACTACAAAAACTACTAAATACTATCATAAATATTATAAATGCATAGCAAACCAGGAGTATTACTAAAAACTTTATGAGAACAAAGTAATTATTCCACTTATCTTACATGACAAAACTAAACAATTAAAAAAGATTCATTGTAATAACAAAAATACTACTTCCAATCTTCTTTAACACGAAGAGATTTCAATTGTCGTTCCATCTCTTCAAATATTTGTGCAGCCTTCAAGCATTGCTCCCGTTGATCACGTGCTAATTCTACTTGGACATCTATTAGTTTAGCTAGTTTCTCATATTGGTCGGCAGATGTGGTGCAACTTGAAGCCGTAGTAGAACTTGAAGCGGAAGCTGAAGCGGGCGCTGAAGCGGACCTTGAACTCGAACAAGATTGTTTTTCCTTGTATGCCGTAAATGCTGCTATTGCTTCTTCATTAGTTTTATAAGACTTGTGTACAGCTCCACTAAATTTGGTAACTTGCATATGCGTTTCTTCCCAAGACGTATATACGCCGGGATTGTGTCCAACAAACACAACATATGTTTTGCCCTATAGTTACACAAAATTTCCAAATAAAATAATTAGTTCACTAAATACAATAAATAATACAAAAAATACCAACTCCAAATTACCTCTGTATACCACACTAACCCACAATACACAATGCCTCTGCATACCACACTAACCCACAATACACAATGCCTCTGTATACCACACAATACACAATGCCTCTGTATTGCAACAAATTGTTGCCTATCTCACACAAATATCACAACTCCATTCGTAAAAACAAGGGTTAAGTTTTCACCACAAGACACTCTGTTGATTTTAGATCTACTCGAAATAATTATTCAATTTTTCTTCAACCCTCGTGAAGTTGTTTAATTTGTATAATATGAATCTAAAGCTTACCCAATCAAATAAAGAACTTGGAAATAAAATGACTCTAAATTACGCACAAACCAGCAAATGCACTGTGGCGGCTTTTCAGCGGTTGCGGAGTGGTGGCAGCAGCGATCCGGCACCAGTGGAAGAGACGTGGAGAGCTTCGTTTTCGGTGGTGACGACCGTCGTGGTGGCTCGTGATGGTGGCGGCGTGGTGTGGGGAGTAAATGGAAAAATGAAGATTATCATAGAAATGAAGATTATCAGAGAATTGGGGAATATCGTTGAGCAATTAACCATGATACAAATAAAAAGAGGCTATTTCTTACATCAAATTTGCCAAAAAAAAATTTAAAATAAGGGCGCCACGTGTCGTCGTTCGAGTGGGTTAGGGCACAGCCCTTAAGCTAGCATCGAACTAACCTGTACAAAGATGGCTCGTAGAAGGATTTTGCATAGGAATGATGAGAATAAACATGAGGAGGAGATTCCACAGCCTCCACCTAATCAGGATGCTAGTGCCCATGTACTAGCCGGAATTGCTCGTTTACTAGAGCAACACGTAGGAAATGGTGCGAGGGTCCGACCGGAGGCTGCATATGAGCGTTTTAGGAGGATGAACCCCGAGGATTTTCATGGCACAACTGATCCATTCGTGGCTGAGGGATTGATTAGATGTTTAGAGATGATATTTTGTTATATGGATATGGCCGAAGCTGACCGAGTTCATTGTACCATCTATCTACTGAAAGGCAACGCTTCCTTATGGTGGGATGGAGCGGAGCGAGGGGTGAATCCAGCAAAATTGACATGCGAAGACATCAAGAGGGTATTCTAGGACAAATATTTCACTTTTGATGTCCATTCTAGACTTAAGAGAGAGTTTATGAGTCTCCGCAAGGGGGATTGGTCTGTTGCTGAGTTTGTGCAGAAGTTTGATAAGGGCTGTCATTTTGTGCCCTTGATTGCTAATGATGCTGCGGAAAAGTTACGACACTTCCTAGATGGTTTGAAGCCGATTATCCGTCGTGACATGATGCTCGTCGATCCTACTGATTATACTACTGCTGTTTCCAAAGTTTTTAGAGTTGAACAGCCACTCGAAGATATTGATTGGGAGATGCAGCGAAAGAGGAATCGTGCTCAGCAAGCTAGTCATCAAAATAAGAAGCCTTATGCGGGACCACCTAATCAACTGGAACCACCGAAACCACAAGGACAACCACCAAGAGATAAAATCCCAAAGACTGCTGAGAAACCAGTGTGCAAGGAGTGCAATCGTTCACATTATTGCAAATGCATGTGGGGCACTTACAAGTACTTCAAGTGTGGAGATTTGGGACACAAGGCTGGGGATTGCCCAAAACTCAAGCAATCCACGACTGGAAGGGTCTATGTGATGCAAGCTGAGGAGGCTGAAGCATAGCCGACGCAACACTAATTACCGGTAACCTAGTTGTTTAACATTCTTACAATGCCATTATTGCATAAAATGTTAAAAAATTGGTTATGGAATTGTTTGTTATAATGAAGAACTTAGAGGAGAATATGTTGCATGCTCTACCTGAACTGGATTTTAGAGACGACGTTGAAATTTTTTGGGATAGAAATACATTTTTCGAGATTGTGGGGAGCGAAATGAAGAGAAACATTTAAGTTAGAAGGTCAAATATTAAGTGGATGAGGGAGCCTAAGCTTTTCAATTTTCAAGACAAGGCAAATTTTGAGGACAGAATTCTATTTAAAGAGGGGAGATTTGTAACTTCTGAAAAACCAACCTACGTAAACCACATGCATGCAAGTAAATTAAATTTGAATAATTGTTTTATTTAATTGGTTTTAGATACTTACTTGATGCATATTAAATTATTAAAGGTATGATTGCATGATTAAATGCTTATATGATATGATTTCATGAAATTGAAGGATTTTACCCGAATATTCGATAATAGGCTAGGGAGAGAAGACCGAGGACGATCAAGACATGAATAAATATTTTTCACTAAATATTTTCAAGGCTTTTTAATATGATTAAATGTTTCTAAAAATTGTAGAGTTCGAATTCTTTTACGAGACGAGCTCGATTTTAGCCGGGAAGCCGGTTTGGTCAAACGAGGAGTTTTTAAAAGACCAAAAATATTATTTTGGAAACTAGTTTTTTAAAAATTTTATGTTTTAATTAAATAAGAGTTATTGGGCCCAATTTAACTAAATTGAGTAGGCCCAATTGCTCCTATACTTGGAGGCCCAAAACCAAAGCCCGTTATCATGCAAATTAAAATCTATAAAAATAAAAAAAAGCTAGGTTTTTTGCACCACATAGCAGCCAAATTCTTCACACACTTTCACCCACAAAATTCGAAATATAGGAGAGGAAGAAAAGCTAGGGTTCTTCGTCGTCTGGTCGTCCATCTTTGCACCCTTGCAAACGATTGAATATTCGAGCGTTTTAACCGCAAAGACACGTTTTTTTAACCCTTTGATGCATCATTAAAAATATTATATGCATGTTTTAGGTATTTTTTCATGAAAAATACTTGTGTTCGATTATTTTTACCATAGAACAGTTATTTTCAAATATATGACAATTTTATGTTTGTATGAAAAACGCTATGATTCGTAAGGATACGCTGCCATTAAGAGATGTTTTGGGGACAGGACAAGAGTCGCTAAGGGTTGAATACATGCTGGAAATCAATGGGAAGGCAAGGGAGGTGAGTCATAGTGTTTCATAGCAATATATTTGGGAAAGTGGCTCGGCCAATAGCTTGGCTCCATGCATGGTTCGGGTAGGGCTGGGCTAGGAGCTAGGTTGGACGTTGTTAGGTGCAGGGACTAGTACTCCTTGGTCGCAGCCTAGGAGGAGTCCCGTGAGGTGAGGACTCCTCTTGCACACAAGCTGGTGCTGCGCACGGCTGCAGGGACTCGCAGTTTTGGCTGGGCGGTCCAGGATTGGTCCTGTAGGGCCTAGGGAGGATGGTCAAGGTTTGGGTCATGGGCTAGTGCAGGGTGGCTCGATGGTGGCTCGAGCAAAACATGAAGAAGCAACTCGCGCAGATGTCTCTGTTGCAACGGCTGCAGGGGGGTTTAGGGGCTTTGGTTGGGTCTGAGCATGGTCCAGGGTCGGTGAGGGTCAGGTGTGGTCGCTGCTTGATAAGATAGGAGAGTCGTAGCTCGACTAGGACTCCAACAAATCTAAGAAGAGGGGTCGTGGGGTTCATGGCTTACGCCTGGGGGGTTTGCATGAGTTACGGGCCGGTTAGATGCATCCAGGGCGGTCAGGAGGGTCCATGAGAAGGTCTGGTTAGGGTTTGGCTCGAGGTGGCTCGGGTATGGTTCGATAAAAATGAGAGTTGGCTCGGTGGGTTTTGGCTTGGGATAAAAAATAAATTTTAATAGAAATGGCATGAACTGTGGGTCCACTAGGGTTGCTCACGACTCACAAGGGTAGTTTAGGTAATAAAAATTCTATGATTAAAATTTGGGAAGAAAGTAATGAAGTTTGAATTAATTTGAGAATTAAACGCCTCACAAATAATTAAATAAGAATTTAAATCAAAACCTTTGAACTTAAGAAAAATAAAATTATGAAAAATTAGATTTAAGCTTAAATAATTATTTGGGTTAAACACATTAAATAAAAGTAAGAAAATATCAAAAACGAGAATTATTACGTCTAGGGGAAAAAGGTTATTTTACACTTGAGTAATACGAAAAAGGTTGGCAGCATCCCGAAGGGTCATAACAAATGTTAAATGATTTATTATGATGATTTTTATGTAAATATGATATTTTATTATTTATGGTAAAGCTGTGCAATTTTTACTATTAAAAATGCTATTTTTGAATGTCATGATATTTTATACTTTAAAAAGAAAAAAAATTTATTTTGAGGGATGTGAATTGACTGTAACAAAGGTTAGAGGATCTATAAGGGATCCGTTTTAAGAAAGAATGGTGAACTTACAATTTTATGGGAATGTCGTGAGGGAAAAACCCCAGAGGGAGCCCGTTTACAATAAAAGACCCTAAGGGAGTCCGACGATCATATTTCCATGATGGTGCCTAGTGCCAGTCCCCATGGGCCATGTGGAACTGAAGATTTATCAGTCGACAAGAGGATAAAATGCTAGTCACTTTCAAAGATCAAACTTCACCCAAAATGAAAAAGGATTGAAAGCTTTACGATTAAATGATTTTACGATTTACAATTTATTTATGCATAAAAGGTATTTTAAATAAAAGTATGATTTTTTAATGCCTATATATGTATAATTTGCTATTCATGTTTAGAATGTGCTCAGTCATTAGACTCACTAGGTTTGAATGTTGTAGGATTTGGTGATATGAGGAGACACTGACGCTTGGGTGGATCTAGTGCGGCAGTACACACCCTAGGGACATTTATTTTCTGCATTAGCTTGTTAGATTAAAGATTTAAAAGATTATTGTTAATGATTTTATTAGAGACATTTTATGCTTTATTGTTTGTTGATCTTTTTAAGGTCGATATAAGATTTTTGGTTAGTTGCGATTTAGAGATTTTTATGATCTTGTGATTTCAAATGTTAAATAATTATGATTTATGGAAGTGTTAAGTTTTTTTAAATTAGTAACTTTTGAGTTTCTGATTTATTAAAAAAATTAATAGAGGACGTTTCATCAACTTAATAAAAAATTCCACCTCTCGGCGGTCCGGTTGAATGCCAGAAACATCCTAATGAAAGACACTAGGAAAGTCTCTGACAACCTCAAGATCCTCTAGCTTCTGACTAACATGAACCAGCGATGAATTAATAAATGGTAGAAAAGCTTGGCAGCCTCGCTTCATAAGTTTCTGTGCGGGATTTTCCGCTGCCTTAAAGACAAAATATTTCCCGTTGGGTGGTCGAATAGATACTGATCTCTGCCGATAATATATTGAAACTTTATTCATATATAGCCAGTCCATGCCAAGAATGATGTCGAATTCAATCATCGGGAGTACAATAAGATCTACCCAAACCACATCCTTTTGCAAACGAAGTTCCATATTTTTCACAATGCTCGAAGTGATCATTTGATTACCAGAAGGAATAGAAACTCTAAAGTCCAATTCCAAATCCTAGTGTATAATCTTTAGTCGATTGACGAATGTCTCAAATATGAATAAGTGTGTCGCTCCTGAATCTAGCAATGCATAAGTAGCTACATCTAAAATTTATATCCTTCATGCGACAAATATACTATCAAATCTAATCGTGTCGAAAACTTAAATAATTTCCATAATTAATTACAAAAAATTCTCGAAAATTACCACTTTGCCCTAATAATTCTCAAAAAAATACACAATTTTACCTATAACGTCCAAAAAGTCAACACACACGTAAATCACATGTATGCAAATGATTTAAATTTCTTAATTGTTTTATTTAATTGATTTTAAATTCTTACTTGATATATATTATATGATTAAAAGTCTAATTGCATGATTTCATCAGAAATTAAGATTTTATCTGAATATTCGATAATAGGATGGAGAAAAGAAACCGGGAACGACCAAGATAAAATATTTTAAAGGCTTATTAATATGATTAAATTTTTCTAAAATATATTAAAGTCTAAATTATTTTACGAGAGAATCACGATTTTATTCAAGATGCCAGTTTTGGGAAAACGAGGGACTTTTAAAATATCAAAAGTATTATTTTTGAAAACTAATTTTTATAAATTTTATTTGTCAATTAAATAGGTGTTATTGAGCCTAATTTACCTAAGATTAGTAGGCTCAATTGCTCCTAAAGTAAAAGGCCCAAAACATAAGCCCATTAACATGCAATTTAAAATCTATAAAAAAGAAACCTAGGGTCTTTTGTCACCCTATTGCAGCGGAATCACACACACACTTCACACACAAGTTTTCGAAAAATTGGAGAGCAAAAAATAAGGATTCTTCATCGCCCGTTCATCCTTCTTCGCACCCCACACCAACTATCGTATATTTGGGCATTCTAAAATGCAAAGGCACGTTTCTAAATTTCTTTGACGCATATAATGCTTGTTTTATTTATTTTTGCATGAAAAATATTGAAGCATGGACCGTTTAACGATTGAACAAATATTATAGACTTAATTTAATTGTGGTGATGAGAGTGAAAACCAGTAGAGCGCGTTAGTAAAACCAGAAGATAGTATAAAAGCAGAAGTTCTCGTATCACCTTAACAAAGGAGTACTCTTCGAGTACTTATCAATTTAGATAAACAGAAATAGAACTCGGCTTATACAAGATCAGAACTTAACGAATTTTACTTGATCGTTACAATATTAAATGTTACCGTTACTTTATCTAGTACGAATATTTATTCCACCATTAATGCTGAACAAATAAATTTAATGCTCCTTACCAGTTTTGGTATGAAACAAGACTGATTGTTTCGTAGCTTTCTGCAGGACTCATTTTAGGTACTAAAGCTGATCTTGCTCAGAAGTCTCAGAAGCCGTCTCTGAATATAGACGTTGGACTCTAGTTTTCTATATATATTAGGTTCAATCCTATATAGAAAACAATTTTATCATCTTTATCTACCCAACGATTATTCCAACGTGAGTTTGAGCTATCTTCAACTATTTATCTTCAAAGCTCAACATACAGAAAAGTAGCACACGCTTTATTATCAATATCCGATCTTCTGAGATCATATTGTGCTGCTGTTTCGTAAAATCTCTTCAAGCTAAACACTTTGCTACATCTTTGAAAAGAGTTTGTAAACTGGAAAAGAGTCTTTTCCAGAACCTTGTTGTATTCGTTTTTACTGAGTTTTGTAACTAAGAGTTTCAGTAGGCTAAGGGTAAGCCCTACTGAAGTGGAAGTGTACGAGTGTTATACTGTAATATCCAAAGTCTTTTAGTGATACATTCTGGAAACATAAGAAGGGGAGACATGTAAGATTTTATATTCGAACTTCCATAAACAACCACTGTTCTACTGCCTACTGTTTTATTGTGTTTAACCGTACTCCAATGGATCTTTTCCACACTTATTATTGTGATCTATTGAATTTACTCTTGAACAAGATAAGCTATAATCTCTTACAGGATTCTAGCACCCTTTGCAAAATCAACCAACAAAGGAAAGAGTTTATTCACCCCCCTCTAAACTCTATATCAATCCCCAACAAGTGGTATCAGAGCATATTTTTCTTGTTCCATATTAACAACAGATATGGCACATTTCAACAAGGCTCCCATGTTCCCAAAAGAAGACTTTGATGACTGGAAGATCCGAATGCAAGCTCATCTTGTAGCTCAAGACGATGACATGTGGTTTGTCATCACAGATGGTCCGTTGAATATATTAAAGTCTAACACTGCTGTTGTTGTTACTGAGGGAGCACCCCAGATGGTTGAGAAGAACAGAAGTGATGGACTGGCGAAGATAAAAAGAAAGCTAATCTTGATAATGTTACGAAAGACTTTCTCTACAAAACTCTCGACAAAAATACCTTCAGTAAGATCAAGATGTGTTCTAGTGCTAAAGAGATTCGGGAAAAACTCATCCAAATCTGTGAAGGAAATGAACAGACGAAGGAGAATAAATTGTCTGTAGCAATGCAGGAATTTTAGAATCTCAAAATGAAAGCTGGAGAAACTCTAAATGAGTTTGATGAACGTTTCAGCAGCTTGGTTAATGAGCTGGCAGCTCTTGGGAAAAAATATGGCAACAGAGAAATAGCACCCAAAGTTATGAGATCTTTACCCAGAGAATGGGATGTAAAAACTATGGCTACAAGAGTATCTAAAGATCTGAACAAGTTAGAATTACATGACTTGTTCGTAGACCTAAAAGCCTATGAGTTTGAACTTGAAGTGAGAAGCGGAGAGGAGCCCTCAACGAAATTACCTACCAAGGCTCTCACTGCTACTACTACTGCTAGTGCTACTGCTGCAGTTGTTCCAAATTCATCACCTGCTACTGCCATTGAAAGCACATCTAAGAAGACTGATGAACAGATCAGCGACGATGCAATTTCTATATTTGTGAAGAAATTTTCCAGATTCATGAAGAAGAATCCTCGAGCTTACCAGGGTCCTAACCGAAACTTTAAGAAAGATTCACCATCTGGTGACATGGCATGTTTCAATTGTGGAAAATTGGGCACTTCATTGCTGATTGCCCGAATCCAAAGAAAGATGATCAGAAGAAAAAGGAATACAACAGGAATGACAAGAAATTCAGAAGATATCGCAAAACGATGATTGCAGAGGAAAGCAAATCTAAGTGGGCGGATTCCAGCTCCGAGTCTTCTCACTTAGAAAGTCATTCTACTGATAATGATGCAGAAGAAATCAAATGTGTCATGGCAGACATTGAATCCACCTCGACATCTGGTGAGGTATTTGACTTTGACTCGAATGAATTTAGACGAACTGATTTTGGTTAAAGCACTGCATGACATGGTGGAAGAGTACTCGAGAATTTCTCAGTCATTCGAGGAAGTTAAGATTGAAAATCAAAACTTAAAGTATCAAGTCAGTAAGTTTGCTTGCTTGCAAGAGAATAGCTGCAATGATTTAAAAGTTGAGATGAGTAAGTTAAGAACTGAGAAAGACAGATTTAATGCATATTACCAGACGATGAAGTCTGAGAATTAGAAGCTATCTATTATGGTAAATGCATGGAACAAGTCTTTCGTTTCTTTAGAAAAGATGCAAGAATTGCAGAAGCAATCCGGTGACAGAAGTGGTCTTAGATTCAGCAATAGTGAAAGCACTTCCGAAACGAGTACTAAGCCAGAACTGGATACAAACAAAGGGAAATACATTCATTTTGTTAAATCGAGTGTAGTATATGAACCAGTAGTACCAAATATTCGAGTTGAAAGGACTGTAGATTAGACGAACAGAAGGAAGCATTATGGTCTGGGTTATGTTGAACCTAAGGGAAGAGTTCACCAGAGCTCTGGATCCAGCAGAGGATTCAACTCAAGAATACAACCCTCTATTAATGTTAAAAACTACCAGTACTATAATTCTAGACCTGTTCAGAAGAGATACAGGCCAGACAACAAAAACAGAAGGGAAGAACAACATTTTAAGATGCATTCTGTTAGAAATAACAGACCTTCTGTTGCACACACCTCTTTGGATACCCGAAGTACAATGTCACCTAGAATTGTACAAATGTGGGTTCCTAAAGGACTGATCCTTTGGACTCAAATAGATTGGGTACCAGATACTAAAATTTGTGTTTGCATGAACAGGAGAGGAAAGCCAAAATCAGCAGCTCCACATGGTATCTGGACAGTGGATGTTCCAGACACATGACTAGACAAAAGAATCTACTATCAGAATTAATGAGTTGTACTGGACCAAAGATGACCTTTGGGGACAACTCAAAAGGTAAAACCGTGGGTAAGAGTAAGTTCATCCATGATAACATTACTATTAATGATGTAAGATTAGCTGAAAATCTTTGTTACAACTTGATTAGTATAAACCAACTGTGTGATAATGGTTACTCAATAGGTTTTCAGAAGCACACATGCACAGTTAAAAATTCTGATGAGTATACTGTATATTAACTGGAAAAAGATAAGGCAACACATACAAAGTTTCATGGAATAAAGGTCATATTAATGTTCCTACATGTTTAGTTGCTTCTCTTAGTGATAAACATTGGCTATGGCACAAGAGATTGAATCACCTGAACTTCAAATCAATCTACCTCTTTTATCACTGAGCGATCATTTAAGTGCCCCATAGGTTTGATCCTGTAGAATTTGACAGAACATTGGCTATGGCACAAGAGATTGAATCACCTGAACTTCAAATCAATCAATAACCTCAAGAAGCAGAACATAGTTGATGGTTTGCCTGATATAAACTTCGTTAAGAATCATGTATGTTCTGCATGTCAACTTGGTAAGCAAGTGAGATCTAGTTTCAAGAATAAAGGTAGTAAATCAACATCAAGGTGTTTGGAATCATTGCATATGGACTTATTCGGACCAATCCGTATCATGAGCTTAGGGGATATCAAGTACACACTTGTTGTTGTGGATAATTTTTCTAGATTTACTTGGGTGATATTTCTTGCTGGAAAAGATCAAACCGGTTGCCTCCTGATCAAGCTTCTGAAAAAAGGTTCAAAATGAAAAATCGATTTCTGTCATTAAAATCAGAAGTGATCGGAGAACTGAGTTTATTAACAAGATTCTTGAGTTATATTTGAATGAACAGGGGATTCACCATGAATATTCAGCTGCCAGAACGCCTCAACAAAAAAGAGTGGCTGAGAGGAGAAACAAAACTCTTAAAGAAGCTACTAGAACAATGCTAGTAGATGAAGACATCTCTCAGCGCTTCTGAGCAAAAGCAATCAATATATCATGTTACACACAAAACAGAAATATGATCAACAAGAGGCATAATCAGACTCCATATGAGATATGTAAAGGGAGTAAGCCTAATTTATCTTATTTTCATGTATTTGGTTGTAAATGATTTGTGCACAATGATGGTAAAAATTATTTTTCCGCATTCAACTCAAAATCAGATGCTAGACTCTTTCTTGGATATTCTGCATTAAGCAAAGCTTTCATAATCTTCAATAATAGAACTCTTAATGTTGAAGAATCTATTCATGTTGTTTTTGATGAAGATAGAAGTGCTCCTGGAATTTCTAACGTGTCAAATCTAAGTAACATGTTAGACAGGATTCATCTGGAACTGGATAGTGAAGATGATGCAGAACCTAGTGTTAAAGATGCTCAAAATCCAGAAACAGACATTCCTCTGGTAGAACCAGTTGTTCAGACACAGGATATACCAGAACCAGAAGTGAACATTCCAGAACCTGCTGCTGCTTTAGCTGAGCCAGATTAGAATCAATTAAACCAGGAAGAAATTTCTTTAAACCCTTTTGTCTGGAGAAAATCTCATCCTCCATCTTTGGTTATTGGTAATCCAGCAGCTCCATTAAGAAACAGAAGGCAAATGATTAATGAATATATATATGCATGCTGCTTTTATCTCTCAGGATGAACCAAAGAAAATTGAAGAAGCTCTTCTTGATCCCAATTGGATCGAAGCTATGCAAGACGAGCTAAATCAATTTAAGAAATGAAGTTTGGTTTCTTGTACCTAGACCATCTCATCAAGTTGTTATTGGAACCCGATGGGTGTTTAGAAACAAGGTTGAAAACAAGACTGATAGCTCAAGGTTTCAGACAAGAAGAAGGGATAGACTATGATGAAACCTATGCACCAGTAGCCATCAGAATATTTTTAGCCTTTGTTGCTTTCAAGAACATCAAAGTTTATCAGATGGACATGAAAAGCGCCTTCCTAAATGGTCTACTACAAGAAGAGGTTTACATTGAACAACCTCCAGGTTTTATCGATCATTTCTTACCGAATCATGTATTTAAATTACACAAAACCATGTATGGTTTAAAACAAGCACCTCGAGCTTGGTATGACACGCTCTCACAATTTCTAGTCAAACATGATTTTACAATCGTCACATTAGACAAGACTTTGTTCACTTTAGTTAAGAATAAGCACATCCTGTTAGTACAGATTTATGTTGATGACATTATCTTTGGGTCTACTAACCCCAAATTGTGTGCAAAGTTTTCTAAATTAATGCAGGAACAATTTGAAATGAGCATGATGGAAGAATTAACATCCTTCCTAGGACTGCAGATCAAGCAACTTGATATTGGAATCTTCATAAATCAGGCTAAGTATATTAAGGTACTACTAAAAATTTTGGCATGGAAACATGCTCTGCTGCTTCTACTCCTATGAGCTCATCTAATAAACTTGACAAGGATGAAAATGGAATTTCAGTAGAAGTAACTTAGTATCGTGGTCTTATTGGCTCATTGTTATATCTTACTGCCAGTAGACCTGATATTATGTTTGCTGTTTGTATTTGTGCAAGATTTCAATCTAACCCTAAGCAGTCACATTATATTGCTGCTAAGCGCATATTGAAATATTTGAAGGGCACTCAAAATGTCGGCCTGTGGTATCCTGATGATTCATTTTTCAATCTTATTGGATATTTAGATGTTGATTATGCAGGTTGCAAACTGGATAAAAAGCGCACAAGTGGTTTTTGTCAATTTCTTGGTGATAGGTTGATCTCTTGGTTTAGTAAGAAGCGGACTTCCATAGATACGTTTACTGCAGAAGCAGAATACCTTGCTGCTGGAAGCTGCTAATCTCAAATACTGTGGATTCAACAACTTAAAGACTATGGATTTCAAGCCTCTGAATCACCTATTTTCTGTGACAATACCAGTGCTATAGGAATCACGCAAAATCCAGTACTTCATTCCAGAAAAAAGCACATAGATATCAGACATCATTTCATTAGAGATCATGTGCAGAAGAAGGACATTCCTCAAGAATACGTTTCTACTGATCAACAAGCAGCAGACATCTTTACAAAGCCTCTGCCTGAGAATAAATTTTCTTATTTTCGCAATGTTCTTGGTTTAATTGATTTAACTTGAGCAATATTGTTGCTAACATTTTGTTAATTATTATCAGTTATTTGTTATTCATCTAATATCAGTATGTTTATAAGGAAAAGAGACAATTTGGGGCAACTACTGATATTTTATGGAGAATAAAATCGATGCCATACAACACTACTTAGACTACTGCTTATGGCATCTTGCCACAACATCAACAAATTATTCAAGTCATGAATCCTAATATTCTTGAAGGCTTGGGCATTTTCCATCTTCTGAAGCAAGTCCCATTCCTTAAAAAGCATCATGTTGCTCAGCACATCATCCTTGACCAACTCCTATATTTGATCAACATGTGCACGCCTCTTAAGCTTCTTTGCAAGGGATCTTTGCTTAGCAGAAGCAGGGAGCTCTTCATCATTGATTGACTGAATGCAGTGAGCAGTAATCCAAATGGACATAACCTTTCTAAAGATGCATTCTTCAGCGTCCTCTTTAAATCCCTGAATATTTTGAGGCGTGCATGAAGGATGAGGAACATGTGTGCTGCTTCACAATCCATTGGAGTTCAAATGTCATTACGAGTAGAAATGATATTAATTTATAGAAAAGACTTGAAGGGACAAGATGAAGACAAAGAGTCATCTGGCCTTAATTTATTCAGACTAAGTTTTTCTCATCATTTCTTTTATTTATTTGCATTAAGTAAAAAGCAGTAGATAAACAGAAAATATGACAAAATGGAATATTTCATTCATAAAACAAGATGTGTTACAATACATTGTGTTTATCTACTACATTTGATGATATCAGCAGTTTGAAGTACTTCAGTAGTGCTAAGTACTTCAACAGGAATCTAAGATCTGCTGGAATCCCCTTGCTTTGCATGATCATGGTTTGTGAAAGGGATGATTCCGCAGCTTAATCCTTCTAATAATGAATAATCTAACTGATTATTCAAATTACAGGTCAAGGATTTTCTTCCAAGTCTTCATATCTTGAAAAAGGATGTATTTAAACATCATCTTACGAGAAGCTAGGAGTTGCTTTTGAGATTCCTCTACTGAATCAGACTTTGGAGAAGACTCCAAGAGAATATTTGTATCATCCATTTGTTTTAATCTATTATTTGTGTAAATTTCTTAGTTTGTGAGTTTGCAGGTATTTTATGGAGTCTCGGGGAAGCCATGAGACACCTAACTATCCATATCCTGCACGAATATCAAAGAGTCACATGTCTTTCCCTCAGATTTCGTATCTCCGCATTAATTAGTTGCATTAATTGATGGGGAACATTATTTTATTCTCTTTGATATTTTCGTGATATATCAAAATTAGAAGGAGGTTTGTCTTTTCGATAAAACAATGTGTCTACTGGCTTTTATCAAGGTGCTAAAAATACTTTAGTACCTCATGACTTCCAGTAGATATTATCATAAGACGAAAAACCATCTTCTGATTTTTTTCCTAGTAACCACTCGGACAGCCCGCCTTTCTCTTTACCTTTTTCAAATTTTTGGCATAGCTAACACTCTCTGCTTAAATTTTCTAAAACTCAACTGCAAACATATTGACACGTGTCCTTATGTTTCACTGACGCCTATATATTTTTTAATATTAACTGCCTCTTCCATCTCATTTCACTTTTACGTTCCATACTTTTGCTTATTAGCTACTGATTTCTCTTGCAATCATCTCTTTTACAGAATCTACTTTGAATTCATTCTATTTGTAGAAATGGTTAGAGCATACACACTCAATGCTTATCAAGTTAACTTTGCATCAGTCCTGAAAATCAAGGACGTAAATCTTGTTAGGATGTTTCAAACCATCGAAAAATCTGGTCTCAGAAAGTTTTTGGAAACACCTATTGTCATATACAAAAATACTCACTTGGATTTCTACGCCAAATCAACCGTAGAGGAAGGAAAAATCATTTACTCTCAAGGAGGTGCATACATCTCCATCGATGCTGCACTTCTGGGAACGACGTTCTTTCTCCCATTTTTAGGTATTTCTGAATTTTCTGGTATCACTAAGGAGGAGATGTCTACTGCCCTTCTCACCTTCTCAGCTTCTGGAAAGGATCTCTCTCCCTCCTGTTTCAAGAAGCTTCTGAAAATGGAGTATCAAGTGCTTGTTGATATTTTCGCAAAGGCACTTTTGGACAAAGCTGGAACATTTGATAGATTGACCAAGGAGAAGGTTCAATAGCCATCACTTCCGATTTCAAGGTGGACTGGAGCCGATTCTTGTTCAAAATCATGAAGGATATGGTTGTTAGGAAGAGTTCTAGTTTTGCTGTGCAGATCAATACAATTCTAAAGGATGCTGGTTTTCCTTTAACTTCTGAACAAGACGCTTCTTTTGTGACAATGGCAGATGTTGATAATGTGCTCGCCTTGAGGCCAAAGCCAACTGTGACGTAATTTATTGCTCGAAAGAAGGAGGTTGGAGATGCTCAGACTTAGGTTCAAGGACCTCAAAAGAAGATCAAGAGAAAAAGAGTAGTTATCTCCACCGATTCTAATAAAATAGTAACTGAGGAGTCTACTGCTCCTACCCAAGCATCTATCCCTGCAACCCCTAGCAAGAAGAAGGTTTCACGGTGCTCTGCATCAAGAAAACAGTAGCCATCACTGATTTAGACACTGTCCCCTTGAGACAAGTGTTTCCAAAAGCCTCCTCTTCAAAACTAGAATCTGTCACAAAAGCAGCAGCCACATCTACTGCCACCACAGATACTACTGTTCCGACTCTCAGACCCCTATCTGGAGTCGTCTTTCGTGAATCTACTGCAGGGTCTTCTGCTTTTAGAACCGTGATTCCTGCCTCATCTTCAGATAAAGGCAAAGGGAAACTCGTTGCAAAATCACAATTTCACAACGCCAAATCATCCGTCTTAACTGGTATTGATATTCACTTGGAAGAGATTG
The DNA here is from genome assembly GCF_022965805.1 of Primulina eburnea. Lineage (NCBI taxonomy): Eukaryota > Viridiplantae > Streptophyta > Magnoliopsida > Lamiales > Gesneriaceae > Primulina > Primulina eburnea. The sequence continues at coordinate 25,880,103 of NC_133107.1, read as the reverse complement.
AGAAATCTGCCAATGAAAGAATGACCTTCTTTGATGATTGGCATAAGGTTCGAGTTTTCCATCCAATCACATTTTTCAAGACACCAGGTGCATTTGGTAAAATGGTGAAGAATGAAAAGAAAGTGTTTGACCTTGACAAGACTGGAAATATGATTGAAGCAATGAAACAACGAAGTTACATTCTTGAGCAGCTGAAGTGTCAGAAGCTGGAATCAGTTTTAAAGACTCTTAAGTCTAATTTTGACTCAATGATTCCGACTGCTGCTCAGGATCAGAATGTGATCCAAATTTTGACCGAGAGATTAAGATTAATGAATGAGCAACTTCTTGCTCAAGAACAGGCATTTGGAGAACCTGTTCAGTATCCTCTAGGCTTTGTTCCCAATTTTACTCAGAATAAGCCAATTGAGGAAAGAACTATAGCTCTCCCAGAAGCTAAGGTTTCCAGTACTCCTGCATCTCCGAATCAGCCTACTCAATCTTCATCTCATCTATCTGTTCGTGAATTGGCTTCAGTTGATGAAGTCATTCAATCTATTGTTCTTACTATCTCTATTGCACTAGAAGGAGCTCAGGCTGAAGATATGGTCCAACCAGAAGCTCAACCAGCAGACGAACCCATGGTAGAATCAGATGCCGCCCCATCTCAATCACTGGCGAATTTGAAATTTTCTCTGCTGAACATCAAGCAGAAATGGTAGCTATCTTGAATGTTCAATCTGAACCCATTCTAGCCATTGAGCAACTGGAGGACATGGAAGCCGCGCAACCAGAAGAAAGAGCATTTTCTGAACTATCTGCTGCTGCTGAAGGATCTTCTGCTGAATAGTCTACTACTGTTACTACTGCTCCAACAGACCTTGTCTCCTCTACTGCCTTGATTGTTCTTCCTACTGATTCACCAACTGACATCGCTCATATTGCTCAACTTGTTGAAATCACAGAACGACAGCTTGCAAGAAGTGCATCCCCAGACGAAGAGCACTTTAATCATGAATCTGTAGAGCTCCACATACTGCGTCATGGAGAAAGTCGTCTTCACTGGCAAGAAGTGTGATGACTTCGTGAGTTGATCCACTATAACCCCAATTGAATTAAATCCTCTGACTGACCTTGGCAGACCAACCACAAAGTCTATGGTAACATTCTCCCATTTCCACTCTGGGATGGGGAGTGGCTTAACCAATCCTGCTGGCCTCTGATACTCTGCCTTCACCTGCTGACAAGTGAGTCATTCAGACACAAATCTGCAGATGTCTCTCTTCATCCCTGGCCATCAATACAGAATCTGTAGGTCCTTATACATCTTGGTACCTCCTGGGTGAATAGAATACGGAGATGCGTGTGCCTCTGTCAGAATATCCTCTCTGATCGAATCAACGCTAGGCACCTACATTCTATCTCTGTACCTCACAATACCATCTGACACTGTGTAGAGAACACTTCCCTTGGCTTCATCCTTCAGCCTCCATTTCTGTAACTGCTCATCTGAAGGCTGACCTGTACGAATACGGTCTAACAAGGAATATTGGACTATCAAATTAGACAACCTCGGAGCTCTACCCTTGCGATAAACTTCTAAACCAAACTTCTGAATCTCAGATTGAAGAGGTCTCTGCACTGACAACTGAGCTATGACTGCAACTTTTCTGCTCAAGGCATCTGCCACAACGTTAACTTTCTCCGGACGGTAGCTAATCTTGCAGTCGTAGTCTTTCACTAGCTCTAACCACCGTTTCTGTCTTATGTTCAGTTCCTTTTGCGTGAAGAAATACTTGAGACTCTTGTGATCGGTAAATATCTGACATTTCTCGCCATACTAGTAATATCTCCAAATTTTCAAAGCAAAGACGACGTCGGCTAATTCTAAGTCATGCGTCGGGTAATTCTTCTTGTGCACCTTCAACTGCCTGGAGGCATATGATATAACCCGACCCTGCTGCATCAGAATTGCGCCTAGCCCGAGCTTAGATGCATCGGTGTATAACACAAAATCTCCTTGTTCTGATGGCAGGGCTAACACCGGCGCTAAAATAAGAGCTTGTTTCGAAGTATGGAAGCTCTTCTGGCACTCGCCACTCAACACGAACTTAGCATTCTTCTTGGTCAGTGAAGGGAGTGGCACTGCTATGGACAAAAACCCCTGAATAAACTTACGGTAGTAACCGGCTAAACCCAGAAAACTGCGGATCTCTGATGCATTCTTGGGTTCAACCCATTCCTTAACTGCTGCTACCTACGCTGGATACACCTCAATGCCGCTGCTAGAAATTATATGACCCAAAAATGTTACCTTCTCCAACCAAAATTCACACTTACTGAACTTCGCAAACAACTTGCGACTCTGCAAGGTCTGTAGAACTGTCCTCAAATGCTGGTTGTGCTCCTCATGGCTCTTCAAGTAGATGAGGATGTCGTCAATGAACACTATACCGAACTGATCTAGGTAGGGCTGGAATACTCAGTTCATCAAGTCCATAAAAATCACTGGAGCGTTCGCCAGTCCAAATGGCATCACTAGGAAATCGTAATGCCCTAATCTAGTTCTAAAGGCTGTCTTAGTTTTACTTTACTATGACCTCGAGTTCTGACTTTTCTCACAATTCCCAATGTTATAAGTGGAGGTTCAAACTTATCGTATCTTACATTCCTTATACTATACCCGTAATGTTCATCGATCTATTATATTAGAATTTATGCAGTTCAATCTAAGAAATCTTAGCACCAAAAGTTACTGATCAACTTATATCCTTGGTACTACACTCAAAAATTAAACCTTATCTTAACCCCGTAATAATATTAACCTACGATACTTGAATCGAGTCTTTAGTTACGACACCAACTTACGTAACTTAGCTGTTTACAAGTACATCCCAAATAAAGATTGCTGCAAATCTTAAATTTCGAGTAACACTAATCTATAAAATCCTGAAATATACAATATCGATATTCTGCTTAGATAATAAAACCTTCCTAGCATCAAACACATGCTTAAACTATTTCCTTCCCAATTACATTATAGTTAAGGCCTAAGACACTTAAACCTTCCTCATTCGAACGAATGTCACACTTTGACGTATCTTCAATACTTAATTCATTCTAACGTATAAGGCTTAATAAGTTTCCCCCTGTTAATGATGGACTAATCCTAATAAATCAACTTCACTTATAACCCACAGAATTCTAGAATCCTCATATAAAGATTTTGGATTTCTTACTCGATAAAAATCTTAATATTCGACATTTGTAACCTATGTTGAATATAACTAATTCCCTTTCTATTTCACCTAATATCCCCGTATGATCACCTATTCCATAAATTTGAAATTAAATCTTACACGACCCAAGTAGTCTTAGATAACCTAATTCCAGTACACATATCCACATAATCCTAAGTTTCTTAATGACTTAAAAAGATTCCTCAAAACAAGATGCCTGATAGGGACACTTTCCAAGCCTATCGGCCTCAATGTCCCTTTGGTTCTGCCCTGCCGCCAAAGCTCTCGACACGGCAACTGTATAAGTCATAGGACCAGCAACTCCAACATCACGGCGCAAGATCGGCCGCAACCTATCCATAAAATGCCTCATCTTCCCCCGGGCATCAATTGCCATCAGGGGCAAAAAAAGTGACACCCCTTTTCAAACTTCCTGACGAAGTCTGCCACGCTGTTGTCTCCCTATCGCAGCGACATGAACTCCCAGGTCAGGCGAGAGCGTACTTCTTCAGTGAATTACTCGGAGTAGAAAACCTCCTTGAACCCATTACACGTCAGTGTTTGTAAGTTCACTGACACTGATGCGCTTTCCCACCAAAGCCTTGCGTCTCCAGTCGACAAGAAGGTGGCACATCTAGCTCTGCCAGAATCCTGTAGCTCTATAAATGCAAAGATTACCTCGATGGACTTAATCCATCCTTCCGTTTTCATCGGGTCAGTGGTCCCCGAAAAATCCTTCGGATTCATCCTCCTAAATATTTCATAGACTGCCTCCAGTCTGGGCCTCGCCCCTGTGTCTACTGCAGTCTGGTTCCCCGCAAACTGTGTGAAGAACTGGGTCATCCCTGCAAGCATCTGAGCCTGCATATCTGGGGTGGACGAGGAGAAGTGACCCTCTCCCCATCCTGGGTTTTCCTATTCTCATCGCCTGCTTCACGCACAATCCCACGTCTGGGAGGCATACTGTTCTAACATTTACCAAACAAGTAAACCCAACATGCATGAACATAATATAGACAACATAAGATGCACATACTTGAACTTCAAAATATGCACATGCCGAAATAAAAACTTAATTCTTACTACATAACATAAATTCAAAACTTTAAAACTTACAGACTTGAGATGTGACTTCGTGAGCTTCTTGCGACTGACGGTAAGCATAACCCTTTACAAGAACACCGCTTTGATACCAACTGTAACGTACCGTACTTTTGCTACTTAAAATTTGCGGAAAAATTAAAAATTTTCTAACAAAACATGAACGTTCAAAATTCGATAAAATAACTGTACTTCTCAACCATTTGTCGTAAACAAAGGTTTAAAAATAGAGTTTGCCAAAAGTGTTTGAACATTTTTATAAAAACTTCAAAACATGAGCAGCCCTCGGGTTTAGCCTCCCGCACAGTCCAAGCCAGCTCCTCGGTCAACACCTTCACCCTTCTCATAAACGTCCTCACCTGCATCGATCAAGTCTAGTAAGTCTAAAGACTCAACACGTATAAACTGGTAGTAACGAGTAGTACATAATAAAATCACATGCAACATTAAAATAGGACATACATACTTAAAACTTGAACTTGCTTGATAAACCTGAGCATACGTACATACATACTTAGACGTGCCATAAACTTTTCTTAAACATGCTTGCATACTTGAACATACATACTTCATCATTTTGCGTTGAGGATGTTAAAAAAGAAAGTGACTCATACATAATAAATGCCTGATCAGACAAACCGCAGTACTGGGCTGACAGGGACGTATCCACTACCACATACATGATATCCCCGTTCATAATTTAACGGGCTGGTTGGTCTTCGTTTATAATTTAACGCTTTCCAACCACGATCAGACCCATTCATAATTTAACGGGGTGGAGAGGTCCTCGGCCACGTTCACCGACTTCCAAACCCATTAATAATTTGGTCACAAGACATTTAGCATACCTCAAAAACTTGAAATATTTTCTTCGGCACGTCAACATACTTACTTGGCGTTGAGGGATTCGTTGGATCTCACTTGGGGCAGCTACTGCACAAACTAACATGAATTTTAAATACTTAACTTGCATGTCTTAGACGTAGGTACTTGAGCTCACCACCAAAGTGAATAAGTAGCTTATGACATTCTAGTTCGCTCCGGACTTGACCTCGTATAATTATCGTACTAAACCATGACATAAAAACACAAAACAAATCCTATATTTTTACATAAATAAATTTTAACCATGGTGCTAGACCATGATATAGAACCCCGAAGCAAATCCTAAAAAAAATATTAATTTTTTTAAAAATATTTTTTTAAAGGGGTACACTGTGCCTAGGCCTCATTATCATTTATGATGAATCCATCATACATCATCATTTATGATGGATCCATCATACATAGAACCGCGGTACCCGACGGCTGTCGGACATCAGTGACAGGATTACCCATCCACTGTGCCTAGGCCTCATCATCAGCATTTACATATACATCTTAAACATTTACATATACTTCGATAACCACAACTAATTCCCATCATTCAAAACATCATCATTTACATCACTTATAAAAATCATGCACAACTACAAATTTTCTTTAAATTCAAGCAGGCAACATATATTTTCATAAAATCTTAAAAATCATGAATCAATATGCATAAACATTTAAAATAAGGTAAATTTGTGATCAGGGCGCTGCAGGACCAAAATATCACCCCGGAAGCAAAATGACCAATTTGCCCTTGGAAACTCATAAATTACCGTTTTACCCGTGGACCTCTAAAATTGACCCGAATCTTACCAAACTCCTTAAAAATTTAAAAAAACATATTTAAAACCATTCTTAGATGTAAACCCGAGCTCATTTCATAACTTAACCGATTCGTTTTAAAACTTGGACTGGGGTCCCGGTTTGAACCCGAATCGACTCGAAACTTTACCGAATTTTTCCCAACTTTTTTTCATATCTTAAAAACACTATAATAGTCCTAAAATCTTAATCTCAGACCCATAAACCTGTTAGAGTGGGTTCCCGTCGAGCCAAGTGTTGGCCGAGTGTTCACAATAAAACTCTATTTATAAACGATCTTCATTTTAATAATATTTGAAATATCATTTTGGCACTTCTTTATCTGTATACCTATGCTAGTTGCATAGATAAAGTCCTTGAATATACAAATAGTAGAAAGAATATGAGATGCTCATATGATGAGTATCATGAAATTCATATTTGGAATACTGTATATTCTAAACAGTTCCTAGTCGATTCAGCCGCCGCTAAGAAGGATTTAGGCCGCTAGAGTTAGAGACTAGTATCTGCGATATGAGTACCATGTTTCATTGGTAAGGGACATTGTGATGTCCGAGCATGCAGATAGGTGCCCCTGGTAGAATGCACTGAACAACCCTCCATAAAGGACTTTCCAAGTGGTTCTCACTTATCGAGTGGAGAAGTCCTAGTTTATGGTACCACCATTAGTCCTTATAACCCGGGACAACATTGAGACTCTATGTGCTAGAACACTTTGACTTGTTTACCGACTCTCATGGGGTCACCAGGTGGCAAAGTTGGGTGTTCTGTCGAAACATATAGGAGTCCATGCATTGTAGTCGGGGATTCACCGCTTACCTTCGGGTATGGATATCCTATGTGTTCTCATGTATATGTAGGTTGAAATCTCTGATCAGAGTATGGTGGTAATTATGAAAGGGGTTTCATAGATTACACCATCGATGCAACGACAACATGACACATAGCATTGATTCATTGACAACTCTCGATAAACCAATGGTTGTCGAATCAGTCGGGATATATGAGCTGAAGGAACCGTACTGTACGCTAACCATAATTGAATGGTTCTTGCAGGCACTATCATTTGATACCTAGGGAATCATGTAAGCGATGCTGCTAGGCTTTAACATGATTGGTTGGGTAATATCAGACTTGAGTTCTGACGTTCTTGTTATGAAGGAGTTGATAATTAAGAATGGAGCAATTGGGGTATGCTCATATAAGGACATGTTTAGTTCGAATCACATGGAGATGTGAACCAACGGCTAGTTTTATCAATGAACAATTGAGGGCCACACAAGTACTAGCTTTCTAGATCCCGTTGAGAAGTAAAATTGTTCAATGTGTTGAACGGCTTGTAAATGAGTTTATAAGCATAAATAAAATAGAAGTATGACTTCTATGAGAGAAATGTGACTTTTAATTTGTGGAAGTATTCCTAGATTAAAAGTTGGACAAATAAATAATGTATTTGAAAATTGTGATTTTCATAAACATTATTATGGACTAAATTAAATTAATTCAAGTGTTGAATTAATTAAACACTAGTGGGCCTAGTAGAGTCCAAATAATTAAATTAATTCAAGTGTTGAATTAATTAAATCATATTGGGTCTTGTAAAGCCCAATATTAAAATAATTATTCAACTAGTGACTTGAGTAAATTCAAGTAATGTTTAATTAGTCTCAAATATGTTTGAGATAATTAAAATAAGTCCATGAATTTTTAATTGTTAAAAATCAAATAAGACTTGCATGAATGGGAGGTGAAAAGTTGGGAGACAACTTTTGCAACGTCCAAGGCATGTCATGCCTTTGGAATACACACATTTTCCCACAACCAAGACAAGTCTTCCCTCATCCCTTTTTGAATGATATGGACGAAATATTGAGGATATAGTAACTAACTTTTCTCTCAATTTTTCTCTTCACTTTTGGTAGAGAAAACAATACACTTCTCAAAGAAAAATGCTCTAATTTTTCTAGTGCAAATTTAGAGTGGTTCTAGCTTGATGGTGGTGGGCTTAATATTTGAGCAAGGTGGGCTCAAAGGGAAGCTTGAAGATTGTCTTGCCTTTCAAGAGCCAAGTTGTTTACATCTTGGTTGGAGCCATCATCAACCTCAAGAGGTTGATAGGTAACTAATTCTCAAAACCCAATGTATGACAAAGTTGAGATTTTGTATATGCTACACCTAGTACTAGGTGGCCGAATTTATCATGTGTTTTTCGAAAATTTTGTTGCTTCCGTTGCGTTTTCGATCACCTAAAATCGATCCCTTTCAAGTGGTATCAGAGCTAAGAGTACTAGTTTTTGTAGCATATACATGATATTATATTGGGGTCTATTTCTAACCGCATGAGATGATTTGTTGCAACGTTTTCAAGGCCAAAATGGGGAGCATTCTCGGCAGCAAGCTACTGACCGTTTCGGGCAGCTCGGCTGCCCGAGGGGCTGCCCATTTCGGGCAGCAAGGGCAGCCCGAGGGGCTGCCCGAACGCCCCTATCAATTAAAATAAAAAAAAATTTAGCATGTTGGCCAGAATCCCGCGACGGAGCTCCGGCGACGACGATGACGACTAGGGTTTTCAAAAGGTTTTTGAAATATCAAAGTGTCATGGGCCTTGAGTTGTTGGGTCATTAGATGGCTAACATATTTGTGAATTTAAATGGGCCAAAATGTTTTTTTGGTGAAAAATGATTTTTTGGGCCCTTAAGTTTAAATTTACAAAAATTGCAAATATTTTCTCATGAAATAAATAATTGAAGTTGGACTTTAATTATTTATAGTAAATTTGTGATTTACAAGAAATTCGGTTATAAATAAATTAACTAGAAAGTAGACAAAGGTTTTTGTATACTTTGTTAATTTAGTTTATAATCGTGGCGGTTAGTGATTTGATCAAGATATATAATATTGGATCAATTAATTATTGTGATAATTAATTGATGGTGTATGATATGTGATATTATGCATGAAGGATGATCAAAAGCCCAAGCCCAATTTGCTAGGTGTATGCTAGGATATTTTGTGTTGAATGATTGTAATAATTATCAAATTTAAAGTGGGCTTGGTTTATGGCCCGTTCCCACCCCATGAGATGTATCCCTATTTGCCATGGATATTTATTTGTAAATATTAGTATAGTGGAAGATCAAGATTGGAAGATGGTGGCCATGATGATTATGAAGATCGAAGACATGTAAATATTGGAAGCTAATGTAATAGTTGCATTTGCATCCCATGCATTTCCCTAGGATTGGACCTAGGTCCCGTGCTTAGCTCACACGGGCCATTAGTATTGGGGCGATTGATCATCTTGTTTTGTTTAATGTTTATAATATATGCATGATATGTTATAAATAATGAGTATGTGCGTTATTATTATGATAATAACAAAGTTGCATGAATCCGGCAAACATACGATCAAACATGGCGAGCTTTTAAATAAAATTAATGATGAGACCTTTCAAAATTGAAAACCCTCATTTTGAATAAGATTAAAAATTAATATCAAGCCCGAAAAGGGGAATTATAAATTTGTTTATAATTTCCATGTATTCCATCGACAATGGGTGCATGATGAACTCTATCCGTGCTCGGGCTCGGCTCATATTATTGGGGAGTCTTGGGTGCCGGAAAGCTGTGACATCCATTGACATGGTGATGTGAACTACGTGGAACTCCCATGATTTCGGCTCATATTATTGGGGGAACTCATGGCGACCGTCCATTAAGGTTCAACATCGATGGGTAAGGCTAGACACGTGAAGATGAACGACGTAATATTATTGGGTCCTAATCAAACGTGAGACAAAAGTTTACGTAGAGGATTGCATTTTGATGCAATTGAAAACTACCTTTTAGGAATTGTGATTGGCTGATATTATTCGGGATCATAATTCGCTAATTGGACCTTACGTACCTACTGAGGAAAGGAGTTTCCTGTTTTCACTAGAGGGTAGTGAAAGATGTCAAAACAGTGGGAGTAAACATTTATAAAGTTAAAGTCCATACTTTATATCTTACTAAATATTTTAAAATAGTCATTAACATTTATCTGTTTACTTTTCAGTACTATTTGACAATGTCTTCAATTCGCAATCAGCTTTCTGCCATACTCGAAAAACACGTATTAACCGGACCTAATTACCTCACTTGGCTAAGAAATCTGAAAATCGTCTTGAACTCGGAAAAGATTGCATATACGCTGAATGAGTCGCCCCCTGATAAGGCTCCAACTGACTGCACTCCTGAGGAATTGCAGACCTACAAGGATTGGTGTGACAATGACTTGAAGGCCAAGTGTTATATGCAGGCTTCTATGAATGATGAGTTGTAGAGGCGTTTTGAGGGTGCAAAGAGTGCTGCTGACATTCATTAGCACCTCAAGGAGCTCTTTGGTGAACAGACTCGGCCTCTTAGGCATGCTACCGTCAAGGAGCTAATAACTTTGCGCATGCGAGATGGGGCCTCGGTCTATAAGCATGGCCTAAAGTTGATTGGGCTCGTGGACAAGCTGGTTGGCATGGATTTGATGTTGCCTTCGGAGTTGACCATCGACGTGTTGCTGTTATCGCTGCCTAGCTCATTTGATCCTTTTGTGGTGAACTTCAACATGAACAAGATGGAGCCGACCCTTGAGGAGTTGGTGAACATGCTTGTGACTTTTGAGTCCACCATCAAGAAAGAGAAGTCGGTTCTTTATGTGGGTTCTTCATCTGGTACGAAGACCGATCCACGTGGGAAGAGAAAGAAGCGTTCTTTCCAACGTCCCAAGAAGAACGTGCCTTTGAAGAGGCAGACTCCGGGTCCCGTTGGGCAGCCACACCAGTGAAGGCTGACAAGACTGTTGACATCTGTCATCACTGCAAGAAGCCTGGACATTGGAGGCGTAACTGCAGGGAATATCTTGCCCAGAAATGTTCTGGAAACGGTATGTTCTACATTGAAGTAAACATTTCAATTAACTCTACTTCTTGGGTATTGGATCCCGGCTGTGGCTCACAACTCTGTAATGATTTGCAGGTGATGGGAAGTGTTGCGACTTTGATTGTTGCACTTCCAAGAGCAGGTTGTCCACAAGTAATATAATTCGGTGAGTCCGAATATCGTATCCACAGGGAAGCTAAGGTAATTACAAGTCCACTACAATGTCTTTTTGTTTTGTTTTTGTTTTTGTTTCTTTTTAATTTTAATTGTTTGAATATTTAATGGGTAAATTTTAATTGTTCAAATTTTAATTTAAGTAGTTGAGATTAAAGGATCCACTCTTGGTATTTTAATAAAGTTAACATTAACGAACAATATTGAAATCCACTTAATAAAATGGTTCCAATATATTAAATAATCATATTTATATTATGTTATAAATTATTATCTCATAAATATATAATATATACCAAAACTTATAAATGTTGTCAAGTATTTATTGTGCTATATATATATTTGTAAACACTAAATCAAGGTTACCACTTTAAATGGTTGGTAAAACCAAACTAACATTTAAATGGTACCAAGAAAATATTATTATGATATATTTATATATAGTAAATCAAGGAATCCAAGTTAAATGGTTGGTAAAACCAAACTAACATTTTAATGGTTCCAAGAATTTAATATTATAATATATTTATATATAATAAATCAAGGCATCCACTTTAAATGGTTGGTAATACCAAACTAACATTTAAATGGTTCCAAGAATTTAGTGTAACATATAACAAAATAAATCAAAACTCCCACTTATAAGTAGGGTATAAAAATACTTAAAGAAATAAATATAACATAAACAATAAATAATGATTAAATAATATAAAACATAGATTTTTACCTTTTAATAACCTTATTATCATGCCAAGAGTTTCACCTTATCATCTCAACTTTTGGAAGTTAGCTATTAATTATTCAAAGTGTAAAACTTTGAATATGAAATTAACATGCTAATTATATTTAAATGAAGAAATAAAGGAAAAATATAGAGAGAAATATTATGAACTCAAAGGTTTGTTCATAGAATGAGGGATATCTCAATACATTGCAATGCACCCCTATTTATAGCCAAATTTGGGGAGACAACCACAAATAAAATATTATTTTTTTACACATAAGTCTTCATTGGTGTTCCAAGAAATTAATATTATATTACACATCACTATTGAAAATCTTCTTCTCCGAATTTGCTTCTTCACATAAAAAGAAACATGTGGATAATTGAGTTGTCTAGTTGTGGTGTTTTTTTCAGAATATTTGACCTAGTAATTTGAGAGATATGGTCAAAATACTAGAGCATGGTAAAACTGCCACTCCTTTGGTAACTTTCTTTGTTGCTTAATTTGATCCCAATTGTGAGAGGATTTTTCTCTCATGCTTGTCAACAATATTGTAGATATTATAAGCAACTTTCTACAGGTCCAAGAATCATCTTAATCCCATTTGCAACGCCAAGGTTATTCTTGTTTTATCGAACCTGTAAAAAATAGTAAAAACTTATAATTACACACAACTTATATTTTTATACAATTTATTATAAAACATGTAATATTTAAACATTTAATAAAACAAAAACTATATATTTATATTATAAAACATTTAATTAATGTAAAATTTTTTATCTTTATCACACTCCCCAACCAGCTTATTGCTAGTCCCTAGCAATTTAAGCATTAATAGCAATACAAAACACATTGATTAATTTAAATAGAAATGTAATCAAAACTATCTAAGTGTTAAAATTAAATTTGAAAACTGTCAAAGTTATATCAAGATCATCATAATTATAATTTGTGAAATAATTTGAGATGATCAATTCAAAGCTTATTTCAGGTAGTTAAATGTATACGGCCTTTAGAAATTCCTAGTAAGAGTCTCAACTTCATATCCTCACAGGTTAATAAATGTTTCAAATTTATGGCAACGATTTCTCTCATGGAGTTGGAATACATATAAATGCTCAAGGAAATGGTTTACAGAATGCAGACAGAAAACGAGCCAAACTAATCAAAAGATAGAAAATCCATTGATTCAAAATCTAGTTGTTCTTATTATATATATTTTTTTCCTGATAATATTTATTATTATTTTTTTTCATAACATCATGGAATCAGACTAAGTTTATGCTTCTTGACCACATATTTATTTAATTTGTACAATAATTTTCTCTCTCTTTTTTTTTTTTTATTATGAGAGATATATGGGTCGTAGCATATAACTTAAAAATTACATAGATCTTCAATATATTACTTTTTTTTTCTCCTCTTTTTTTTTCAGGAAATATCATTTTTTTTTCAAAATAAGAACTCAAGATCTAAACAATAGATAGTCTCTCTCATGATCAATAAAGGCTCGAAAGCTGTTTTCTCAGTCCTCTCCACTCACTCACAAAATATGTGTGAGTTTAAAATTTTAGGCACTCTTATAGTGTATATCTTGGGCCATATACTTTAATACCTAATTTTATCACAATGGTTAATCACTCAAAAAGATTTCATAAATCATATTTTTATATTGATCAGAATATTAAAAATGACGTTTTTTCAAATAAAAATTTAAACATTCTTAAATAGATTAATACATGTTCTAATTTAAATCTTTCAAATATGTGAAGTATGACATTTTTGTAAAAATTACTAAGGTACAAACAATAAACATGGTTTTATTTTAAAATAATATTTAATTTTTTTTTTAAATTTGTTCTCCCCCCAATCAGAATATGACATTGTCCCTAATGTCAAAATAGCTATTAATATAGAGTACATAATGAAAGAGATATCACCTGGAATTTTATTGAAGATAACAAACTGAAACAAACGCAAATCAATCCACGACTTTTGAATCAATGATCCAACTTTCTTTTCTTATTGCTTGATTGCGACCAATTGATCTTTGTTATCATCGGATCAGGCTTATGAACAAAAGCTTCCAAATCATCAATTAATTGGTCGGCAGTCGAAGCACAGATGAGCATCCGTCGTGAATTTTCTGAAATGAAATTCTGTTCCACAGCTTTATCAAGAAATGTCAACAAACTGTCATAATAATTATTGATATTCAACAAGCCCACAGGTTTATTATGGATATTAAGTTGTGCCCAAGAAACAGTGTGAAAAATTTCTTCTAATATACCAAAACCACCTGGTAGTGCGATAAAAGCATCAGAATTTTCAATCATCTGAGTGATTCTTTCATACATAGAAGAAACTTTTAATTCCTCCCCAATCGTAACACCTGTAATATTTCCTTCAGCTAAAGCTGTAGGAATAATACCCAAAACCTGACGACCTCCAAGATGAGCAGATGTTGAAACAGATCCCATTAACCCAATATTACCTCCCCCATATACCAAGTGAATTTTTCTCTCAGCCAATATCTTTCCAAGATTATTCGCTGCTTCTACAAACACTTCATTTTTTCCAGGACTCGACCCACAAAATACACAAATATTTTTCAATGTTTGTGTAGAGGATCCAGCCATGTTTTTACTTTCTTTTTTTGGTCTGCGAAAATAGAGAGAAAGATGAGAGATTTTATAGGGGTAATATGTTATCATAACAAAACTATGGGTCACAGCTGTAAACAGAATAAATAATAAAAACAATAATGACATACATGCTTATAAACAGTAGTGTGATTGTGGCTCACAATTTTCCTTTGGTTTTACGTCCAGAAACGGCTTCAACGCCTTCTATGAGTCGAGGATATGCTTTCCATCCAATTTTCTTATAAATTGGCAAACAGGGTCTTTTTTAGTCGGATTCCCAAGACTATGACGCTAATCTTGGAATTGTTTCCTGTAAGGCTCAAGATTTATTAGTCTTCATTTATGCGATATTCGAAGATGTGAGAGTGCATGTCATTGCATGAGAAACACTAAGTAAAATGAGAGTAGGAAAGACATGAGAAAATATGTGAAAGGTTAAGAATAAATGTAAAGGGCCGAAGCTATGGCGCATATGCGCGAAGAAATGCGCGCATATGCATGAGAATTACAGTAGCATCGGCGCATATGCGCGAAGAAAGTGGCGCACATGCGCGACATGTCCAGAGACATTGGCGCGCATGCGCGGAATGAAGTGGCGCATATGCGCGACACCTCCAGCAGCTGTGGCGCATATGCGCGAGTTCAGGCACGCATATGCGCGGTCCGTCCAGAAGCCTGGGCGCATATGCGCTAAAAGAAGCGCGCATATGCGCGAAACGTGTTGCTCGAAAAATGATAACACTTGTCCTTTGCCATGCAATTTAAATGTATGTGGCTTCATTTCATCTCCTGGCAGAGTAGAAAACCGAGAGAGAGAATGGTTCAAGGAAGAAGGGAGATTCTCTCATTTTAAAGTTAATTGTGCAAGATTTGCATATCCAAATTTTAATCTAAGCCTAGATTTGCACTCCTCTCATCACTAGCTACAAGAAAATGTAAGTTTCATTCAATTCCAGCATGTTTTGATATTATGTGTTGGGTAAAAGATGAATTTAACTCAATATTATGTTCTGGGGATGATAGATGTTGTAGAATCGTAAACGGAGCGATTATCGGATGCCATACGATATCGTTATTACTTTTCCAGCATATTTAGAATTACGTATGCAGATTTTGAATACTCTCATGGGCTTATGATGATGATTATGAGTTGAGACTATGGATTGTGAATATATGCGAGATTTGGAGTGATCGATATGATCGGTATCGAGAAAATACGTTGTCATGCCGTTGAATTGTATCTAGATTTGGTTATTGATTGAGATAGGAGTTGTTTTTAGTTGTGTATTGATAGAATGCACATTGATGGTACATTTCAGATTTATATTGGCAACGTGATAGCGAGACTTTGACTACATCACAGACTTTACGACACGAAAGGTATAAACCATGTTGTTTGGGAAGCCACAACTCAAATAAGATATTATTTGAGTTTCCCAAATCAAAATCACATACTAGAATTGGTTGTATTTAATTGTATCACGTTTATGAATTGTTTATAGAATTATATTCAAATCTTGTTACCTAATTATGCTTTGATTATAGAATTGTATTCAAGCATGTAAGATTATTGTAATATTCAGATATGAATATGAGCATGCTTTGTTACAGGTTGATAGTCATTGCATTTAAGATAGGAGAGTCGTTGACAGCCATTGTCAACTATCTAGATGTTCGGTGTATCTCAGCTTAGGAGCAGCCTTGACTCCTATTGCCGTCGTTGATACAGCTCAGACCGAAGTCTAGGAGTAAGACGTACAGTCACCCCGAGTGGGAGGGTACGTGACAGCCATTGACGTCTTACTCACATCGGGATCCCTAGAGTTCTAGTCGAGTCGAGTCCAGACATGGTTTGATTCGCATTGCATTGCATGTGCATATGATGTCATTCATGATAGCATGTTTCATGTTTAATTGATTATATGCATGTATACATGTTTATACTGGGATTTGTTCTCACCGGAGTTTCCGGCTGTTGTTATGTCTGTATGTGTGCATAACAACAGGTGGGGCAGGATCTGGGTCATGCAGAGGATGAGAGATGGACATAGCGTGGTGATCTCGGGCTTAGCAGAAGGACTAGTAGTTGTACCTTTGGCATGTACTGTATTTAATTACTAGTTTGTTGAGTAGGATGGACAAGACATGCTGTACGTTATGTTTGTACATTATGTTTGTAATTTAAATAAAGAATTTATGTTTGTTTATATACATTAGATTTAATGTTGAAAAGCGAAAATTTGACCCACTTTTTATATTAACGATCCATTGAATCCCAAAGAAAGAGTTAGAGCCCGGGTCCCCACATTTCCATAAACGGAGAAGTTCAATATGCACATGTCCACTAGAATGCGTCTCAAGAGTCAATAAGATGTTATCTAAAGACTCCTTACTCAGCCCATTCTTAATGAAATCAATTTTATCTTCTCTGTTATTGGAAACACATCCCAAAGATTTGCATCGTTTGTCACAAGTCCATCTTGCACACTTATGACAAACCCCTAAACTTTTGGCCCTTCTTTTTTTCGCATAAGTGCTTTTTCCTAATCCAGGAAAATACCGAATGAGCAATGATTGTGGAACTTCTCCTCCTAATCGGACCTTAGCTTCAATTACAAGACGAATAACTTCAGGAATTCCTTTTTGCATTAGCAATCTCAATCTTTCACACCTTCCTGTATAAAGTTTTCTTAGAACACTTTCAGAAACAGAGGGAAAATATTTATAAATTTTTGAGAGAATTTCATCCATTTTGAAAAGAAAAGAAATAATTTTTTTTTATTTTTGTATCAGCAATTGTGGGAAACTGATTTAACCGACAATGAGAGTCACGGAGTACCGTTATCCGCCATTTAACCGGGAAAATAAAAAGATTAAGGAAACCTGAAATAAAAACAAACAAAATTAAATGCAACATAAAAATTTAAGGATCAGAAAGGGAAATAAACTCTTCTTGAAATATTTCATTTTCCAAAAATGGTTTAATCCTTTGTCCATTCACTTGAAAAACATCACCATTTTTAGGATTTTCAATATCCACAGCTCCATAAGGATACACATGCTTTACAACATATGGGCATGTCCATCTTGATCGTAATTTTCCTGGGAATATGAGAAGTCGAGAATTATAAAGCAAAACTTTTTTACCAATCTCAAAAGATTTTCTAAGAATTGTTTTATCATGAAATGATTTGATTTTTTCTTTATAAATCCTTGAATTCTCATACGCGTCATTTCTGAGTTCATCAAGTTCATTAAGTTGTAATTTACGCAATTTGTTGGCATCATCCATGCTTGAATTTAAAGTTTTGATCGCCCAATAAGCTTTATGTTTCAATTCCACAGGCAATTGACAATGTTTTCCATAAATCAACCTATAGGGAGACATATTCAATGATGTTTTAAAAGATGTTCGATATGCCCAAAGTGCATCATTAAGTCGCAGAGACCAATCTTTTCTATTTGAGTTAACAGTTTTTTCCAAAATTTGCTTTATCTCCCTATTAGCTAATTCAACTTGTCCATTTGTTTGGGGATGATAAGGAGTAGTTACTTTATGAGTAATACCATATTTTTTCATTAATGAAGCAAACGGTTTATTAACAAAGTGAGTTACCCCATCACTTATCATGGCTCGAGGAATTCCAAATCTACTAAAAATATTTTCTTTTAAAAATTTGATGACGATTTTATGATCATTTGTTCGACATGGAATTGCCTCTATCCATTTGGAAACATAATCAACTGCAACTAAAATATACAAATATCCAAACGACGGTGGAAAAGGTCCCATAAAATCAATTCCCCAACAGTCAAAAATTTCAATTTCAATGATAGGAATCCAAGGCATCATGTTTCTTTTTGAAATCGCACCCAATTTTTGACAATTTTCACAGATCTTGCAGATTTCGTGGGTGTCTTTAAACAAAGTGGGCAAATAAAATCCATACTGCAAGATTTTTGCAGCCGTTTTCTTTGAAGAAAAATGTCATCCGCATGCTTCTGAATGACAAAATTTAATGACACTACTTACCTCATTTTCGGGTATGCAACGTCGAAAAATTTGATCCGGACAATACTTGAACAGATACGGATCATCCGAATAAAAGTTTTTTACCTCATTCAAAAATTTTCTTTTATCTTGAGAACTCCATTGCGGTGGCATTTTTCCTGTCACAAGAAAATTTACTATGTTAGCAAACCAAGGTGTAGTAGTAACTGAAAATAGATGTTCATCAGGAAAATTATCGTTAATTGGTGTCATTTCACAAGATGATCCTGTTACTAGTCTCGATAAATGATCGGCTACGACATTCTCGGTTCCTTTTTTATCTTTGATCACAATGTCAAATTCTTGGAGCAACAAAATCCATCGTATCAGTCGTGGCTTTGCATCCTGTTTGGTCAACAAATATCTAATAGCAGAATGATCAGTAAACACAATAGTCGTTGATCCAATCAAATAAGAACGAAATTTATCTAATGCAAATATTACAGCAAGTAGTTCTTTTTCAGTTGTAGAGTAATTCATTTGAGCATTGTTTAAAGTTCTACTTGCATAATATATCACATAAGGCTTACCGTTTCTTCTTTGACCCAATACTGCACCGACTGCATAATCACTCGCATCACACATGATTTCAAATGATAAAGACCAATCAGGAGGTTGCATGATAGGAGCTGATGTTAAATGTCGAATGATTTTATCAAAAGCATTTTGACATTCTTGAGTCCACTCAAATGCAGTGTCTTTTGTTAAGAGGTTACAAATAGGTTTAGAGATTAAACTAAAGTCCTTTATAAACCTCCTATAAAATCCAGCATGTCCCAAAAATGAGCGAATTTCTTTAATGGTTTTTGGAGGGGGTAAATTGGCAATGACATCAACTTTTGCTTTATCAACTTCAATTCCATGAGATGACACGACATGTCCAAAAACAATTCTAGAAGTAATCATGTAATGACATTTTTCCCAATTTAAAATAAGACCTTTTTCCTCGCATCTTTTTAAAACTATTTCCAAATTTTCAAGACAATTATCAAATGTATTCCCAAAGACAGTTAAATCATCCATGAAAATTTCCAAACAATTTTCAACCATGTCGCAAAAAATGCTTAGCATACATCTTTGAAATGTTGCTGGGGCATTGCATAATCCAAATGGCATCCTTCTAAATGCAAATGTTCCAAAAGGACATGTGAATATAGTTTTATCTTGATCTTCAAGTGCAATGGGAATTTGATAATAACCTGAATATCCATCAAGAAAACAGTAGTATGGATGACCTGCTACTCTTTCTAAAATTTGATCCAAAATTGGTAATGGAAAATGATCTTTTCTAGTGGCGTCATTTAATTTTCTATAATCAATAAACATCCGCCAACTAGATGGGACTCGACTTGTTAAGAATTCACCTTTTTCATTTTTTATCACTGTGATGCCAGATTTTTTCGGAACTACTTGTGTTGGGCTTACCCACTTACTATCAGAAATAGGGTAGATAATCTCAACATCAAGTAGTTTGAGAACTTCAGTTTTCACAACATCTTTCATGTGTGGATTTAATCTCCTTTGTGGTTGTTGAGATGTTTTAGCATTTTCTTCTAAATGAATTTTGTGTGTGCAAATTAGTGGATTAATGCCCTTGAGATCTTTTAGTGTCCAACCAATTGCATTTTTATGTATTTTAAGCATATCAACTAATTTACCTTCTTGATCACTTTCTAGTTTGGAAGAAATTACCACCGGATATGTTTCATCTTCTCCAAGAAATGCATACTTCAATTCTTCTGGCAAGGGTTTTAACTCCAATATGGGTGGTTCGTCTTTGTTCTCATATTTTGCATCAAATTCTTTCTCTGATCCTGGTAACGAGTGATACCTGATAAAATCATCAAGATCAATTTCAATATTTTCTTTAACAGTTTCAATTGAACAAATATCTAATTGATCACGAGTACTCCCTTCTTGAATGTTTTCTTCCACAAGAGTTTCAATAAGATTTTCATCTTCACTTTCATCTCCTTTGTCATGTGGTTGCTTACAGAGATTAAAAACATTGAGCTCCAAGGTCATGTTACCAAATGACAACTTCATTATTCCATTCCTGCAATTTATAAGAGCATTAGAAGTTGCTAAAAATGGACGACCCAGAATTACAGGAATTGCATTACAAGCTTCGATAGGTTGTGTATCTAAAACTATGAAATCGACAGGATATACAAAGTTATCAACTTGGACCAACACGTCTTCTACCATACCTCTTGGCACTTTAACAGATCTATCAGCAAGTAAAAGTGTTACGGAAGTAGATTTTAACTCGCCTAGATTGAGTTCTTGATAAACTGAATATGGAAGTAAATTCACACTAGCTCCAATAATACATGAAATAGTAGGACAACCAGGGTCTTTGTATTTCAAAGTATTATTATTTTGAATGATTGCACTTACTTGTTCAGCTAAAAATGCTTTCTTTTTAACATTCAATTTTCTTTTCATCGTGCACAAGTCTTTCAAAAATTTAGCATATGATGGTACCTGTTTTATTGCATCTAATAAAGGAATATTCACTTTTACTTGTTTAAAAATATCATATATATCAGAATTCAAATTTGATTTTTTTGTATTTTTCAATGCATGAGGGAATGGTGGTGACACTGTCTGTTGAAACTCCTCTTCGGAAGTTATGGGTTCCACTTCCTTACCCTTTGAAGTTGATTTATCATCATCTTCACAAGGTTCAAGAATGGATTTTTCCACAACCTTACTACTTCGAAGGGTAATAACAGATTTTACCTGATCCATCGGTTGAGTTCCAGAAGTTCCAATTTGTGAATGATGATCCTTGGGATTAGGCAGAGGTTGTGAAGGAAATTTACCTTTTTCATGAACATTAAGTGCAGATGCAAATTTAGCAAGAGTATCTTTCAAATCTGTCATGGTTCGAGCAGTTTGAGTATTGATAGACTCTTGCTTTGCAATGAAAGAATTCAATGTATCTTCCAAATTTCTTTTAGGTGGGGGAACATAAGGTGCATAATTTTGAAAATTTTGTTGATTTTGGAAATGTGGTTGTGAAAATTGTGCAGCATTATCATTCCTCCAACTAAAATTTGGATGATTTCGCCAACCTGGATTGTAATTTTGAGAAAATGGTTCAAAATTTGGCCTTTTGAAATAGTTCAAAACATTGACTTGTTCATGGAGACATTCTTTAAAAGAGGGCAAAGTGGGACAATCTTTTGTAGAATGATCACTTGTATCACAGATGTGACACGCAATTTCTTGAATAGCTTTTAATTGATCATTTTTTTTCATTTCAAGTGCTTCAACTTTTCTTGCCAAAGAGGTAAATCTAGCTTGTAGATCATGTTCATCTTTCAGAGTGTACATACCTCCACCAGATGTAGGAGATTGAATCTTGTTTGATGGTTCGATTGTACCTATAGTGTCCCAATTTTGAGCATTTTCAGCTAATGAATCGAGATACTCCATTGCCTCGTTTGGATCTTTATCTTCAAATGTTCCATTACACATAAATTCAACCATTTGCCTATCTTTAGGTGTTAAGCCTTCATAAAATTGAGAAACAACTCTCCAAATTTCAAAACCATGATGTGGACAAAGATTAAGCAATTCTTTGTATCTATCCCAACACTGATAAAAAGTTTCTCCTTGTTTTTGAGTGAAAGTGATGATTTACCTTTTGAAAGAATTTGTTCTATGAGATGGAAAAAACTTTTTCAAAAATTGTTGTTGCAATTCATCCCAAGTTCGAATGGATCCCGATCTAAGATTTTGTAGCCAAGTTTTAGCTTTATCTTTTAAAGAAAAAGGAAAAAGCTTAAGTCTAATGGTGTTCATGCTACAATTTAGATCATTATATGTGTTGCACACTTCTTCAAACTCTCGTAAATGCATGTATGGATTTTCAGAATCTAAGCCATGAAAATTGGGTAAAAGTTGGATAATATCAGGCTTAAATTTAAAATGAGATGCATCAGGGGGAAAAACTAGACATGAAGGTGCACTAGTACGTGTAGGATTCATGTGATCTCTAAGTGTTCTTCGTCTATCATGATCATGTTGAGATTGAATTTCATCTTCATTTTCTTGGATGGGTTCTTCCGCCATGTTTTGTAAAAATAAAGGGTTGTTTCGAATGAGTCGACCACTAAGTGTACGTGACCAAATGCTCATGCAAATGCAAAAGAAAAAGAAAAAAAAACACACAAAAGCAATAAAAATTCAAATAAAGAAAAATAAACTATAAACAATATTAAATAGACATGAAATTAAATTATACTTCCCCGGCAACGGCGCCAAAAACTTGTTGCGACTTTGATTGTTGCACTCCTAAGAGCAAGTTGTCCACAAGTAATATAATTCGGTGAGTCCGAATATCGTATCCACAGGGAAGCTAAGGTAATTACAAGTCCACTACAATGTCTTTTTGTTTTGTTTTTGTTTTTGTTTCTTTTTAATTTTAATTGTTTGAATATTTAATGGGTAAATTTTAATTGTTCAAATTTTAATTTAAGTAGTTGAGATTAAAGGATCCACTCTTGGTATTTCAATAAAGTTAACATTAACGAACAATATTGAAATCCACTTAATAAAATGGTTCCAATATATTAAATAATCATATTTATATTATGTTATAAATTATTATCTCATAAATATATGATATATACCAAACCTTATAAATGTGATCAAGTATTTATTGTGCTATATATATTTGTAAACACTAAATCAAGGTTCCCACTTTAAATGGTTGGTAAAACCAAACTAACATTTAAATGGTACCAAGAAAATATTATTATGATATATTTATATATAGTAAATCAAGGAATCCAAGTTAAATGGTTGGTAAAACCAAACTAACATTTAAATGGTTCCAAGAATTTAATATTATAATATATTTATATATAATAAATCAAGGCATCCACTTTAAATGGTTGGTAATACTAAACTAACATTTAAATGGTTCCAAGAATTTAGTGTAACATATAGCAAAATAAATCAAAACTCCCACTTATAAGTAGGGTATAAAAATACTTAAAGAAATAAATATAACATAAACAATAAATAATTATTAAATAATATAAAACATAGATTCTTACCTTTTAATAACCTTATTATCATGCCAAGAGTTTCACCTTATAATCTCAACTTTAGGAAGTTAGCTATTCATTATTCAAAGTGTAAAACTTTGAATATGAAATTAACATGCTAATTATATTTAAATGAAGAAATAAAGGAAAAATATAGAGAGAAATATTACTCAAAGGTTTGTTCATAGAATGAGGGATATCTCAATACATTACAATGCACCCCTATTTATAGCCAAATTTGGGGAGACAACCACAAATAAAATATTATTTTTTTACACATAAGTCTTTATTGGTGTTCCAAGAAATTAATATTATATTACACATCACTTTTGAAAATCTTTTTCTCCGAATTTGCTTCTTCACATAAAAAGAAACATGTGGATAATTGAGTTGTCTAGTTGTGGTATTTTTTTCAGAATATTTGACCAAGTAATTTGAGAGATATGGTCAAAATACTAGAGCATGGTAAAACTGTCACTCCTTTGGTAACTTTTTTTGTTGCTTAATTTGATCCCAATTGTGAGAGGATTTTTATCTCATGCTTGTCAACAATATTGTAGATATTATAATCAACTTTCTACAGGTCCAAGAATCATCTTAATCCCATTTGCAACGCCAAGGTTATTCTTGTTTTATCGAACCTGTAAAAAATAGTAAAAACTTATAATTACACACAACTTATATTTTATACAATTTATTATAAAAATGTAATATTTAAACATTTAATAAAACAAAAACTATATATTTATATTATAAAACATTTAATTAATGTACAATTTTTTATCTTTATCAAGAAGAAGTAGGAGGCTCAGGGAAGGTGAGACCTTCTTAAGGATGGGCAATGGAGCAAGGGTTGCTGCCAAGTCTTCCCTCATCCCTTTTTGAATGATATGGCCGAAATATTGAGGATATAGTAACTCACCTTTCTCAATTTTTCTCTTCACTTTTGGTAGAGAAAACAATACACTTCTCAAAGAAAAATGCTCTAATTTTTCTAGTGCAAATTTAGAGTGGTTCTAGCTTGTTGGTGGTGGGCTTAATATTTGAGCAAGGTGGGCTCAAAGGGAAGCTTGAAGATTGTCTTGCCTTTCAAGAGCCAAGTTGTTTACATCTTGGTTGGAGCCATCATCAACCTCAAGAGGTTGATAGGTAACTAATTCTCAAAACCCTATGTATGACAAAGTTGAGATTTTGTATATGCTACACCTAGTACTTGGTGGCCGAATTTATCATGTGTTTTTCGAAAATTTTGTTGCTTCCGTTGCGTTTTCGGTCACCTAAAATCGATCCCTTTCAAAACCCACGGCTGAGTGTCCAGCAAGTGAATGAAGCTCTCGGTCCTTCCCACTTAAGTCACCCTTGTTCACTAACCTCGAAGGAAACGTCCTAGCTCACCACCGCCAGATCATGCCTCGACACCACCTTACCTAGACTGTCCTAGGACTCCCGTGAACCTACTGAACCCACGCAAATCATCCCATGCAAATCACAACCCCCTTCAAATCGCTAATCTCCCCAAAACATCTAACCCGATCCAAGCCTCTACCTTCTCGGTCCACAGCGCTTGGGATGGTTCCAGCACGAGCCGAGCCCTTCCAAGCCTCGTCTCAGACACACCAAGGTGTAATCTAAGCCGCAGCTAGGTCCCTGCATTGCAGGTTGAACCCTGCACACTGAAAAACCAAAGATCGAGCCACCCCCGAAGAACCCTCCTCTCGTCCCTTCACCCGTAAACGTCCAGCAACATTCTAAACCCCATGACAGCACCTTGACACCACTAGTAGCCTCTAGAAAATAAAGAACCCTAGACCCTTGCAACAAAAACTCAGAAAACGTTAGTGGGGAATGAGGGAATGCAAGAAATATAAGCAAACCTATAATTCTTCATGTGAAATTGCTGGAACGAAAGTTTTTACATGGTTTATCACACATTTAACATAAATATGGCGTGAATGACACATAAAAGAGAATACATGTGTGCCTTAGGTGTTATTGATGCGAGGAGATCGAAGAAAGAGCGCCAGAGACAATTTTTCCTTCAAGAAATGAGCTTGGCCGATTGAAACTTCAGCTGGAATTGATGAAACCGATGGAAAAAGGTTGAGGGAGAAGGTGTCGGGTTGATTCGATTAAATAAGTTTAGGATAGCCAATAGTGAAATAATTAATAGTTAATAATCAAGATAATGAGCCTTAATTATTAATTAAAAAGTTTAAAAGATATTTAAGCCCAATTAGATTAAAAATAGGCCCACTAAACCCAAACACACTCCCGCAAAATATTTCGTGTTGGAAAGTTTTTGAAAATATTAGCCGAATCCTCAAAAAGTCCCTCGATTTGATAAAATTTACGTACCGATAAAAATTATGCTCTAGCGGATAAAAATACCGGATAGAGCTCATTTCTTGAAAAAAAAACCTTTAAACCATCTTAGAATAATTAATAAAATTAATCATATAATAAAAATAATTTTCCTGATAATTCTTTGGTCTCCGTTCCTCGTTCTAGCGTGAAATGCAACTTAAAAATCTATAATGCATGGACCTTTAAAATTTCATGAAATAAATTCTATCATTCAATAATTATGTATAAAAATAATTAAACTCATAATTTATGAAATAAACATGCATTTAATGCTTAAAACAAATTAATAAATTATCAAAGAAATTTAATAACTTGCATGAATATGGTTCACGTGGACTTTCAAATTTTCGGGACGTTACAATCCCCCCCTTAAATTGAATTTCGTCCCCGAAATTCGTTTATCCTTGAAAATAAAAAAGTTTAGACTTAGTTCTAGTATCCCAATAGTCCACGCTTCCGCGGCGCAACTCTGATAAAATAACAAAACTTAAGGTGTCCTTATCTCTCCCCGGTCCCAAAAAATCTACCTTCTAAATCCTCGTTTGTGAAACTCAACTTATAACGACCCATGGGGACCTAATTACAATTTTCTATAACCTCGAATTTCAACTTTTCTCAAACTTCCCAATATAAGAAATGGCAGTTCGAATATTATCGCGTCTTACTTTTCTTATACTATACCCGTAATATTCATTGACCTATTACATTTGTATTTATGCAGTTCGACCTAAGAAACCTTAGCAACAAAATTTACTGATCGACTTCTATCCTTGGTATTACACTTAGAAGTTAAAAATTACCTCAACCCTATAATAATATTAATCTAAAATCTTTGAATCGAATCTTGTCTTACGGCACCAAACTTACGTGACTTAATTATTTAAGAGTACATCCCAAATTTTAAATTGTTGCAGATCTTAACTTTGAGTAACGTTAATCCATACAATCCAAAATATATGATATCAATCATCTACCTAATTAGTAAAACCCTTTTAGCATCAATTGCATGCTTAAACTATTTCTTTTTCAATTACAATATAGTTGATGTCTAAGACCCTTGGACCTTCCTCCTTGAAACAAATGTTGCATTTTTATGTATCCTCAGTGCTTAATTAATTCTAGCGTATAAAACTTACTAAGTTATCCCATGGTAGCATTAGACTAACTTTAAAAAATTAACTTCACTTATTACCCATAGATTTATAGAATCTCCATATCAAGATTTTAGACTTCTTACTCGGTAAGAATCTTAATACCCGTTCATTGGTAACCTATGATAAACACCACTAATTCCCTTTTGTTTTTATTTCACTCAAAATTTACGTACGAACACCTATTTCATAAACTTATAATTCAAGCTTACGCGGCCAAAATAGTATTAGATAACATAATACCAATACACATATTCAACTATTCTCAAGTTTCTTAATGACTTACCAAAAATTCCTCAAGACGAGGTGTCTACCTCAATTCTTACATGCGTCTATCGAGTAACCTAACAATCAAACATACCCAAAATTCTAGAAAAATTAAATTCCAAAAAAGGTATAATTTTAACTCTTAATATCATGATTAAAACTTAAGCTACATCAGACCTTAGTCTCCCAAAAATAAGTTAACTTACTGTCGAATCTTATAACTTAACTAATTGATCAACTTTATCTTAAATTTTTATCACTCTAAATTCTTAAATTTTTCCAAAGCATTGTTCCATTAACACTTAGATTTTCAATCTCAATATTGTTTCATACTACCATGCCCTTGGTTACTATTCCTTATAACCTTTTAATCCAATTGTTTCAAGGTTCTAGATATCCTTCCAAACCTAAATCATCAAAATTTCTTGTCATTTAAACCATTTGATTCTCATTCACTGCTAAACTAGTCCTCAAATTTCTTATCAATTTTAATTAATTCTTAATTTCCTCAAAAATTATCCACTATGTCCTTCATTTCGAAAATTTCATAATTACCTATAAGTTATTGGCGTTCCTAATTCCATTTTATAGGTTTCTTGTTACATTTGTATTAATGTTCGATAAATTTAAGCTTATTAGACCCAAAAATCAATTTCCATAACCTCGAAAAATTACTGATTTAACCCATGTGTTCCTCAAAAGTTCGAATTTAATCCTCAAAAATTTCATAATTTGCATTTTGGCCCTTGAAGTTCTCGAAAATTACATTTTTGTCCCTACAACTCATCGAAATTTATTGTCCCCTTAGAATATTCGAATTAGCCTTATTAAACCTTAAAATTCTCGAAATTCAGAATTTAATCCCAAAATTTGGTAAATTCGAAAATAGTCCCTTAGAATTTTATTCTTGCACTTAGCTCTTCAAATTATTGGTTATTACCATTAGATCCTTAAAATTCTCAATTAATGCAATTCAATCCTTAAGTCTAACTACGTAGAGAACGCATCCTAAATAAATTCTACGTTTTTATACTTCCAATAATCGTCGTAGTCTTCGAATCATTATTCCTTACATTGAATCCTCAAATTTAATTCAACTAATAACCACGAACCATCAATAATTTCTTAAAAAATATACAAGTCCCAAAAGCATTCATAATCTTCAAGATTAACTTATGGCCCCTAAGTAGAATATCAGTACTACTAACCCAAAAGTCAATATAGTCAAAAAAAATTCAACCATTTCCTAACGCCCAATAGCTAAATTCTAAATCATGTCCAATTCAACCACAAAGCTAGCATGCATGAAAATCATATGATTTCTCATTTCATGTCGTAACACGCATAAAAATTTTAAGCATCTAATCTCAAAACATAACGACAGATAAACATGTACTGTAAAACGTATAACATGTAAACATGCAGGTGGTATCATAAAACATTAAAACATTTAAAACCTTTAAACTTACAAACTGAGGCTTGAAGACTGAGCTGCAGAAACTGACAGTGACAAAACCCTATACAGGACCCTTGCTCCGATACCAACTAAAACGTCTACTCATTTTAAAAGTAGCGGAAATATTTTTTTAAAAAATCTCCCATTTTCGAAATAAAATTTAAATATTTTGCATGCATAAAACCCTACTGAAAAATATGCCATTTAAAAATAATCGTAAATATTTGACAGTAAAAATATAGCAGTTTAAAATGTTGCCAACTCGGCTCATGCATAAATAAAATAAACGAGTAAAATCTTGAAAATCAACAGCCTATCATAAAAAAAACGTGTAAACTACTCGTGTCTTCTCAAAGCTCATAAAATCATGATTTACGGATAACATGCGGTCCTCCAGTCGTGTCGCCCCACCAATTCTGCCTACTCAGAGTTTGGCACCTCCAGTCCTCTCAACGTCAAACTCACCTGCATGACACATGCCTAGTGAGTCTAAAGACTCAAACCACCTGTACCAGAAGTAACATGTACATAAACATAGCATACAACAGTGAAAAATAGCATATTCAACATACCTTTCATGAACTTTAAAAGCGTAATGTAAACGTGTCATAACAGCTCATCGTGAATCATCATTTATCATTCATTATTGGTGCATTCAGTTCATTAGAGGTGACTATCATACATCATCATTTACGATGGATCCATCATACATAGAACCGCGGTACCCGACGGCTGTCGGACATCAGTGACAGGATTACCCATCCACCGTGCCTAGGCCTCATCATCAGCATTTACATATACATCTTAAAAATTTACATATAATTCGATTACCACAACTAATTCCCATCATTCAAAACATTATCATTTACATCACTTATAAAAATCATGCACAACTACAAATTTTCTTTAAATTCAAGCAGGCAACATATATTTTCATAAAATCTTAAAAATCATGAATCAAGATGCATAAACATTTAAAATATGGTAAATTTGTGATCAGGGCGCTGCAGGACCAAAATCTCACCCCGGATCCAAAATGACAAACCCCTGGAAACTCATAAATTACCGTTTCATACATGGACCTCTAAAATTGACCCGAATCTTACCAAACTCTTTAAAAAATTCCAAAAATATATTTAAACCATTCTTAGATGTAAACTCGAGCCATTTCATAACTTAACCGATTCGTTTTAAAACTTAGAATGGGGTCCCGGTTTGAACACGAATCGACTCGAAACTTAACCGAATTTTTCCCAACTTATTGTCATATCTTAAAAACACTATAATAGTCCTAAAATCTTAATCTCATACCCTTAAACTCAAGGCTGATGGTCCAGCAAGTGAATGAAGCTGTAACGTACCTTACTTTTGCTACTTAAAATTTGCGGAAAAATTAAAAATTTTCTTAAACAAAACATGAACGTTCAAAATTCGATAAAATAACTGTACTTCTCAACCTTTTGTCGTAAACAAAGGTTTAAAAATAGAGTTTGCCAAAAGTGTTTGAACATTTTCATAAAAACTTCAAAACATGGGCGGTCCTCGGGTTCAGCCTCCTGCTCAGTCCAAGCCAGCTCCTCGGTCAACACCTTCACCCTCCCTCACCTGCATCGATCAAGTCTAGTGAGTCTAAAGACTCAACACGTATAAACTGGTAGTAACGAGTAGTACATAATAAAATCACATGCACCTTTAAAATAGGACATACATACTTAAAACTTGAACTTGCTTGATAAACATGAGCATACGTACATACATACTTAGACGTACCATAAACTTTTCTTAAACATGCTTGTATACTTGAACATACTTGAACATTGATAGGATCGGTTGTCGTAACAAGAGTGTTTAGAGGGGGGGGGGGGGTTTGAATAAACACTTACACTTAAAATTGTTCTTTATCAATATTTGAGTTCAGTTTAGTGACAAACTGAATCTCGGAATCTTGTTGGTCAATAACAATCAGTTAAACTAGAGTAGTTGCGGAAAGTAACTGACTGAAAGATAGAATACGAAATTGAAAGAAATATGCAAGAGTTGTTTCTGGATGTTCGGAGAATTTAATTACTCCTACGTCTCCACTTCTATCACAAGGATAGGATATTCACTAAAAGACTTTGATCAAGTACAACACTTGTACAGACCCACTTCAGTTTGGACTTACAACTGCAAAAACTGAAACTCTTAGTTCTACACAATATTCTCAGTATGTAACTGATATTAGCACAATTGAATATAACATCTTTTAGAGAGTGCTAACAAGCTCAGATTGTAGCCTTGATTGCTACGAGTAATTCAATTGAAAGTGAGCTAAGATTTTGACAGAGTAACAGCAAGCTTAAGATTGAGTGATTGTCTCAGTTTACTTCTGCTGTTCTTCAGTCATATTTATACTTCTCTTTCAACGGTAACTTTGATATGTATTTGAATTCTAGTATCCGTTGAATGCCACTTCATTATTTGTTGGGCAATGTTCTCTTCATTGATTGTCATTCGGCGTCTTAATTGCAGTAGCCGAAGTACGTTGTTCTATGCTGTAATGATTGAGGTGCGGCTTTCCATATTCATTTGCTGTTTACTATGTCCTTTTGTCGGTTGAATGTTCTTTCCCGAGAAGCATTCAGTTGAGATATGTTTTGACTGATACTTATGCAGTTGAGTATATTAACTGATCGGTTTCCAACTGACCAGTTTTCTTCATTTGTTCAGCTGGTTTCAGTTGTTAAATATTCAGTTGTTTCATAATTCAGTTAGTTTCTTCAGTTTGTCAAACTCCGAAATTTGGTTTCCAACAATTTCCCCCTTTTTGGTGTTTGACAAAACTAAGCATATATTAACTGAAGGATTGAACTCTTATAGACTGCTTCTTAACAAAAACTGTCTCAAAATTAACTGTTAAACTGCTAACTGCTCTTCAATGCTTTTTCTGCTGCTAACTGCTCTTCAATGCTTTTTCTGTGTCATACTAAACTTCCCCATTTTTGTCAAACTGAGCTATGTGGAGAGATATTTGTCGAACTTAAGTAGATAAGATGCCGACATTGGCTGAAATACTGGATATGGCAGTAAGAACTGAGGTTTGCAGTGAGTCTATTTTTTTTGCAACAGATGTTTCTAGTCTTTCAACTCGTTGGTTGATTACATCTTGAGCAACGAAAAGAGCGGCAGTTGTGGCTTTGTTTGGCTTGTGTTCTATGGAAACTGAGAGTTCGGTTACAACTTCTTGAATATTCTTCAGCTTTGCAAAAACAAAATCTTCGGATCCATTCAGCTTTACAAAATGATAGTATTGGGTTGACTGAATGGATTTGATGGCATCCATTATTTGATTCATATTTGTCTTGATGGTGTTGATTTCTTCGAACAATGCTTCTGAATTTGAGATTTCAGGAGACATGACTCCTATATATTCCTGATGTGGCACTTGTTCTGGTGGAGTGAAAAATACCATAATGCGATCAACTGTCTCTTCTTGACCTTGAGAAGAAGAAGGTTGCTTCTGAGCATCATAAACACTTTGTTCTAGAATAACAGGGTTATCTGTGGTAACTGTTGTTGGAGAATCATGGGCTTGTTCTTCTGTTTGATCAACAGCTGAAACTTGGGGGGGTTCTTCAATTTGAAGATTTCCAACATTAGGCAACTGCTCTTCCACAGATTTAGTGAGTGTTTCCTCTTGGTTCTGAGTGAGCACTTCAGTTTGCTCTTCAGTTTCAGATGTTACTTGCTGAACTGTTTCTGGAGCAACAAAAAATTGAGCTTGTTCTGCATTATCAGAGAATTGAACATGTTCTTCAGCAATAAAAGTTTGAACTAGGTCTTCAGATGTAACTAGAACGTCTTGTTCTGTTTGTTCAGTTAGAGGATCAACTGATTCAAGATTATGTGCTTCAGCTTGAGCTTCCTGAGCAACTGACTGAATGATTTCATCGATATTGGCGAAGGTAAGTTCAATCTCAGAGTACAGATGTTGATCCTCGGCTGTTGTTTGTGGAACCTCCTGGACTGATTTTTCAGCAGTGAGTTCTTCAGAAGATTAATTTTGCTGAGGTGATGAAGATTTGTATTCCTCTGTTCCTGAAGAATTTTCTGGAAGAACAAGTTCTTGATCTTGTTCCCAAAACCTTATTTCCCTCTGTAGACCACTAAGATCTGCATCCAGTTGAGTGAACACAGCTCTATCTTGATATGCAGTTGGCCCTGTGTGTTTGTAGTTTTCTTTCAACTGTCTAACCATCTTAGTCAGTTGATTAGCCCGTATTTGATCAAAGAAATATTGTCTCCTTTCCAGTGCTTGAATAATGGTAGCAAATTTAACTACCCTCAAAACTATCTTTTCTAGTTTAATAAACGCCTTCAGTTGGGATTTGTGCTTCAGTTTCTTGGAGAAAATTTCGGTCCTGAATCTTTTCCAACGGTCAAAAGCTGTGAGTTTTGATGTGGCAAATGTCTTTACCTCTTCCCAAATTAGATCGATATGAGTTTGAATGGAGTGAGATGGCCTTGGCTCCTCCTCAAGCTTGCCTTTTCCCTTCTCTGTGGTTAGAATATGAGGAATTTGTTGGCCAGATTTGGTAGACTCCGCTGGTTCCTTCAATGTGACGCCTTTTGATCTAGCCTGAGGTAAAATAGTGGGTTGATTTACACGAGTGAAGGGAGCTTTTACTCTTTTGGGTATCTTTTCAGTTGGAACTGTATCATCAGGATGGATGACCTGCAATGGAATAGCCTGAATAGGCTTTTTAGCAGCTGACTGAGACAGTTTCTCAGTAATGGTCGGTTCCACTGCTGGTATTGGTTTGGTTCTTTTTGTCCTTGGTTTCTTGATAAGTTTGGGAGATGGAGTTGTCTCAGAATCTGATTCACTGAGAATCAGTTTTCGCTTTGTAGCCTTCAGTTGGGCCAGCGTCTTGGCTTTCTTGACTGATTTAGGAGCAGCTTGCTGCATCCCAATCTCCTTCTTGACTTTTACGAATTGTTTAGGCGAGAGATCCATCTTGGTTTTTGGTGGCAATATATTCTTGGCAGTGAATATCTTAAATTTTGAAAATTTTTCGGCATTGTTAGCTACCAGTCCTTTAAGTTTCAGAATATAACTGATTGGAATAGCAAACCCCCTGGACTATTTTGTTGATAGAAGCATATTCTTTAGAATGCTGAAAATAATGTACCTCCAGTTGGCTTTCTTCTCACCCATGATGATTGTCATCACCTGGAATTTCTCAAGAGTGAGAGCTGCATATGAGCCAGCTTTAGCTAAAATTCCCTTTGCTACAATATCAGCCAACAATTGAATTTCTGGTTTTAGTTCTTTCTTTGGGTCGGAGACTTTGATTTTCCGCCCATCAGCAGATAATGAAGATTGCATTTGCTCAATATCGAATGTTTTAACTTTAGAAAAACTGACATATCCATCAGTTGGCAAGGAAAACATTTCTCCAAAGTTTTCTTCGGATAAGATCAGCAACTTATCATTGATAGTGACAGCGATGTTTCCTTCAACAGTGACATACCCTTTCGTATAGAATTCATTCACTTACTTCGAGTATATTTCTTGTGAAGATTGTCCCAAGAACATTCTGAGCCCAGAAGATTCAATCTTCAGAAAGACATTTTTGATATCAGCTTCTTGAATGGATAAAACTGAGTCAAAATCGATTGCCATGGCATTCATCACGTGAGCAGGGATCTGATTAGCCATTTCGGAAGGTAAGATGATCTGAAATTCGTAGAAAATAAGCTTTGGAAATTAATATGCTCTTAGAACTAATTGTATGCGTGAAGGAGAAGAACTGAATTGAAGCGGGTATAGTACATTTGAGCGTGACTGTTCAAATTCTGGACACGTGTCAGTCCATGAAAATTTTTAATAAAAAATAGGTGTACGTGTGATGTAATCGTGTGTATAAAGATTAGCGGTTTTAGAGTAAGCCACGTCGTCAATCTGCAGTCACGTCAATTGATTTAGAATATAATAAATTTTAATTAGTTAACGTATGTGAGAAGATTTATAAACAATCCAACTGAACGATCAGTTGGGAAACTGATTCATTTCAGTTGAGAAGTTAGAAACAACTGTCTTCTCAGTTAACCTTTTGAAATTAATATTCCCCCTAAATTTGTGCATAAAATAATTAAAGTAGTGCTACAAAATGATTTTAAAAGTTCGAGAAGTTATTGGTCTTGCTGAACTATTGATGACTCTACAGCTTTCTTGATATTCCCCTATAAATAGAAATATCTCAGTTAGTTTTAGACATATCATTCAAAATATTCAAAAAATGTCTGACACAGGTGACTCAAGTCTTTCTCCCTTTTCTGTAGAGGCCAGGAAGGCTGAGATTGAAGACGACGTCTTCTATGAAAGTCTGCATTATTGGGAGCGATTGCAGGAGCTTGAGCTCTTGTACAATTCTGGGGAGGCCACCACTCCTGAATTGGTGGCAGAACTGAATCAAGTGCGAGAACACTTGAATATTGCTGTGTGGGTGGACGTCTTCAAGGATGGTCACATGTATCAGCTGATGCTCCACAAGGAATTGAAGATCCTGAGGCGCATAGCTCATTCTCACAGCTTTCTCATGACTGCTCCTTCTTCTTTATCTGTTTGGCTGAAATTTTGGATAATTGTTGTGGAGAATATGTATGATGATGTAATCCAGACAAACATTTATAAGCAATGAAATATTTATCTGATTTTAACTCTGTTTTTCTGCAAGTGATATGTTTCATCAGTTGTGACATAAACTGATGAGAAACTAACTGTCATTTGTTGATCATGAACTGGGACTATTTAAACAATTATTAACAGAATTCAAACTGGTGTCAGTTGACTATGAACAACTGACAACTTAAAGTCCTTGGTAAATGTGAAAGACGCATTAAATGTTGTGAGACTCTTCAGCTTCTCCAACGTCATTTTCCTATAAATAAGATGATAGTGATAAAAATGTGATGCAATATCAGTTCAAAAATATTTCAATATGTCTGATTCTGATGCATGCAGCAGTTCTCATGTTCATGTTTCTGAGCAGTCAGCCCCTCGTTTAACAATCATCAAGAAAAAGATGGAGAGATATGTCTTTCAGAAGGTGATTTCAACTTGGGAAAAGATTCATGAGTTGAAGAGGGTGAGTGACAGTGGTGCTATTCCTACTCGTGCTCAGGAGGCAAGAGCACTGAAGTACCTTGAACGTTTTGAAGTTAGACATGTTAGGGATTTGGTTGAAGACAAATGTCTTTTGGAGGCGATGCTATGGAAGGAGTGGCATGTTGTTGATAAGATTTCGAAATCTAGGGCATTTGCTAGAGTTCGAATTTATGAGTTAAATGATTGGGTTAGGGCGTGGCTAGATTCAGTTGATGCCATGATATCTTCTGTAAAATGGGAACGTTGGTATTCTTAATGAAGTGTTATTTTTAATTTGTTGTGTTCTTCTTTTCTTCGTATAATTCTGTTAGTGAAGCAATATTACTAATAATTTCTAAGATAAATCAATTAAACCAAGAATATTTCGAAAATAAGAAAACTTAGCCTCGGGTAATGGTTTTGTGAAGATGTCAGCTGCTTGCTGTTCAGTTGAAATATATTCTAGTCGAATATCCTTCTTTAACGCATGATCCCTGATGAAGTGATGTCTAACATCTATATGCTTGGTCCTTGAGTGAAGAACTGGATTGTAGGTGATGGCAATTGTGCTGGTATTATCACAAAATATGGGCGATTCAGTTGATGTTACTCCATAATCCTTCAGTTGTTGCTGAATCCAGATCTGTTGTGCACAACAGCTTCCAGCAGCAAGATATTCTGCTTCTGTTGTTGAGTAGCTATGGATGTCTGCTTCTTGTTGAACCAAGAGATCAGTCTGTCTCCTAAGAACTGACAAGAACCACTTGTACTTTTGCGATCAAGCTTACATCCTGCATAATCTGCATCTGAGTATCCAACTAAATTGAATGTGGAGTCTTTGGAATACCATAGCCCAACATTTTGCGTGTCCTTAAGATATCTCAGAATTCTTTTAACAGCTGAGAAATGTGATTGCTTAGGATTTGCTTGAAATCTGGCACACATACAGACATCAAAAACAATATCAGGACGACTGGCTGTTAGATATAACAATGAACCTATTAACCCTCTATATAATGTCGCCTCCACTGATATTCCCCCTTCGTCAGTGTCTAGTTTAACTGATGAGCTCATGGGAGTTGTTGCAGCTGAACATGATTCCATACCAAATTTCTTTACCAACTCCTTTGTATATTTTGTTTGACTAATGAATATACCAGTTTCCTGTTGCTTCACTTGCAGTCCAAGAAAGAATGTCAGTTCACCCATCATGCTCATTTCAAACTTATCCTGCATTAACTTAGCAAACTTTTCGCACAATTTGGGGTTATTTGACCCAAAAATTATATCATCAACATAAATTTGAACTAGTAGAATATGATTATTTTTAGTAAATTTAAACAAGGTCTTATCAACTGATCCGACTGTAAAGTCATGATCAGTTAGGAATTTTGAAAGAGTTTCATACCAAGCCCTGTGAGCTTGTTTAAGACCATATAATGCTTTGTTCAAATATTATACATGATCAGGAAGTTTGTGGTTTACAAAACCTGGAGGTTTTCGACATATACTTCTTCTTGTAACTGACCATTTAGGAATGCACTCTTCACGTCCATCTGGTAAACTTTGAAGTTTTTGTGAGATGCATAAGCAAGAAATATTCTGATTGCTTCCAATCTTGCAACTGGAGCATACGTCTCATCGTAGTCAATTCCTTCTTCTTGCCTATATCCTTGTGCTACTAGTCTTACTTTGTTGCGTATAACTGAACCGTCCTCGTTTAGTTTATTTCTGTACACCCATTTTGTACCTATAATGGTTTTAGAAGTTGGTCTTGGAACTAAGTTCCAGACGTTATTGTGAGTGAACTGATTCAGCTCTTCTTTCATAGCATTTACCCAGTTAGTATCAGCAAGAGCTTCATCAGTTTTCTTTGGTTCCAGTTGTGAAACAAAGGCTGAATGAATAAATAAGTTTAACATTTGATTGCGAGTTCTTACTGGATCAGATGGATTTCCTATTACCAGATGTGGTGGATGTGATTTTCTCCATCTGTACTCTGCATTTGTTTCATCAGCAACTGCTTCAGTTGGTAACTGAGTGCAGTTTTCAGCTTCAGTTAATGCCTCGTCAGCTGGTATTTGAATGTTATCAATTTGCTGTAATAACTGATTGTCATCAATGACTTCCTGCTCATTTAATTGATCCAATATTTCTGGTTCTGGTGTTTGAAAGATATCTTGATTGTTATGACTTTCTTCTTTGTCATCATCTTCCAAACTGATATCTGTAAATCGATCAGCTAGCTCAACTTGATCAGTTGGCTTATCAGTTAGTACTGTTTCATCAAAATCAACATGCGCAGATTCTTTAACATTTAAAGTTTTCTTATTAAAGACTCTATAAGCTATACTAACTGATGAATATCCAAGGAATATTCCTTCTGCAGATTTGGCATCAAATGCTTTTAAGTAATTTTTGCCATTATCATGAATAACGCGTCTACATCCGAATATTTTGAAATAAGTGATTATACTTTTTCTTCCATGGCAGATCTCATATAGTGTTTTCATATGATTTTTATTAATCATTGATCTGTTCTGAGTATAACATGCAGTGTTTACTGCCTCTGCCCAAAATCTTTGAGAAATGCCAGAATCAGCAAACATTGTTCTAGCAGCTTCTTTAAGGGTCCGATTTCTTCTCTCAGCTACACCGTTTTGCTGAGGAGTTCTTGCTGCTGAGAGCTCATGCTTGATTCCAGCATTTTCTAGAAAACTTGAAAGTGTTTGATTGATGAATTCAGTTCCTCGATCAGATCTGATTCGATCAATCCCAACTGATTTTTCGTTTAAAAGTCTTTTGAAGAGTTTAATCAGTTGTGCAGCCGTATGGTCTTTGGATTTGAGAAATATAACCCAAGTAAATCTTGAAAAATCATCTACAACCACCAAGGTGTATTTCATTCCCCCTAAGCTCATGACTGGTATTGGACCGAAGAGATCCATGTGCAATAGTTCTAAGCATCGGGATGAAGACTTACAGCCTTGTTTTTGAAAGAAGATCGTACTTGTTTTCCATACTGACATGCTGAGCAATGTTTTTCTTTTGAAAAATTTATTTTGGGCAAACCAGTTACAAGTTCATGTTTACTCAGATAAGCAATGGATTTAAAGTTTAAATGATTTAACCTTTTATGCCACAACCAGTTTTGAGATGATTTTGAAGCAATGAAGCAGACTGGTGCATGAGGCTGTTCATTCCAACTAACTTTATATGTGTTTCCACATCGTTTGCCAGTTAGTATGATTTCATCAGTTGATGTTTTAACTAAGCATGAGTTTTTATCAAATTGTACCGAGAATCCATTGTCGCATAACTGATTGATACTAATCAAGTTATACTTCAGATTCTCTACTAATAAAACATCTTTAATAGTAAAGTTACCATGGATAATCTTACCCTTACCCACGGTTTTACCTTTGGAATTATCTCTGAAACTGATGTTTGGACCACTATATTTGATCAGTTGAGATAGCATACTTGCATCTCCTGTCATATGTCGTGAGCAACCGCTGTCAAAATACCATATTGAATTTTTATTTGTACCTGTTACCTGCAAGCACACACATAATTTGATTTGGTACCCATATCTATTTGGGTCCAAAGCTTATTAGTCCCTTTGCAACCCATACTTGGATTAGTCTAACTGACTTTCCAGTAGCTGTATTCCAAATGGTGTTTCTCGGTTTTTGTGTGCTTGGTGAATAATTTACAGATGATACGGTATGTATTTTAGCTTGGTTCAACTGATTGTTTAGTCTGTATCTTTTCTGGACTGGTTTGCAGTTATAATAATTTGAATAATTCTTGCTAACTCTTTTTGATGAGTGATTTTCTGAGTCAGTAGAGATTTTGGGACTGTAACCAACTCCATGTCTTCTGGCCTTATACATATTCTTAATAGGTTTTTCATTCAGTTTGCTGGGCTCAAATTTCTCTTGTTCTATTGTTGATCTGACAAATTGAATGTACTTCCCTTTGTTCATTGTCAGCTTTGGTTGATTATCATTTGAAAACGTTTCTCCTTGATTACTGAACCCTAAACCAGTTTTATCAGAAACTGATTTTTGTGAATTATGCATTTCATTCAATGCAGTAGACGACTTATTCCAAGATTGAATGAGTTCAGTCTGTTTTGAATTTTCAAGGATCAATTTCTGGATCAGTGACTGATCTTTCTTTCTCTCTGCTTTTAGCTCAGCAATTTCCCTTTTTAGAGTCAACCTATCAACTAATTCATCAGTTTTGGTTTTGTTGTCCATGGGATCATTTTGCTTTGACTTTATTTCCTCAAATGATGATGCAAGTTTCTGGTACTCATTTACCATTTCATGCAATGTTAAAATGAGTTCTTCTCGTGTAAAATCAGTTGAACTAAAATCAAATACATGTTGACTTGTAGATTCTACTTCAGTTTCATTTGCCATTAGAAATTTGACTTCCTCTTCATCACTTGAGCTATATGAGCTTTCTGGTTCTGATTCGTCACTATCAGTTTCTGCCCATTTGGATTTGTTCTCTTCAGCTAGTAGAACTTCGTGTTTCTTTCTGTAGGTTTTCTTATCATCTCTGGGTCTTCTCTTATGCTCATATGGATTCTTTCCTCTGTCAGTTGATCCTTGACTGTCCTTTTTAGGTTTAGGACAGTCAGCAATGTAATGACTTGTTTTGCCACAATTGTAGCGAGCATTTGTTTCTTCTTTGGAATTATTTCTCTGGTATTGCTTTTGAAGGTTTCCTTGGTTCTTTCTCATGAACCTCCCAAACTTTTTGATGAATATTGACATAGCATCATTGCTTAACTGATCAGCAGATTTCTCAACTGAACTAGTCGATTCAGTTCTGACAGCTGCTAAAGCAGTTGTAGTTGTAGGAGTAGATGATTCTCCTTCTCTGTTTTGCAATTCAAATTCATAAGCTTTTAAATCAGCAAATAGTTCATGAAGTTCGATCTGGTTCAAGTCTTTAGATTCTCTCATAGCCATAGTTTTGACATCCCATTCCTTTGGAAGACCTCTCATCACTTTTAGTGTAACCTCTTTGTTGGTATACACTTTTCCAAGTGCATTTAATTCATTCACAATACTGCTTACCCTTTCATCATACTCGTTCATTGATTCTCCAACCTTCATTTTGATATTGTCAAATTTCTGGACAGCAACTGAGAGTTTATTTTCTTTTTTTTGGTCATTTCCTTCATATAACTGAATCAACTTCTCCCAAATTTCTTTTGCTGTTTTGCACATCTTTATTTTGTTGAAGGTTGCTTTGTCCAGTGTCTTGTATAGAGTATCTTTGGCCACATTGTCAAGATTAGCTTTCCTTTTGTCTTCAGTTGTCCACTCTTCTCTGGGCTTTTGAATTCTCTGTGGTGCCCCTTCAGTTATGGCAATTGATGTGTTTGCTTTTAGAATCTTCATGGGTCCGTCTGTTATGACATACCACATATCATCATCTTGTGCAGATAAGTGAGCCTGCATTCTGATTTTCCAGTCATCGAAATCTTCTCTTGAGAACATAGGAATTTTATTGAATGAAGTCATGCTAGCAGATTTATAGATCAAAAGTATTCAAGAACAAGATTCAAGTGCTCTGATACCACTTGATAAGATCGGTTGTCGTAACAAGAGTGTTTAGAAGGGGGGGGGGGGGTTGAATAAACACTTACACTTAAAATTGTTCTTTATCAATATTTGAGTTCAGTTTAGTGACAAACTGAATCTCGGAATCTTGTTGGTCAATAACAATCAGTTAAACTAGAGTAGTTGCGGAAAGTAACTGACTGAAAGATAGAATACGAAATTGAAAGAAATATGCAAGAGTTGTTTCTGGATGTTCGAAGAATTTAATTACTCCTACGTCACCCCTTCTATCACATGGATAGGATATTCACTAAAAGACTTTGATCAAGTACAACACTTGTACAGACCCACTTCAGTTTGGACCTACAACTGCCAAAACTGAAACTCTTAGTTCTACACAATATTCTCAGTACGTAATTGATATTAGCACAATTGAATCTAACATCTTTTAGAGAATGCTAATAAGCTCAGATTGTAGCCTTGATTGCTACGAGTAATTCAATTGAAAGTGAGCTAAGATTTTGACAGAGTAACAGCAAGCTTAAGATTGAGTGATTAAATCAGTTTACTTCTGCTGTTCTTCAGTCATATTTATACTTCTCTTTCAACGGTAACTTTGATATGCATTTGAATTCTAGTATCCGTTGAATGCCACTTCATTATTTGTTGGGCAATGTTCTCTTCATTGATTGTCATTCGGCGTCTTAATTGCAGTAGCCGAAGTACGTTGTTCTATGCTGTAATGATTGAGATGCGGCTTTCCATATTCATTTGTTGTTTACTATGTCCTTTTGTCGGTTGAATGTTCTTTCCCGAGAAGCATTCAGTTGAGATATGTTTTGACTGATACTTATGCAGCTGATTATATTAACTGATCGGTTTTCAACTGATCAGTTTTCTTCATTTGTTCAGCTGGTTTCAGTTGTTAAATATTCAGTTGTTTCATAATTCAGTTAGTTTCTTCAGTTTGTCAAACTCTGAAATTTGGTTTCCAACAAACATACATACTTCATCATTTTGCGTAGAGGATGTTTCAAAGCAAGTGACCCATACATAATAAATTCCTGATCAGACAAATCGTAGTACTGGGCTGACAGGGACGTATCCACTGCCACATACATGAGATCCCCGTTCATAATTTAACGGGTTGGATGGTCCCAGTTCATAATTTAACTCTTTCCAGCCACTATCTAACCCGTTCATAATTTAACGGGGCGGAGAGTTCCTCGGCCACGTTCACCGACTTCGAAACCCATTCATTATTTGGTCACAAGACATTTAGCATACCTCAAAAACTTGAAATATTTTTTTTTGCACGTCAACATACTTACTTGGCATTGAGGGATTCGTTGGATCTCACTTGAGGGCGCTACTACACAAACTAACATGAATTTTAAATACTTAACTTGCATGTCTTAGACAGGTACTTGAGCTCACCACCAAAGTGAATAAGCAGCTTATGACATTCTAGTTCGCTCCGGACTTGACCTCGTATAATCATCATACTAAACCATGACATAAAACCAAAAAACAAATCCTATATTTTTACATAAATAAATTTTAACCATGGTGCTAAACCATGATATAGAACCCCGAAGCAAATATTTTTCCAAACATCGAGAAGTAACTTCAATTCAACAATAACCCGTAATTTGGCATCGTTTCGCTTCCTACGACTTCTATTATATCCCAAGCCAATCCCGACCCAAACGAACCACCAATTAACACCTAAATACATCCCATAACATATCTAGACGCAGCAACGATCACCCATCAATTCCCAACGAAGCCTGCAACAATAAAATCTCAA
The DNA here is from genome assembly GCF_022965805.1 of Primulina eburnea. Taxonomy (NCBI): domain Eukaryota; kingdom Viridiplantae; phylum Streptophyta; class Magnoliopsida; order Lamiales; family Gesneriaceae; genus Primulina; species Primulina eburnea. Next base: position 25,836,752 of record NC_133107.1, on the reverse strand, counting down.
AAACGCATCAACACATAATTTTCTGAAAAACGAAGTTTGAGCAGTCTCACGAAAAACATCATAACTCACCCAATTTTTATCCAAATATTTTGAATTTTATATCAAATCGAAGGTATCAAAAAGTTCTACAATTTTCGTATTAAACGTTTTCTCAGAATCTCGACCTAAAAATTGCAGTTTTCCAAAGAACAGAAAAAACGGGATTTGAGATCTAACACTTACTTCAAAACTGATCCAAATCATTTTCTGCTCAAGCGACGAACATCATACATAAAATTTTACGCATAAAAATAACACGACACATAATATGACGAGATCGATGCAGAAATAACAGAATATACGTGCCTTGGATAATTTGAAATACCGTAACGGCGATACCGAAGCGGAGACGGAGTGAGGGTCGATCCGGGACGAGCGTGGCACGATTTTCTTTGAAGAAAATCCAACAAAATCTTGCTGGAACCGAAAGGGAGGGGCGGCTGCACACTTGGGAATGAGACCCTAGGTTTTGCTCTTTTTTAAAAAAATAAAAGAAGTGGAAATATGAATGTTTGTGTGTTTAGGCGTTTATTAGTGTGTGTAAAATGTCTGCGTGTGTTTAGTAAATTAGGAAAAATTGCTTAATTAAATAATAAATAAAACTATTTAAAATACTAACACTCTTTAAACTTTAATAAAATCCCTTAATTAAAATAATGCACACAAAAATACTAATTTTAAAAGTTTTAAACTCTTAAATAACTAAACACCTAAATAAGGCTTTAAAATGCTAAACTAAATAAATTATTTAAAATGCCCCTTCCTAACTTTTAAAATAAAATACCGCATTTTAAATTTCCAAGAATCATCCCCGATCTTTTCCTCGATCCCGCCTCGAATAATCGCCTGAAACATGAAACTCGAAAAACATTTTATCGTGCATCGTATAAACATAATTAATTTAAAATAATGCATTTAAATAAATCATGCACTACTAAGACTCGTTTGAAAATTAAATAAATTCTTGAATAATTAAGTAAATGCAAGGGTTATACGTGTACTGAATTTAGGCACTACAGAAGCTCTCGGTCCTTCCCACTTAGGGCATCTCCAACCCAACTCCAAAATGGAGTATTCCTTCATTATAGAGAATGGATTCTCCTCCAACCCATCTTCATTTGTGTACTCCATTTTAGAAGAAGGAATAGTAGTCCTCTAAAAATAGAGGACAACTGTTCAAATGAAGGATGGAGTGAAGGTTTCAAATAATTACAGAATTGCCATTATGAAAATTGCAATATAACCCTTGTAGTTTTATCAAATTTTTTGGCCAAGTTTTTAAAAATTTCGGATTTTTTTAATTATTTCTAATGTTAAATAGGTTTTTGACCACTTTTTTTAATTTCGAATTTTTTTAAAAGTTTTTAATTTTAAATAATTTTTTTGTCCATTTTATATTTTATATTTTGAATTATATAATTCTGAAAAATTTATTTTAATTGTTTTATTTTTTTGCATGAATTAGTTATAATTTACAATTTATAATAGTCACGAAATAGAATTTGATGAACAATGTAATGACAAAAAAAAATACATAACATAATTTACTACAAACATTTATTATCGATTTTACTTAATTTGATAAACATACGATATTTGTAGACATAATAAAGTAGACAATAAAGAAACACATACAACAATAAAGATAAACATATCACCAAAAAAAAAAAAACACACACACACACACAACAATAAAGATAAACACATTCTTAATTAATTGCAATCATGAGAGAACACTAGTATGGTGGAAGGTCGGACCCGGATGGTGAAGTTCCTCCGAAAAACTGTCCAAACGGTGTAGAAGTTCCTTTGGAGCCATCCCTCGTCTCCATTCTTTTCTGCCAAATTTTTTTGTTGTTCTTTGATAAAGTATGCACGGACTGATTCATCAATGCACGTAGGGTTCATCCTTAGTATTTTGTTTTCTTCTTTAAAAGTCATTATCGCATTCCTTTGTTTCTCAACATCAATGAGTTGTTGTCGATGTACCTCAGCATTCTACATAACAGCCACCATTTTCTCAGTACATTTGGTCATGGTGGAAATGTCTTTCAAGTGTTCTTCAGTAGCTTTTCTTTTGGCTTTGGCCTTTTTTATGCCAATTGGACGCTGAGAACTCCCTCCTGATGGATTATCTTCATCCAGGTTTATAGCAAACCAAGATAGCCCTCCAGAATCGGGTGTTGGTGATTCTGTGTTGGGAAAATAGTCAGATTGGGATGAGTCGATATTCCCGCGGTTTGGTATGAAATTCGGTAAAATAGCGTTTGATGACCTAAACTTCTCTTGGTCCTTAAGCAAAGACCATACATGATCCAACCGCCAAGTCGACCCAGCTGATTGCTTAAATAAGGCTTTTGCTTGATCCAACTATAATAAGGTATGAATTGTATCTTAGTCACATAAAGTAAAAAAATATAGTTTCACAGAAATATGATTAAAAAAAATTAATTACTCACAATGTCTCTCTCAGAAGCACCACTTGGACGGCTAAGTTCCACCTGGCTAACACATGAACTAAAGTTTTGGACAATCTTGTTTATGTTGAACCAGCGACATTGGAGGTGTGGGGACCCGGACGCTAATCAAGTTCTTAATCATCATTGGAACTAATTAATCAATTATAAAACAGGGTCTAAATTTTTTTTTAAAATGCGGAACGTAGTGAAATCAACTAATATACAACTCAGTATAAAAGAAAGTACAAGTCCTGTACTGTCTACAAATCAGTAAAACAGAGGTTCAACATCTAAATGTTAAGTGTCAAAAGCCTATATAAATCCAAGTCCGAAGTCTCCACTCTATCACGATCTCTCCTCATCTCCTGGACCCTGAATCTGTCCCACCTGTTGTCATGTACACATACAAACAAGACAACAGCCGGATAATTTCGGTGAGAATATAATCCCAGTATAAATCAACGAAACATGCAATCATATAACAAAAAATATAAAGCATGTAACAGGTAACAGCAATATGTATCAAAATCTGAAACATAATCAATCACAGACTGTCGACAATGTTTGTAACTCTACAATTCAGACTAGACTCAATCCTAGTCTAGGGATCCCGGTTTCCAGATGTGGTGTTCCTATATCGAATTCCATAATAGAAGGAACAATGATTCTATTTACTCGATATAACCAAATATGGTGTTCCTATATCAAATTCCGTAATAGAAGAAATTTCAAATCTATTTACTCGATATAACCAAACATCCGGTGTCCTGACCTAACCGTCATAGACTGTAGCTTTATCGCTAATATCCTATCTTGAGATATCGTGCAATGTGCCCGTGGCGATCCCGCCACTATCAGGCACTTCCGTCCCAAGATTTCTATACTTGTCTTGTGACATCGTGCAATGTGCCCGTCACTATCATGCACTTCAGTCACAAGATCATTCATCTAACATCTGCCTCACACATGTTTCTATAAATCAATAGAACAACATATATTCCAAATCAAGGCATATAATAACAAAAGTATGTGATTTAGGGAAACTCAAGTACATCCAACTTGAGTCGATGTCCCAATACCACATTGACTTATACCTTTCGTTTGTAGTCTCGGTCTAAAGCAATTGAAGTTCTGAACTCAAGACTGTCTCTGTAAATCTGAAACGATATATCAAGAATCATACTATCAATATTTCATTCTCAATTCAACTCTGAATCTGATTAATCTGAATTAATTCAAATCAGCGGCATAACGGCACAATCTCAGTATTCCCGTCAATACCATATCACCAGATATTAATTATAAATCATAACCCATATCCGATACAATTTGTAATCAGTCTATAATCCAAATCTATTCGATTCCCAATCAATATAATCAGAAAACCATAACAATTCCAGAATCAATCCGTTTCCTGATCTGACTTCGATTCTACGATGTCTAGCATGTCAAGAACATCATATATGATTTATATCAAATTCCTACAACATCATCTTTTCAAATGATACCAGAAATCAATAGAACTTACGTCCAGTTGAAGCTCGTGTCAAGAAGAGCTCGGTACCGTGTTCAGATTTAAAATCGGATGGACGGAATTGTCAAAATCATAAATCTACGATCAAATGAAATTGGAAGCTTTCCTGGAAATCCCTTTTCGTTTCTTGCTTCTGATTTCAAGGGAAAATAACCATTTATATATCAATTGCATGGTGTGACAAGTGTCAATCAAGTGCTAATTGCACTTAGCCCCTAAGTCTTCACTATTTGCAATTTGGTCCTCACTCAATCTTTTAATTCAATTTCAATCATATGGAATTGTAAAACCATGGAATATAACTCAACATTCCATAATTCATAAATGAAATAATCTCGGATTAAAATGATATAATCTCGGGCCTTACAGGAGGGCCTTAGTAGTTCGAGGCTGTAGTGCCCAAATTCAGTGCACGTAAAACTCATGCATTCATTTAATTATTAAATCATTTAATTAATTTTAAATGAGTTTTAGACATGCATAAATTATGAAAATGCATTATTTTAAATAATTCATGTTTATTGTGATGCACGTTAAAATGTTTTTCGGATATCATGTTTCAGGCGTTTATTCGAGGCGGGATCGAGGAAAAGACCGGTGACGATATTGGCAATTTAGAATGTGGTATTTTATTTTTAAGATTTAGGGTGGGGCATTTTAAATAAATTATAGAGTTTTAGTATTTTAACGCCTTATTTATGTATGGAGGGATTTAAGAGTTTAGAACTTTTAAAATTGGTGTGTAATTATTTTAATTGTAGAGTTTGATTAAATTAGTGTGTGTTAACTTTTTATTAGAATTTTAAATAGTTAATTTAGCTAGAGTTCCTCCTAATTAAAAACACACACGCAAGTTTTCTACACTCACACACACTTACACGTTTTTACACACACTAAAACACACAACACACTCTACACGTTCATTTTTTTCAGATTTTTATTATTTTGAAAGATAGAAACCTAGGGTTCCTCCTACTCTAGTGCAGCCGCCCTCCCTCTCCATATTCCAACAAATTTTAGTGATTTTATTGCGAGAAAGCAGAGCCACAAGTCGTTCCGGATCAACCTTGCATCCTTCTCCGCCTCGGTGACATTGTTTCGGTATAGTTTGATATCAAAAGACACGTATATTCTATTCTTGATGCATCGATCATGTCATATTATGCGTGCGTTGTTATTTATGCGTAAAACCGTGTGTATATTGTGTAGAAGTTTGAGCAATCCTGTTTAAATAGCTTTTGGAGCCCTTTATAGATCTAAAAATCACGTTTTTACTGTCCTGGTTGAAACTGCGAATTTTCGGTCGAGATTTTGAGAAAACTTTCAACGGAAAAATGGTAGAACTTTTCGATACCTTCGATTTGATATAAAATTCGAAATATTTGAATAAAATTGAGTGAGTTATGGTGTTTTTCTTGGGACTGCTCAAACTGCGTTTTTCAGAAAATTATGCTTTTGACGTGTTCTGGAAGTTTATTTGTTGCAGGCTTCGTTGGGGATCGACGGGTTATCGTTGCTGCATCTAGGTATGATTAGTATGATGTTGGGATGTTAATTGATACGTCGTTTAGTTTCGATAGGCACTCGAATGCATTAGAGGTCGTAGGAAACGAATTGGTGTCAATTGCTACATTTTGAATTGGATGTGTCATAGGGTGAACATCATTGCTTTGGGTGGTTGTACGATTTTGGTTTGATGTTATGGCATGCTAGGGTGGGTCTCGGGGTGTCGATTCATGGTACGTGCAATCGAGTCTAGGATGATGAGCATTGCGTGTTTAGAATTTCCGAAGCTTTACTTGTCCCGCAGGTACATGGACCCACGGACGGACCCTGGCACGGGGTCCGTGCCTTTGTTTCTCCTCGGTGTCTTTTTACAGAGTCTACACGGACCTCCACACGCACCCTGACACGGGGTACGTGTCTACCCTTCCTTTCGAGCCTTCTCCCCCGAGTCTACACGGACCCCTACACGGAGGTAGGCACGGGGTCCGTGTCCTTCATATATGGGAAAAATTTTATAACATGTTTGAGGTTTGATATCATGGTTTAGTATAATGATTTACAAGGTCGAGCCATGGGAATTTTAGAACGTCCTAAGGAATTGAACGAACTCGTAAGTAAGCATGAGTACCTACGTCTAAGTTATGCAAGTTGAGTATGTAATTTCGTGTTAGTATGTGCAGCAACGTCCCCGATCGAAGTCCAATGAATCCCTCAACGCCAAGTAAGTATGTATGACGTGCAAGAAAAATATTTTTAGTTTTGAGGTATGCTAAATGTCTTGTGACCAAATTGAATGGGTTTGGAAGTCGGTGAACGTGGCCGAGGACCTCTCCACCCCGTTAAATTATGAACGGGTTAGATCGTGGTTGGAAAGCGTTAAATTATGAACGGGGACCAACCAGCCCGTTAAATTATGAACGGGGATCTCATGTATGTGGCAGTGGATACGTCCCTGTCAGCCCAGTTCTGTGGTTTGTCTGATCAGGCGGTTATTATGTATGGGTCACTTTCTTTGAAACATCATCTACGCAAAATAAAGTCATGTATGTTTATGTACGTTCAGTTATGCAAGTATGCTTATGAAAGCTTTCAAGTTATGGCACGTCTATGTATGTACGTGTGTTCAAGTTACGTTATGCAAGTTCAAGTTTTAGTATGTACGCTCTATTTTAAAGTTGCATGTGGTTTTATTATGTAGTACTCGCTATTTCCCAGTTTATACGTGTTGAGTCTTTAGACTCACTAGACTTGATCGATGCATGTGAGTATGTTGATGAGGAGACAGGAGGTGGCGACCAAGGAGCAGGCTTGGACTGAGCGAGAGGCTAACCCGAGGACCGCCCACGTCATTTCAATATTTTAATCATGAAAATATTTATGCTCTGATTTTATGCTTTGATGCGAGATGTTTTGAGCAAGCTTTTCCGTTAACAAAATTTTTATTGGTGAATGGATGATGTAGTGACGACCGTATTGATTTTATTTTCGTATTCAAGAAAAATTTTAATTCTTCCGCAAAATTGTTAGTAGTAAGAGTATGGTTTGTCACAGTTGGTATCAGAGCCAGGTTCTTGTAAAGGGTTATGCCTACTACCAATCGCAAGAAGCTCTCGAAGTCACACCTCAAGTCTGTAAGTTTTAATTTTGCATTATGTATGTAGTAAGCATTGAATCATGATTTCAGCATATCCATATTTAAGTTCAAATTTCGTGCATCGTATGTCATTTATATTATATTTGTGCATTGTGGGTTTACGTGTTGGGTAATTTATTGGAACAGTATGCCTCCTAGACGTGTAGTTGACCGGGAAGCTAGGATTGAGGACAGGTATGACGCAGTTCTTGGCGCAGTTTACGGGGAGACATGCTGCAGCGTATGCAGGGGAAAGGCCTAGACCAGAGGCAGTGTATGAGAGGTTTCAGAGGATGAATCCTAAGAAGTTTTCGGGATCTACTGATCCGATGGTAGCAGAGGGATGGATTAAGTCCATCGAAGTGATCTTTGACTACATGGAGCTGCAGGATGCAGACATAGTCCGTTGTGCCATATTCCTTTTAGCAGGCGATGCCACACGTTGGTGGGACAGTGCGTCGGTGGCAGTTGATTTGCCGATGTTGTCCTGGAATGGATTCAAAATAGTGTTCTTCGCCAAGTACTTCACTGAGGAAGTACGATCCCGGCTGACTAGAGAATTCATGTCGCTACGACAGGGAGACAGCAGCATAGCAGACTTCGTCAGGAAGTTCGATAGGGGTTGTTACTTTGTGCCCCTCATAGCTAATGAGGCCCAGAGTAAGCTGAGACACTTCATGGATGGGTTGAGGCCAATCTTGTGCCGTGACGTTCGAGTTGGTGGTCCTACTACTTACGCAGTTGTCGTGGTAAGAGCATTGGCAGCAGAGCAAGATCTGAGGGATATAGAGGCTGATAGGCAGGGCAAGAGGCCCTATCAGGCACCACCACAACACCCGCAGCAGCAGCATCAGAGGTCCCAGTTTAAGAGGCCAGTTCAGGGGTCGCCAGGGAAGAAGCCCTATCAGGGACCGCCGAAAGGCAAGGGTACTATCCAGCAGCAAGGGGCGCCTCAGAAGCCCGGTAACTTTCCAGTGTGCCAGAAGTGCAATCGCCAGCATCCAGGACAGTGCCTATGGGGATCCGGGAAATGTTTTAAATGTGGAGCTACGGACCACATGTTGAAAGAGTGCCCACACTGGAAGCAGCCCACCCAAGGGAGAGTATTCGCCATGCATGCACTTGAGGCAAATCCAGACACGACTTTGCTGACCAGTAAACTTTGCTACCAAAGTTCAGTATTATTTTGCCTTGCATGTGAATTTTTATTTGGGATTATTAGTGTGCTAGTATTATTTTTGAATAACTCGAGATATTGGGTTCTTCTATGCCTAAGGTTTATGTTAGTAATTTTGGGGTGTAAGTTAGTTTGTTGTGCTAACGTCTCTCAGGAAATATTTTCATAAAGAGAATAGCTACTCAGGCCCTGATAGATTCAAGAGCCACCCATTCTTTTATCTCGGAAACGTTCGCAATCACTTGGATATCAAGACCATTGGACTCGACGTGAATTATTCAGTAACCGTCCCATCAGGGGAAGAGCTGTCAGCTACTAGCGTGGTTAGAGATATTGATCTAGAATTGCTCGGCCACCTGGTGTATGCTGATTTGATCGTCTTGCCGATGCCAGAGTTTGACATTATTTTGGGAATGGACTGGCTGACAAAGAACAGAGTTCTGATTGATTTTCAAAAGAGGTCAATATTGGTTAGACCGCTGGGCATGGAGCAGTTTCTTTTTGAGCCAGCCAGATGGAGGAGCTTCCCCCGCATGGTTTCGTGCATGCAGGCGAGGAGGCTGATTTCCAAGGGGTGTCAGGCCTTCTTGGCCAGTATTATTTCAGCGCCTGATGTGCCCACTCCATCTTTATCTGAAGTGCCAGTAGTCCGTGAATTCCCAGACGTCTTCCCAGACGATGTTTCAGGTCTTCCACCAGAGAAAGAGGTGGAGTTGCTATTGATCTCATGCCAGGCACAGTTCCAATCTCTAAGGCACCGTACCGATTAGCTCCAGCTGAAATGTTAGAACTCAAGCAGCAGATACATGAGCTCTTAGACAAGGAGTTTATCCGCCCGAGTTTCTCACCGTGGGGCGCACCAGTGCTCTTTGTGAAAAAGAAAGATGGGAGCATGAGACTGTGCATCGATTACCGTGAGCTGAACAAGGTAACGATAAAGAACAAGTACCCGCTTCCTAGGATAGAAGACTTATTTGATCAGTTGCAGGGAGCTACCGTGTTCTCTAAGATAGGTCTTCGATCAGGGTACCATCAGCTGAACGTGAAGGATGCAGATATCCACAAGACAGCTTTCAGGACCAGATTTGGGCATTACGAGTTCTTAGAAATTCCATTTGGATTGACAAATGCTCCAGCAATTTTCATGGACCTCATGAACCGAGTATTACAGCCCTACCTGGATCAGTTCGTCATCGAGTTTATCGACAACATTCTCATATACTCAAAGAGCCATGAGAAGCATAGCCAGCACTTGAGGACAGTTTTACAAATTTTGCAGAGTCGCAAGTTATTTGCGAAGTTTAGTAAGTGCGAGTTTTGGTTGCAGAAAGTTGCATTTTTGGGGCATATAGTATCTAGCAGTGGAATCGAGGTGGACCCAGCGAAAGTAGCAGCTGTCAAAGAATGGGTTGAGCCAAAGAATGCATCAGAAATCCGCAGCTTTTTGGGTTTAGCTGGTTACTACCGTAAGTTTATTAAGGGATTTTCATCCATAGCAGTGCCACTCACTTCACTAACCAAGAAAAATGCTAAATTCGTGTGGAGTGATGAATGTCAGAAGAGCTTTGATACTTTGAAGCAAGCTCTTATTTCGGCGCCAGTGCTAGCCATGCCGACAGGGCAGGGTGAATTTGTGCTTTACACCGATGCATCTAAGCTCGGGTTGGGCGCAGTATTGATGCAGCAGGGTCGGGTCATAGCTTATGCTTCCAGGCAGTTGAAGGTGCACGAGAATAATTACCCGACTCACGACTTGGATTTAGCCGCCGTTGTCTTCGCACTGAAAATTTGGAGACACTACCTATACGGCGAGAAATGCCAGATTTTCACCGATCATAAGAGTCTCAAATATTTCTTCACGCAGAAAGAGTTGAATATGAGACAGAGACGGTGGTTGGAACTTGTGGAAGATTACGACAGCGAAATTAGCTACCATCCGGGAAAGGCTAATGTTGTCGCAGACGCTTTGAGCAGAAAAGTTGCCGTCATAGCTCAGTTATCAGCACAGAGACCTCTTCAGTCTGAGATTCAGAAGTTTGGTCTAGAGATTTATAGTGAGGGCAGCACCCCTAGGCTGTCTAATCTGACAGCCAAATCTAATTTGCTAGACCGTATCCGAGCAGTTCAGTCTTCAGATGAGCAGTTACAGAAATGAAGACTGAAAGATGAGGCCAAGGGCAGTGTTTTGTACACAGTTTCAGACGGCATTGCGAGATACGGAGATAGGATGTTGGTGCCTAGTGGTGGTTCGATCAGACAGGATATTTTGACAGAGGAACACGCATCTCCGTTTTCTATCCATCCAGGAGGTACCAAGATGTATAAGGACTTACAGATTCTATATTGGTGGCCAGGGATGAAGAGAGACATCCACAGGTTTGTGTCTGAATGCCTCACTTGTCAGCAGGTGAAGACAGAACATCAGAGGCCAGCGGGATTTGTTAAGCCACTCCCCATCCCAGAGTGGAAATGGGAGAACATCACGATGGACTTCGTCATTGGACTGCCTAGATCAGTCAGGGGCTTTAATGCCATTTGGGTTATAGTGGACCGACTCACCAAGTCAGCGTATTTTCTACTAGTGAAGACGACCTTCTCCATGACGCAGTATGCGGAGCTTTATATCCGAGAGATAGTCCGTTTGCATGGGTTCCCAGTTTCGATTGTATCCGACAGGGACCCGAGGTTTATATCGTCCTTCTGGAAGAGCTTACATGCAGCCATGGGAACAAAGCTGCTTTTCAGTACAGCTTTTCACCCGCAGACAGATGGCCAGCCTGAGCGAGTGATTCAGATTTTAGAGGACTTGTTGCGAGCGTGTATGATTGATTTTCAAGAAACTTGGGAGTCTAGACTACCTCTAGTGGAGTTCACATACAACAACAGATTCCAAGCATCCATTGGTATGGCTCCCTATGAGGCGTTGTATGGAAGGAAGTGCAGGTCACCAGTTCATTGGGATGAAGTTGGTGAGAGAGCAGAACTTGGTCCAGAGATAGTTCAGCAGACAACAGACGTGGTGGTCAAGATTCGTGATAGAATGAAGACCGCCCAGAGTCGTCAGAAGAGTTATGCTGATAAGAGGAGGAGAGATCTCGAATTTGCCGTTGGTGATCACGTATTCGTCAAGATAGCACCTATGAAGGGTGTTATGAGATTTGGGAAGAGAGGCAAGCTGAGTCCGAGGTTTATTGGACCATTCGAGATTTTGGAAAGAGTTGGAACATTAGCTTATCGTGTAGCCCTTCCGCCAAATCTGGCCGGGGTACACAATGTGTTCCACGTCTCTATGCTGAGGAAATATCTAGCCAATCCTTCGCACATTCTGATTTATGAGCCGTTTCAGTTGGCTCCAAACCTGTCTTATGAGGAACAACCAGTCCAAATCCTAGACAGGCAAGAGCGTAGGCTCCGGAACAAAGTGACCAAGTTGGTCAAGGTCCGGTGGCTAAATCAATAAGTGGAGGAAGCCACTTGGGAAGCCGAAGCAGATATGAGACTTCGCTACCCGGAGTTATTCGGTAAGATTTAATTTCGAGGACGAAATTTTTATAAGTGGGGGAGGAACTGTAGTGCCCAAATTCAGTGCACGTAAAACTCATGCATTCATTTAATTATTAAATCATTTAATTAATTTTAAATGAGTTTTAGTCATGCATAAATTATGAAAATGCATTATTTTAAATAATTCATGTTTATTGTGATGCACGTTAAAATGTTTTTCGAGTTTCATGTTTCAGGCGTTTATTCGAGGCGAGATCAAGGAAAAGACCGGTGACGATGTTGGAAATTTAGAATGTGATATTTTATTTTTAAGATTTAGGGTGGGGCATTTTAAATAAATTATAGAGTTTTAGTATTTAACGCCTTATTTATGTATGCAGAGATTTAAGAGTTTAGAACTTTTAAAATTGGTGTGTAATTATTTTAATTGTAGAGTTTGATTAAATTAGTGTGTGTTAACTTTTTATTAGTATTTTAAATAGTTAATTTAGCTAGAGTTCCTCCTAATTAAAAACACACAGGCACGTTTTCTACACTCACACACACTTATACGTTTTAACACACACTAAAACACACAACACAATCTACACATTCATTTTTTTCAGATTTTTATTATTTTGAAAGATAGAAACCTAGGGTTCCTCCTACTCTAGTGCAGCCGCCCTCCCTCTCCATATTCTCCAACAAATTTTAGTTATTTTATTGCGAGAAAGCCGAGCCACAAGTCGTTCCGGATCAACCTCGCATCCTTCTCCGCCTCGGTGACGTCGTTTCGGTATAGTTTGATATCAAAAGACACGTATATTCTGTTCTTGATGCATCGATCATGTCATATTATGCGTGCGTTGTTATTTATGCGTAAAACCGTGTGTATGTTGTGTAGAAGTTTGAGCAATCCTGTTTAAATCGCTTTTGGAGCCCTTTTTAGATCTAAAAATCACGTTTTTACTGTTCTGGTTGAAACTGCGAATTTTCGGTCGAGATTTTGAGCAAACTTTCAACGGCAAAATGATATAACTTTTCGATACCTTCGATCTGATATAAAATTCGAAATATTTGGATACAAATTGAGTGAGTTATGGTGTTTTTCGTGGGACTGCTCAAACCTTATGCTTTTGACGTGTTCTTGAAGTTTATTTGTTGCAAGCTTCGTTGGGATCGACGGATGATCGTTGCTGCATCTAGGTATGATTAGTATGATGTTGGGATGTTAATTGATATGTCGTTTTGTGTCGATAGGCACTCGAATGCATTAGAGGTTGTAGGAAACGAATTGGTGTCAATTGCTACGTTTTGAATTGGATGAGTCATAGGGTGAACATCGTTGCTTTGGGTGGTTGTACGATTTTGGTTTGATGTTATGGCATGCTAGGGTGGGTCTCGGGGTGTCGATTCATGGTACGTGCAATCGAGTCTAGGATGATGAGCATTGCGTGTTTAGAATTTCCGAAGCTTTACTTGTCCCGCAGGTACACGGACCAACGGACGGAACCTGGCACGGGGTCCGTGCCTTTGTTTCTCCTCGGTGTCTTTTTCCAGAGTCTACATGGACCTCGACACGCACCCTGACACGGGGTCCATGTCTACCCTTCCTTTCGAGCCTTCTCACCCGAGTCTACACGGACCCCTACACGGAGGTAGGCACGGGGTCCGTGTCCTTCATATATGGGAAAAATACTATAACATGTTTGAGGTTTGATGTCATGGTTTAGTACAATGATTTACTAGGTCGAGCCATGGGAATTTTAGAACGTCCTAAGGAATTGAACGAACTCGTAAGTAAGCATGATTACCTACGTCTAAGTTATGCAAGTTGAGTATGTAATTTCCTGTTAGTATGTGCAGCAACGGCCCCGATCGAAATCGAATGAATACCTCAACGCCAAGTAAGTATGTATGACGTGCAAGAAAAATATTTTTAGTTTTGAGGTATGCTAAATGTCTTGTGACCAAATTGAATGGGTTTGGAAGTCGGTGAACGTGGCCGAGAACCTCTCCACCCCTTTAAATTATGAACGGGTTAGATCGTGGTTGGAAAGCGTTAAATTATAAACGGGGACCAACCAGCCCGTTAAATTATGAACGGGGATCTCATGTATGTGGCAGTGGATACGTTCCTGTCAGCCCAGTGCTGTGGTTTGTCTGATCAGGCGGTTATTATGTATGGGTCACTTGCTTTGAAACATCATCTACGCAAAATAAATTTATGTATGTTTATGTACGTTCAGTAATGCAAGTATGCTTATGAAAGCTTTCAAGTTATGGCACGTCTATGTATGTACGTGTGTTCAAGTTACGTTATGCAAGTTCAAGTTTTAGTATGTACGCTCTATTTTAAAGTAGCATGTGGTTTTATTATGTAGTACTCGCTATTTACCAGTTTATATGTGTTGAGTCTTTAGACTCACTAGACTTGATCGATGCAGGTGAGTATGTTGATGAGGAGACAGGAGGTGGCGACCAAGGGGCAGGCTTGGACTGAGCGAGAGGCTAACCTGAGGACCGCCCACGTCATTTTAAGATTTTAAGCATGAAAATATTTATACTCTGACTTTTTGTTTTGATGCGAGATGTTTTGAGCAAGCTTTTCCGTTAACAAAATTTTTATTGGTGAATGGATGATGTAGTGACGATCATATTGATTTTATTTTCGTATTCAAGAAAAATTTTAATTCTTCCGCAAAATTGTAAGTAGTAAGAGTACGGTTCGTTACAGAGGCTCTGTTGAGTTACCAGCGAGTTGTTCGTTGTATGTACCTGCCACTCGTGACCATAACCTATCGTGTGATTGGTTTATACCAATTATTGGATTTTTGGGAGACATCAAGATAAGCCATCACGAGTAGTTTGTCGTCCTCGATTGAGAAGGCAGCACCACGTTTAGATGAAGTCATTTGATTGTAAATAATTATTCAATTTGTAAGAGTGGTCTCAATGCTTCGTATGATGCTTCAATTTATAGCCAAAACATTTTGATAAGAAATCTGGATCAATGGTCTCAATTAAAATTAAATCTGATCGAACGATAGAAATTTAAATAATTTAGTTTGATTTGTTTGGGGATACGAAATTTGATCTAAAGGTGTGTATTGAAAAAACTTTATTTTAAATGTACAATGCATCTCTGACATTAAACGTGATAGATCACTGCGACTAGACAACCCATCACATGGCTTTTATTTGAAATGCACAACTCGTGACAGCTAGTATATAGACAAAAGTGGGCTATTGAGTTGTCTCTGATTGTGATTAGACACCATGTGACAGCTGACTGCAACTAGACAACTCCTCAGTTGGATTTTAGTGGGTATGCATAGCCCGTGACAACATGCATTATATAAATTAGACAACCCCCCCTGTCAGTTGCCTTTATTGAAATACACAACCCGTGACAAAAAAAATGAGTTGGCTTTTATTACATACATGATTAAAAATAAATTAAAATATCTAACATAACTAAACTAATAAGTGTCACCACTTATTTAAAGACCAGTGACTTCTTGATAATTTACTCAACTTGCTCAAAAATGAATTTTCATGAAGGAGGTCCTTCAAGTTTTTCTTTCTACGCATCCTCGTCGTCATCTGACGACGAAGATCAGCCTAGTGCCAACATACAGAATGAGTTGAATCGCATTGACTAACAACAAACGGTTTTAAGCCAACTCATAAACAGTAGTACCGTTGTCTCCAATTACTTCCAAGAAATTGATAATTTGCGCCGCCAAGGCTCGATCACTGGCCATGTTGTGATTAATCGAGACAGATTAGCTGCCGATCAATGCTTGTACAATGACTATTTTTCTGAGTCTCCAATGTACAATGAATCAATGTTCAAGAGATGTTTTCGAATGTCTCGTCGGCTATTCTTGCAAATTATGGAATCCGTTCAACAACATGACAATTACTTCGTACAGAAAGTAGATGCGTTGGGGAGGCCCGGGTTGTCCCCATACCAGAAGATAACAGCTGCAATGCGTATCTTAGCATACGGTATGGCGGCAGATTCAACAGATGAGTATATTAAAATCGGGGGGTCTACTGCGATTGAAAGTTTAAAAAGATTTTGTCGGGCTGTGGTGGAGGTTTTTGGTGACTGGTATCTTCGGTCTCCAAATGCTGAGAACATTGAAAGGATTCTCCTTATTGGAATACAATGTGGATTCCCGGGGATGCTAGGAAGCCTAGATTGTATGCATTGGAAGTGGAAAAACTGTCCAACAGGTTGGGCTGGACAATATGCTGGTCGTAGCGGAAAAGTAACCATCATTTTGGAGGCCGTAGCAGATTACGAGTTGTGGATATGGCATGCATACTTTGGTTTGCCAGGTTCTAACAATGACATTAATGTGTTATCAAAATCTCATCGCTTTGTTAATTTGGCCAATGGTGTAGCTCCCCCTGCTAACTATGTCATACAAGGAAAAGAATACATCATGAGATACTACTTAGCAGATGGTATATATCCAAAGTGGGCTACTCTAGTGCAAACAATCCACAATCCACAAGGTCCAAAGAAGAAATATTTTGCAGCACGATAAGAAAGTTGTAGAAAAGATGTTGAACGAGCATTTGGAGTATTGCAATCAAAGTGGGCGACAATCACTGGACTTGTACGAGTTTGGAGCAAACAAGTGCTGCATGATATCATGACAACATGCATTATAATGCATAATATGATTATTGAAGACGAAAGGGAAATGAATGTGCCAGTCACAGATTATCGCGAGGCACCTATCCCAGATGTTGAAATGGCACGTGATGAGCATGTCCGATTTCAAGAGTTTCTTGCACGCCATCGTAAAATAAAAGATAAATCGGCTCACTATGCAGTCCGAGATGCTCTTATTGACCATTTGTGGGAGGAGTACAGAAATTCAGAATATTAGTATTTTTAAAGGTCAATTTGTGTGTTGTTCATTAAATCATGTGTCGTTTATGTTTGTCTTGATTTATATTTTATGTCTGTTTGATGAATGTTGTCTTTTGTTTGCAATTTGATAACAAAATAAATGTATTGTTTTAAATAAACGAGTCGAATACACATGTAGTTGTGTTATGTTTAGCGAATTAATTAAGTTTAGTTAAATAATACATTATGAAATTAATTAATTATTTATATGTGTGTATTTGAAAATGAAATAAATTAGAGAAATTAAATATTCCGTAATATTTAAAAGATATGAGTTGAAAATGAAATAAATTAAAGAAATAGAGTATTTCTTAATATTTAAAGGAAAATGGTTGAAAATGAAATAAATTAAAGAAATAGAGTATTTGGTAATATTTAGAGGATATGGTGTGGGGACCCGGACGGTAATTATATTCATAATCATCATTGTGACTAATTAATCAATTATAAAACATAGTCTAAATTTTTTTCTTTTTTAAAATGCGAAACGTAGTTAAATCAAACTAATATACAACTCAGTATAAAATAAAGTACAAGTCATGTGCTGTATATAAATCAGTACAAACTAAGGTTCAACATCTACTTATCAAGTGTCAAAACCCTATATACATCAAAGTCCGAATTCTCCACTCTATCACGATCTCTCCTCATATCCTGGACCCTGATCATGTCCCACCTGTTGTCATGTATACATACAAATAAGACAACAACCGGATAATTCCGGTGAGAATATAATCCCAGTATAAATCAACGAAACATGCCATCATATGATAAACATAAAAATGAACAGATAACAGCAATATATCAAAATCTGAAACATAATCAATATCAAACTGTCGACAATACTCGTGACTCCACGACTAAGACTAGACTCAATCCTAGTCTAGGGATCCCGGTTTCTAGATGTGGGTATTCCTATATCGACCAACAGTAATAGAAAAGACTCCAGTTCTGTCCACGTCGATATAAACAAACATACAGTGTCCTGACCTAACCGTCATGGACTGTGGCCCTATCGCCAATATCCTATCTTGTGACATCGTGAAATGTGCCCGTCACTATCAGGCACATCTGTCCCAAGATTTCTATACTAGCTTGTGACTTCGTGCAATGTGCCCATGGCGATCCCGCCACTATCAGGCACTTCTGTCACAAGATTACTCGTCGAGACTCATCTAACACATGCTCTCTATAAATCCATAGAACAAGCATATCAAATCAAGTCAATACAAATAGTATGTGATTTAGGGAAACTCAAGTCCAAACTGACTCAAGTCGATCTCCCAATACCACATTGACTTATATCTTTCGTTTGTAGTCTCGGTCGGAAGCAATATCAGTTCTGAACTCAAGACTGTCTCCGTAAATCTGAAATGACATATCGAGAATCATAATATCAATTTTCCATTCTCAATTCGACACTGAATCTGATTAATTTTTGGATTTAATTCAAATCATCGGCATAACGGTACAATCCCAATATCCCGGTCAATACAACATCACCAGATAATAATTCCCTCAACCAATAATCAATATTGATAAAATCTGATATCATAACTCAGTCAATTAACTTCAGAAAATCATAACAATTCCATAATCAGTCTGTTTCTTAATCTGACTTCGATTCTATGATGTTTAACATGTCAAGAACATCATATATATATATATATATATTTAAATATATATATATATATATATATATATATATACATACACGCTCATGCAAAAGGACGAGTAGCTCAATATTCTTACTTCAGGTCTCGCGCTCAGGCGGTGATGAATTTCCGCTCGGGCGCTTGTTCGGCGCTCGAGCGCTTAAAACTTACCGCTCGGGAGCGGCAGTTTCTGTCGAGATACTCAGCCGAACATCTCCTGGCGCTCGGGCGGTAATATTCTACCGCATGGGCGCCTAACATTCTGTCCAAGAAGTAAAATTGGCGCTTGGGCGGTTCTTTTCTACCGCTCGGGCGCAAGATGCTCGGTCCAACATTTTGGATTATAATGTAACGATGCCCTGCTTCTTCATTTGAGCTCCTACAACCTCAATTCTGCCAATTAATCAACGTCTGATTACAATCATTAAGTTTCGGGCATTACATTTCTACCCCCCTAAGATATGATTTTGTCCCCGAAATCACAGGCGATCCAATCATATCTGAAGGAAACGTATAACATAACTGCATAGAAAACTCACATCAGTTAAATAATGCTGGGAATTCTTGTCTCATATCTGATTCAGTCTTCTAAGTGGCTTCTTCGATGCCATGACGAGTCCATTGAACTTTCACAAGAGGAATCGTCTTTGTTCTGAGCTGTTTTTCTTTATGATCGATAATTCGAATCGGTTTCTTGACATAACTCAATGTCTCATCCAGATCGGTCTCGTCTGGCTGCATAATATGAGAATCATCGGGGAGATACTTCCGCAACATAGATACATGAAAAACATCATGTATCCCTGATAATGAAGGCGGCAAGGCGAGTCGATAGGCACGATCTCCTATCTTTTCGAGAATCTCATAAGGACCAACATATCTTGGAGACAATTTCCCTTTCTTGCCAAATCGAACAACTCCTCGGAAAGGTGAAATCTTCAGGAATACACGGTCTCCAGTCTCAAATACCAACGGTCGTCGTCTGAGGTTGGCATATTTGGCCTGCCGGTCCTGAGCTGCCTTCATTTTCTTTTGAATCAATTTCACTTTTTCCGTCATATCTCTGATCATATCAGGTCGAGTCTCAGGAACTTCAGAGATATCATCCCAATATAATGGGGATCTGCATTTCTTTCCGTACAAATCCTCGAATGGAGCCATCTCAATACTCGTCTGATAGCTATTGTTGTACGAAAACTCACAAATAGGCAATGCATCTTGCCAGTTAGTGCTAAAATCAAGCACTACAGCTCTTAGCATATCTTCCAATTTCTGAATCGTCCGTTCTGACTGTCCGTCAGTTTGTGGATGATATGCGGTACTCAGATGTAACTTCGTACCGAGAGCTTGCTGCAGGCTCTGCCAGAAGTGAGAAGTAAACCGAGGATCACGGTCTGAAACAAACGATTTCGGCACTCCGTGCAATCTAACAACTTCTTTGACGTAAATCTCAGCCATTTGGTCATATCGGTACGTCATATTGTATGGAATAAAGCATGCTGATTTGGTCAATCGATCAATCACTACCCAAACCGCATCATAACCTCGGGAGGATCTTGGTAACTGTGTCACAAAATCCATGGAAATGTGATCCCATTTCCATTCAGGAATCGACAAACTCTGTAATAATCCACCTCGTTTCTTTCTTTCAGCCTTCACCTGTTGGCAATTCAGACACTTGGCTACAAATTCAGTAACATCAGATTTCATTTGTTTCCACCAATACTGTGTCCTCAAATCATTATACATTTTCCTGCCACCAGGATGAATGCTAAAACGACTGTTGTGCGCTATCCGAAACATTCGGCACAACAAGACGATTATTCACATACAAAATATCATTTTGAATCTGATATTCCGATCTATGTCCAGCTCTGACCATAGCAATCGACTTCTGTATATTCTGATCAACTTTCTGAGCTGCTTTAATTCTCAAAATCAGCTCTGGTTCAGCTTGAATAGTATATAATCTCATAGGCCTCCGATCTGTCTCAAATATTAATCCAGACAAACAGCAGTCTTCAATCAAATTCGAAACACCCATAGTCGATAAGGATAAAGAACATACCTTTTAACTTAGTGCATCAGCTGCTGCATTGGATTTTCCTGGGTAGTATTTGATTTCACAATCGAAATCTTTAAGCAAATCAAGCCATCTCCGCTGCCTCATATTCAATTCGGACTGTGAAAACAAATATTTCAAGCTTTTGTGATTAGAATATATCTCAAACTTCTCACCGTACAGATATTGTCGCCAAATCTTCAATGCAAAGACGATGGCTGCCAATTCAAGATCATGAATTGGATATCGAGTCTCATGGGGTTTTAGCTGTCTCGAGGCATAAGAAATCACATGCCCCCGCTGCATCAAAACACAACCCAATCCGCGGTTAGATGCATCATAATAAACAACAAAATCACCAGTACCTGACGGAATAGGCAACACCGGAGCACTGGTCAATCTTTTCTTTAATTGAAGAAAACTGGTCTCACATTCCTCAGACCAAACAAATGGAGCATTCTTCTGAGTCAACTGTGTGATCGGTTTGGCAATACTCGAAAAATCTTTAATGAATCGGCGATAATATCCTGCCAAACCCATAAAGCTGCGTATCTCTGGTACAGATGTCGGTCTTGGCCAAGAAATCACTGCCTCAACCTTACTGAGATCAACGGATATCCCGTCTCCGGATATAATATGCCCCAGAAACACCACATGTTTCAACCAGAACTCGCATTTCGACAGTTTAGCATATAATTTCTCCGCCCTCAAAATTCTCAACACAGTTCTTAAGTGCTCAGCATGCTCCATCACATTCTTTGAATAGATCAAAATATCATCGATGAAAATAATCACAAAATCATCGAGATATTTCTGAAAGACACGGTTCATTAATCCCATAAATACCGCTGGTGCATTCGTCAAACCAAAGGGCATGACAATAAATTCATAGTGTCTATACCTAGTTCTGAATGCTGTCTTTGAGATATCAGAATCCCTGACTCTCAGTTGATGGTATCCAGATCTCAGATCGATCTTGGAATACACCGAAGAACCCTGCAACTGATCAAATAAATCATCAATATGAGGCAATAGATATTTATTCTTTACCGTTGCCTTGTTCAGTTGCCGGTAGTCAATAGAAAGTCTCATCGACCCATCCTTCTTCCTCACGAACAGTACTGGATCACCCCAAGGAGATACACTCGGTCTGATATACCCCTTGGCCAGTAAATCCTCCAACTGTTCTTTCAACTCTTTCAACTCGATCGGTGCCATCCTGTACGGAGCCCTCGAAATTGGAACTGTTCCTGGCATCAACTCAATGCTGAAGTCTATCTCTCTCATCGGAGGCAATCCAGGAATCTCATCTGGAAAGACATCCGCAAACTCGCACACCACTGGAAAGTCCGCCAATGATGTGCTAGACTTCAGTAAATCAACTGAATATACCAGGAATCCATCCGCTCCTTTCTGCAATAATCAAGTCATATTTATCACAGATATCAAAGGAATTCTAGCTCGAGAAACCTTACCATAAAATTTCCACTCCTCAGCCATCTCAGGTCTGAATCTCACTATCTTGTGGAAACAATCAACTGTAGCTCGGTACTTGGTCAACATATCGATACCGATAATACAATCAAAATCAGATAAACCAAGCACAATACAATCTAACTCAATCGTATGCCCATCGTACTGCAGTATACAAGATTTCACAGACTTCACCGATATCAAACCTGTCCATAACGGAGAAGAAACAGACACTACCGCAGACAATGACGCAATAGGTAATGCATGACTCAATGCAAACCTCTCAGAAATAAAGGTATGTGATGCACCAGTATCAATCAATACGTATGTAGGATAACCAAAAATAAAACAGTTACCTGCCACAACATCATCAGGTGCATCGTGTGCCTACTCCTCGGTCAAAGCAAAAACTCGGGCCTGCTGTCTAGGAGGCTGGCTCACTCTCTGGCTTCCTCCTGGCCTCTGCTGTGACTGAGTAGACGGTGCTGGCTGAAAAGAATGAACAACAGATGGTCGTCTACCTGTCTGAGCCACTGATCTAGATGACTCAGCTGCCTGGGATCCCTGGGCACTTCTCTGTGGACACACTCGGGCAAAGTGTCCTTGTTGTTTGCAGCTAAGGCAGCTGCCAAACACTCCTCGGCACTGCTCAGTGGGATGCTTCCCTCCACAAGTATTGCAAATAGGTCCAATATAGCTCTGGCTCTGTCGAGGACTCCCAGAGCTAGAAGAACTGCTTTCGGACTTCTTGAACTGCTTCCCTTTAGCCTTCAAGAAATCCTTCTTCCTGCTACTGCTGCTGCCACCTTCAAATCGAGGAGGTGGTTGTTGTGGTCCCGGTGCTGGAAGCACAAACAAAGCTCCTCTATGTTTCATCAGACCGGCTTCGGCTCCCTTGGCTCTGTTCAAGGCATCGGTAAAACTGTTCGGTCTCCCAGTGTTTACCAACGTAAATATTTCCGGATTTAGGCCATTTATGAACTGGTCCGCAACGGCCTCATCATGTTCGGCTACGTGGGGAGCAAATCGCAACAGTGAAGAGAACTTGGCCATATATTCCTCAATGTTAAGCTGGCCCTGTCTCAAATTAGCAAATTCGGCTCCCTTGTCCTTTCTGTAAGACACTGGAAAGAACCTCTGATAGAATTCAATTCTAAACACATTCCAGGTAATGGTCGTACCTCGGTGTTCCAATGCCCGTTTTGTTGCGATCCACCAGTTTTTAGCAACGTCGTGTAACTGGTGTCCTATCAATTTCACCCTACGCTCGTCAGTATACTCTAAAGACTCGAACATCATCTCAATATCTTCCAACCAACTCTCACACTCCACGGAATTCTCCGTACCCTTCAAATTCGGTGATGGAAAAACTGAAACCTTTTTAACAATGTCTCCATTGGAGTGGCTGTAACGTCCATTGGAGGATTGGACGTGCTACCCTGTTCTGGTACTCTTCTTGGAAGCATATCTGAATATCAAGAAGGTTAGCAATCACATAATAAATATGTCTCAGCCCCTTTTTGATCATCTTACCTCTGACCAAGAATTGGTTCTGATCCATATTCGATAATATCCATTACCATATCAAAATCAGATAAACAAGTAACATGTATTAATGCAGTAAAACATGCTAGCATTCAAAAACAGGAAAGAAAACCTCAATCTGCCCCGCTCACTAGCTCCTATCTCAGTTTGAAGGATCTATCGCTCTGATACCACCTGTTGTGGGGACCCGGACGCTAATTATATTCATAATCATCATTGTGACTAATTAATCAATTATAAAACAGGGTCTAAATTTTTTTTTAAATGCGAAACGTAGTGAAATCAACCTCATATACAACTCAATATAAAATAAAGTACAAGTCCTGTACTGTATACAAATCAGTACAAACTAAGGTTCAACATCTACTTATCAAGTGTCAAAACCCTATATACATCAAAGTCCGAAGTCTCCACTCTATCACGATCTCTCCTCATCTCCTGAACCCTCATCTTGTCCCACCTGTTGTCATGTACACATACAAACAAGACAACAGCCGGATAATTCCGGTGAGAATATAATCCCAGTATAAATCAACGAAACATGCCATCATATGATAAACATAAAAGCATGAACAGATAACAGCAATATATCAAAATCTGAAACATAATCAATATCAAACTGTTGACAATACTCGTGACTCCATGACTCAGACTAGACTCAATCCTAGTCTAGGGATCCCGGTTTCCAGATGTGGGTATTCCTATATCGACCAACAGTAATAGAAAAGAATCCAGTTCTATCCACGTCGATATAACCAAACATCCGGTGTCCTGACCTAACCGTCATGGACTGTGGCCCTATCGCCAATATCCTATCTTGTGACATCGTGCAATGTGCCCGTGGCGATCCCGACACTATCAGGCACATCTATCCCAAGATTTCTATACTAGCTTGTGACATCGTGCAATGTGCCCGTGGCGATCCCGCCACTATCAGGCACTTCTGTCCCAAGATTACTCGTCGAGACTCGTCTAACACATGCTCTCTGTAAATCCATAGAACAAGCATATCAAATCAAGTCAATACAAATAATAACAAATAGTATGTGATTTAGGGAAACTCAAGTCCAAACCGGCTCAAGTCGATCTCCCAATACCACATTGACTTATATCTTTCGTTTGTAGTATCGGTCTGAAGCAATATAAGTTCTGAACTCAAGACTGTCTCCGTAAATCTGAAAGGACATATCGAGAATCATAATATCAATTTTCCATTCTCAATTCGACACTGAATCTGATTAATTTTTGGATTTAATTCAAATCATAGGCATAACGGTACAATCCCGATATCCCGGTCAATACAATATCACCAGATAATAATTCCCTCAACCAATAATCAATACTGATAAAATCTGTTATCATAACTCAGTCAATTAACTTCAGAAAATCATAACAATTCCATAATCAGTCCGTTTCTTAATCTTACTTCGATTCTATGATGTTTAACATGTCAAGAACATCATATATGAATTCCATTCAATTCTGACAACATCATAATTTCAAAGCATGTCAAACCGTAGTAAAACTTACGTCCAGTTGTTGCCTGCGTTGATAGAAACACAGTACCGAGGTCGGATTCAAAATCGGATGGACGGATTTCTCGTAAATAATAATTCCACGGATGAAGAAGCTTGACTCATTCCTTCCTCGATTTCCTTTCTTCCGATTGAAAGAATTTTGATTTGTATATATATATATATATATATATATATATACACACACACACATTCACGCACATGCAAAAGGACGAGTGGCTCAATATTCTTACTACACGTATCGCGCTCGGGCGGTCATGAATTTCCGATCGGGCGCTTGTTCGGCGCTCGTGCGTTTAAAACTTACTGCTCGAGCGCGACAGTTTCTGTCGAGATACTCAGCCGAACATCTCCTGGCGGTTCTTTTCTACCGCTCGGGCGCAAGATGCTCGGTCCAACATCCTGAGATGTTCGGTCCAACATCTTGGCTTATAATGTAACGATGCCCTGCTTCTTCATTTGAGCTCCTACAACCTCAATTCTGCCAATTAATCAACGTCTGATTACAATCATTAAGTTTCGGGCATTACATATGGGTTGGAAAAAGTTTTTGAAAATAGAGATCACGAATCTCTATTTTCAAAAATAGAGGATGAAAAATTGAGGATATGGGTTGGAGATGGCCTTAGGTCACCTTTGTGCACTAACCTCCAAGGAAACGTCCTAGCTCACCACCGACAGATCAAGCCTCGACTCCACCTTAATTACCTAGACCATCCTAGGACACCTGTGAACCTACTGAACCCACGCAAATCATCCCATGCAAATCGCAACCCCCTTCAAATCGCTAATCTCCCCAAAACGTCTAACCCGAGCCAAGCCTCTACCTTCTCTGTCCACATCACTTGGGATGGTTCCAGAACGAGCTGAGCCCTTCCAAGCCTTGTCTCAGACCCACCAGGGTCTGATCTAAGCCTCGGCGAGGTCCCTGCAGTGCAGGTTGAACTCTGCACGTTAAAAAAACAAAGATCGAGCCACCCCCGAAGAACCCCTCCTCTCGTCCCTTCACCCGTAAACGTCCAGCAACTTTCTAAACCCCATGACAGAACCTTGACACCACTAGTAGCCTCTAGACAATCAAGAACCCCAGCCCCTTGCAAAAAAAATTCAGAAAACGTGAGTGGGGAAGGAGAGAATGCAAGAAATATAAGCAAACCGATAATTCTTCATGTTAAATTGCTGGATCGAAAGTTTTTACATGGTTTATCACACATTTAACATAAATATGGCAAGAATGACACATAAAAGAGAATACATGTGTGCCTTAGGTGTTATAGATGCGAGGAGATCGAAGAACGAGTGTCGGAGACAATTTTTCCTTCAAGAAATGAGCTTGGCCAATTGAAACTTCAGCTGGAATTGATGAAACCGATGGAAAAAGGTTGATGGAGAAGGTGTTGGTTGTTCAATTAAATAGGTGTAGGGTAACCAATAGTAAAATAATTAAATAGTTAATAATCAAGATAATGAGCCTTAGGTATTAATTAAAAAGTTTAAAAATTTAAGCCCAATAAGCTTAAAAGTAGGCCCATTAAATCCAAACACACTCTCGTAAAATATTTCGTGTTCGAATTTTTTTGAAAATATTAGTCCAATCCTCAAAAAGTCCTCCGATTCGATAAAATTTACGTACCGATAAAAATTATGCTATGGCGGGTAAAATACCCAACAAAGCTCAATTCTTGAAAAATACCTTTACAACATCTTATAATAATTAATAAAGATTAATCATGTAATAAAAATAATTTTCCTGATAATTCTCTGGTCTCCGTTCCTCGTTCTAGCGCGAAATGCAACTTAAAAATCTATAATGTATGAACCTTTAAAATTTCAAGAAATAAATTCTACCATGCCAGAGTTATGCATAAAAATAATTAAACTCATAATTTATTAAATAAACATGCATTTAATGCTTAAAACAAATTAATAAAATACAAAAGAAATTTAATAACTTGCATGCATGTGGTTCACGAGGACCTTCAAATTTTCTGTCGTTACAAATTTAATTAGGGATTTTTATGATTTATTTTGAATTTAGGGTTGATCATTTTAAGGGTTGACGTAGGCTTTTTGTTCATTCACGATTTAGGGAGTTTATGCACTTGAGATTTTTGATGTAAAATTAATTTTTGGATTTTGGAAATGTTGAGTATTTTAAACTTGCAAGTTTCGAATTTTACACACAAAAAAAATTAGCAGGATTTTAAAGTTAAAAGTAGTGGGCGTTTCATTACCCAAATTAAGTTTCGAGAATAGCATTTCAAACCTTAAAGTTTCGAATTTTCTTCATTTTGGTCCTTAAGTTTTCAAAAATTGCATCTTATCCCAAATAATTTTTGAATTCAATCAATTTAGGCCCTATACTTCTCGAAATTCATTGTTTTGATCCCTAAAATTCCAGAAATTATGGAAACAGCCCGTATTTTATAGAATTTGCAAAACAACCCTGAACTTTCAAAACTTTGCAATCTAGTCCCTGAATTTTCAAAAATTCCAGATTTCATCTTAGAATTTTCGGTCATCTCAATTTAAGTCCTTGGACTTCCTAAAAATTTTGTTTTAGCCCTTGTAATTCTCGGCCATGTACAATCTAACCCTTAAAATCTCGTTTTTTTGCAATTCAGCCCCTAAAATTTTGAAATTAAGCAAGATGCGCCCCATTTCGTCCATTTCAATTTTATGTCCTAAAATTCTTATTTGTTGTCCAATTCATTATTTTTTCTTTATTAAGGTTTACGTTTTATGCCGAATTTCTAGAATTCCCAATGTCATCTCTTAATTCTAACTAAGATAGAGCATGCAACCTATTTTCCTCTAAGTTCTTATTATCCTAAATCAATTCCCATAATCAATATAACATTTCATGTAACAAAAGCAATATAAAAATGTTAAACACTTATTTTATCAATAATCAGAGTCGCGTCTAGCTCTGCTTCAGCTTCTTCAGCATGCATCATATAAGCTCGTCCTTTCTTATTTGGCAGTCCATAGCTTTATGTCCTTCCTCCTAGAAAATAAAGCACTTGTATGTTCCCCACATGCACTTGCCAAAGTGTGGGGACCCGGACGCTAATTCATTCCTTAATCGTCTTTAGGAATAATTAATCAAATATAAAACAGGGTCTAAATTTTTTTTTAAATTATACAGCGGGAACGTAATGTAATTAAATTCAAATTACATATTAAACATAACATACAATTATTGTATAATCTACAATAATCCGACTAGGTTCAATTACAAATCAGTGCTGAATCCTAAGTTGCTTCAAAGCCCGGAGCTCCACGCTATCTAGTCCAGCCTCGTACTCTTCTTGACCCTGATCCTAGCCCACCTGTTGCCATGCACACATACAAACAAGACAACAGCCGGATAACTCCGGTGAGATATAAATATCCCAGTATAAATCATGTATACATGCCATCATATAAACAATATAAAAGCATATATCAAAAATCATATTATATATCAAAATCATGATATCAATCCATAACAAGAATAATCATATTCTATACATGTACCCTAATCCGGAACATAATTCAATATCCAGAATAAATTCTATTCTAAGCATGTACCAATATCAGGAACATACTCAATATCAAGAATAACTCCTATTCTAAACATGTACCAATATCAGGAACAACAAGGAACATGAACCCTATTCAGGAACATAATCAACATCAATAAATATAAATCAATATAATCGTCACTCAGACTCGTGACTCCACGTTTTAGACTAGACTCAATCCTAACCTAGGGAACACGGTTTCCAGATGTGGTATTCCTATATCGACTAACAGTAATAGAAAAGAATCCAGTTCTATCCACGTCGATATAACCAAACATCCAGTGTCCTGACCTAACCGTCATGGACTGTGGTCCTATCACCAATATCATGTCCTGTGACAAAGTGCAATGGGCCAGTGACGAGTCCTCACTATCCGGCCCTTCTGTCACAAGATGAAATGTCTACGACTAAGCATATCCGCTTATGACTCAAGACATACATTGTCTATAAATCCATAGACCAAAAATATCAATCGTATTCAATTGCAAATAACAATGCAATAAAATAAAGTATGTGATTTAGGGAAACTCGAGTCAAACCTCACTCAAGTTGTGCAATCCCAACTCAACATTAATTTATACCTTTATCTTCTCGCTCAGAAGAAGAAGAAGTCCCGACTCTATCTCGGCCCATTCCCAATCTGGTAATAACAATACCGAACAGATATAATATCAATAACAACTCAATTAAATACCTGTTCTGATCAATATTCAAATCGAAATATACGCTGATCGATATCAAATCAAGGTACACTCTAATCCATATCGACCATATCACGATATAATCGAAATTACTACTGAATCTGATTAATATCAATTAATTGATGTTTCGACGGTATACCAATGCAGTCTCGATAACCCCGTCAGTCCAAACATCACAGATATAATACCAGAACTCATCATCAATGTCGATACCAGTCATAATTTCAATAACAACACAATTATGATATGAATTCTCAGTCAAATCAATTCCAAAAATCATAACAATTACATAATCAGTCCGTTTCTCAATCTGATTTCAATTATACGATGTCTACTATGTCAAGAACATCATATATGACTCCTATTCAATTCTGACAACAACATAATTTCAAAACATGTCAGAACGTAGTAAAACTTACGTCCAGTTGTAGCCTACGTGGATAGGAACTCAGTACCGAAGTCGGATTCAAAATCAGACGGACGGATTGAAATAAAAAGGCGTAAGAATCTAGAGCTTCCCTCGGTTTTCTTCTTACAATGCTGAATAAACGTTTGTATGTATATGTATATATATATACACATCGCACCTCACAAGACAAGTGGCAAGTTTACGTTCTGCATGACTGGCGCATATGCGCGCCCAAGATCCGCGCATATGCGCCGGAAGTACTGTTCGGCTACTGGACTACTCGCGCATATGCGCACAAATCGTCGCGCATATGCGCGAGACCTACTGCCTCGTGCCATCGATCACCCGCGCATATGCGCGTCCATCTCGGCGCATATGCGCCCAAGGTTCTGGAACTCCCGCGCATGTGCGCGCTTACACCCACACATGTGCGCGAACTTCTCTGGACTCACTGTTGGACATTCGCATGGCTCGCGCATATGCGCGCACACTTTCCGCGCATATGCGCGAGACCTTCGGGTCACGCACACCCAGCCCTTCCATTTCGATTTTCTTTCGTCTTTCCCGGTCCGATCCGTTTCATTTATATTTATCGTAATTACTCAATAAATCATTTCAGATTAATTCCAGATTACGGTAATATACTCAAATCATTTCAGATTACGATAATCCAATTCTCGGGCCTTACATTTCTCCCCCTCTAAGATATGATTTCGTCCCCGAAATCACAAACACTCAATTCGTGTTATACAAATAATCATATCATATCTCAAATCAGATATAAGAAGGAGACATACCGCAACGACAATAATCTCATGTCAACGAAATAACTCGTGATAAAACAAATTCCAGAACAATGGCTATACAACATCCGTATCTGCCCCTCAACAACACATAACAATCAATATCCCGGTCAGAGATATACTCAATTTTCGGTTTCAAATACCAACATGGCTTAATAGTCTATGTATTCTGAGCTATCCTCATTTCTTCTGAATCAGTTCCATTTTCTTTATCAAATCCAATCTCAGGCATCACCGCAATATCATTCCCAGACGAAGGAAATCCGCAGTTCTCGTTGTACAATACCTCAACTAAAGCTATTTCGATATTCATCTGATAGCTATTATTGTACAATAATTCAAAAGTGACAATGAATCATGTCAACTGGTGCTATAATCCAGCACTACATTTCCTGGATATTCTCCAGTATCAAGATAGTTCGCTCCGACTATCCGTCAATCTATAAATCTCCTGTACAATAGAACCTATGCAGATTTGAACAATCGTTCCATCATAATCACATCACCGTACAATCTAGAAAAGATTTCAGTAGTGTCATCACACAATTTATAGAAATATATTCCCATTTCTATTTAGAAATCAATAATCAAGATCATTAATCTAAAAGTTTCTATCTTTCTGTCTTCACCTGTCAGCGGTGTAGACATTCAAATACAAATTCTGACATAACTGATTTCATCTGTTTATATCAAAACTGTCTATTCAAATTATCACACATTTCCTGTTACCAGAATAATACTGAATCTACTACTGTGTGCAGCTGACAATACCTGTCATTTCAAATTCGAATATCTGACACAAACAAATCAGCTAATAATATAAATTAAAGAAAAATACCTATCTGGTATTCGGTTCTGACTATCAAAATCAAGTTCTGAACAGTCTGATCAAACTTTTGAACTGCTTTAATCTTCAAAATCAGTTCTGACTCGACTGAACTGTATATAAGCTCAATGGTTCATAACAATCGGGATCAAACAGAGACTCAGAATGATAATAATATCGGATCAGATTCAGAATATCAATACGCAATACTAATCTAATAACTGCATAGAACGCAATTTCTGACATTTCGAAAATTCTGTCATATTCAATGTCGTTCTCAACCATTGATCATGGTCTTCCTGTGCACAATCAATCAGTATACTATCCTCAGATATCATAGACTCTGAATACAATCTGTTACAATCAAAATTCATATCCGAACAATTCTGTATACAACACTCTTAGTTCCCAGAATATTCAATACAACTGTCAACTGTCCGATTCAATCAATCATACGTTGCGAATATATCGAAATATCATAGATAAAACGAGCATATATCATGAAAATATCTCTGAATATCGGATTTATCAACCCATAATTGGAACTGAAGTACTTTACAGAGAAACATATAATCAGATGTAACTCTAACTCTTCAGGCAATAAATCTTTCCACTGATATCTCAATTCAATCAGTATCAGTCTATAAGAAATTCTAGAATGAAACCAATACCTGGAATCACATCACGGCCGAAATCACTCTCCCTGATACAGGACAACCTGAAATCTCATCTGCAAGACTATAGCAAACTTCCTGCTACTAGTAAATCAATCCTGATAGGCTTAGCTTCAGTCATCAACTAAACACATAAGGAATTACTCCATTCCTTTCGATAATCATCGAATCTTATATAATACGGATTTCAAGGAATTCAAAAGCAAGAATCCTTACCGCATATCATTCATTCTTTGGCCATTTCAGGTCCAAATCTTACCATGTCCTGGCAAGACTCTATAATAGCTCTGTACTTGTTCGATATATCAATATCAATCACGCAGTCATCATCAGACAATACCAGTACAAGCCAGTCTAATTCAATCTTATTCTCAACTTACTGCAGTATATGATATATCACAGAATATCACTGATATCAAATTCTTTCCCCAAAAAAATTAGGAATCAAGACTACAATAAATATAGATTCAACAGGTACAATGTATATCAATGCAACTCAGTCAAAGATAATCGTAAAGAATGCATTAGTATATATCAATACATATACAATCTAATCATAAAAGACCAGTACCTGTCACTGTATCATCAAGTGTGTCCTGGGTCTGTTTCTCGATCACCACCCCCAGATGATCCTGCTCTTCGGGCACCTTTCTGTGGACAGACTCTAGCAAAGTGTCCTTGCTGTTTACAGAAGTTGCACCGACCAGTCACTCCGTGGCATAGCTCCGGGCAATGTCTCCCACCGCAATTCCTGCAATAAACTCCAGTATAATTCGGACTAGAGCCACTGGAGCTAGATGAACCGCTCCCAAACTTCTTGAATTGCTTCTTTTGAACTTTCAACATCTCTTTCTTTCCACCACTGCTACTGCCACTCTCGATTCTGGAAGGCAGTTGTTGTGGTATTGGTGTTGGAAGAACATATGAAGCTTCCTTTTGTCTCATTAGAACGGTTTCTGCTCTTCGGGCTCGATTCAGAGTATCAGTAAAATTACTCGGTTGTTTCACAGTTACCAAGGTGCGTATTTCTGGATTCAAGCCCTTGATAAACTGATCAGCTACAGCTGTATCATTTCTAGCCACTTGCGGACCAAACTTTACCAAGGTGAAGAAATGGACCAAATATTCATCAATCTTCAATGGACCCTGCCTCAAATTTGCAAATTCTGCACTTTTGTCCTCTCGATATGATAGAGGTACAAACCTTTGATAAAATTCCACTTTGAAGAGTTTCCACGTAATCGTGAAACCACACTGTGCTATGGATTCCCGGGTTATCAGCCACCAACTCCTAGCGACTTCCCGTAGTTGATTCCCAACCACTTTAATTCTGCACTCATCTGTGAATCCCAGAAATTCAAACAGCATTTCAATCTCCTCCATCCAAGTCTCCCAATCAGTTGGTGCCTCAACACCCCTCAAAATCGGTGGTTGAAACGACTGAAACCTTATCATCTATGTTTCCATCAGAGTTTCAGACACATCCATCTGATCATACGATGTACTACCCCTTTCTGGAATCCTTCTAGGAGGAATATCTGATAATCACAGACGTTAGTAGTAACAAAAGACAAATCCGTCTCAATCCCAATCCTGATCAGCTTACCTCTGATCAGGAATTGGTTCTGATCCAGTTTCAAATAATACATATTACCAAATCAACTCAGATATTCAGGTAACATGTAGCTTAATATCCAGTAAAAATATACTGAAATCTTAACATATACAATGTAATTCCAAAATTATATTCAATCATATGCCATATAAGTCCAGGCAGCAAAACATAATATCATGCTAGCATACACAATGTAATTCCACATTATAATCAATCACATGCTAGCAATCATATGCAAGGAAAGAAAACTCATTCTACCCCGCTCACTCTTCTCTATCTCAGTGCTAAGGAACCTATAGTTCAAGAACCTACAGCTCTGAAACCTAATGCTCTGATACCACCTGTTGTGGGGACCCGGACGCTAATTCATTCCTTAATCGTCTTTAGGAATAATTAATCAAATATAAAACAGGGTCTAAATTTTTTTTAAATTATACAGCGGGAACGTAATGTAATTAAATTCAAATTACATATTAAACATAACATACAATTATTGTATAATCTACAATAATCCGACTAGGTTCAATTACAAATCAGTGCTGAATCCTAAGTTGCTTCAAAGCCCGGATCTCCACGCTCTCTAGTCCAGCCTCGTACTCTTCTTGACCCTGATCCTAGCCCACCTGTTGCCATGCATACATACAAACAAGACAACAGCCGGATAACTCCGGTGAGATATAAATATCCCAGTATAAATCATGTATACATGCCATCATATAAACAATATAAAAGCATATATCAAAAATCATATTATATATCAAAATCATGATATCAATCCATAACAAGAATAATCATATTCTATACATGTACCCTAATCCGAAACATAATTCAATATCCAGAATAAATTCTATTCTAAGCATGTACCAATATCAGGAACATACTCAATATCAATACTCAATAACTCCTATTCTAAACATGTACCAATATCAGGAACAACAAGGAACATGAACCCTATTCAGGAACATAATCAACATCAATAAATATAAATCAATATAATCGTCACTCAGACTCGTGACTCCACGTTTTAGACTAGACTCAATCCTAACCTAGGGATCACGGTTTCCAGATGTGGTATTCCTATATCGACCAACAGTAATAGAAAAGAATCCAGTTCTATCCACGTCGATATAACCAAACATCCAGTGTCCAGACCTAACCGTCATGGACTGTGGTCCTATCACCAATATCATGTCCTGTGACAAAGTGCAATGGGCCAGTGACGAGTCCTCACTATCCGGCCCTTCTGTCACATGATGAAATGTCTACGACTAAGCATATCCGCTTATGACTCAAGACATACATTGTCTATAAATCCATAGACCAAAAATATCAATCGTATTCAATTGCAAATAACAATGCAATAAAATAAAGTATGTGATTTAGGGAAACTCGAGTCAAACCTCACTCAAGTTGTGCAATCCCAACTCAACATTAATTTATACCTTTATCTTCTCGCTCAGAAGAAGAAGAAGTCCCGACTCTATCTCGGTCCATTCCCAATCTGGTAATAACAATACCGAACAGATATAATATCAATAACAACTCAATTCAATACATGTTCTGATCAATATTCAAATCGAAATATACGCTGATCGATATCAAATCAAGGTACACTCTAATCCATATCGACCATATCACGATATAATCGAAATTACTACTGAATCTGATTAATATCAATTAATTGATGTTTCGACGGTATACCAATGCAGTCTCGATAACCCCGTCAGTCCAAACATCTCAGATATAATACCAGAACTCATCATCAATGTCGATACCAGTCATAATTTCAATAACAACACAATTATGATATGAATTCTCAGTCAAATCAATTCCAAAAATCATAACAATTACATAATCAGTCCGTTTCTCAATCTGATTTCAATTATACGATGTCTACTATGTCAAGAACATCATATATGACTCTCATTCAATTCTGACAACAACATAATTTTAAAACATGTCAGAACGTAGTAAAACTTACGTCCAGTTGTAGCCTACGTGGATAGGAACTCAGTACCGAAGTCGGATTCAAAATCAGACGGACGGATTGAAATAAAAAGGCGTAAGAATCTAGAGCTTCCCTCGGTTTTCTTCTTACAATGCTGAATAAACGTTTGTATGTATATGTATATATATATACACATCGCACCTCACAAGACAAGTGGCAAGTTTACGTTCTGCATGACTGGCGCATATGCGCGCCCAAGATCCGCGCATATGCGCCGGAAGTACTGTCCGGCTACTGGACTACACGCGCATATGCGCGCAAATCGTCGCGCATATGCACGAGACCTACTGCCTCGTGCCATCGATCACCCGCGCATATGCGCGTCCATCTCGGCGCATATGCGCCCAAGGTTCTGGAACTCCCGCGCATGTGCGCGCTTACACCCGCGCATGTGCGCGAACTTCTCTGGACTCGCTGTTGGACATTCGCATGGCTCGCGCATATGCGCGCACACTTTCCGCGCATATGCGCGAGACCTTCGGGTCACGCACACCCAGCCCTTCCATTTCGATTTTCTTTCGTCTTTCCCGGTCCGATCCGTTTCATTTATATTTACCGTAATTACTCAATAAATCATTTCAGATTAATTCCAGATTACGGTAATATACTCAAATCATTTCAGATTACGATAATCCAATTCTCGGGCCTTACACAAAGTATGATCTATTGCATTCTTTTCACGGTGGCCTCTCTTCACGTTTTTGTGCTCCAAACTGTGGTGGCTTCTGTTGCCCCAGTTTCTTCCACTGTCCTAGGGGCTTTTGTTGCAATTGAGCTTTGAGACGTCCCATAAATTGCCTCTTAACTGGCTGAGAGTTATACTTGTGTTGTTGTCTCTTGCGCTGCATCTCAAAGTCAATATATATCAGGGCTTGCTCAGCTTGGAAAGCACAAGCAGTCGCAGCTGCATATTACATCGGTCGCACCAATATCACATCACGACCAATAGTAGGTCAAAGGCCATCCAAGAAGTGCCTCAGTTTCTCAGCAGTACTCTCGCAATGAGGGGAACAAAATGACAAACCCTATCAAATTTCCTAACGAACTCAGCCACCGACATGTCTCCCAGACGGAGAGTCATGAACTCCCTCTTCAAGTGTCCTCGGACGTCAGCAGTAAAATACTTCTCATAGAAGATGTTCTTCGATTGCACCCAAGGGTGGCTAGATTGAGACCATGTTCAGATCCTTCCACCAAAGAGAAGTATCATCTTGAAGCATATAAGTAGCACACCTCACATGGTCAGCATCCCCCATATTCAGATAACATAAGTGCACCTCAAGAGATCTAATCCAACCCTCAGCAGCAAATGGGTCGGTGGTGCCTGAAAACTCCTTCGGACCCAGTCTCCGGAACTGATTATACATATTGTGTTGTGTCTCGGTGCCTGATGCTCAAAGAAACGTGTCATACCCTCTACAACATGAGTAGCAACATCCCCATTAGGAGGTAGGGTGCATTTTCTTGACGATCCTTGTGAGTGTCAGCTTGCCTATCGTTACTAAGTGAACGTCTAGGAGGCATTATATCTGAACGTTTTCCAAATTCTAAATGTAACCAACATGCATTTAAATCTAAGCTTCTAATCATACAGCATAGAAAAATATTTTATTGAGAAACTTTTTTTTTTCTTCTTTTATTTAGAAACTTATGCATGAATATCAATTAACTTCAAAAAGCGTATAAACATGTAACTTAAGCATATAAATCACGTAAACATACAAGTACCATCATTAAAATCAATTAAAGCAATTAAACTCACAGATTTGAGGCTTGACGACTGAGCTTTCCTGAACTGGCGGTGACATAACCTTTTGCAAGAACATTGCTCTAATACCAACTGAAATGTCTACTACTGTAATGCCCGAGATTTTATATCGTGTTAAATTACGATTATTAATTTTTAATCGAAACGATTATGAAAGGGCTAACCGAGATACGAATTGAAATTTTGTATGTAAAATTATTAGTGCGAGAGCCGAAGGTCTCGCGCATATGCGCGAAGAGTAGGCGCGTATATGCGCGAGTAGTGCGGAAGCCTATGATGTGGACAGAGCATTGGGCGCACATGCGCGATATGTATGCGCGCACATGCGCGAGAGGTCCAGAGAGGTTGGTGAAAGGGGATCGGTTACGGTGGCCGGAAGCGCAACGGAAGCAACAAAATTTTCGAAAATCAAATTTTCTAGCAAGAAAATTTCGGCCACCCCTCTCACAATTTGTGTAGCAAATACAAAACAAACACCAAAATGCATAGGGTGTTAAGAAAAATATATCTATCAACCTCTTGAGGTTGATGATGGCTCCAACTAAGGTATAAACACCTTAGCTCTTGAAGGTAGACAATCTACAAGCTTCACCTTTCTTTTGGACTCCTTCCTTCCAATCAAGCCCACCACCAACTAGGTAGATCCACCTTACACTTGCACTAGAAAATGTATGGCATTTTTCTTTGAGAAGTGAGTGTTTTTCTTCAACAACTTGAAGAACAAAGTGGAGAGAAAAATATGGAGATAAACCCTTAGGAAATTTCGGCCATGTCTTGCTCTAGACAAGGGAGAATGAGTTGTCTTGGACTTGCAAAAAGCAAAAGACAAAAGTAGCATGCCAAGCCTTGGAGATTGAAAAAGTTGTCTCCCAACCCTTCACCTCCCATGCATGCATATTATATGGTTTTTTTAATCAAATTAAAAACCTTGGACTAAATTTAATCATCTCAAACATATTTGAGACTAATTAAATATTACTTGAATTTACCCAAGTCTCACTAGTTAAATAATTATTTAATTGAGCTCTACAAGACTCAATATTATTTAATTAATTCAACACTTGAATTAATTTAATTATTTGGACTCTACTAGGTCCACTAGTGTTTAATTAATTCAACACTTGAATTAATTTAATTTAGTCCATAATAATGTTTATGAAAATCACAATTTTCAAATACATTATTTATTTGGCCAACTTTTTAATTTTAGGAACACTTCCTTAAATTAAAAGTTACATTCTCTCATAGAAGTCACACTTCTATTTTTCCTTTCGCCTATAAACTCATTTATAAGCCGTTCAACACATTGAACTATTTTCTCTTTTATAGAAGTCACACTTCTAATTTTCCTTACGCTTATAAACTCCTTTATAAGCCGTTCAACACATTGAACTTATTTTACTTCTCAACGGGATCTACAAAGCTAGTACTTGTGTGGCCCTCAATGGTTCATTGATACAACTAGCCGTGGGTTCACATCTCCATGTGATTCGGACTAAACATGTCCTTATATGAGCATACCCCAATTGCTCCATTCTTATTTATCAACTCCTTGATAATAAGAACGTCAGAACTCAAGTCTGATAGTACCCAACCAATCATGTTAAACGCCTAACAGCATCGCTTACATGATTCCCTAGGTATCAAATGATAGTGCCTGCAAGAACCATTCTATTATGGTTAGCGTACAGTACGGTCCCTTCAACTCATATATCCGGATCGATTCGACAACCATTGGTTCATCGAGAGTTGTCAATGAATCGATACTATGTGTCATGTCGTAGTTGCATCAATGGTGTAATCTATGAAACCCCTTTCATAATTACAACCATACTCTGGCCAGAGATTTCAACCTACATACATACACATGATAACACATAGGATATCCATACCCGAAGGTAAGCGGTGAATCCCCGACTACAATGCATCGACTCCTATATGTTTCGACATGACACCCAACCTTGCCACCTGATGACCCCATAAGAGTCAGTAAACAAGTCAAAGTGAAATGCTAGCACATAGAGTCTCAATGTTGTCCCGGGTCATAAGGACTAATGGTGTACAACCATAAACTAGGACGTTTCCACTCGATAAGTGAGAACCACTTGGAAAGTCCTTTAATGGAGGGTTGTTCAGTGCACTCTACCAGGAGCACCTATCTGCATGCTCGGACATCACAATGTCCCCTACCAATGAAACATGGTACTCACATTGCAGATACTAGTCTCTAACTCGAGCGGCCTATATCCTTCTTAGTGGCGGCTGAATCGACTAGGAACCGTTTAGAATATACAGTATTACAAATATGAGTTTCATGATACTCATCATATGAGCATCTCATATTCTTTCTACTATTTGTATATTCAAGGGCTTTATCTATGTAACTAGCATGGGTATACAGATAAAGATGTGCCAAAATAATAATATCAAATATTACTAAAATAAAGATTGCTTATACATAGAGTTTCATTGTGAACACTCGGCCAACACTTGGCTCGACGGGCACCTACTCTAACAATCTCCCACTTGCACTAGAGCCAACTACCCATATGCTTTAAACCCATTTATTCGCGATGCTTGTCAAATAATGGTCCAGGTAAAGGCTTAGCTAGTGGATCAACAACATTGTCTGCGGAGCCGACTATGTCAATAGACACTTCTTCCTCTTTCCACAATCTCTCCGAGGATGTGGTACTTACTCAATACATGTTTGGACTTCTGATGAGACCTTGGCTCCTTTGCTTGAGCTAAAGCTCCCGTGTTGTCACACAACACCGGGACAGGAGCAACTCAATTAGGAATGACGTCCAACTCTTGGACAAAATTCCTTATCCAAACAGCCTCCCTTGCTGGATCTGATGCAGCAATGTATTCGGCCTCTGTGCTGGAATCCGCAGTATTGTCTTGCTTGGAACTCTTCCAAGAGACAGCAGCACCATTGAGCATGAATACAAACCCAGAGGTTGACTTCGAGTCATCGATATTGCTTTGGAAGCTAGAGTCGGTATAGCCTTCGAATTTCAGTTCTCCACCCCATAGACCAAGAACAATTTATTGGTCCTTCTCAACTACTTGAGGATGTCCTTCACAGCTTTCCAGTGTGGAAGACCAGGGTTCGATTGATATCTACTCACTACACTTAGTGCGGAAGCCACGTCAGGACGTGTAGATATCATCCCATACATGATGCTACCAATCGTAGATGCATAAGGAATGCTTTTTCATCGCCGCTATCTCTGCATCAGTCTTGAAAGACAGACTTGGATAGGGACACGCCATGACACATTGGTAGATGTCCTCTCTTGGACTTATCCATCGAGAACCGCTTCACGATGGTATCAATGTATGTGGACTGGGTGAGACCAAGCAATCTTTTCGATCTATCTCTATAGATCTGTATCCCAATACAAAAGATGCTTCACCCAAGTCCTGCATCGAGAACTTACTCGCTAATCATATCTTAGTTGATTGCAACATTCCTACATCATTCCCAATGAGTAGAATGTCATCAACATAAAGCACCAGGAATGTCACAACACTCCCACTGACCTTCTTATACACACAAGGTTCCTCAGGATTCTTAGTAAATCAAACTCTTTGATTGTACTATCGAATCTAAGGTTCCAACTCCTAGATGCCTGCTTTAGACCATAAATAGATCTATGAAGTTTGCATACCATATGCTCACTTCCGATAGATGTAAACCCTCCAGGTTTGAGACATGTAAATCTCTTCCTTAATATCCCCATTAAGAAAGGTTGTCTTGACATCCATCTGCCATATCTCATAGTCATACCATGCATCTATGGCTAGCAAAATCCTTATGGACTTGAACATTGCAACTGGTGAAAAAGGTTTCCTCAAAGTCAACTCCTTGTCTTTGAGTATATCCTTTTGCCACCAATCGCGCCTTGAAGGTCAATACCTTTCTATCCGTCCCAAGTCCCTATGGTAACCGTTCCCTCAGGTGGATCTATAAGATCCCACACTTGGTTCGAATGCATGGAATTCATCTCAGATTCCATAGCTTCAAGCCATTTGGATGAATCGGCATCAGATAACGCTTCCTTGAAGGTCCTTGGATCACATCCATGGTTAGGCTCATCATGGCCCTCTTCAAGAAGCTGACCATACCTCATAGGTGGTCTCGAGACTTTCTCGGATCTTTTAGGAGCTTGTATCTCCTCACTTGGCTCTTCGGGTGTGGGTTCTATAATTGTGGGTGTCTCTCGAACCTCTTCGAGTTCTATCATCTCCCATTTTCTATCCAATAGAAATTCCTTTTCCAAAAAGGTTGCATTCCTAGAAACAAACACCTTTGTTTCTTGGGGATGATAGAAGTAGAATCCAATCGAATTCATTGGATATCCCACAAAGTAGCATAAAATGGATCGACTATCCAATTTATCTCCCACTACCTGCTTCATAAGCAGGGCACCCCCATATTCTAAGATAAGAATACTTAGGGGGCTTACCCATCCATATCTCATATGTTGTATGCCTTTGAATGGACATTTAGTGGAATATCTTTCAATTTTAAGTTGTAGAGATCGTTTTCAAGTTCTTCAGTACCAATTAAACATTCATTCTTGTAAATGTTGCAAACATCTTTGCTAAATAAACAAGAATATCCATCTTTATCACAATAGAAATGGAAATAATGTTTTTCACCAAAAAGGTACAAACAAAACATCTCTTAAAAATTAACTTAAAATCATTGTTAAACAATAAGTAAACATTTCTTAAGGTCTTGGCAGCAACTCTTGTCCCATTGCCCATCCTCTAGAAGGTCACACCTTCCTTAAGCTTCCTACTTCTTCCCATCACCTGCAACACATTACAGAGATGTGATCAACATTTGGTATCCAATACCCAAGAAGTAGAGTTAACTGAAATGTTTACTTCAATGTAGAATATACCATTTCCAGAACTTTTCTGGGCAAGATATTCTTTGCAATTTCGCCTCCAATGTCCAGGCTTCTTGCAGTGATGACATTCATCAGCAGTCTTGTCAGCCTTAACTGGTGTGGCTGCCACAACGGGATTCGGAGATTGCCTCATCAAGGGCACGTTCTTCTTGGGACGTTGGAAAGAACTCTTCTTTCCCTTCCCATGTGGATCAATCTTCGTACCAGATGAAGAACCCACATAAAGAACCAACTTCTCTTTCT
This sequence comes from Primulina eburnea, assembly GCF_022965805.1. Taxonomy (NCBI): domain Eukaryota; kingdom Viridiplantae; phylum Streptophyta; class Magnoliopsida; order Lamiales; family Gesneriaceae; genus Primulina; species Primulina eburnea. The sequence goes on along the minus strand of NC_133107.1, from coordinate 25,794,177 downwards.
TGATGGTTGATTCAAACGTAACAAGCATATTCACCAACTCCTCAAGGGTCGGCTCCATCTTGTTCATGTTGAAGTTCACCACAAAAGGATCAAATGAGCTAGGCAGGGATAAGTGCAACACGTCGGTGGTCAACTCCGAAGGCAAGATCAGATCCATGCCAACGAGCTTGTCCACGAGCCCGATCATCTTTAGGCCATGCTCATGGACCGAGGCCCCATCTCGCATGCGTAGAGTGATCAGTTCCTTGACGGTAGCATGCCTAAGAGGACGAGTTTGCTCTCCAAAGAGCTCCTTGAGGTGCAAATAAATGTCAGCAGCACTCTTTGCACCCTCAAAACGCCTCTGCAGCTCATCATTCATAGAAGTCAGCATATAACACCTGGCTATCAAGTCATGGTCACACCATTCCTTGTAAGCCTGCAATTCCTCAGGATTGCAGTCAGTCGGAGCCTCAATAGGGGGCGACTCAGTCAGTGTATATGCTACCCTTTCCGAATTCAAGACGATTTTCAGGTTTCTTAGCCAAGTGAGGTAATTAGGTCCGGTTAATATGTGTTTGTCGAGTATTGCAGATATCGGATTGCGAATCGAAGACATTGTTAATTTGTACTGAAAAATAAAAACAGATGAATGTTGATGACTATTTTAAAATATTTAGTAAGATACGAAGTTTGGACTTTTACTTCATAAATATTTGCTCCCACTGTTTTGACATCTTTCACTACCCTCTAGTGAAAACGGGAAACTCCTTTCCTCAGTAGGTATGTAAGGTCCAATTAGCGAATTATGATCCCGAATAATCAGCCAATCTCAATTCCTAAAAGGTAGTTTCCAATTGCATCACAATGCAACCCTTAACGTAAACTTTTGTCTCACGTTTGATTAGGACCCAATAATATGACGTCGTTCATCTTCACGTGTCAAGCCTTACCCATCGATGTTGAACCTTAATGGACGGTCGCCAAGAGTTCCCTCAATAATATGAGCCGAAGTCATGGGAGTTCCACGTAGTTCACATCACCATGTCAAATGGATGTCACAGCTTTCCGGTACTAAGGGCCCCCCCAATAATATGAGCCGAGCCCCGAGTACGGGTAGCGATTCGTCATGCACCCATTTGTCGATGGAAGACATGGAAATTATAAACAATTTTATAATTCTCCTTTTCGGGCTTGATATTAATTTTGAATCTTATTCAAAATGAGGGTTTTTAGTTTTGAAAGGTCTCATCATTAATTTTATTTTAAAAGCTCGCCATGTTTGATCGTATGTTTGCCGGATTCATGCAACTTTGTTATTATCATAATAATAACGCACATACTCATTATTTATAACATATCATGCATATATTATAAACAGTAAACAAACAAGGATGATCAATCGCCCCAATACTAATGGACCGTGTGAGCTAAACACGGGCCTAGGTCCAATCCTAGGAAATGCACGGGATGCAAATGCAACTATTACATAAGCATCCAATATTTACATGTCTTCGATCTTCATAATCATCATGGCCACCATCTTCCAATCTTGATCATCCACTATACTAATATTTACAAATAAATATCCATGGCAAATAGGGATACATCTCATGGGGTGGGAACGGGCCATAAACCAAGCCCACTTTATGTATTGATAATTATTACAATCATTCAACACAAAATATCCTAGCATACACCTAGCAAATTGGGCTTGGGCTTTTGATCATCCTTCATGCAGAATATCACATATCATACACCATTAATTAATTATCATAATAATTAATTGATCCAATATTATATATCTTGATCCAATCACTAACCGCCACGATTATAAATTAAATTAACAAAGTATACAAACACCTTTGTCAACTTTCCAATTAATTTATTTATAAACGAATTTCTTGTAAATCACCATTTACTATAAATATTTAAAGTCCAACTTAAAATATTTATTTCATGAGAAAATATTTGCAACTTTTGTAATTTTAAACTTAAGGCCCAAAAATTCATTTTTCACCAAAAACATTTTCGGCTCATTTAAAATTCACAAACATGTTAGCCATCCAATGGCCCAACAACTCAAGGCCCATGACACTTTGATATTCCAAAACACTTTTGGAAACCCTAGCCGTCATCGCCATCGCCGAAGCTCCGTCGCCGGATTCCGGCAACAAAATTTTTTTTTTTTTTAATTTTAAAACAAGGGGCTGTACGGGCAGCCCCTCGGGCTGCCCTTGCTGCCCGAAACGGGCAGCCCGAGCTGCTCGACACGGGCAGCAACATGCTGCCCGAAAAATTCCCCATCAACCTTGAATTTTGTTGCAAAATTTCATTCTCATGCGGTTAGAAATCGATCTCAACATAATATCTTGTAATTGCTACACAAAAACGTAACCATAGCTCTGATACCACTTGAAAGGGGATCGGTTACGGTGGCCGGAAGCGCAACGGAAGCAACAAAATTTTCGAAAATCAAATTTTCTAGCAAGAAAATTTCGGCCACCCCTCTCACAATTTGTGTAGCAAATACAAAACAAACACCAAAATGCATAGGGTGTTAAGAAAAATATACCTATCAACCTCTTGAGGTTGATGATGGCTCCAACTAAGGTATAAACACCTTAGCTCTTGAAGGTAGACAATCTACAAGCTTCACCTTTCTTTTGGACTCCTTCCTTCCAATCAAGCCCACCACCAACTAGGTAGATCCACCTTACACTTGCACTAGAAAATGTATGGCATTTTTCTTTGAGAAGTGAGTGTTTTTCTTCAACAACTTGAAGAACAAAGTAGAGAGAAAAATATGGAGATAAACCCTTAGGAAATTTCGGCCATGTCTTGCTCTAGACAAGGGAGAATGAGTTGTCTTGGACTTGCAAAAAGCAAAAGACAAAAGTAGCATGCCAAGCCTTGGAGATTGAAAAAGTTGTCTCCCAACCCTTCACCTCCCATGCATGCATATTATATGGTTTTTTTAATCAAATTAAAAACCTTGGACTAAATTTAATCATCTCAAACATATTTGAGACTAATTAAATATTACTTGAATTTACCCAAGTCCCACTAGTTAAATAATTATTTAATTGAGCTCTACAAGACTCAATATTATTTAATTAATTCAACACTTGAATTAATTTAATTATTTGGACTCTACTAGGTCCACTAGTGTTTAATTAATTCAACACTTGAATTAATTTAATTTAGTCCATAATAATGTTTATGAAAATCACAATTTTCAAATACATTATTTATTTGGCCAACTTTTTAATTTTAGGAACACTTCCTTAAATTAAAAGTTACATTCTCTCATAGAAGTCACACTTCTATTTTTCCTTTCGCCTATAAACTCATTTACAAGCCGTTCAACACATTGAACTATTTTCTCTTTTATAGAAGTCACACTTCTAATTTTCCTTACGCTTATAAACTCCTTTATAAGCCATTCAACACATTGAACTTATTTTACTTCTCAACGGGATCTACAAAGCTAGTACTTGTGTGGCCCTCAATGGTTCATTGATACAACTAGCCGTGGGTTCACATCTCCATGTGATTCAGACTAAACATGTCCTTATATGAGCATACCCCAATTGCTCCATTCTTATTTATCAACTCCTTGATAATAAGAACGTCAGAACTCAAGTCTGATAGTACCCAACCAATCATGTTAAACGCCTAGCAGCATCGCTTACATGATTCCCTAGGTATCAAATGATAGTGCCTGCAAGAACCATTCTATTATGGTTAGCGTACAGTACGGTCCCTTCAACTCATATATCCGGATCGATTCGACAACCATTGGTTCATCGAGAGTTGTCAATGAATCGATACTATGTGTCATGTCGTAGTTGCATCAATGGTGTAATCTATGAAACCCTTTCATAATTACAACCATACTCTGGCCAGAGATTTCAACCTACATACACATGATAACACATAGGATATCCATACCCGAAGGTAAGCGGTGAATCCCCGGCTACAATGCATCGACTCCTATATGTTTCGACATGACACCCAACCTTGCCACCTGATGACCCCATAAGAGTCGGTAAACAAGTCAAAGTGAAATGCTAGCACATAGAGTCTCAATGTTGTCCCGGGTCATAAGGACTAATGGTGTACAACCATAAACTAGTACGTTTCCACTCGATAAGTGAGAACCACTTGGAAAGTCCTTTAATGGAGGGTTGTTCAGTGCACTCTACCAGGAGCACCTATCTGCATGCTCGGACATCACAATGTCCCCTACCAATAAAACATGGTACTCACATTACAGATACTAGTCTCTAACTCGAGCGGCCTATATCCTTCTTAGTGGTGGCTGAATCGACTAGGAACCGTTTAGAATATACAGTATTACAAATATGAGTTTCATGATACTCATCATATGAGCATCTCATATTCTTTCTACTATTTGTATATTCAAGGGCTTTATCTATGCAACTAGCATGGGTATACAGATAAAGATGTGCCAAAATAATAATATCAAATATTACTAAAATAAAGATTGCTTATACATAGAGTTTCATTGTGAACACTCGGCCAACACTTGGCTCGACGGGCACCTACTCTAACAGTTGGCGCACATGCGCGACTTAGATTCACGCATATGCGCGAGGGTACCCGAGACTTGACAAATTTGAGCAACGGCCTCGCGCATATGCGCCGAGTAAGGGCGCGCATATGCGCGAGTCTCCGTGAAGCTACGCGCCGAGACAGAATGTCTCGCGCATATGCGCGGAAGGAAGTCGCGCATATGCGCGAGACGTGCAGTGTGCACATTGAGCCACTCGTCCATTTGCATGTGCTTATATGTATATATATATATATATATATATATATATATATATATATATATATATATATATATATATATTTATATATATATATACAACCGCAATTCTTCAGAAAGAAGAAAGGGAAAAACGAAAGTTGAGGGAGAATTGCTTGTTGATTTCAAAATTCGATTTACGAACGATTCGCTTGTCCAAATTTGAACCCGAGTACGACACCGAGTTCATAGCAACGACAGCTACTACCGGACGTAAGTTTTATTACGTTTTGTTAAGATTTGAAATTAAGCTATGTCCAGAATTAGATACGATTCATATATGGCGTTCTTGACATAGTAGACATTATAGAATCGAAGTCAGATTAAGAAACATATTGATTATGGAGTTGTTATGAATTTCAGAGTTATATTTACTGAGATGTGATGTAAGATTTGTACGGTGGATGATTATAAGTTAATGGAATTGGTATAGACTGATATGGCATCACCGGTATCGCAGGATTGTACTATTGTACTGTCAGAATTTGATAAAACAGAGATGTGGTGATTTGATTAGAATATTGATACAGTATATTGATATTGTCATTGCCAGATTGAACAGTGACAGACTTTGAGTCAAGACTTCGATTGTATCAGAGCGACAGCAAGAAAGTTATAAATAAATGTTGATTCGGGATTGCACAACTCGAGTTAAGTTTGACTTGAGTTTCCCAAAATCACATACTTTATTTTATTGCATTGATAATTGCAGATTATCAGATTGATATGTTTAGTCTATTGAATTATAGCAGAGCCAGAGTTGGAGTCTAGGGCAGATCAGCCTAGCTAGGGCTGAACTCCCGAGTCTTTGTCAGAACCGCTGAGACTCTAGACTTATGGTGTATCGATGAGCTTAGATGGAGATCGACTTCTATTGTAGACATTCGATACAGCATGCCGAAGTCTAAATTAGATCGGGATCCCTAGGTTAGAAATAAGTTGAGATAAGATAACAAGTGATTGACTTAAATAAAAATTCGTATTGATTAATGTAGTCAGATTGGGATACATGTTTTAATGATTGTTTATTTTTTTATATGATTTCTATGATTGCATTGATACATTGTTTATACTGGGATATTTATATCTCACCGGAGTTATCCAGCTGTTGTCTTGTCTGTATGTGTGCATGAAAACAGGTGGGACAGGTTCACGGTCACAGATGTGAAGAAAGATCGAGATTAGAGTGGAGACTACGTACTTGGACTAGAGATAGGGTTTAAACACTTGATAGTTAGTTGTTGAACCTGAGATGTAAATGATTGTATGTTGTATTAGATTTATACTTTTATACTGATATGTATAGGAGTTTGATTCCATTACGTTCCGCATTTTTTTTAAAAAAAATTAGAACCTGTTTATTATAATTGATTAAATTAGTCCCAATGACGATTAAGAAGATGATTAGCGTCCAGGTCCCCACAACAGGTGGTATCAGAGAGACAGATCCTTTAGATTGAGATAGAAGAGACTAGTGAGCGGGGTAGATTGAGATTTTCTTTCCTGCTTTTGAATGATAGCATGTCTTACTGCTTTATTACATGTTATTTCTTTATCTGATTTGATATAGTATTATGTTTTATTGAGATTGGATCAGCACCGATTCTAGATCAGCAGTAAGATGATAAAAGGAGGATTGAAACAGAATTGTGGTATTTGTTACTAATCTATTTGATTATCAGATATGCCTCCAGAGGAATTCCAGAACAGGGAAGTACATCAATTCCTCCAATGGATGTCACCCCGACTCCAATGGAAACGTTGCTGAAACGATTTCAGTCATTTCACCCGCCAACTTTGAAAGGAACAGAGAACGCTGTGGAATGCGAGAGTTGACTTGATGATATTGAAATGTTGTTTGAATCATTAGAGTATACAGATGAGAGACGAGTTCGGCTGATAGGACACCAGTTACACGATGTTGCAAAGAACTGGTGGATTACTATAAAGAGGGCCTTGGAGCATAGAGGTACGACTATCACCTGGAATGTATTTAGAACTGAATTTTTTCAACGATTATTTCCAGTGTCAAACCGAAAGGAAAAGGGGGCGGAGTTTGCCAATCTAAGGCAGGGACAGATGAACATAGAAGAGTACGTGTCCAAGTTCTCCACCTTGTTGAAATTTGCTCCACATGTGGCTGACAGTGAAGAAGCTACTGCTGATCAGTTCATCAATGGCTTGAATCCAGAGATTATCACATTGGTGAACACAAGACAACCGAATAATTTTACTGACGCCCTGAACAGAGCTAAGGGAGCAGAAGCCGGTCTGATGAGACAGAAAGGGGCTTCATTTGTGCCTCCAGCACCAAGACCACATAAACCACCTCCCAGATTTGAGAGTGGCAGCAGCAGTGGAGGGAAGAAGGAATTTTTGAAAGCCAAAGGAAAGCAATTTAAGAAATATGGTAGTAGTTCTTCTAGCTCCCATGGTTCCCGACAGAGCCAGAGTTACACCGGAGTTTATTGTAGAACTTTCGGAGGAAGACATGCAACTGAGCAATGCCAGGGAGTGACTGGTAGTTGCAACATCTGTAAACAGCCGGGACACTTTGCTAAAGTGTGTCCACAGAGAGGTCCTCAAAGATCTCAGGGAGCCGAGTCATCGGGATCAGCAGCAAAAACTGAGATACGATCAGCTGTTGTCCACACATTCCAGCCAGCGCCAGCTCAGACACAGCAGAGGCTCGGAGGAAGCCAGACAGGTAGCCAGCCTCCTAGACAGCAGGCCAGAGTATTCACTTTGACAGAGGAGCAGGCCCAGGAAGCAACAGATGACGTTGTGGCAGGTAACTGTTCTTTATGTGGTTACCTTGCTTATGTATTGATTGATACCGGTGTTTCACATACATTTATTTCTGAACGATTTGCATTAAGTCATGCATTGTCTGTAGAGTCTTTAGCTACTGTAGTGTCTGTCTTCTCGCCTTTGGGGACATGTTTGATATCAGTAAATTCTGTTAAACATTGTGCACTACAGTATGACGGGCATGAGATTGAATTAGACTGCATCGTACTTGGGTTGTCTGAGTTTGACTGTATTATCGGTATTGATATACTGACCAAGTACAGAGTGAATGTCGATTGTTTCCACAAGATAGTGAGATTCAGACCCGATATGACTGAAGAGTGGAAATTCTACGGTAAGGGTTCTAGATCGAGAATTCCTTTAATATCCGTATTATCTATGACTCGATTGTTACAGAAAGGAGCATAAGGATTCCTTGTATATTCAGTAGATTTACTGAAGTCGAGTCCATCATTGGCTGATTTGCCAGTGGTACGTGAGTTTGCTGACGTCTTTCCAGATGAGATTCCGGGATTACCTCCAGTTAGAAAGATAGAATTCAGCATTGAATTGATGCCAGGTACAGTGCCGATATCTAGAGCTCCGTACAGAATGGCACCAGTTGAATTGAAAGAATTAAAGGATCAGCTGGAAGACTTACTGGCCAAGGGGTACATCAGACCGAGTGTTTCTCCTTGGGGTGCTCCAGTACTGTTTGTAAGAAAGGAAGACGGTTCGATGAGACTCTGCATCGACTATCGGCAACTAAACAAGGCAACGATAAAGAATAAATATCCATTGCCTCGTATTGATGATTTATTCGATCAGTCGCAGGGTTCTTCCGTATATTCAAAAATTGATTTGAGATCAGGATATCATCAGCTGAGAGTCAAAGATTCTGATATCTCAAAGATAGCATTCAGAACCAGGTATGGACACTATGAATTTATTGTCATGCCATTTGGTTTGACGAATGCTCCAGCTGTGTTTATGGGATTGATGAACCGTATATTCCAGAAATATCTCGATGATTTTTTGATTATTTTCATCGATGATATTTTGATTTATTCAAAGAATATGAGTGAGCATGCTATGAATTTAAGAACTGTGTTGCGAATTTTAAGGGCCGAGAAATTATATGCTAAACTTTCGAAGTGTGAGTTTTGGTTAAGACATGTAGTATTTCTGGGTCATATTATATCCGGAGACGGGATATCAGTGGATCCCAGTAAAGTGGAAGCCGTGATTTCTTGGCCAAGACCGACGTCCGTGCCCGAAATTCGCAGTTTCATGGGTTTAGCGGGATATTATCGTCGTTTCATTAAAGATTTTTCGAGTATTGCTAAACCAATTACTCAGCTGACTCAAAAGAATGCTCCATTTTTTTTGTCTGAAGAATGTGACACCAGTTTTCTGGAGTTAAATAAGAGGTTGACCAGTGCCCCGGTGTTGACTATTCCATCCGGTACTGGTGATTTTGTGGTTTATTGCGACGCTTCTCACAGAGGATTGGGATGTGTGCTGATGCAGCGAGGGCATGTTATGTAATGCCCAGAAATTATAGAATTGATAAACCAAGATTATCAATCTTCATTAACGAGATACTCGGAAGATATGAGAATGCATGACATGCAATGAGAGAAGAAAAGAAATGATAAAATAGGGTTTGCAAGACCGCACCCGCGCACAGAACAGGAGTGCACCTGCGGTCATGCAATTATGGAATTTTGGAAGTGAGGCCGAAGCCACACCGCACCCGCGGTGCCAGACACGACCGCACCTGCGGTGCATGTACAGAAAGGTGGCAAATTTATGCGAAGTAGGACCGCACCCGCGGTAAGAACAGGACCGCACCCGCGGTCAAGCTTTGGGAAATTCTGGATATAGCTGACGAGACTGGACCGCACCCGCGGTGCATGTATGACCGCACCCGCGGTGCGACGTGCAACATGAAAAATGAGACACGTCTCCTGCTGTTGCATGAAGTATATATAGGTGGAGCTCGTTCTTCTCTTCCTCAGAACAGCATAAATTCGAGAAAAGTTTAGGGAAAAAGGGTGAAAATCCTTACGCCTTTTGTGGAAGATCCGTGTATCAGAATTTGAATACGAACGCAGATTTGTGCTCCTCCCTTCGATAGCTACGTAAGGACGTAAGTTTTGTTACGTTTGAACATGATTTGAAATTATGATATTGTCAGAATTGAATATGATTCAGATATGGTGTTTTTACAACCGTAGACCATGTAGAATTGAAGTCAGATTAAAGAACAGACGGTTTCTGTAATTGTTATGATTTTTGAAAGATATTGACTGAAATTCGATATCAGATTTATGTCATTGTTGAGATTATGAGTTATATCAGTATTGATTATACGTTCTAGAATTGTATTTGTGACGTTCAGATTGACGGGGTTATGCAGATTGTATTGTTATGCCATCGAAACATCAGCTGAGTTAGATTGATCAGATTCAGATATGATTTTGATTAGATTGTAGTATTATTAATATGACTCAGATTGTATCTTGTTCAGACATTGATCAGATTGTATACTGATTTGAGTATTGATCAGAACATGGTGTATATTGAGTTATTCACTGATACAGGGTATTCGATATTGTCATTTCAGATTTGATATGGACAGAGTTGAATACAGGTCATCGTCTTCGTCAGATAAGGAAGACAAAGGTATAATTCATGTGGTCATGGGATTGCACAACTCGATTCAGATTTGATACGAGTTTCCCTAAATTACATACTAGATTGTTATTACATTTGATTATGTAATGTCTTGTTTATTGATTTATATTCGAGTCTTGAGATAGGAGATATTGGCAGATCGGCCAAAACTAGACGTTTCGGTGTATCGACGCATAGGAGCAGATTTACTCTATGTGTAGACCCTCGATACAGAGTTGACCGAAGTCTAGGAATAAGACGTACCGTCACCCCGAGTGGTTGGGTAGGTGACAGACCGTCTTATTCACACCGGGATCCCTAGATTAGAAATGAATCGAGTCAAGAACTAAATGTTGAATACATATTTGTATTCCTTTACATGTTTAGATTTTACTTCATGTTACTTGACATATGCTATGCTTTTGTATATGATTATTACATTGCATGCATACATGTTTTATACTGCGATTTGTTCTCACCGGAGTTATCCGGCTGTTGTCTTGTCTGTATGTGTACTTGACAACAGGTGGGGCAGGTACAGGGTCACGCCGTTGAAGAGAGAGTTTATAGCGTGGCGATGTCGGGCGTAGAAGAAGACTACTTGTTTTGTACTAGACTTGTACGGAATATTTAGACAGTCGTCTATGTTTATATCAGACAGATGTGTATGTATATTATGGTTGTTTAAATAATTGTGACATGCTTTATGTTTACATTTGATTTAATATTAAAAAGCAAAATTTTGACCCACATTTTCGAGCAAAGATCCAATAAATCCCAAAAGAATTGAGTTAGAGCCCGGGTCCCCACAACATGTGGTATCAGAGCGATAGATCCTTTAGATTGAGATAGTCAGAGGTGATAGATCTTTTAGATTGAGATAGAGGAGAATGAGCGGGGTAGATTGAATTGTATTCCTTGCATGTGATTGCTAGCATGAGATTTATGTCAATGTTGACTTGCATGATGTGTGCTAGCATGAATTTTTGCTTTCCCTATTACATGTTGTTTGTATCTGAGTTGATTACAGCATGTAATTACTAAGACTGAATCAGAACCGAGTCTGAATCAGAGGTATATGATCAGAGGAGGGCTGAAACAGATTATATAGATTGTGTATTGATTTGTTTGATATTCAGATATGCCGCCTCGGAGATTTCCAGAAAGGGGTAGTACTTCGACTGAACAGACAGATGCATCAGAAACTCAGCTAGAAGTAAAGATGAAAGAATTTCAGTTATTACAGCCGCCGACTCTAAATGGTATCGAGATATCTGAAAATTGTCAGAATTGGTTTGATGACATAGAAATACTGTTCGATTTACTTGATTGTACAGATGAACAGAGAGTTAAAATGGTGCCTTATCAGTTACGAGAAGCCGCCAGGAGTTGGTGGATTACCAGTAGAAGAATGTGGGAACAGAGAGGTATAGTGATTTCGTGGGAATTATTCAGAACTGAATTTTATCGAAGATTTTTCTCAGCTTTGTACCGAGAGAACAAGGAAGCGGAATTTGAGAATTTGACCCAAGGCCAGTTGAATATTGATGAATATACCGCCAAATTCTCTACTCTACTGCATTTTGCTCCTCAGATAGCTGGAAATGATGAAGCTATAGTAAATCAGTTCATCCGAGGGTTGAATTCGGAGGTAGTTGCATTTATGAATCTGCAGCGACCTTACCATTTTGCTGACATCCTGAGTAGAGCGAAGAGAGCTGAGGCGAGTCTGATTAGACAGCTAGGGAGGTTGTGTGTGAAACAACCCCAGACACAGCAATCCCCTCTCCGATTTGATCAAGGCAGTACGAGTGGGAAGCAAGATTTGCTGAAAGCTCGAAAGAAGCCATTCAAGAGGAATTGGTTCCTCTAGCTCCAGCAGTTCTAGTCCAAGCTATACTGGAGTGTATTGCAGGACTTGCGGTGGGAGACATTCCACAGAGCAATGCCAGGGAGTGACTGGTCGTTGCCATATCTGCAGACAGCCACAAAACTTTGCTAGAGTTTGTCCCCAGAGAGGTCCTCGAAGATTTCCGGGGGCTGGACCGTCTGGATATGGTGATCGAGGAACAGACCCCGGACATACTGGATGATATAAGGACAGGTACGGTTCTTTGATGATTACCATGCATATGTATTGTTATATACTAATGTATTTGTTAAGAATATCTATGACTGAGTTGCATGGAGATATGCTGTATATGTTGGGTTTGTTGTACTGTAGTATAGATTCCCTGCTTGTTGAGAAAATGTTGATATCAGAGATTTCTGTGACATGTTATATATTACAGTACGACGAAATTGAGATCGAATTAGAGTATGATGTACTTGTGTTTTCTGATTTGAATGCATTCTGCTGAACAAGTAGAGACATATTGAAGAATTTGTCCAGAAATGATAAGATTCAGACCAGATATGGCTGATGAGTAGAGACTTCACTGTAAGGATTCTAGATTCAGAATTCTTTTGATATCTGTATTGTCTATGACTCGATTAATACAGAAAGGAACAGATGGTATCCTTATGTATTCAGTAGATTTACTGAAATCGAGCCTAATATTGGCAGATTTGCCAATAATATACGAATTGGATGATGCTTGCCTAGATAAGATTTCAGATTTGCTTGATATCAGAAAGATAAATTTCAGAATTGAATTCAGATCAGATACTGATTGTTGTTGTAGAATTCAGTACAGAATGATATTAAGTGTACAGAATGATACAGAATGAATTGAAAGATCAGTAGGAGAATATTGACCAGGAGTTACATCTGATTTAGTGTTTCTCTTTGGCATGTATCAGTATATTCAGAGATGTTCTGATGATTTTATGATCGTTATATCTATGAGATTTTGATATAATTGCAGTATTTGATTGATCGAAGAAAATATCTGAAGATTGTATTGAATATTCTGAGAACTGTGATGATTGTATACAGAAATTGTTCAGATAAGAATCTTGCTTGAAACAGATTGTATTCAGAGTATGCGATATCTGAAGATAGTATACAGATTGATTTTATTACAGTTGAGATTGTAATCAGTGACTGATAAGATACTGATATCAGAAAGATCAGAAAGTTCAGAAATGTCAGAATTGTCAGAAATGTATTTTGTCTGATTTGGCAGATTATTTTAGTCGACTGTTGCTTTACATCTGCTGAGTGTTGTTATTATTCTAAATTAGTATTTGAGACATCTTATGTGTTTTGGGGAGTATATCTTATTTGCACATGAAATATAGCAGTTGATCTGAGCAACATGAAGATATCATTGATTAGTCAGAATTGACAGTATTGCCAGAAATTGCAATTTTATGAGTTACTGAACTCTCTAGATCTGTATAGGATATTGATAGTTCATCTCTGATTTGATATTACTGTTGTTTTGAATTCGTTTATGATACAGATTGTTATGAACTGTTAAGATTATATACAATTAAATTGTATCAGAGTTAATTTCAAGAGTTATAGTAGTTCAGAAATGAGATCAGAATGTGTCAGAATGCTTCAGAATTGTATAACAGAATTGACATTGAGAGTCAGAGCCGAATACCAGGTAGGTATTTCTTCTTTAAATCATGTTATTAACTGATTTAGTTTATATCGAATAGTTTGCATCAGATATCACAGATAGTGTCAGACATGCACAATGATGGACTCAGTTTTCATTCGGATAATAGACGGTTTTGATATAGACAGATTAAATCAGTTATGACAGGAACTGTATTGAAATATTGGCAGAATTTATGTTAAAATGTTGGCAGAAATTATACTGATATGTCTAAATCGCTAACAGAAAAGACAGAAAGATAGAAATCAGAAGATTATTACAGATGGGTATGTTTCTGAATAGAAATGGGAGTGCATTTCTATGGCTTTCGTAATGAAATTACTGCTATATTTCTACAGATTGTGATATGATATGATTAAGATTGACAGATTGTTCAATCTATATCTATCAGTTTGTACAAGATGATGTACAAACATGAGCAAATGACACAGATTGATGTCAAAGAAATGATCCGATTGCACAGAATGCGGCAATAAAATGTATCAGATTGTAATTGTGATTCCTTTTGCACATATGGCAGGGTATACCATACGTTATTTCGCAAATTTTTCACCGATTGACGGATAGCCAGAGTGTACTATCCAGATATGGAAGATACGAGAGAGCGGTAGTGCTGGATGTTAGCACTACTTGACATGACTTATTATCACTGCGTGACACTAGCTATCAGATTACCAGATGGGTAATGAGATAATTTTAGATAAGACAGTATACAGTGAATACTACAGATTCCTTTTAAAGAAAATTCGAAGGAAGATGAAGATAGTTCAGAATGGACAGACTTAAGAAACCAACGTCGGATGATGACGATTGGTATTCGAAGCGGAAGACTGTAGATGTCTTTGATAACAGCAGATGGTACGGATATGTGATGAGCTGTAGATTGGCTTATACAAATGTTGTATAGCCAGTAATGTGAGATTGATTCTGTCAGAAAGATTGGAGAAGTATTATGATATTGTACTTAGTGAATTCTTATTCCAGACGGGAATCAGATATGGGAGTTTTGGATTAAACTCTATTATGCATTTCTTCTGATATCTCTGAATTGATTATTATGAGTTCGAGTACGAACTCAGATCTAAGAGGGTGAGAAATGTAATGCCCAGAAATTATAGAATTGATAAACCAAGATTATCAATCTTCATTAACGAGATACTCGGAAGATATGAGAATGCATGACATGCAATGAGAGAAGAAAAGAAATGAGAAAATAGGGTTTGCAAGACCGCACACGCGCACAGAATAGGAGTGCACCTGCGGTCATGCAATTATGGAATTTTGGAAGTGAGGCCGAAGCCACACCGCACCCGCGGTGCCAGACACGACCGCACCTGCGGTGCATGTACAGAAAGGTGGCAAATTTATGCGAAGCAGGACCGCACCCGCGGTAAGAACAGGACCGCACCCGCGGTCAAGCTTTGGGAAATTCTGGATATTGCTGACGAGACTGGACCGCACCCGCGGTGCATGTATGACCGCACCCGCGGTGCGACGTGCAACATGAAAAATGAGACACGTCTCCTGCTGTTGCATGAAGTATATATAGGTGGAGCTCGTTCTTCTCTTCCTCAGAACAACATAAATTCGAGAAAAGTTTAGGGAAAAAGGGTGAAAATCCTTACGCCTTTTGTGGAAAATCCGTGTATCAGAATTTGAATACGAACGCAGATTCGTGCTCCTCCCTTCGATAGCTACGTAAGGACGTAAGTTTTGTTACGTTTGAACATGATTTGAAATTATGATATTGTCAGAATTGAATATGATTCAGATATGGTGTTTTTACAACCGTAGACCATGTAGAATTGAAGTCAGATTAAAGAACAGACTGTTTCTGTAATTGTTATGATTTTTGAAAGATATTGACTGAAATTCGATATCAGATTTATGTCATTGTTGAGATTATGAGTTATATCAGTATTGATTATACGTTCTAGAATTGTATTTGTGATGTTCAGATTGACGGGGTTATGCAGATTGTATTGTTATGCCGTCGAATCATCAGCTGAGTTAGATTGATCAGATTCAGATATGATTTTGATTAGATTTAGTATTATTGATATGACTCAGATTGTATCTTGTTCAGACATTGATCAGATTGTATACTGATTTGACTATTGATCAGAACATGGTGTATATTGAGTTATTCACTGATACAGGGTATTCGATATTGTCATTTCAGATTTGATATGGACAGAGTTGAATACAGGTCATCGTCTTCGTCAGATAGGGAAGACAAAGGTATAATTCATGTGGTCATGGGATTGCACAACTCGATTCAGATTTGATACGAGTTTCCCTAAATCACATACTAGATTGTTATTACATTTGATTATGTAATGTCTTGTTTATTGATTTATATTCGAGTCTTGAGATAGGAGATATTGGCAGATCGGCCAAAACTAGACGTTTCGGTGTATCGACGCATAGGAGCAGATTTACTCTATGTGTAGACCCTCGATACAGAGTTGACCGAAGTCTAGGAATAAGACGTACCGTCACCCCGAGTGGTTGGGTAGGTGACAGACCGTCTTATTCACACCGGGATCCCTAGATTAGAAATGAATCGAGTCAAGAACTAAATGTTGAATACAGATTTGTATTCCTTTACATGTTTAGATTTTACTTCATGTTACTTGACATATGCTATGCTTTTGTATATGATTATTACATTGCATGCATACATGTTTTATACTGCGATTTGTTCTCACCGGAGTTATCCGGCTGTTGTCTTGTCTGTATGTGTACTTGACAACAGGTGGGGCAGGTACAGGGTCACGTCGTTGAAGAGAGAGTTTATAGTGTGGCGATGCCGGGCGTAGAAGAAGACTACTTGTTTTGTACTAGACTTGTACGGAATATTTAGACAGTCGTGTATGTTTATATCAGACAGATGTGTATGTATATTATGGTTGTTTAAATAATTGTGACATGCTTTATGTTTACATTTGATTTAATATTAAAAAGCAAAATTTTGACCCACATTTTCGAGCAAAGATCCAATAAATCCCAAAAGAATTGAGTTAGAGCCCGGGTCCCCACATGTTATTGCTTATGCCTCAAGACAGCTTAAACCACATGAGACCCGTTATCCAATTCATGACCTTGAATTGGCAGTCATTGTCTTTGCATTAAAGATAAGGCGACACTACCTTTACAGAGAGAAGTTTGAGATATACTCTGATCATAAGAGTTTGAAATATCTGTTTTCACATTCCGAATTGAATATGAGACAGCGAAGATGGCTGGATTTGCTTAAAGACTTTGATTGTGAAATCAAATACTATCCGGGAAATTTTAATGCAGCAGCTGATGCACTAAGTCGAAAGGTATGTTCTTTATCCTTGTCGACGATCGATATTTCAAACTTGATAGAAGACTGCAGTTTGTCTGGATTAGCATTTGAAACAGATTATAGACCTTGAGACTTTATACGGTGCAAGTGGAACCAAAGCTGATTATGAGGATTAAGGCAGCTCATAAAGTTGATCAGAATGTACAGAAATCAGTATCGATAGTCAGAATAGGGCATCGATCAGAGTATCAGGTACGTGATAATGTCTTGTATGTGAATAATCGTCTGGTGGTGCCAAATGTTTCAGATTTGAAACGACAGATATTGTCAGAAGCGCACAACAGTCGATTCAACATTCATCCTAGTGGCAAGAAGATGTACAACGATTTGAAAAGACAATATTGGTGGAAACAGATGAAGAATTATATTGCAGAATTTGTTTCCAAATGTCTAAATTGCCAACAGATGAAAGCAGAGAAAAAGAAACCAGGAGGATTATTACAGAGTTTGTCTATCCATGAATGGAAATGGGATCACATTTCCATGGATTTTGTGACGCAGCTACTGCGTTCCTCACGAGGTTCTGATGCGATTTGGGTCGTGATTGACCGATTGACCAAATCCGCATGTTTTATTCCGTACAAGATGACGTACAGATTTGACCAGATGGCAGAGATCTATGTCAGAGAAGTGGCCAGATTGCACGGAGTGCCGAAGTCAATTGTATCAGACCGTGATCCTCGATTTACTCCGCACTTCTGGCAGAGTTTTCAGCAGGCTCTCGGTACGAAATTACATCTAAGTACCGCATATTATCCACAGACCGACGGACAGTCAGAGCGGACTATCCAGACACTGGAAGATATGTTGAGAGCAGTAGTGCTTGATTTTAGCACTAATTGGCAAGATGTATTGCCGCTTTGTGAATTTTCGTACAACAACAGCTACCAGACGAGTATTGAGATAGCACCATTCGAAGCGTTGTACGGAAAGAAGTGTCGATCCCCTCTCTATTGGGATGATATCTCTAAAGTGCCTGAGATTGGATCTGACATGATCAGAGATATGACAGAAAAAGTGAAGCTAATTCGAAAGAAAATGAAGGCAGCACAAGACAGACAAGCCAAATATGCCAATGTTCGACGCAGACCGTTGGTATTTGAGGTAGGAGACCGAGTATTCTTGAAGATTTCACCTTTCAGAGGATTTTTAGATTTAGCAAGAAAGGAAAATTGTCTCCACGATACATTGGGCCTTATGAAATTCTCGAGAAGATAGGAGATCGTGCCTATCGACTTGCTTTACCGCCTTCATTATCCGGGATACTTGGTGTCTTTCATGTATCGTTATTAAGGAAATACCTTCCTGATGCTTCACATGCTATTCAGCCAGACGAGGCCGAACTGGATGAGACGTTGAGCTATGTTGAAAAAACGATTCAGATTATTGATCGAAAAGAAAAACAGCTCAGAACAAAGACCATTCCACTTGTGAAAGTTCAATGGACTCGTCATGGCACTGAAGAAGCAACCTGGGAAACTGAATCAGATATGAGACAAGAGTTCCCAGAGTTATTTCGTTAATGTAAACTTCTTATACAGTTTTTGTATATACTCCCTATTGATATAATTAAATGCCTGTGATTTCGAGGACGAAATCATATCTCAGGGGGGGAGAAATGTAATGCCCGAGATTTTATATCGTGTTAAATTACGATTATTGATTTTTAATCGAAATGATTATGAAAGGGCTAACCGAGATACGAATTGAAATTTTGTATGTAAAATTTTTGGTGCGAGAGCCGAAGGTCTCGCGCATATGCGCGAAGAGTAGGCGCGCATATGCGCGAGTAGTGCGGAAGCCTGTGATGTGGACAGAGTATTGGGCGCACATGCGCGATATGCATGCCCGCACATGCGCGAGAGGTCCAGAGAGGTTGGCGCACATGCGCGACTTAGATTCGCGCATCTGCGCGAGGGTACCCGAGACTTGGAAAATTTGAGCAATGGCCTCGCGCATATGCGCCGAGTAAGGGCGCGCATATGCGCGAGTCTCCGTGAAGCTATGCGCTGAGACAGAATGTCTCGCGTATATGCGCGGAAGGTGGTCGTATATATACAACCGCAATTCTTCAGAAAGAAGAAAGGGAAAAACGAAAGTTGAGGGAAAATTGCTCGTTGATTTCAAAATTCGATTTACGAACGATCCGCTTGTCCAAATTTGAACCCGAGTACGACACCGAGTTCATAGCAACGACAGCTACTACCGGACGTAAGTTTTATTACGTTTTGTTAAGATTTGAAATTAAGCTATGTCCAGAATTAGATACTATTCATATATGGCGTTCTTGACATAGTAGACGTCATAGAATTGAAGTCAGATTAAGAAACAGATTGATTATGGAATTGTTATGAATTTAAGAGTTAAATTGTCTGAGATGTGATGTCAGATTTGTACGGTGGATGATTATAAGTTAATGGAATTGGTATAGACTGATATGGTATCACCGGTATCGCAGGATTGTACTATTGTACTGTCAGAATTTGATAAAACAGAGATGTCGTGATTTGATTAGAATATTGATACAGTATACTGATATTGTCATTGCCATATTGAACAGTGACAGACTTTGAGTCAAGACTTCGATTGTATCAGAGCGAAAGCAAGAAATGTATAAATAAATGTTGATTCGTGATTGCACAACTCGAGTTAAGTTTGACTGGAGTTTCCCAAAATCACATACTTTATTTTATTGCATTGATATTTGCAAATTATCAGATTGATATGTTTAGTCTATTGAATTATAGCAGAGCCAGAGTTGAAGTCTAGGGCAGATCAGCCTAGCTAGGGCTGAACCACCGAGTCTTTGTCAGAACCGCTGAGACTCTAGACTTATGGTGTATCGATGAGCTTAGATGTAGATCGACTTCTATTGTAGACATTCGATATAGCATGCCGAAGTCTAAATTAGATCGGGATCCCTAGGTTAGAAATAAGTTGAGATAAGATAACAAGTCATTGACTTAAATACAGATTCGTATTGATTCATGTAGTCAGATTGGGATACATGTTTTAATGATTGTTTATGCTTTTATATATGTTTTATATGATTGCATTGATACATTGTTTATACTGAGATATTTATATGTCACCGGAGTTATCCGGCTGTTGTCTTGTCTGTATGTGTGCATGGCAACAGATGGGACATGTTCAGGGTCACAGAGGTGAAGAAATATCGAGATTAGAGTGGAGACTACGGACTTGGACTAGAGATAGGGTTTAAACACTTGATAGTTAGTTGTCGAACCTGAGATGTAAATGATTGTATGTTGTATCAGATTTATACTTTTAAACTGATATGTATAGGAGTTTGATTCCATTACGTTCCGCATTTTTTTAAAAAAATTTAGACCCTGTTTATTATAATTGATTAAATTAGTCCCAATGACGATTAAAAAGGTGATTAGCATCCGAGTCCCCACAACTACTCTTTTTTCTTTAAAATATACTATAATTTTTTTCTATACTCTTTCGGCCGAAATAACCATACATATACATATATATATATGTAAATATATATATATATGTATATGTATAATTTTTGCACCTTTTTAATATAAACCAACCAACTTATTATTAAAAATCCAAAAGCGCCGTGCAAAATATAAAATCGTCAAACCAAACCTAAAACTAGCATTTTTCAAAAATATCATAAGCTCTTAAATCTTCTCAAAAACCCTCAAAAGAATAAAATTCATAAAATTCATTAAAATCTTTAAAATCATACTAATGCGGAAAACTAGCAAAGGTCCTCGGTTATGTGCATCATCAGTTCAATCAGTTCAACCATCAATTCCTCCCATATCATCATAAACATCCTCATCTGCATCATTCACAACTAGTGAGTCTATTGACTCAGCAAACCTTAACCGTTATAACAAGTAATACCTATATTTCCACAAGCAACAATGAAAATATTTTTTAATAAAATAGCTTTTCATTAACATGCATAAGCTTAAAACCTTTTTCCTTTCATCATAACCTTATTTTTCATCATATACGTATATGTTTCCTTTTTAATGAATTCAGATCATTAATTGTCACTTTCGTTTCAACTTTTGGTCGATTGATCAATTTTACATATAACCATGGTACCAGACGGCGGGGACATCAGCGACACTCTCACCCGTCAACTGAGCATTGACATTACATATCATCATATCCTTTCGTGTTTGTATTAGTCAACATCAAGTCAGCTCCTTCAATCCTCTCATCATATTCATCGCTTATAAAAATTCATGCATAATATTATTTTCTTTTAAACTAAGCATGCAATATGTCTTTTAGCATTATCGTTTCGCGTCATAAAATTCCATAATATTTCAAAATAAACATTTTAACATTCATTACAACATTCAGGGCAATTCCAGGAGCTCTAGCATTTTTCAAGTGTAAAATGACCGTTTTGCCTCTGAAACCCTAACTTTCCCAATTTTCCCTTGGACCTTAAAACGACAACCCAAATTCCTCAAAACTTAACATAACCCCTTAAAATACACCAATAAACATTTCTTAGTCGTAAACTTAAGCTCCTCAACTAAATTCTCAATTCGTTTAAAACTTGAACCTACGTCTCGGTTTTAAACCAAATCGACTCGAAACGTAACCAAACTTGAACCATAGCTTATTAACACCTAACTAACCCTTTTCCATCACAAATCAAGCCATTTAATACCCATAGAAAAGCATTAGAGTCTACTGAAAATTTTGCACTCTTTTTCAAAAACCATAACGTGAACAAACCATGAGTTCCTTGAAGCATAGCCCCTAACAACCATGTCTAGACTCTAACATTTCATCCTAGGACCTATACCGAACCCATAACAAGCTGTTGGACCAAGTCTTACAGGCCATAAACGACGGCCCTAAAACCTGTGCACTTGAAGCCTTCCGCGACCCCAACCTAGCATCTACAGCCCATATCTTTGCACCAAGTGCCCCTTAACCCATCTAGGACCATGACTAGACCCCTGGAAATTACCCAACAGCAGCCCACAACCCGCCCCTTCAAGAGCCTTAAAACTGAAAACCTAGTTTCCCCTCAACCCAAAAATCGTGCAGCCCTTGTCCTCACTTATTCCAACATTTAGCCGACATCTAGGGGCTCTTAAACCTACTGAAATATGTCCCTTCTAATGGCCCTACCATAGCAGCCCCTTGGTGCATCATTACATGAATTTAAAAGCATGAAAACCCAAAGTTTTGACATGTATAAGGCACAAAAACGAAAATAATTGAAAAGGTATCATATTTTCATGAAAACATGTATAAACACACATATTATGGTATGAACGATGAGTGAAGAAAGATTAAGGCGTGTCTTTGTGTGTTTCACGCACGAAAAACAATTTGAGATGCGAAGAACGTTGGCGGAGAGGGACGGGGAACTTGCTGTGTTTTATTTTCCCAAAATCACGTTAATTGCCTTGGATGTGATCGTGTGTGGCTACTGATGGAGACAGTCCTAGTGTTAGGCATGAGTTTTGCATTCTAATAGAAACCCATATTTTAAACATGTAAACATGCCTACCATATTTAATTAATGCAATTAAAATTATTTAATTAAGCATTTTTCAATTTTCCTAGATTTGCATGCATTTGGTTTACGTTATCGAATTTTGGACCTTACAAAATATCAATTATTTACTTTCTTAATTGACTTATTAGTTAATTAATTATAGATCACTTTAGAACTTTTATAAGAATTTTGTACATATGAAATGTCTACTAATTTAAAATACTACTATATATATTTATATGTTTTGTAAAGCTCACATTTTGAAAATAAACACTTAAATAATTTGCATGCATGCAATCCTACTAAAGAAAATGTCATTTAAAAATAATCGTAAACGTTTGACAATTAAAAGACATACTTCAATTTAAAATGATCGATCTCAAACGAAGCATGAACAATTAAAAATACTAGTGATCATCAGTAAACCGAAATCGGTGTATAAAATATCAATGTCCTCTCATCTCTCCTAAAATCATGATGTGCGAACAAGTGTGGTCATCGGGTCGTGTGCACATCCAGGCCTGACTACTCAGAGTTTGGCCCCTCCAGTCCCCTCAAAATCATGATCATGTGCATCATACACGCCTAGTGAATCTAAAGACTCAACACACATGTACCGTGATAACAAATACATATACGTAACAAGTAGCAGTGAAAAATATCATAATCAACATACATTTTCATGTCTGCGGTAAAATTGTATGCATAATCGTGACCTGTCAAAGCATGTTAATAATCATGGCACATATCATCATAAAAACTTATACATGTTCATTTTCTTAATTTGAATTCCGCTCTTCAGCTGTGACTTTCGTATTATCATGTCTTCGATGGATCCATCTACGTGTAACCGAGGTACCCAGCGGCGGAGGCATCACCGACGGCATTACCCGTCCACTGAGCGCAAACCATTCGTGTCATCATGTCATTGTGTTAGTCAAAACCAACTAACATCTTTCAAAAACGTATGATTATATTCACCACTTAAATAAAAGCATGCATATACATAATTTTTCCTTCAAACCAAGCATGCAACGTATTTACCGTATTTACATAAAAATCATATACGTGATGCATAAACATTTAAAAACATGATAAAATGTGCTTAGGGCGCTGCCAGGACCAAAATCTCACTCCGGGTACAAAATGACCATTTTGCCCCTGGAAACCCAAAATTATTGTTCTGCTCCTGGACCTCTAAATTTTGACCCGAAGCTTACCAAACTCCTTAAAACATCCCAAAACATATTTATAAGCATTCTTAGACATCTGTTTAAAAAAACTTAAAATGATTTGTTTTAAAACTTGGACCGAAGTCACGGTTTTAACCCGAATCGTAACGAAACTTTTCCCAAACTTTTACCACACCTTAACAACATCCTACTAGCCCCTAACCTCGCATACCAGACCCACTAAGGTCCCCGAAAGTTTCCAAAAATCTGTTGGACATAACCGAAATTTTATTAACACTTCACACCCTAAGTCCTTCCTAGCCAACTCGAGCTTAGCCTCCTCTAGAATGAATCTGCCCTGAACCAGCCCCCTACTAGACCATGCCCTGCTCAAGGACTCACCCCTGGGCTTGCCAAACCACACCCTAAGCCTCCCAAACTCTCGGACGTGAGTATCTCCCAACAATACCCCTTCCACGCTCCACCCGAGAACCCCTAGCCAAAAGCCCTACAAACCACTTAATGTTCATGACCAGCCACTCTCAGCCTTCTCCTAGCCCCGTCACAGACCCTAGGGGGTCGGATCCTTGGCAAGATCAAGCCATGCACAACCATCCACGCACAAACCATCGATCCACTTCCTACACGCCTCACCTGATACACCCTTCATCCTATAACCAATCCATGCGACTAAGTCGTGGCTCCAGCACCTAAGTTATTCCAACCTGGTCCTGTACATCCCCTTGATAGTGCAAGTCGACAGTAACTTTGCAAAGCCAAGCAATAAAACGTGAGTTGGATGCAAAGAATGCAAGAACTTGAACCAAAATCGAAAAACCTCCATTTATAATTAGGAGTGAGCAAAATTTCGGTTAAACCGAATTTACCGACCGAACCGAGCCAATTCGGAAATTCGGTTCGGTTATTTCGGAAATTCGATTTTCAAATTAAAAAAATTCAGTTATATCGGTTAATTCGTTTCGGTTACGGTTTCAAAATTCTGAAATCGGCTAACCAAATTAACCGATATAATAAATACTATTATTTAATAAATTTTTAATATTTTATATATATATATTGATTTTTTATTTTAAAATCGATATAATATTTATTAATTGTGTTCAAACAAAACTTATACATTTGTAATGCTTGTGATTTTATGTTTTTATGAATTTGTGTAGATTGTAGTATTAATGAAAAATTATATATATAATTAATGTTAAATCACAAATTTTTTTAAAAAACTAATCGGTTAATTCGGAATTAATTTGGTTCGGTGTTAGTCGGTGATGAAAATTAATTCGATCGGTTCGGTTGTGGAAAAATATGTTGGTTCGGTTCGGTTATGGCTACTTCAGTTCGGTTACCCGAATGCTCACCCCTATTTATAATGCTAGATCGAGAAATCCACAAACAATTAAACACATATCAGCATAAAAATAGCATGTATGATGCAAATTTAAAGTACATAGCGTGCCTTGATGAAATAAACGCAAGAACATCGGAGTAACGAGCGTCAGGGGAGCGCCGGAGAATATTTTTCTTGAAGAAATGTGCTTGGCCAAAAGTTGCCGCATTGGAGCTGCTGAAAACCGAAAGAAAAATGATGGCGGAGGGCGGGAGGGGGAGGTGTCGGCTTGTGCATGGTAAATAGGTTTAGTGGGTGATATGGTAATATTAAATAATTAATTTACAAGGTAATGAGCCATAATTTGACATTAAAGATTTTCAAAATAGTTTTAAGCCCAATAAGCTTATAAGTAGGCATATTAAGTCCAAACACACTCGCGAAAAATATTTCGTGTTGGCAAGTTTTTGAAAATATTACCTGAACCCTCAAAAAGTCATTCGTCTCGATAAAATTCGCGTACCTATTAAAAATATGTTATGGCGGGTAAAAATACCCAACCATGGCCCATTTTCAAAAATCATACTTCAAAACACCTCATACTAATTAATTAAAAATAATTAGTCCATAAAAATATTTTTCCTGAATATCTCCGATCTTCGTCCCTCGATCGAGCGCAAAATGCAACTAAAAATCCTAATGCATGAAACTTTAAATAAACCATAAATTAAAACACAAATTCATGAAATAAACATGCATTTAATGCTTTAAAACAATTTAATAAAATACAAAATAAATTTAATAACTTGCATGCATGTGGTTTACGTGGACCTTCAAATTTTTGAGACGTTACAATCTAACCTCCTTAAATTGAATTTTGTCCCCAAAATTCACTTATCATTGATCATCAAAAGTTTAGACTCTTAATCCTAATATTCCAATAATTCACGCTTCCGTTGCGCTACTCTGATAAAATAAGTATTAAGATGTCATTATGTCTCCTCAATCCTAATTATATTGCCTACCCAAATTCTCGTTTGCGAATCGCAATTTAAAGCGACTAGGGTGACTTAGTTTTATTCTACTATGATCTCGAATTTGACTTATTTCGCAATATATCATACTAGAGATGGATGTCAAAACTTATCATACCTTATTTTTCTTATATTGTACTCATAATATTCATCAACCTATTACATTAGCATTTTTGCAGTTCAACTTAAGAAATCTTAGAACCAAAAGTTACTGATCAACTTTTATCCTCGGTAACACATTTAAAATTTAAACCTTATCTCACCCCCATAATAATATTATCTAAAGATCCTTGAATCGAAACTTTATCTTACGGCACCAAACTTACGTAACTTACTATTTGCATGCACATCTCAAATATCAAATTGTTGCAACCTTAAATTCAAGTAGCGTTAATCCATAAAACCCAAAATGTACGATACCGATCTTCTACCTAAATAATAAAATCATTCTAGAACCAATTACATGCTTAAACTATTTTACAATGTAGTCGAGGCCTAAGGCCCTTGGACTTTCCTCATTGGAACGAATATCGTGTTCTTACGTATCTTCAATGCTTAACTAATTATAGCGTAAAAAAATAATAATTTCTTCTCTGTTAATGATGGACTAACTCTAATAAATCAACTTCACTTATAACTCATAGAGTTCTAGAATCCCCATATCAATATTTTAGATTTCTTACTCGATAAAAATCTTAATATTCGTCTATTGGTAACATATGTTGAACACAACTAATTTCCTTTTGTTTTTATTTCATCCAAAATTTTATTATAAACACTTATTTCACTAACTTGAAATTCAAACTTACACAACTCGAGTAGTCTTAAATAATATAATTCCAACAAACATTCACTTATTCTCAAGTTTCTTAATGATTTCCAAAAATTTCTCAAGACAAGGTGTCTACTTCAATTCATACTCGCGTCTTTCAAGTAATCTAACCAACAATCATACCCAAATTTCAAGAAAAGTTTAACCCTAGTAAATGTATAATTTTAACTGCTAAGATCATGACTAAAACTTATGCTACCATAAACCTTAAGTTCCAAAAAATAAGTTAAATTAATGTATAATCTTACAACTTAAATAATTAATCAACTTTACCTTAAATCTTTATCACTCTAAATTCTTAATTTGCCAGAACATTATTTCACTAACGCTTTAAATTTTTCAAGTCTAATATTGATTCATCCTACAGTACCCTTGATTACCAATTCTTACAACATTATAACCCAAATCTCTCAAGGTTCTAAATATCGCTTCACGTCTAAATCACCGAAATTTTCTCACTTAAACTATTCCATTCTCACTTATTACTAAACTAGTCCCCGAATTTATTAACCATAGCAAAATAAATTCTTAATTTCCACGAAAATTATATAACTGACCCTTAATTACAAAATTCCCTAATTATCCATAAATTCTTGGAATTATAATTCCCTTTTTATATGTTTCACGTATCATAAAGATCAATTATTTTAAACTTATTAACCCAAAATTAATTCTCATATAACCAATCTTACATTTTCAGAAATACTTAAATTCCCAGATTATACTTTTTTTATACTTGTAAAGATCATCGTAGTCTTCGAATCATTATTCCTAATATGAAATTCTAAAAAATTAGTCCAACTAGTAACCACGAGCAATCAATATTTTCTTAGAAAACCTACATACCTCCAAAAGCATTAATAATCTTCAAGATTAACTTATGACCCATAAGTATAATATCTGTACTACCAAAGATTAGTATAGTCAAATTATTTTCAACTTTTCTTAACGCTCAATATACGAATTCTTAGAGATGTCCAATTCCAGACGTAACCAACATGCAATCCAATCTATTTTTTCCAAAACATTTAATCTTTAAATCATGAAAGCATCTAAACATGTACTGTATATCGCTGTAAATTATATATCATGTAAATATACAGGTGATAACATTAAAACATTTTAAACATAAATGCTTACAGACTTGAGGCTTGAAAAATAAGCTGGAGTTGGCAAAACCCTAAACATGACTCTTGCTCTGATACAAACTAAAAGTCTACTGATTTAAAATACAACTATATATATATATATATATTTATATATATATATATATATTTATATATATATATATATATATATTATAAAAGCTCACATTTTGAAAATAAACACTTAAATAATTTGCATGTAACCCTACTAAAGAAAAATGTCATTTAAAAATAATCGTAAACATTTGACAATTAAAAGACATACTACAATTTAAAATGATCGATCTCAAACGAAGCATGAACAATTAAAAATAATAGTGATCATCAATAAATTGAAACCAATGTATAAAATATCAATGTCCTCTCATCTTTCCTAAAATCATGATGTGCATAAAAGTGTGGTCCTTGGATCGTGCACACATGCAGGCCTGACTACTCAGAGTTCGGCCCCTCCAGTCCATTCAAAATCATGATCACATGCATTTTACACGCCTAGTGAGTCTAAAGACTCAACACACCTGTATCGTGATAAAAAATACATATACATAACAAGTAGCAGTGAAAAATATCATAATCAACATACATTTCATGTGTGCGGTAAAATCGTATGCATAATCGTGACTTGTCAAAGCATGTTAATAATCATGGCACATATCATCATAAAAACATATACGTGTTCATTTTCTTAATTTGAATTCCGTTCGTCAGCTGTGACTTTCGTATTATCATGTCATTTGATGGATCCATCTACGTGTAACCGAGGTACCCGGCGGCGGAGGCATCAGCGATGGCATTACCCGTCCACTGAGCCCCAACCTTTTGTGTCATCTTGTCATCGTGTTAGTCACAACCAACTCTCATCCTTCAAAAACGTGTCATCATATTCACCACTTAAATAAAAGCATGCATTTACATAATTTTTCCTCATACCAAGCATGCAACGTATTTACATAAAAACCATATATGTTATGCATAAACATTTAAAAACATGATAAAATGTGCTCAGGGCGTTGCCAGGACCAAAATCTTATTCCGGGTGCAAAATGACCATTTTGTACTGGAAACCAAAAATTACCGTTTTACCCCTGGACCTCTAAATTTTGACCCGAAGCTCACCAAACTCCTTAAAACATCTCAAAACATATTTATAAGCATTCTTAGACATAAACTTGAGTCCGTTTAAAAAACTTAAAAGATTTATTTTAAAACTTGGACCGAAGTCGCAGTTTTAACCCGAATCGCAACGAAACTTAACCACCAAAATTTTACCACATCCTGCTAGCCCATAAACCTCGCATACCAGACCCACTAATGTCATGAAAATGCCCAAAAATCTGCTGGACAAAACCGAAATTTTATGAACACTTCACACCCTAAGTCTGTACCTAGCCAACTTGAGCTTAACCCCGTCTAGACTGAACCCGCCCTGAACCGACCCCCTATTAGACCATTCCCGCTAGAGGACTCACCCTGGACTTGCCAAACCACACCCTAAGCCTCCCAAACTCTCGGACGTGAGCATCCCCCAACAATACCCCTTCCACGCTTCACCCGAGAACCCCTAGCCAAAAGCCCTACGAACAACTAAGGGGTCATGACCATCCACTCTCAGCCTTCTCCTAGCCATGTACAGCCATCCACGCACAAACCCTCGATCCACTCCCTACACGCCTCACCCGATACACTCTTCATCCTATAACCAATCCATGCGACTAAGCTGTGGCTCCAGCACCTAAATTATTCCAACCCGGTCGTGTACAGCCCCTTGATAGTGCAAGTCAACAGTCCTTTTGCAAAGCTAAGCAATAAAACGTGAGTTGGATGTAAAGAATGCAAGAACTTGAATCAAAATCGAAAAACCTCCATGTATAATTCTGGATCGAGAAATCCATAAACGATTAAACACATATCAGCATACATATATTGTGTATGATGCAAAAGTAAAGTATATAGCGTGCCTTGATGAAATAAACGCAAGAACGTCAGAGTAACGAGCGTCGGGGGAGCGCCAAATAATATTTTTCTTGAAGAAATGTGCTTCGCCGAGAATTGCAGCATTGGAGCTGCTGAAAACTGAAAGAAAAATGATGGTGGAGGGGGAGGTGCCGGCTGGTGCAAGGTAAATAGGTTTAGTCGGTGATTAAGTAATATTAAATAGTTAATTTGCAAGGTAATGGGCCCAAATCTGACATTAAAGATTTTAAAAAGAGTTTTAAGCCCAATAAGCTTAAGAGTAGGCCCATTAAGTCCAAACACACTCGTAGAAAATATTTCGTGTTGGCAAGTTTTTGAAAATATTACATGTACCCTCAAAAAGTCATTTGTTCGATAAAATTCGCGTACCGATTAAAAATATGTTCTGGTGGGTAAAAATACCCAACCATGGCCCATTTTCAAAAATACTTAAAAACACCTCATATTAATTAATTAAAAATAATTAGTCCATAAAAATATTTTTCCTGAATATCTCCGGTCTTCGTCCCTCAATCGAGCGCGAATGCAACTAAAAATCTTAATTCAAGAAACTTTAAATAAACCATGAATTAAAACAAAAATTCATGAAATAAACATGCATTTAATGCTTCAAAAAAATTTAATAAAATACAAAAGAAATTTAATAACTTACATGCATGTGGTTCACGTGGATCTTCAAATTTTCAGGATGCTACAACATATCAATAGTCATCACTACTAGTACTATTATTTAATTAGTAAATTCTAATTTCAATAAATAAATAATTTTGAACTAGTTATAACTTCGATTCGAAGATCTAATAGCGCTGATGTGTAGTGACCCGTTCCAGAATCACCTACTAGTCAAGAACTAAGCATGCAATTAACCTAATTAACAATAATCAGAGATAACAGCGGAAAAGTCAACAACAATACCGATTATACAACCCAATCGAAGTCTAGAATAACTCAAAATAAAAATACCCAATACCACCAAATCGAATCAAAACAATACCGATAAACTAACCAACCAGCTACTCAACGTCCTCCTCCTGCTCCTCCTGAGCTGTCCAACCTGAGGCCTGCCCCGTGGGAATGGGGTGTCCAAGAATAAACAAAACCGAGGACGTGAGCGATAAGAACGCCCAGTACAAAAGTATGAGTATACAGACCTATATGAAATGCACATGCTATGATATGATACCAGGGTAGTCAAGAAACAGGAATCACAAAAGGATCTCAACAATGCTCAGTCTAGAGGCGCCAAGTGGATAGTGCCGCGCGGTACACCTCTGGGTCACTGCATCCACTACAAGACAGACGTGGACCTAAAATGTCCCGGACCACCGAAGCCCTCCCGACCCGTCGGCCACTGTGTACTCTCGGTGTCCATGCGTCCACAAGACAGGGCTGAGCGGCCCCAAGATATAGCTTATCTCGAAAGAGATACAGCTCAACAGTAAAGGCTATCTCAAAGGAGGTACGGCTCAACATGAAATGCAACGTGCAGTAATAAACGTGACATAATAGCATGCATCATATGACATATATCAATGCACCACATAATCATGCAACACATATAAGAATGTATACTCAACCAGGATATCTCGGATAGTACTTTCGTACCTCTATCACAGCAAGCCTATCCTTACGCAACACCGCTAAACAGGTCTAGCACAAGCCTACGCATCAAAAGCACCCAATGAACAATACTACCATGCTAGACTAGCAAAACCAGCACTCCCTAGTACTACCAAAGGTTTAGGGTTTACCTTCGTCCGTCGACAGCCCTTTGATGTCGATTGCCTCGAAACTCCGGCGTAGCTACACTACCAATCCTGGCAGCTCCTGGCTATCGCTCGACCAACCACTAACCCTAAAAACCTTCCAAAACCTCTCAAAGAAGAGCCACAACTCAACAAATGAATAACCAAAATGAGGAAATCCGAGCACTATTTATAGGCCATGTTCGGATCGTCCGAACCCGCTTCGGAACGTCCGAACTCTTACGTGTCCATTGGCACTTGACAGCTCATGATCGGATCCTCCGATCATACACTTCGGACCGTCCGAACATGCACGTGTCCAGCTGCTCTTGACACCTCATGATCGGATCCACCGAACCCACCTCGGACCTTCCGAACTCTTCGGTGCTTCCGAACCATCTTCGGTCCGTCCGATCATGACTCGGTCAAAATTACACATTAAACCTTCTTAATCACCAATACTCCGTTAATTACCCAATTTGGAATTCGGGCTACTACATTCTCCCCCCCTTAAAACGATTTCGTCCTCGAAATCTAGGCAAGAGAATGAACAAAACGAAAATAACAACATCGTTACCCTCAAAATCTAAAGGACAACCCATCACTAGACGCTTGGCTAAAACCGAATGACCCATCGGAGTAGAAATGGAAAGAATGACATCTAGAGAAACATGCGGTAACTTATGACGCTTAACAAATCGTCCTGGTCACCCCAACGACCTACACTTCCCTGACTACTCTCATCACCAAAGTGGTCAGCCATTGCTACAACATAGAATAGGGAAACTAGTAAATTGGTCAACGGAATTCCCAAAACATAAATCTATATCCCAAAATCGTACGCATGCTCTGATACCATAAATGTAGTGACCCGTTCCAGAATCACCTACTAGTCAAGAACTAAGCATGCAATTAACCTAATTAACAATAATCAGAGATAACAGCGGAAAAGTCAACAACAATACCGATTATACAACCCAATCGAAGTCTAGAATAACTCAAAATAAAAATACCCAATACCACCAAATCGAATCAAAACAATACCGATAAACTAACCAACCAGCTACTCAACGTCCTCCTCCTGCTCCTCCTGAGCTGTCCAACCTGAGGCCTGCCCCGTGGGAATGGGGTGTCCAAGAATAAACAAAACCGAGGACGTGAGCGATAAGAACGCCCAGTACAAAAGTATGAGTATACAGACCTATATGAAATGCACATGCTATGATATGATACCAGGGTAGTCAAGAAACAGGAATCACAAAAGGATCTCAACAATGCTCAGTCTAGAGGCGCCAAGTGGATAGTGCCGCGCGGTACACCTCTGGGTCACTGCATCCACTACAAGACAGACGTGGACCTAAAATGTCCCGGACCACCGAAGCCCTCCCGACCCGTCGGCCACTGTGTACTCTCGGTGTCCATGCGTCCACAAGACAGGGCTGAGCGGCCCCAAGATATAGCTTATCTCGAAAGAGATACAGCTCAACAGTAAAGGCTATCTCAAAGGAGGTACGGCTCAACATGAAATGCAACGTGCAGTAATAAACGTGACATAATAGCATGCATCATATGACATATATCAATGCACCACATAATCATGCAACACATATAAGAATGTATACTCAACCAGGATATCTCGGATAGTACTTTCGTACCTCTATCACAGCAAGCCTATCCTTACGCAACACCGCTAAACAGGTCTAGCACAAGCCTACGCATCAAAAGCACCCAATGAACAATACTACCATGCTAGACTAGCAAAACCAGCACTCCCTAGTACTACCAAAGGTTTAGGGTTTACCTTCGTCCGTCGACAGCCCTTTGATGTCGATTGCCTCGAAACTCCGGCGTCGCTACACTACCAATCCTGGCAGCTCCTGGCTATCGCTCGACCAACCACTAACCCTAAAAACCTTCCAAAACCTCTCAAAGAAGAGCCACAACTCAACAAATGAATAACCAAAATGAGGAAATCCGAGCACTATTTATAGGCCATGTTCGGATCGTCCGAACCCGCTTCGGAACGTCCGAACTCTTACGTGTCCATTGGCACTTGACAGCTCATGATCGGATCCTCCGATCATACACTTCGGACCGTCCGAACATGCACGTGTCCAGCTGCTCTTGACACCTCATGATCGGATCCACCGAACCCACCTCGGACCTTCCGAACTCTTCGGTGCTTCCGAACCATCTTCGGTCCGTCCGATCATGACTCGGTCAAAATTACACATTAAACCTTCTTAATCACCAATACTCCGTTAATTACCCAATTTGGAATTCGGGCTACTACATGATGTATCTAATATACAATCATGTTCATATAATGAAAATTGAAAATTTCGAAGATAATAATAATTTTCACCGTCATATTTGACAGATGTAAGTTTTGTGAATTCTTTCACCAAAACAGATAGTTTCACTATCTTTCTTCAATTAGCAATTAAGATAACTTCAATTTCTTCCATCTTTTGGAACCAACTTATAAACTCTCTTATAAACATTCTGTTTGATCCCCAATCCATCAAACTACATATGCCAAATTCAAATTTTTGAACTTTGATTTCTCAACGGAAACACAAAATTTGATACTTTTGTGATTCTCAATGGTTCAGAGATACAATTAGCTTTGGGTTCACAGCTCCATGTGATTCACAATAACATTTATTTTTATCTGAACTTACCCTAATTAGCTCAACTCTTTTCATCAACACCTTGATAAAGAATGTAAGAAATCATTCCTGATTGCACCTATAGGATCATGGTAAGAGCGTTTAGTATTATCGTCCTATGATCCCCTAGGTATCATTGATAATGTCTGCAAGAACCTTAAGTTAATGTTAGCGTACAATATGTCCTTTAAACTAATATTTATAAATAACTATTTTTAACATATATATAATATATATATATATATATATATATATATATAATATATTATATTTAAAACTATTTTTTTATGAAGTGGGAACTCGCGGTATTATCCTTCAATGCACATTACATAAACTCTCGAACTAACACGATTATATGAAAATCGCGTTAGCCAATTAAAACAGACTGGATAAATATTGCGTGACAAGCTCGCCCGAACATGAGACGTTGAAAGTGAAATATGTATAGTTGGCAAGTGACAATTTTATCGTATAATAAAATTAATGGCATTCAGAAGTTGAATCAAATAAAACCGCATGATTTGGATTAATTTTAAAATCAATTAAAAATTTAATTGATTTTAAAATTAATCAAATCGTAAAAAAATTTCAAATTTGAATAAAATTGAATCGAACTTAAGAGATTACGTTAATATAAAAAGGATAAGTAATAAAATTTTGTTAATTTTTATTTGTATTAGTGAACAAAACCAATTTTACGATTTGTTAATTTTAAAATCAAATCAAGCTGTGATGGATTGAAAATTGATCCAAACAATGCTGTTTTATTTGATTCAGCTTCTGATTATTAATGTTTATATGTATTACTGAGCTAATTACATTGAGAATTTAATTATTACAGTTTTTGGTCCAGATAAAACATAATAAAAATTTAAGTTTTTAAAATTTACATAATCTGCATAATTATTGTTATTTTAGTATATAATTTTTATTTATAATCATTCTAAGTTAAAATGTTCATTTAATTTTGATCAAGTGTCTGTTGAGGATCAAAGTTGAGTTTAGAGGGGGGTGAATAAATTCTACTCGTTTTTCTTTCTCTTTCGATGAGGAACTAAAATCCTGTTAGAGATAGTAGTTTATCTTGTGCGTACACCTTCACCTTAATAACAATAATATGTGCGGAAACAATCTGATGAAGTAGTAGAAAAACAATAATAACAGTAGGCAGCAGTTGTTTATGGAAGTTCGAAGATAAAATCTTTTACGTCTCCCCTTCTTCTGTTTCTAGAAGATATAACTAAAAGACTTTGGATATTACATTACAACTCTTGTACACACCCACTTCAGAAGGACTTACACCTCAGCCTACTGAAACTCTTAGTTACTCAACTTACAAATAATGTGACACACAAAGTTCTGAAAAGACTCTTTTCAGATTACAAACTCTTACTGATAAAGTATAAGTGATGTAAAGATTGTGAAGAGTGTAAGAATTAGTAGCACAAGATGATCTTCAAAAGATCAGATATTAGCTATGAAGCGTGTGCTACTTTTCTTTGTGTTGAACTCTAAGTACTCAAGGAATTTCGAGATTGTCTGATTAGTGAAAATAGCTTTGATTATTGAAAATGATGTTATGCGAAGTGTCGTGTCGTATAAGGATTTGTTCCATGTATATATAAGCGACTGAGTTCAACGTTCATAATCAGAGGATGTCTTCAGAAAATTGATACAATCAGCTTTATTACCAAAAGAGGTTCCTGCAGAAAAGCTATAAAACAATCACTTGTTTTATACTTAATTGGGTAAAGTGCATTAAATGACTCCGTATAATATTTAATGCTGCAATTAATACTAGTACTAGGAACTTTAACGGTAACAATTAAAGTAGTAACGTTAGGTAACGTCTTCTACTGGTTCTGTATTTCTATCCTTTCTACTGCTTTAGTTTTACAAGACCAGTAGCTTCTGATAAGTTAGTCTACTGTTCTGGTCTGCTGGTTTTAGTTAACATCGCCACAATAAAATTCATGTCTAACAATTTCCCTCTTTGTGGTGATGCCAAAACCTAAACAGTAGAAAAGCGTTAAATAAAACAGATAATCATTAAGCAAAAGGATAATTTCAATAAAATATCAAAGTAAATAATCAATCAGTTTCAATATCCTTGTAGATGACTTCTTCATTCTGAGGATCTTGAAGTCTTCTGTCTGAAGGTTTAGCTTCAGCTTCTGATTGCCTAGCTTCTGCTGGATCTCTTCTATCTTCCCCCTTTTTGGCATCAGTGGCAACCACATGGGCCAAGATATCATTCATTCTTCCAGATAGGTTCTGAATGCCATTGGTTAGCATCTCCAGATACGGAGCTTGAGAAGAGATGCGATCATTTAGTGTAGTGAGAGAATGATTTTGAGAATCAATCTTGGCATCCATAGCTTCCATGGAGGTGGAAAATGATCGAACAAGATCATCATGCTGGTTGAGTCGTTTGAGTATATCATCTTGAACAAGCAGCATTTGACTGTTATTCCTCGTTATAGCCTGTGTGGAAACAACGGTTTCAGCATACATCTTGTCCATGGTTTCCGCCGTGTTATATATGTATTTGCCCATCCGATCTCTGAAGGATTGAGCACCAGCAAATTCTGATATGTTCTCACATGACATTCGTTTGACTAAATCAGACAAGTTATTGAGTTCCCTTTGTAGAACATCAATCTGGAACTCCAAGTTGAAAGAATCTGATTCAGGGTAGGGGGTTCGCGCAAGCATGCGTTCCCTCATTTCAGCAGTGCGAGTGTTGGTGAGAGTTTGAATAGGATTAGTGATAATCAGTGCAGTAGAGACCGGATTAGTGTCTATCACAGCAGTGGAAAAAGACCAGGATCAGCAGAGCTTTCTTCTGGAATGGCAGAGACAGTTGGTTCAGCAACAACTACGGCAGGAACGATTTCTTCATCAGGAGCATCCATGGTGGAGACCAAGTTCTCTTCTGGTGGTATAATGGCAGCAGGTGAATCTGATGGTTCTGCAGTAATGGGTTCAGATGGTTGATCCAAAAGAGCTTTCATTTCTGCTTGATGATCAGCAGAAAATATCTCTAGATTTGGCAAAAGAAATATGCCATATTATTTTTCTATATGTTGTTCTGCGGTTGGAGAGGGTGATAGTGGCAATGAAGTAGTGGGTGCAGCTTCCTGAGTAGTGGAGACCGTTGGAACAATCGACTCAATGACTTCTTCAACCGAAGCCAGTTCATGCACAGATAACAGAGACGATGACGGAATGGGCCTTGTTGGAGAGTCAGGAGTACTGAGAACAGAAGCCTTTGGTGAGGCTGTAGTTCGTTCCTCAACTGTCTGAGTCTGTTGAAAGTCTGGAACAAGGCCGACGTGATATACAATAGGCTTGCCAAAGCCCTTTTCTTGAGCAAGAAGTTGCTCACGCATCTGTTTTAACTTGTCAGAAAGAATTAAAATAATATTTTGATCCTGAACATCAGTAAGAACAGCAGGATCAAAATTCGATTCAAGAACATTCAGAACCGATTCTAGCTTCTGACATTTCAGCTGATCGAGGATGAAACTCCTTCTGCGCAAGGCCTCGATGATATTTTCAGTTTTGGCAAGCTGAAAAATTCTCTTCTCTGCGTTCATCATTTTTCCATAGGTTCCTTTTGTCTTGAAGTAAGCAAAAGAATGAAAAAGTCGGACCGTGTGCCACTCATCAAAAAAATTCATGTCATCATTTGCAGAGCTTTCGATTTCTGCCAAATGAAGATCAACACCTGTGGTCACAGATGTTCTTAGTCCAAAAATTTGTGGTTCTTCAATCATCTTTCCTTTGCCTTTATCAGATGAGGAAATAGACAAAATGGGTCGGAATGCAGAAGACCGGCTTGTTGATTCTCGAATAACTATTCCAGACGTTGGTCTTAAAGCAGAAGCAACAGATGTTGCTGGAATAGATGCAGTAGCTTGTACAGACGTAGCAGCAGTGGGTCGAACAGAAGGAACCACTTCTGGAAATACTTGTCTGATAGGTACTTTCTCAATCTCAGAAAGGGCTGTTGTCTTCTTGATCTTAAGAACAGTGCGAGCTTTCTTCTTGGTTGGAGTTGGTACGGGTGGTTGAACAGCAACAGACTCTTCTGATGTTGTTTTGTCCGAATCAGTCGAAATGATCACTCTTTTCCTTTTAATTTTCCTTTGAGGTTTCTGAACCTCAGAAGCAGTTTCTCCAATCTCCTTTTTCAAGGCGACAAATTCAGCCACAGTTGGCTTAGGCCTTAAAGCGAGTACGTTCTCAGCATCAATCATTGATACTGAAGCAGCATCTTGATCACTGGTAGAGGCAAACCAGCATCCTTGAGCATTGCGCTGATTTGAACAGCGAATCCAGAACTTTTCTTGACAACCATGTCTTTTATGATTCTGAAGATGAAACGACTCCAGTCCACTATGGTTACCTTGGTGATGGTAGTCATCACTAGAACTTTCTCCTTAGTCAACTTGTCGAAAGTGCCTGCTTTGATTAAAATGGCTTTTGCCACAATATCGGCCAGAATTTGATATTCCATTTTGAGTAATTTCTTGTGACAAGAGGGAGACAATTCTTCTCCAGAAGCTGAGAAATTGCTGAGCGCAATAGACATATCCAGTTTAGAAATATCAGATAGTTCAGAAATGCCTGAAAGTGGGAGGAGGAAGGTCGCTCCCAAAAGTGTGGCATCAATGGAGATGGATGCATCTCCTTGAGAATGAACAATCTTTCCTTCATACACTGTCGCTTTAGCGTAGAAATCCAGAAGAGCACTTTTGTAAATTACAGATGGTGCTTCCAAGAATTTTCTAAGTCCTGATTTCTCAAAGTCTTGAAACATTTTAACGAGATTCTCATCCTTGACGTTGAGAACAGAAGCAAAATTTACTTGATATGCGTTGAGAGTGTATGCTCCGGCCATTTCAGTATGAAGATAGAATCAGATACAATTTGCAGTAGTTAGAGATGATGGAGAGAAATCAGTAGCTGAATAACAACAGTTATGAAACAGTAAAGAGGAAAAGGCGAAATTTAAAATAAATATACAATCGTCAAATAAACATAAAGATACGTGTCAGTATGTTTTTGGTTGAGTGTTTGAAAAGATTTGCAGAAATTGTCAGATATACGAATGATTTTGAAAATTTGAAAAAGGCGGGCTGTCTAGGCGGTTACTAGGAAACATCAGAAGAAGATTTGTCGTTTAATGATAATGTCTGCTGGAAGTTTCAGGGTGCTGAAATATTTGAGCATTTTGACAAAACCAGCAGACTCGTAGTTTTATCGAAAGGACAAACATTCTATCTGTTTTCTGAAAAAGGTGTAAAAATCTTAGTCTGACTAAGATACTGTTCCCCCTCGATAAATGCAACTAATAAGTGGTCATTAAAGCGACAAGTGACTCTTGCCAATCTCTCAATCTGAACCGTCGAAAATGAACAGTCGCAAGTGTCTTTGTTTCTTCTATAAATGCCTGCACAACTTGAACGAAGTTAAACATACATAATCTAAAATGAAAACTCAAGTTAAAAGAGAATTAGAGTCTGATCCAGGAGCCGAAGAAATGTTCAGAAGGAAGTTTGGGGAAATCATTCTTTTCGTAATGATCCTTGAAACAAACTCCTGGAGTTGTAATGTCGACAGTCAAACAGATCTGTTGCTTCCATTGATATTGAAATGTAGCATCGATTCCTTCCAGAAGCATGCTGATGCAATTAGAGAGTGCTGGTTGATCGATAAAGCTGATATCATCTATGATGCCCTGTAAGGCATCTAATAATACATTAGTGCTGACAAGAACCAAGCTTGATAGATTCTTTCTAGACTCAAGCTTTGCTAGAATCTTTATTCCTGTTGAAGTACTTTGCAAACAAACTGTAGGGTGCTCATATTACTGAAGACAAAAGCTATATGTAACGCTTCTGGTTAAAGAGCATTTATAGATCTACTGTTTTTACTTCTGCATTGTGTAATGTACTGGAATGGTTTCTAATAAAGTTTCAGTTGACGTACTTGACTTTCCCTTCTGCTTTCCTGCAAATAACTTACAGTTGGCTAAATAATATAAATAACTGATGAATGAATAAAATTCAGAAGAAGAGAAGTCGTCTTGATAGCTTCTACTGGAAGATAAAATAAGCCTTGTTTTGTTAAAGTGACAAAATACCTTTTGCTTCTGACACAAATCACAGAAAATCAGAATAAAGTTTTTCCTAAATTAGTGCAATATATGGTAACAAATCCGATGAGAGCTAGATGTGTGATGTTTCATATATTTACTGTAATCAAGACTTTCTCGAGCTTTGGTCCCTAGTTTTCATCTATAAATATGAACAAAGGTTAAACCAGGTAGTCATTACAGAAAATGGCAAGAGGTAATAGTCCTGATTTGGCTGATGAGTTCATGAGAGAGGTGACTGCTGCAAGAAATGAGGCAATAGAAGTCAAGGTGCTGAAGAAGACACTTGCTACTGGGACTAAAATCCAGGAGCTTAGGTCTTCCTTCGAGAGTGGGCGAACATTTTCTACTAAGGAGTTGATGATGATGTCGAATTATTATCGACGTCTCCATAGTGCTGATAGTGCTGACGTTGTCTCTGATGATGGCGTCTACCTTCTTATGCTTTTAAAAGAGCTAAAGACTCTGAAAAAGATTGCTTTTTCAGATGAGTTTTTACGTACTTCTACTGGAGAGCTGACCGCTTGGTTGGCATCCTGGAGAGTTTACGTTAAAACAGAAGTGAAAAATGTACTCCCCCGTTTCTATTATCTTTAATGAAATAAAATGTCTACTGATTGTCTCTATTGTTCAACTTTTACCTTCTGCAAAATTAGAAACTAAATAATCACAGAGGAAAAGTTAAGTCAAAATATCAGATAAAAATAAATAATCAAGTTAGGTCTATCAATCCAAGTGAGTTTCGAAAATAAGAGAACTTATTTTCCGGCAAAGGCTTAGTGAAGATATCTGCTGTTTGTTGATCAGTAGAGACATATTCCAGACGAATGTTCTTCTTCTGCACATGATCTCTGATGAAATGATGTCTGATGTCTATGTGCTTCGTTCTGGAATGAAGTACTGGATTTTGTGTGATTGCAATGGCACTGGTAATGTCACAGAAAATGGGTGATTCAGAGGCTTGAATTCCATAGTCTTTTAACTGTTGTTGAATCCATAATATCTGAGAGTAGCAGCTTCCAGCAGCCAGATAATCTGCTTCTGTAGTAGATGTGGCTATAGAAGTCTGCTTCTTGCTAAACCAGGATATCAGCCTATCACCAAAAAATTGACAAAAACCACTTGTGCTTTTTCTGTCTAGTTTGCAACCTGCGTAATCAGCATCTGAATATCCAATATGATTTAACGATGAATCATTGGGATACCATAAACCGACATTCTGAGTTCCTTTCAAGTATTTCAAAATACGTTTAGAAGCAATATAATGAGATTGTTTGGGAATAGATTGAAATCTAGCACAAATACAAACAGCAAACATGATATCTGCTCTACTGGCAGTCAGATATAATAATGAACCAATAAGACCACGATACTGGGTTACCTCTACTGGAATTCCACTTTCATCTTTATCAAGTTTAATAGATGAGCTCATTGGAGTAGAAGCAGCAGAGCATGCTTCCATACTGATGCAAACACGGATGGTCAAGCTCCAAGGAAAGCATGGGACCCTTTAGAGTTGCCGGAGGGACCAATCACGAGGGGACGATAGAAGCGATTCAAGGAAGCATTGCAGGGGCTTATGGGCAAGGAGGAAGGACCGCTAAGTGCTGGAGGGTTTTCGATGCATGGGAGTGAGTTTGGAAGTCACAAGAACATTATTCAAGTGATAAATGAAGAAGAGGCCAGAAGCATCGGCGCCCGAGCGGCCAAAGATTACCGCTCGAGCGCCACATGTACTGCCCGCGGAGAAAACTTACAGAAAGCCTCGCGCCCGAGCGGTAATAATCTACCGCCTGAGCGCGAATAGTCCAGAGCCCTCGGCGCTCGAGCGGTAATTTCCTACCTCCCGAGCGCGCGTCTTTTTCGAGAATATTTTAATTTCCTACTTTAGAGTTTTATTTTGTGAGGTAACTAGATTCTAGTAATCTTTTTGATATGTAAACCATATTGGACGAAATTTTACACACAATTCAGATTTCATTATTTTGATTTTTATCAAAGTTTAGAGTTTTTCTCTCAAACGTTCAAAGCTTCACTTTGTTATTCAGAAATCAAACTTATCAAAGTTTTTAACTTTGTGGCGTTTGTCGATCGTGCTTGTGCGGATTGTCATCGACTAGTTCTTCGAAGGTTCGTTATAATTTCGATTGTTTATCTTGTGATTATTTGCTGCTAGACTTTTCATAGTTTAGAGGTGAATATCACAACACACACACTTGATTCAAAAGATCGGGCCAACAACGATTCTTTGTTTGATATTGAATTGAGGGAGCGATTCGATTTTAATCGTGTTTGCTATTCATTCGTACAAAGATTCACATCATTTGGTATCAGAGAATAGGTTTATTGAAATCAAGTAAGTTATCTTGTTAAATTTCAGATCTGTGTTATTTCTTCAATCGTTTTCAGATCTGTTTCGTTCTATCGTTATTAAATTTTTGTGAAACAGTGTTTCTCGAAAATGAGGTCAATTTTCTTCATTTTTTTGGGATTTTCGAGTTGTAC
Source organism: Primulina eburnea (assembly GCF_022965805.1). Taxonomy (NCBI): domain Eukaryota; kingdom Viridiplantae; phylum Streptophyta; class Magnoliopsida; order Lamiales; family Gesneriaceae; genus Primulina; species Primulina eburnea. The sequence continues at coordinate 25,750,860 of NC_133107.1, read as the reverse complement.
TCAGCCCAAAAAAAAAATACAAAATTTCGAAAATTTGCCTACACAATTGTTTTGGTATGTTGTTCTATTCCCTTTAGAGAGTCATATTCAATTGTCTCTCATAGTCAAAAAAAAGTATTCCCTATATTCGAATTTCTTGTCTACACAGTCCAAGTGAGTCGGTCGCATTTGTTCACAAGTTTGAACCTTGATTGTTTGATATAACCAGAATACAAAGCTTGAGCACTTCCAAGAGAGCTTTCAAAATTTGAGTGATTCACTTGAGTGCTAGTGACTTTTCTTTGGAGTGAACGGTGAGCATTTGTTGTGAGCAAACCAAAATTGTGAGAAAAGACGAGTGAATTTATTTGGAGTGACCGTGAGCATTTGGGTGAGGATTATTTTATTTCTACTAACCTTTTCTTGCAGGTACAAATTTGACATTAAATGGAGAGGGAGGTAAGAGGTAGTTCGAATTCGGGGTTGTCTAAGGCCCAAATAGATGCGTTGTTTGGGGATTTTAGTAGGGTGATGACGACCCAAATGGAGTCGCTGCATGAGAGGTTGGATAAACTTGATGTTAGTGTTAGTGGGGGTAAACCTAATCCTAGGGATTTGGGTAGAGATGATGAGGAGTATGATCTGGGAGGAGGCGATGAGAGTCAAAATGAGAATTGGGGTAGGAATGGAGGAGGTAGAGGATTTGGTAGAGGAAAAAGGGAAGCCATGCGGGGTAGATATGAGGAGACTAGGGAAGATGATCACATGGGTAGCATTAAGATGAAAATTCCATCGTTCCATGGGAAATCTGACCCGGAGGCATACCTAGAGTGGGAAAAGAGGGTAGAGTTCATATTTGAATGTCTCCACTACTCCGAACAAAAGAAGGTGAGGTTGGCGGTGGTTGAATTCTTAGACTATGCTCTCATTTGGTGGGATCTATTAGTGACCACTAAAAGGAAGTATAATGAGAGACCCATTGAGTCTTGGGATGAGATGAAGAGGGTCATGAGGAAGAGGTTTGTGCCTAACCACTATTATAGGGAGATGTTTAAGAGGTTACAAACTTTGAGGCAAGGGTTGAAGAGTGTGGAGGACTACTATAAGGAGATGGAGGTAGTCATGATTAGAGCAAATACCGAGGAGGATAGTGAGGCGACCATGGCACGTTTTCTTTGTGGTTTGAACAGGGAGATTCAAGATCAAGTGGAGCTTAGGCACTACTTAGATCTAGACGAGATGGTGCAAATGGCCATAAAGGTGGAGCAACAACTCAAAAGGCGTGGAGTTGGCCGCGCCAATCAAGGTGGGAGTTCGTCAACTTCTTGGCGTCCAAACGTGGCAAAACGTTATGAAAGCAAGTTGTGGACAAAGCCCAAGGTTGAGACTAAGCAAGAGGCGCCTAAACAAGGAGTGCAAGGTAAATCTGAAACTCCTCTTAATGGAGCTAGAGATACTAGATGTTTTAGGTGTCAAGGGTTGGGTCATATTGCTAGTGAGTGTCCTAATAAGAGGGTGATGATTTTAAATGACTATGGTGAGTATGAGTCGCATAGTGAGGGTGATGATGATGATGAGATGCCTGCGTTAGAGGATCCTGATGAGGAATATGAGGCGGTTGTAAGTGAAGCATTAGTGACTAGGCGTATCATGAGTGCCCAAGTCAAGGAGGAGGAGACTAACCAAAGGGAAAACTTGTTCCATACTAGGTGTTTTGTGAATGGCAAAGTTTGCAATCTTATCATAGATGGGGGAAGTTGTACTAATGTGGCTAGTAGTGAGATGGTAGAAAAATTGGGTTTACCTAAATTAAAGCATAGTCAACCATATAGGCTTCAATGGTTGAATGATTGTGCGGAGGTGAAGGTGAACAAACAAGTTTTGGTGTCCTTTTCTATTGGGAAGTATGTTGATGAGGTCTTGTGTGACGTTGTACCCATGCATGCATGTCATATTTTGTTGGGTAGACCTTGGCAATATGATAGGCGTGTGTCACATGATGGGTTTAAGATTAAGTACTCATTTGTCTTGAAGAAGGAAATCATTTTATTACTTCCTTTGTCTCCAAAGCAAATGTTGGAGGACCATTTGAAAAAAAAGAATAGAGATGAGGCCGAAAGAAAGAGTGAAATAAAAAGTGAGGTAGCCTTGGAGAATAAAAAATAAATGGCTGAAAAAAAAAGTGATCAAAAGAGTGAGATAGCCATACAAAAAAGAATGAGAGGAAAGAAAATGAGAGGAAAGAGGCCAAAAAGAAAACATATATGGCCCAAAAAGGTGAGTTGAAACACTTGATGCACACACATGAACCACTTGTGTTGATCCTTTATAAAGAGATCCTCTTTAACACAAGTGATATAGCCGGATCCCTTCCGAGCATTGTTGTTTCACTCTTGCAGGAATTTGATGATATATTTCCGGAGGAGCTACCTCAAGGACTACCACCATTGAGGGGGATCGAGCACCAAATTGATTTGGTACCCAGAAGTGCATTTCCAAATCATCCAGCTTATAGGAGCAACCCGGAGGAGACCAAGGAGCTTCAACGGCAGGTAAGTGAGTTGTTAGATAGGGGTTTTGTGCGTGAGTCCATGTCACCTTGTGCCGTACCTGTTTTATTAGTTCCTAAGAAAGATGACTCATGGCGTATGTGTGTAGATTGTAGGGCAATTAATAACATTACCATTAAGTATAGGCATCCCATACCTAGACGATATGATATGTTAGATGAATTGCATGGTGCTTGCATATTTAGCAAAATTGATTTGAAGAGTGGTTATCGCCAAATTAGGATGAGGGAAGGTGATGAGTGGAAAACTGCTTTTAAAACCAAATACGGGTTATATGAGTGGATGGTCATGCCTTTCGGCTTAACTAACGCTCCTAGCACCTTTATGAGGTTAATGAACCATGTTTTGCGTTCGTACATAGGAAAATTTGTTGTTTATTTTGATGATATCCTAGTATATAGCAAAGACTTGGATGAGCATGTTGGTCACTTGAAACTTGTGCCAATCACACTAAGGGCTGAAAATCTATATGCTAACTTAAAGAAATGTGATTTTTGTACAAACAAACTTGTCTTTCTTGGTTTTGTGGTAAGCTCACAGGGGATACAAGTTGATGAAGACAAGGTAAGTGCTATTCGAGATTGGCCAACGCCTACTACTGTTGGTCAAGTTCGAAGCTTCCATGGCCTTGCAAGCTTCTATAGGAGGTTTGTAAAGGATTTTAGAAGATTGGCAGCACCAATGACAGCGGTGATTAAGAAGAACGTTCCATTCTGTTGGGGCGAGGAGCAAGAGAAGTCTTTTAATCTTATTAAGCAAAAATTAATTAATGCTCCTTTACTTGTTTTACCTGATTTTTCTAACACTTTTGAAATTGAATGTGATGCTTCAGGGGTAGGTATCGGTGGAGTTTTGATGCAAGGCGGACGGCCGGTGGCATACTTTAGTGAGAAGCTCAATGGAGCAGCGCTGAATTATCCCACGTATGATAAGGAGTTCTACGCACTTGTGAGGACCTTAGAGACGTGGCAGCACTACTTGAGGCCTAAGGAGTTTTTGATTCACACGGATCATGAGTCTCTTAAGCACCTTAAGGGGAAGCAGAAGTTGAACAAGCGGCATGCCAACTGGGTAGCATTCATTGAAACATTCCCCTACATCATAAAGTACAAACAAGGTAAGGAAAATGTAGTGGCCGACGCACTATCACGGAGGTACGCACTAATCTCTACCTTGGAATCAAAAATTTTGGGGTTTGAGCATGTGAAGGAATTGTATGTGCTAGATGAGGATTTTAAGAGCTTGTTTGAAACTTGTATGCATGGTCCACATGAAAAATTTTATTTGCATCATGGTTTCTTGTTTAGAGAAGATAGGTTGTGCATTTCTAAATCATCCATTCATGAACTACTTGTTAGGGAGGCACATGGGGGTGGTTTGATGGGACATTTTGGTGTGGCTAAAACTTTAAGTACACTGCATGAACATTTCTATTGGCCACACATGAAACGTGATGTTGAGCGTGTTTGTGAGAAGTGCATAACTTGTAGACAAGCTAACTCTAGAACACTACCACATGGATTATATACACCACTTCCCGTCCTTAGTGAACCTTGGGTTGATATCTCTATGGACTTTGTTTTGGGGTTGCCTAAGACAAAGAAGGGGAGGGACTCTATATTTGTTGTTTTGGATAGGTTTTCTAAGATGGCACACTTTATAGCTTGTCACAAGACTGATGATGCCTCTAACATTGCGGATTTGTTCTTTAGATAAGTCGTTAGGTTGCATGACATGCCTAAGACTATTGTGTCTAACCGTGATGTTAAATTCTTAAGTTACTTTTGGAAAACACTATGGGCTAAACTTGGCACCAAATTACTGTTTTCTACGACCTTTCATCCTCAAACTGATGGTCAAACTGAGGTAGTAAATAGGACGTTTGGAACTTTATTACGTGCTATTCTTAAAAAGAACTTAAAGAATTGGGAAAATTGCTTGCCATTTGTTGAATTTGCTTATAATCCTTGTGTGCATTCTACTACTAGCTATTCGCCATTTGAAATTGTATACGGTTTTAATCCTTTGACTCCGTTGGATTTGATGTCTTTACCTGTGAGTGAAAGGTTAAACTTGGACGGCAAAAAGAAGGCTGAATTTGTTAGGGGGTTGCATGAAAAGGCCAAAGCCAACATTGAGACGAAAAATGAACAATATGCTAAGCAAGCCAACAAAAGGAAGAAGAAGGTGATATTTGAGAAGGGGGATTGGGTGTGGCTACACTTGAGGAAGGAAAGGTTCCCCGAGAAGAGACGTTCAAAGCTATTACCTAGGGGTGATGGACCATTCCAAGTCCTTTAAAGGATCAATGACAACGCCTACAAACTCGATCTACCGGGTGAGTATAACGTGAGTTCTACTTTTAATTTTAGTCACTTGTCGTTGTTTGATGTAGGTGACGAACTGGATTTGAGGACAAATCCTTTTCAAGATGGGGAGGATGATTCAAACACGGATGGTCAAGCTCCAAGGAAAGCATGGGACCCTTTAGAGTTGTCGGAGGGACCAATCACGAGGGGACGATCGAAGAGATTCAAGGAAGCATTGCAGGGGCTTATGAGCAAGGAGGAAGGACCGCTAAGTGCTGGAGGGTTTTCGATGCATGGGAGTGAGTTTGGAAGTCACAAGAACATTATTCAAGTGATAAAAGAAGAAGAGGCCAGAAGCATCGGCGCCCGAGCGGCCAAAGATTACCGCTCGAGCGCCACATGTACTGCCCGTGGAGAAAACTTACAGAAAGCCTCGCGCCCGAGCGGTAATAATCTACCGCCCGAGCGCGAATAGTCCAGAGCCCTCGACGCTCGAGCGGTAATTTCCTACCGCCCGAGCGCGCGTCTTTTTTGAGAATATTTTAATTTCCTACTTTAGAGTTTTATTTTGTGAGGTAACTAGATTCTAGTAATCTTTTTGATATGTAAACCATATTGGACGAAATTTTACACACAATTCAGATTTCATTATTTTGATTTTTATCAAAGTTTAGAGTTTTTTTCTCAAACGTTCAAAGCTTCGCTTTGTTATTCAGAAATCAAACTTATCAAAGTTTTTAACTTTGTGGCGTTTGTCGATCGTGCTTGTGCGGATTGTCGCCGACTAGTTCTTCGAAGGTTCGTTATAATTTCGATTGTTTATCTCGTGATTATTTGTTGCTAGACTTTTCATAGTTTAGAGGTGAATATCACAACACACACACTTGATTCAAAAGATCGGGACAACAACGATGCTTTGTTTGATATTGAATTGAGGGCGCGATTCGATTTTAATCGTGTCTGCTATTCATTCGTACAAAGATTCACATCACATACCGAACTTTTTCAGAAGCTCCTTGGTGTACTTGGCTTGATTTATAAAAATTCCAGTATCCAGTTGTTTAATCTGTAATCCTAAGAAGAATGTTAATTCTCCCATCATACTCATTTTGAATCTATCCTGCATCAATTTTCCAAACTTTGCACACAATTTGGGGTTAGTTGACCCAAAAATGATATCATCAACATAAATCTGTACTAGAAGTATATGCTTATTCTTGACTAAGGTAAACAGAGTTTTGTCTACTGCTCCTATTGTTAAGTCATGATCGATAAGAAATTGTGATAAGGTGTCATACCATGCTCTGGGTGCTTGTTTTAGACCATATAAAGCTTTGTGTAATTTGAATACGTGATGAGGTGAGAAATGATCGATAAAACCTGGAGGTTGTTCGACGTAGACTTCTTCTTGTAAGAGACCATTCAGAAAAGCACTCTTCACATCCATTTGATATACTTTGAAATTCTTGAAAGCAGCAAAGGCCAAAAATATTCTGATAGCTTCGAGCCTTGCTACTGGTGCGTAGGTCTCATCAAAGTCTATTCCTTCTTCTTGTCTGAAACCTTGAGCTACCAGTCTTGCTTTATTTCTGATCACTGTGCCTTCTTCATTGAGTTTTTTTCTGAATACCCACCGAGTTCCAATGACAGCTTGGTGAGATGGTCTAGGTACTAGAAACCAAACTTCGTTGCGTTGGAATTGATTTAGTTCTTCTTGCATAGCTTCAATCCAACTAGGATCCAGAAGAGCTTCTTCAATTTTCTTTGGTTCATCCTGAGAGATAAAAGCAGCATGCATGTATTCATTAATCATTTGTCTTCTGGTTCTCAAAGGCGCTGCTGAATTACCAATAACCAATGATGGAGGATGAGATTTTCTCCAGATAAAAGGATTTAAAAGGATATCTTCCTGATTTGATATGTTGAGATTGTTCTCGACGGAACCAGTAGTAGGTTCTTGAGTGTCTTCTGCTGGTATTGGTATATCCAATGTCTTTACATCTGGTTCCACTAGCGGAATGTCTGGTTCTGGATTTTGAAGATCCTTGATGTTTGCTTCTACATCATCTTCACTGTCCAGTTCCAAGTGAATCCTGTCTAGCCTGTTGCTTAAATCAGACATGTTAGATATTTCAGGAGCACTGCTGTCTTCATCGAAGACAACATGAATCGACTCTTCAACATTAAGAGTTCTATTGTTGAAAATTCTAAAGGCTTTGCTTACAGCAGAGTAACCAAGAAATAGTCCAGCATCTGATTTTGAGTAAAATGCAGTTAAATGATTTTTGCCATTATATAGTACAAAACATTTGCAACCAAACACATGAAAATAAGATACGTTAGGCTTTTTCCCTTTCCATATTTCATAAGGGGTCTGATTGTGCCTTTTGTTGACCATAGATCTGTTTTGTGTGTAACAAGCAGTATTGATAGCTTCAGCCCAGAAGCGCTGAGAGATGTCTGCATCTGCTAGCATTGTTCTAGCTGCTTCTTTTAGAGTTCTATTTCTCCTCTCAGCTACTCCGTTTTGTTGAGGTGTTCTGGCAGCTGAATATTCATGATGAATCCCCTGTTCATTCAAATATAACTCAAGATACTTGTTAGTGAACTCAGTACCCCGATCACTTCTGATTTTAATGATGGAAGAAGACTTTTCATTTTGAATCCTTTTCAGAAGCTTGATCAGGAGGCTACTGGTTTGATCTTTTCCTCCGAGAAATATTACCCAAGTGAATCTAGAAAAATCATCAATAACAACAAGAGTATATTTCATTCCCCCTAAGCTCATGATAGAGATTGGACCAAATAGATCCATATGCAGTAATTCAGACATCATGAAGTTGATTTGCTATCTTTTTTCTTGAAGCTAGATCTTATCTGTTTCCCAAGCTGACAAGCAGAACAAACATGATTTTTAACAAAATTAATATCAGGTAATCCATCAACTATATTCTGCTTCTTGAGATAATTGATTGACTTGAAATTCAGATGATTCAATTTCTTGTGCCATAGCCAGTGTTTATTGCTAAGAGAGGCAACTAAGCATGTAGGAGTACTGACTTGATTTGAGTTCCAAGAGACTCTGTAAGTGTTGCCTTATCTCTTTCCAGTTAACACAGTAGTTTCAGCAGAATCTCTGACTATACATGAATGCTTCTGAAAAGCTACGGAATAACCATTATCACATAGTTGACTAATGCTGATTAGATTGTAGCAAAGATTGTCAACTAAAAACACATCATTAATAGTTATGTTACCATGGATAATCTTACCTTTACCCATGGTTTTACCTTTTGAGTTGTCTCCAAAAGTTATCTTTGGTCCAGTGCAACTCACTATCTCGGAAAGTAGGTTTTTCTGTCCAGTCATGTGTCTGGAACATTCACTGTCCAGATACCATGTAGAGTTACTGATATCTGCTTTCTTCTCCTGTTCCTGCAAACATAAATTTTAGTATCTAGTACCCAAATCTATTTGGGTCCAAGCCTTATCAGTCCTTTGGGGACCCACATTTGTACAATCTTTGGTGATCTTGTACTTCGGATATCCAAAGATGTGTGTGCAACAGAAGATCTATTATTGCTAACAGTATGCATGTTAAAATGTTGTTCTTCCCTTCCATTTTTGTTGTCCAGCCTATATCTCTTCTGAACAGGTTTAGAGTTGTAATACTGGTAGTTTTTAACCTTCATAGGAGGTTGTCTTCCAGAGTTGAATTTTTTTTCTGAATCTAGAACTCTGGTCAACTTTTTCCTTATGTTTAACGTAACCCAGACCATAGTGCATTCTTCTGTTCATCTGATTTACATTCCTTTCAACTGAAACAGTAGGTACTTCTAGTTTTTGTACCACGCTGGATTTCACAAAGTGAATATACTTCCCTTTGCACATATCCAGTTTTGGCTTAGTATTCGTTACAGAAGTGCCTTCATCATTACAAAATCCAATACCACTCATATCTCCTGACTGTTTTTGTAATTCTTGCATCTTTTCTAGTGAAACAGAAGACTTGTTCCAAGCATTTACCAGTAGTGACAACTTCTGGTTTTCAGAAAGCACCTTCTGGTAATCTGCTTTGGCTCTTTCATTCTCAGTTATTAATTTACTCATCTCAACTTGTAAATCATTACAGCTGTCTACTTGCAAGCAAGTTAACTTACTGTTCTGATTCTTTAAGTCCTGATTTTCGATCTTAACTTCTTCAAATGATTGAGAAAGTCTAGAATACTCTTCTACCATGTCATGTAGTGCATCAATCAAATCAGTTCGTGTAAATTCGTTAGAGTCAAAATCAAATACCTCTCCAAATGTCGAGGTTGAATCATTGTCTGCCATGAGACTTTTGACTTCTTCTGCATCACTGCCACTGGAATGACTTTCTGAATCAGATGACTCAGAACTACAGTCCGCCCATTTGGATTTGCTTTCTTCAGCAATCATTGCTTTTCGATCTATTCTGGTCTTTTTGTCATTCCTCTTATGAACCTTTCTCTTCTGGTCATCCTTCTTTGGTTTAGGACAATCAGCAATGAAGTGACCTATTTTTCCACAGTTAAAGCATCTCATATCACCAGATGGTGAATCTTTCTTGAAGTTGCGATTGGGACCCTGGTAAATTCGATGGTTCTTCTTCATGAACCTGGAGAATTTCTTTACAAATAAGGACATAGCATCACTACTGATTTGTTCAGCAGGTTTCTCTAATGTACTGTCAATGATCACAGTAGGTAATGCTTGAGGTACAACTGTAGCAGCAGTAGAAGAGGTGGTGGCAGTAGCAGTAAAAGCAGTAGCAGTAGCAGCAAGAGCCTTGGTAGGTAGACTTGAAGGCTCTTCTCCACTTCTTACTTCTAATTCGAACTCGTAAGCTTTCAGGTCTGCAAACAAGTCATGCAGTTCCAACTTGTTCAAGTCTTTGGACACTCTCATAGCCATTGTTTTAACATTCCATTCTCTGGGTAAGGCTCTCATCACCTTGAGGGCTATTTCTCTGTTGCTATGCTCTTTACCCAGAGCTGTTAGCTCATTTACCAGGCTACTGAATCTTTCATCGAACTCATTTAGAGTTTCACCAGCTCTCATTTTTAGATTTTCGAACTTCTGCATTGCTACAGACAGTTTGTTTTCTTTCGTCTGCTCATTTCCTTCACATATGTGGATGAGCTTTTCCCAAATATCTTTTGCAGTAGAACACATTTTGATCTTGCTAAAAGTGTTCTTGTCGAGAGTTTTATACAATATATCTTTTGCAACATTAACAAGGTTGGCCTTCTTCTTATCTTCATTGGTCCATTCATTTCTTGATTTTTCAACCATCTGTGGTGCGCCTCCAGTAACAGTAACAGCTGTGTTAGGCTTTAATATTTTCAATGGACCATCTGTGATGACATACCACATGTCATCATCTTGTGCTGCAAGATGAGCTTGCATTCTAATCTTCCAATTATCAAAATCTTCCTTAGAGAACATAGATCTTGCTAAAGTGTGCCATCTGTTGTAGATTTTCACGAACAAGAATAACCTGCTCTGATACCAATTGTTGAGGATCGAAGTTGAGTTTAGAGTGGGGAGTGAATAAAATATACTCGTTTTTCTTTCTCTTTCGATGAGGCACTAAAATCCTGTTAGAGATAGTAGTTTATCTTGTGCGTACACCTTCACCTAGATTACAATAATATGTGCGGAAACAATCTGATGAAGTAGTAGAAAAACAATAATAACAGTAGGCAGCAGTTATTTATGGAAGTTCGAAGATAAAATCTTCTACGTCTCCCCTTCTTCTGTTTCCAGAAGGTATAACTAAAAGACTTTGAATATTACATTACAACTCTTGTACACACCCACTTCAGAAGGACTTACACCTCAGCCTACTGAAACTCTTAGTTACTCAACTTACAAATAATGTGACACACAAAGTTCTGAAAAGACTCTTTTCAGATTACAAACTCTTACTGATAAAGTATAAGTGATGTAAAGATTGTGAAGAGTGTAAGAATCAGTAGCACAAGATGATCTTCAAAAGATCAGATATTAGCTATGAAGCGTGTGCTACTTTTCTTTGTGTTGAACTCTAAGTACTCAAAGAATTTCGAGATTGTCTGATTAGTGAAAATAGCTTTGATCCTTGAAAAATGATGTTATGCGAAGTGTCGTGTCGTATAAGGATTTGTTCCATGTATATATAAGCGACTGAGTTCAACGTTCATAATCAGAGGATGTCTTCAGAAAACTGATACAATCAGCTTTATTACCAAAAGAGGTTCCTGCAGAAAAGCTATAAAACAATCAGTCTTGTTTTATACTTAATTGGGTAAAGTGCATTAAATGACTCCGTATAGTATTTAATGCTGCAATTAATACTAGTACTAGGAACTTTAACGGTAACAATTAAAGTAGTAACGTTAGGCAACGTCTTCTACTGGTTCTGTATTTCTATCCTTTCTACTGCTTTAGTTTTACTAGACCAGTAGCTTCTGATAAGTTATTCTACTGTTCTGGTCTGCTGGTTTTAGTTAACATCGCCACAATAAAATTCATGTCAAACAGTGTCCATTACCATTTTTTACATATTATAATTATAATTACAATATCGCACTAATTCATTATGAAACATAACTTAAAAGTACCAAATGGAACACTCCTAAATAAAATGCAATTAGAAACACGAGGGAGGATAATAATCGGACGAGGTTATCCATGCCGGGGCCAAGAAATTTGAGCCACCTCCTCCTTCGCCGCGAGTCTGTTGATTGCCTCCGGGCTAGGAATTAACCATTTTCTCAAACAACCTTGAATTCTGTTCAAAGTCCCCGGTGCTTCGAAGTAACTGCGCGTACTCCAAATAATCTCCGGCGAAGTCATCGCTCAAGTGTTGGGCCGTCTGAGCATTACAGAACATCACAGGGAGCGCGCGGGTGGACGGTTGTGGAGAGGCTTCGGATGGTGGCGGGATCCTGATTTTCTCAGGGGAATTGATTTTGGCGCGATGGCCTCTGAATCTCAGTGCCGCTTCGTCATAGGCCTTGGCGGCGGCTTCGGCGGTGTCGAAAGTGCCAAGCCATACTCTGGCGGCTTTGTGCGGATCTCTTATCTCTGCGGCCCATTTGCCCCACGGCTCTGCCGCACTCCTCTGTATTTTTTCCTTTGTTCTCCGGTTTCCTGGTGCAAAGTGGTGGAGGTCTCTAGTTGTGGCTCGACGGCGATGGCGGCGGGCGGTTGGACGGTGGTGGTGTGAGTTTTCGTGCATGTTCCTGAAGTTTAACAATGGCAAGCTTTAATGTGACTAGTTTGGATCAATGATTTAAAAAAAAAAATTCCTTCAAATATATTTGTATATCATATGCCAATATATGTAAAACCCCCTCGAAACTTGAAGGTCTTTAGACATTTGTTAAAGAGTTTTACCTCTCTTTTTTAAAACATTGCTTTCAAAATATCACTGAATCTCTTATAAATGACTATATATGCGATTTTAGGCTTTCAAAAGACAAAAAATTCTTGTAAGATTATTTTATATTTATGAAAAATAATATTTTTTATGTTAAAAATATTATAATATAGATCAAATTGACTTATTTAACATACATAATTTTCCCTGTTCGTCTCACAATAACCCGATTCTTTCTGCTAAATGTCAATTAGCCTATTGACCATGTGTAGGAGAATGTGTTTTAATATAACTTAATATTGAATATTATCTAATGACCAGTACCACATGCTTTTTGCGAGTCATCGATATATATATATATATATATATATATATATATATATATATATATATATATATATATATATATATATATATATATAATATTAGTCAGTGACACTTTTTACTCTCTTAAAAAAAATGATGTGATAAAATAAAAACTGAAACACAACATGAGAAAATTTTATTCAAATATAATTATACTTTACACATAAATTTGCTATATTTAAATTTATATTTCTCAACCTGTATGTATACATCATATGCATTTTTAATTGATTCAATTAAAATAAATATATACCATAAGAATTAAAATAAGTCTAACCTGGTTGACCAAATGAAACCAATTCTCCAAAACTCGGGCTTTCCTCCTAAACTTTGGCTTCATCTCTTCTTCTCTTCTGGCCAGCCCAAAAGCCACAACTTGAACAAGAACAAGAAACCATGGCGGATTCGACGATATTCCCGGAATGGCTACCTCCGATTAACGGAGACAAAGCACCGCTTCCGATCACGTAGTTGGAGCGTAGGCCCCGTTGACCGCCCTGTTGCTGCACTATCTCGGAGTTATCTCCCGACACGTCGTTACTGTACCCTGGAATCACCAGCGGCGCCGCCGCATCTGAAATTTGGGAAGCCTGAAATGGTGGTTGTGGAGGGGGAAGTGGTTTCTGCATGGTCCACGAGAGAGTTGATTTTCAGATGAAACCCAATAGTTATTTAGAGATTAATTATCACACCCTAGGCCTTATAATATTTCCTACAATTAATATTCCGCCACTTCAGAGAACTGATTTGTCCAAAATCTCGAATATAATTAGCAACCAATTGACTCACAAATATATAAACGGATTAATTTTCAAAAAACGGACATATAAAATATAATAATTGAGAAGGAAAACAAAACAAATTCGAACACGATGTTATGAACTAAGCATGCGAGCCGCCAATGGAACAGCGTTTGCCACGTGCGAATTTTTTTTTACCTTATCACGAATTCTATCCACTCGGAGAATTAATATTGTTTGCACCAAAAATTAAATTGGGCTCAATTAATTGTCTAAGCCCAAAAGTTTAAATTAATAGAGAAAAACAAGAGGCCCATTAGTGTATTTAAATAAGCGGATAAAGTCCAAGCAAGGAGATCGTGGAAAGAGAAGGAAATCGTGGGAGAAAATGGGAGAAGATCGTGAGTCATGGGGGAGTGGAAGGAACCGCACCACACAACAAAAAAAAGGGAGGAATCGGCTAACGCACAGACAACAACTCTCTACACAGACAAAATTCTGCAAAAATACTCTCTGCAAAAATTCAATCTTCAAGCGTTAGTTTTTAAGATTTCTAGCATATTTCTAGCATTCTCTCGTTTTAGATTTCAACGACTTTATGTTTATATGTTTATGTCTTGTAAATTCCTACGGTTTATTGAAAATATAAACAATGTCAGACGTTTATTCCTCAAATTCCAATAGTTCTCTTCATTTTGGCGTTATAGTTGTTTTAGGAGATTAGAACCGACAGTCAAATTTAGAATTCACTTTCGTTTGTTTTTAGAAGTTAGATTTTTATCATTTTTACACAAATCGGTGCATTTTCGCACCTGGCACGCCCGCAACACCAAATATTGTGCAAACATATTTTTGGCACGCCCGGTGGGACCTCACTATACCGCCAAGAAGGAAAGAAAACGTGAATCAGGAGAGTGGGGAGTCTCTGGCTAATCAAGATGGAACTCAGGTTCCACAGCAAGAGCAACCTACTGTTGAACCACAGGTTGAAGAAATAGATCCGCAGATTCCTACTATATACGATCAAGTTTCAAACAGGGTGGTGGAAGAATTGACTGCTATAAAGATTGAAGAAATCTCATTGGCATTATCTAAAGCCATGTCTGACTGTTTAAAGAATCTACTGAGTAAACCGAACCAGTCTACTCGAGGGAGCAAAATAACACTGTCAAAGAGACTGGTCAGGGAAGTAACCAAGTCCATGAATTCGATAAGGGAGTTGGAAACTCAAGGGCTGGCGATCCTCGCCGCCCGGAGCTTACTCTCCCAAATCATCCAGAAAGAAGGTATACACCACCTCACAAGAGAGAAGAAACCTTAGGAGGAAGATCCCAACCATATCCACGTGCTCATGGAGTGGGGAGTTCGAAACAACCAGTCACTCAAGTGTACAGCGTGACAAATCCTCTATACCAACCAGGAGCTTATGATGATATATCGTACATGGATTATCAAGGAGTGGATGGGGGCTTCCCAGGAGGTAATATTGGTTTAAATGCAGGGTTTCAAGCTCGGGGGGCAAATTACTACCATCACCAACTCCCCACTCGGAACATGCACGGGATTGATCCAGAAATGGTGAGAGAGGCTGTTCAAGAGCTATATGGGCCGGCCTTAAAACAGATTGGCCGCCCAGAGTTCCACAAACCCTATCCAGACTACATAGACGTGAATAACCTGTACCCAAGGGGCTATAGAGTTCATGATTTCAGTTTATTCTCCGGGGAGGATGGCCAATCGAGCATGGAACATATAGCCAGATTCACCATCTAGTGGGGAGAATTAGCCAACTTGGAGAATTTCAACAATCTAAAGTTGCGGCTATTCCCGAATTCCCTCACTGGGGCTGCATTCGCTTGGTATGCCTCACTCCCCAGAAATTCAGTGATGAGTTGGCAAGAGATGGAAAGACAATTTCACATTCAATTCTATAGAACAGAGCCAGAATTGTGCATTGCCGACTTATCCAGAGTCACTCAAAAGAAAGGGAGTATGTGGAGTATTTCATAGACAGGTTCAAGAAGATAAAGAATAGGTGCAAGGTATTCCTACCTGAGACCGAGTTCGTGAAGATAGCACAAAAAGGGCTGGATTTTGAATTAAGGAAGAAATTCCAAGGAATGGAGTTCAGGGATTTCTTCGAGCTAGCTGCCAAAGTGGCTGAATACGAAGAACTATTGCGGGAAGAGTCGTACAAGAAGAAAACTGCTATGGGGTCTTATTATCAGGAGGTGGAAGATGTGGCACTGGAAGAGATTCGGTCAGCTGGTTCTTGCAGAGTTCCCTTACTAAAAAAGAAGCCAGCAGAACCTGAAAAGAAGAACAACCCCCAACTCCCCAAAGACATGCAGTATATATTTGATGTGTCAAAGACCGAAGAAGTTTTCGATTTCTTGGTAAAAGAAAAATTCATCACATTCCCACCTGATCACAAGATGCCACATACGGAAGAGCTGAAAGGACGAGAGTATTGTAAATACCACAATTCCTATAATCATGCAACCAAATCTTGTTGGGCGTTCAAGAAAATTTTGCAGGATAGATGTAATAGCCTAGCCCGGTGTACGGTACGGTTTAAGTTTCATATGTTTATTGGGTTATTTGATTTAGATGTTAAGAGTTGTGATTATGGGTTATAGTATGGTTGGTTATCATTGTTTTGTGGTGTTGTTGATGTTCATTGATGGTGGTTGTTTTGTATCAGCGTTTCGGTTCGATTTTAGTTGCGTTAGATTTTGTCTTGGCCGAGAGGGGACCGCACCCGCGCTCATGGTAGCCACCGCACCCGCGGTCTTGTGCTTCAGAATTTGATGTTTTTCTAGTAGCTTCATCGCACCCGCGGTGTACTGGTACCGCACCCGTGGTGATGGCACCGCACCCGCGGTCGACAATTCCAGATTTTTGGTTGGTTTGCCGTGAGCTTAGCGCACCCGCAGTAAGGATTAGAGCGCACCCGCGGTGATGAACAGTTGAAGCGTGTTTCGATATTTTAAGTGCTATAAAGCATGAGTTGATTCCCTTTTTCCCCATTTCTTTCCTTCTTCTCGTTTCTTCTCTCAAAAGGGTGACCTAGGGTTTCATTTCTTCCTTTATTTTCTTTAATCCAAGCTCTTAGTTGGATTATTGAGTTGAGATCGAAGTTCTTCTTGGTTCTAGGAAGCTAAGGTAAGCTTTTGGTGTTGTTTATTCTTGGTTTTGGGGTGAGAGATGATATTGGTTTGATGGATGTGTTGGTTTTATGGATTAATTGACATGGGTTTTTGATTATTGAGATGTTGATGGTGTTATTCATGGTTTATTGTTGTAGGATTTGTTCCAAGAGTATAGAATCAAGTAATCCAAGTGTTGTAAGTGGAATCTCATTTATTGTGCTCACATGATACTATATGTATTGTTTTTCAATGGTTTTAATGTGCTATTCCCTTCAATTGATTCATGATTATGTATTGATTCACTTGTTATATATATTGGAGGCATTTTATGTCTCAATTATTGAAAAGGGAATACAAGAGATTAGAGTCTTCAAAGTGTTTGATAAAATGCCAAAGAGAGAGTTCAAATGTTTTATGGATTGATAGATACATAGTCAGAGATTGCATGCAATTAGTTGATCAACGACCATAGGCTTATATCCCTCAGAGTTGTCGATTTATATCGATGGGATATAGGTACAGAGACAGAGATACTATATAGATATCAATCCAACAGAGAAAAGAGAAATACCATCTTATTGTTATGTTATTGCTATGATATTTATATTTCAGAGTTGATGGTATTTAATGTTTTTAAAGTCATGATTTTCAGAGTATGCTATGTCTATTGCTATGTAAGAGTTCCACTTGCTGAGTTTTATACTCATTTCAGTTTATTCAAGTGATGCAGATCAGAGTGACGGGCCAGGACGTTGATTGTGGGCCGGAGTCATATGCATATAGAGAAGAAGGAAGATCATATTTTGTTGGTATTTTTGGACATGATCATAGGAATTATATTTTGTATTTTTGTTATATCATTTGAATGATCATGTAATTACTTTTGATTGAAAATATTTTATGGAAATGTAATTTGAATATTTCCTACCTTCAAGAAAAATTTTAAATTCCGCTGTATTTTATTAAATTGGGTCGAGGTCTCACATTCAGTGGTATCAGAGCACCGTTCTTTGGACCAATGCATATGACTTCGTCTACTTTCAACTGTCCGGGGTATGTCTTCTTCTACATCTATTCATTGTTATTTATTGATTTGTATTTTGTGAGCACATTGTAGAGTATGCCTCCTAAGAAGAAAGCCGTAGAGGGTGAGGATAGTTCTTCCTCTAGAGTTGTCGATGAGTTCGGCAAGTTGTTGAAAGAGCATGCCAAGGTCCATAGTGAGCAGATCCAGCAGTTGCTTCGTATGCAAGGTGCAGGCCAAGGCAGAGGTCAAGTGAGAGGCCAAGTAGCTCTAGCAGTTGGTACCGATGGCATCTTTACTGCTTTCAAGAGGATATATCCGCCAGAATTTGCAGGTAGCACTGATCCGTTAGTGGCCGTAGAGTGGATCAAGGCACTCGAGGCTATCTTTGATCATCTCAACTACGAGGAAAAGGACATAATCAGTTGTGCAGTGTTCATGTTAGTCAAGGCTGCACGTATCTGGTGGAATGCGACCAAGGTTAGTGTTGATCTACCGGCTTTGAAGTGGCAAGAGTTCACTGATCTTTTCTATGACAAGTACTTCCCAGACGCCCTTCGAGCTAGGAAGGTGACTGAGTTCTTGGAGCTTCGACAGGGAGGCATGAATGTTGACGAGTACATTTTGAAGTTCGAGGAGGGCTGTCTGTTTGCCCCTTATATTGCTTCCAACGACAAGGACAAAGGTGCTCATTTCATTCGAGGCCTTAGAGCAGAGATCCGGAGGGATATCAACATGTCGAAGGCTGTGACGTTCAAGGAGATTGTGTCTAAGGCGTTGTTGGCTGAGCAAGACGAGAAAGACATTGCTAGGGAGAGACAGGCTAGACAGCAGGCCATTGCTCAGAGGGGTCAGGGCTCGAACCAAAGAGGAAAAGATCGTTTCAAGGGGAAAGGAAAGATAGAGTCGAGTCAAACCACCGGCAGTCCCATTTGATCCCGAGAAGCCTTTGTGTCCCAAGTGCAGTCGTCATCATCGGGGAGGGTGCAGATTCGGCACTCATACTTGTTATCTTTGTGGCACTGCAGGCTACATTGCCAAAGATTGTCCTAGAGGAGCAAGTAAGGAGAAGGTTCAGGGTCGCATCTTTACCATGACAAAGGAAGGTATAAACCATGATTCTTCTGTGATCTCTAGCACTATTTTAATTTCAGGCAGAGTAGCTACAACATTGATTGATACAGGTGCTACTTATTCTTTTATGTCTGAATTGTTTTTGAGATCTTTGGGTATAGTTCCTTCTGTTCTTCCCCTCCAGTTCAATGTTGTTTTGCCTTCGGGAGATGTGTTGTGCCCGACATCTATTGTGTTTGCGTGCTCTGTTCAAATCGACGAACGAGTGGTTTATGCTGATCTGATTGTTATCCCAATGGTTGCATTTGATATTATTCTTGGCATGGATTGGCTATCGACCTATCGTGCAGTGATTGATTGCGTTGCTAAGACGGTGTCATTTGCAGATGATGGCAATAGGGAAGGTATGCTCGCCAGTGCAGGTACTTCGCTGGTCCTTCCTTTTATTTCGTGTCTTGAGGCTAAGAAGTTGTTGTTTAGAGGATGTGATGGGTTCTTGGCTTCTATTGTGGATGTGGATAAAATGGTGAAGTTGAATATTGATGATATTGATTTTACCACCGGACAAAGATGTGGAGTTTGTGATTGATCTAGTTCCGGGTACGGTTCTTATTTTCAAGGCTCCATACAGAATGGCCCCTACAGAGATGAAGGAGTTGAAGACGCAGTTGCAGGATCTTTTGGATAAAGGTTTCATTCGACCGAGTTCTTCGCCTTGGGGAGCGCCGGTTCTTTTCATCAAGAAGAAAGACGGGTCGTTGCGTTTTTGCATTGATTACAGAGAGATCAACAAAGTGACTATCAAGAATAAGTATCTGTTCCACGGATAGATGATTTGTTCGATCAGTTGCAGGGGGCTACCGTGTTTTCAAATATTGATCTGCGATCTGGCTATTATCAGTTGAAGGTTAGGGAGTCTGATATCCCTAAGACAGCGTTCCGGACCAGGTATGGTCATTATGAATTTCTTGTGATGTCTTTTGGTCTGACCAATGCTCCTTCGGTCTTCATGGATCTGATGAACCGGGTGTTCAAGCCTTATTTGGATAGCTTCGTCATTGTTTTCATCGACGACATTTTGATCTATTCCAAGACCAGAGAGCTTCATGCAGAGCACCTCAGAGTGGTTCTTCAGTTGTTGAGAGAGAAAAGGCTGTATGCTAAGTTGAAGAAGTGTGAGTTCTGGTTGGAGCGGATTTCTTTTCTAGGCCATGTTGTTTCGAAGGATGGCATAGCTATTGATCCGACCAAGATTGAGGCGATTCAGAAATGACCTATCCCTACCACTGTATCAGAGGTACGCAGTTTTCTTGGTTTGGCGGGTTATTATCGTCGTTTCATTTCAGATTTTTCCAAGATTTCCCTGCCGTTAACCAATCAAACGAGGAAGACTGTGAAGTTCGAGTGGTCCAATGATTGCCAGAGTGGATTTCAAGAGTTGAAAGATAAGTTGACGACAGCTCCTGTTCTTGCATTGCCCAGTGGTACAGAGGATTTTGTTGTTTATACCGATGCGTCGAAGAAAGGTCTTGGTGCACTGCTGATGCAACGTGGAAAGGTCATAGCCTATGCTTCTCGCCAGTTGAAGGAATATGAGAAGAATTATCCTACGCACGATTTGCAGCTGGCAGCTGTGGTTTTCGCCCTGAAGATTTGGAAACATTATTTGTATGGCGAAAAGTGTGAAATTTTCACTGACCACAAGAGTTTGAAGTATTTGTTCTCTCAGAAAGAGCTCAATATGCGACAGAGGAGGTTGTTAGAGCTTGTCAAAGATTATGATGTGACGATCAGTTACCACCCAAGGAAAGCGAATGTTGTAGCGGATGCTTTGAGCCGTAAGTCGAGTTCTTCTTTGAGTTCGATGATTCAGCAGCCGTTGCTGTTAGACTTGCAGAGAGAGGAGATTGCTTTGGTGATTCCGGGAACCATTGCTCGTTTTTCAGCATTAGTTATTCGGGCTAATTTGTCGGATAGGATCCATAGAGAGCAGGCCATTGATGTTCAGTTGGCAGAGATGAGAGCTAGAGTAGAGGAGAGAGGTAACTCAGAGTTTGGATTGAACGGAGATGGTTTGGTGACTTTCAGAGGCCGTATTTGTGTTCCTGTTGGTGATGATATTCGGCGAGACATTTTGACTGAGGCTCATACCGCGCCTTATTCGATACATCCAGGCAGCACCAAGATGTATCAGGATCTTCGTAGACTTTACTGGTGGCCAGGTATGAAGAAAGATATTGCCATGTTCATTTCTCAGTGCCTAACTTGTCAGCAGGTGTAGATCGAGCATCAGAGACCTACTGGGACATTGCTGTCATTGCCGATTCCTCAGTGGAAATGGGAGCATATTACGATGGATTTCGTGACTGGTCTTCCCAGGACGCAGAAAGGTTTTAATTCCATTTGGGTTATTGTTGATCGGTTGACCAAGTCAGCGCACTTTCTTCCAGTCAAGACGACGTAATCCATGAATCAGTATGCCGAAGAGTACATAGCAGAGATTGTTAGACTTCATGGTGTTCCTGTGTCGATAGTGTCTGATCGTGACCCAAGATTTACTTCAGAGTTTTGGAAGAGTTTCCACAGAGCTATGGGTTCACGGTTAGCATTTAGTACAGCTTATCATCCCCAGAGTGACGGTCAATCAGAGAGAGTTATTCAGATCTTAGAGGATATGCTCAGAGCTTGTACCATCGATTATCCTGGTAGCTGGGATTCCAAATTGCCTCTTGTTGAGTTAACGTACAACAACAGTTACCAAGCGACGATTGGCATGGCACCGTATGAGGCACGTTATGGCAGAAAGTGTAGGTCTCCTTTGTTTTGGGACGAGATTGGCGAGAGGAAGATGTTGGGTCCATAGTTGGTCCAACAGACAGCTGATGTTGTTGCTGTTATTCGAGAGAGGATGAAGACAGCGCAGTCAAGACAGAAGAGCTATGCAGATGTGCGTCGCAGACCGTTGCAGTTTGAGTTTGGCGACCATGTGTTTTTGAAGATAGCACCTCTCAAGGGTGTGATGCGGTTTGGCAAGAAAGGAAAGTTGAGTCCGAGATTCATTGGCCCATTTGAAATCTTAGACAGAGTCGGTGATCGAGCTTACAGGTTAGCCCTACCGCCAGATCTTGACCGGGTTCACAATGTTTTTCATGTTTCAATGCTCAGGAAGTATATTGCAAATCCTTCCCATGTTCTTCGCCACGAGCCATTGGATTTGACGCCGAATTTGACTTACCAAGAGATTCCGGTCCAGATTCTGGATCGCAGAGTTAGAGTGTTGAGGAACAAAGAGATCGGCATTGTTAAAGTCCTTTGGAGGAATCATTTGATCGAAGAGGCCACGTGGGAACAGGAGGATGAGATGAGAGAGAAGTATCCTGAGTTTTTCGTGCAGTGACATCAATTTCGAGGACGAAATTCCCTTAAGGAGGGGAGATTGTAATAGCCTAGCCCGGTGTACGGTACAGTTTAAGTTTCATATATTTATTGGTTATTTGATTTAGATGTTAAGAGTTGTGATTATGGGTTATAGTATGGTAGGTTATCATTGTTTTGTGGTGTTGTTGATGTTCATTGATGGTGGTTGTTTTGTATCAGCGTTTCGGTTCGATTTTAGTTGCGTTAGATTTTGTCTTGGCCGAGAGGGGACCGCACCCGCGCTCATGGTAGCCACCGCACCCGCGGTCTTGTGCTTCAGAATTTGATGTTTTTCCAGTAGCTTCACCGCACCCGCGGTGTATTGGTACCGCACCCGCGGTGATGGCACCGCACCCGTGGTAAGTTAAGGACCGCACCCACGGTCGACAATTCCAGATTTTTGGTTGGTTTGCCGTGAGCTTAGCGCACCCGCGGTACGGGTTAGAGCGCACCCGCGGTGATGAACAGTTGAAGCGTGTTTCGAGATTTTAAGTGTTATAAAGCATGAGTTGGTTCACTTTTTCCCCATTTCTTTCCTTCTTCTCGTTTCTTCTCTCAAAAGGGTGACCTAGGGTTTCATTTCTTCCTTTCTTTTCTTTAATACAAGCTCTTAATTGGATTATTGAGTTGAGATCGAAGTTCTTCTTGGTTCTAGGAAGCTATGGTAAGCTTTTGGTGTTGTTTATTCTTGGTTTTGGGGTGAGAGATGATATGGGTTTGATGGATGTGTTGGTTTTATGGATTAATTGACATGGGTTTTTGATTATTGAGATGTTGATGGTGTTATTCATGGTTTATTGTTGTAGGATTTGTTCCAAGAGTATAGAATCAAGTGATCCAAGTGTTGTAAGTGGAATCTCATTTATTGTGCTCACATGATACTATATGTATTGTTTTTCAATGGTTTTAATGTGCTATTCCCTTCAATTGATTCATGATTATGTATTGATTCAATTGTTATATATATTGGAGGCATTTTATGTCTCAATTATTGAAAAGGGAATACAAGAGATTAGAGTCTTCAAAGTGTTTGATAAAATGCCAAAGAGAGAGTTCAAATGTTTTATGGATTGATAGATACATAGTCAGAGATTGCATGCAATTAGTTGATCAACGACCATAGGCTTATATCCCTCAGAGTTGTCGATTTATATCGATGGGATATAGGTACAGAGACAGAGATACTATATAGATATCAATCCAACAGAGAAAAGAGAAATACCATCTTATTGTTATGTTATTGCTATGATATTTATATTTCAGAGTTGATGGTATTTAATGTTTTTAAAGTCATGATTTTCAGAGTATACTATGTCTATTGCTATGTAAGAGTTCCACTTGCTGAGTTTTATACTCATTTCAGTTTATTCATGTGATGCAGATCAGAGTGACGGGCCAGGACGTTGATTGTGGGCCGGAGTCATATGCATATAGAGAAGGAGGAAGATGATATTTTGTTGGTATTTTTGGACATGATCATAGGAATGATATTTTGTATTTTTGTTATATCATTTGAATGATCATGTAATTACTTTTGATTGAAAATATTTTATGGAAATGTAATTTGAATCTTTCCTACCTTCAAGAAAAATTTTAAATTCCGCTGTATTTTATTAAATTGGGTCGAGATGTCACAATAGAATTAACAAGGGAGTTGTGAAATTCCCTAACAAACAAGAGTCTATGGCGGTGGATGATGATCATTTTCCTCTAGTGGCTTTGGTTTATGTGAATGTGACAGATTTGAGGGATCTTCTCAATGAGAAAAGAAGCCGATCCTTTGTAGTGAAAGACCGAGTAATCAAGAAATACTGTATTCCAAAGGGTCAATTGTTTGAAGCTCATGGAAGGTATAGTGCCGATCGAATACGAACAGTTCAGCAGTGTTTCCCTTGAAATGTTGGTGAATCCGTGACCTATCGGCTGAGGAACCAACATGTCCTTGAAAGACCAGTGCTTGAGAATCAAAAGTTCAGAGGGGAATCATCTCGTGATCAGCACCAGAGATACTCAGACAGGAGAAACATACATAGAGTTGAGTCACGAAAGGTGGAAACCAGGAAAATAACAGCTGATCAGTGCATGGAGCGGCGTGCATATGAAACCTTAAAAGGAAAAATGATTGAGAGAAGGAGAGCAAAGCTGAGGTACGTCCTTCTAGCCAGAGGGGAGTTCAGTGAGTCTTGGAGAGTGGCCCAACACAAAAAGTTCCCTAGGCCACCGACTAGAACTCAAAAGAGACGGCTGTTGAGAGAAATAGCTATTGCAAGGAGAGAGGAGACCGCTAAGTTGAGAAATGAACCCACAATTGATGTTCCAGTCTCCAGGGAGCCAGTGGGGAGTAAATCTAAGTTTGAAAGATCGGCTACTGAAGATAAGTTTGTGGAAGATGATGATGATTTGTTAAGCGAAGAGGATGATCAAGCAAGAAAAACAATTAATTTTCGCGTTGGAGAATTTCACATCACCGTGGACTGTGCCACAGGAGTAGTGATACTACCCGAGAGATTTAAAATGATGGAAGAAAAGAATGGGGAGTTGATGCTCCAAGAATCAGTGCAAAAGAAAGAGCATGCAAATAAACTCCCTGAAGGGAGTTCAAGAGTGATTATCAAGGAGGGTCACCCAAATAAGCCCCAGCAGGTGATACTTGAAAAGTCTACACCGGCCATGACCAAGCACATAAGGCCTTCGTACATTAAAGCCCACGTGAATGGGAAGTGTGAGGCCCGGGGCCAAAGAGGGCGGGGGGTGATCGCCGGTGCCATCAGTTGCACGAACAATGAGCGGCTCTTGGTAGGCTTCTAGGTGGAGGGAACATGAATGATCCAACCCACACGGGAATGAGAGGGATTCCGAGACTGTGCAATGTAATGGACTGTACAGTTGAAGAGGGCTTAAAAGATTTGATTTGTACTACTCATATCACGAAGGTGCATCTTCTTACTTCAAAGTTAAGCGTGCTTGACTTGGGACAATTTTGGGATGGGTGACCTCCTGGGAAGTTTTCTAGGGTGCGTGTGAGTGAGCACATAAGCACGCTGGAAAGACTCGTCTTGATACAATGAGGACGGTCGTCGAATTTGGGACGTTACAAGTGGTATCAGAGCCGACCTCTCTTAGTACGGTGTGGTTCGAGGACGAACCAAGCGAAAGCTAGTGGGCACGTGAGGCTCGGGGCCGAAGAGGGCGGGGGGTGATCGCCAGTGCCATCAGTTGCACGGACAATGAGAGGCTCCTGGCAGGCTTCTAGGTGGAGGGAACATGAATGAACCGACCCACACGGGAATGAGAGGGATTCCGAGACTATGAGAGGGATTCCGAGACTGTGCAATGTAATGGACTGTACAGTTGAAGAGGGCTTAAAAGATGTGATTTGTACTACTCGTATCACGAAGGTGCATCTTCTTTTCGGTAGCTTATCACATAAGAACTTCAAAGTTAAGCGTGCTTGACTTGTGACAATTTTGGGATGGGTGACCTCCTGGGAAGTTTTCTAGGGTGCGTGTTAGTGAGGACATAAGAACGCTGGAAAGACTCGTCTTGATACAGTGAGGACAATAGTCAAATCTGGGACGTTACATGAAGCCAGTGTCCAGGGTGTTGATTGACAATGGTTCAGCTGTGAATGTTCTTCCAGTAAGAATGTTGAAAAGTCTGGGCAAAAATGAAGAAGACTTGATTCCTTTGGAAGTTTCGGTTGCTGCATTTATAGAGGAAACCACCAAGATCATTGGAGTATTCCCCGCTGATGTTACTGTGTGGAGTATGTCATCTTTATGTGCATTTTTCGTGGTAAACTCCTCCGCCAACTTCCAAGCGTTTTTAGGCAGAGATTGGATCCATGCAAACCAGTGCATACCATCCTCAATGCACCGGCTGTTGTTATTTTGGAAAGGGGATGACGTGGAGGTCGTAGAAACGGATGGACAGCCCTTTCAAACAAGTGCAAGTGCAGTGGAGGCCAGATATTACAATGGGGATTTTGGGCCCATCAAAATCCGTAGCAATAATAAGAAAGAAAATTCACTGTAAATGCAAACACCAACTCCAAGCTCGGTGTTGGAAAGAATCTCCAAACCTACTGTTATCGTGCCGTCTAGGCCGATAATCCAGCCGTTGATTGAGAGGATTGATGATTGATTTGAACCAACAAGAAAAAGAGGTAGCTGCAACCTCTATATGGAAGGCGCATGTGCAGCAAGTACTGGACAATTAGAGGAAGAGGAAGCATGGGACACCTATGGAACCGAGGTTGTCCAAGAAGTAGAATATGAAGAGGATGAACTCCAAGTTGATGAATTGTTGATGGCGCCATCTCAAATGGAAGATGGCCAACATGAAGTACAAAACCCGTTAGAAGAGATCAACTTATGGGAGCTCGATGATCCTAAGCTGTTATATGTGAGCACATTGCTGGAAGAAGGGATTAAATAACAGTTTATCAACTTGTTGAGAGAGTGAGTAAATAGAGCAGATGAAGTTTTATCCAGCGGGGAGTTGGCCTCTGATGACACTTTGGTGTTGGCTTGAATAATGAAAATCCGAGTCCATAGTATCCTTCGAGCAACTCGAAAGGAAACTACATGGGATGGGATTTTAGGCCACCGAGGCATGGCTGGAAAAAGTTTAAAAGCGCATGGAAGTTTGGTTTTGATATAAGAGTAGACTTATTGGCCATTTTTGTATATGTTTAGTTCTTTATTTCGAGACGTTATGTGATGTAGACCTTAGGGCCACTGAGGTGAATATCCGTTGATTATGATTCAACAATGAGATTGATCAGCGAAAGTGGGACATTAAGCCACTTTCATCAATTTGGAGGTACTTTTTTCATTAGGGAGTCGGGCTTATGGCCACTCATTATATATGAATTCGGTTGATATTTCTAATGTTCTTATGGTACACGAAATCATGGTGAAGTAGACCGTACCGCCATTATATAAATTGATTGCTTGCATCTGCAGTGACAGACACATGAAGTAGGCCTTGTAGTATCCCGATGCCTAAATTGAGTAATTATTGGATTAATTATATTCTGCGAGTTCGGAAGGAACGAACCAGGATCGGACCGTCCGAAGAGGTTCGGATCGTCCGAAGTGGGTTCGGATGGACCGTTCGGTTCGGTGTCAGACCGAGTCTTGTCAACAGTAGACCGTGTCAGGGTTCGGATCGTCCGAAGAGGTTCGGATCGTCCGAAGACAGGTGGCTGGACACGTGGAAGACATGCAGAGTTCGGAACGTCCGAAGTGGATCGGATCGTCCGAAGTGCACAGGATCGGATCTTCCGAAGTGGATCGGATCGTCCGATCGTCGTCTATAAATAGAGGCGCGAGGCTTCACTTTTCAATTACCAATTCCGAGAGTTCCAGAGCGTTTTAGTCGTTTCTGATGGGTTTCTAGCTTTTCCCGAGGTTCGGGCACTAGCAGGGAGCTACTGGCTTTGTAGCGGAGCTGTGCTCTAGTTGGGAGCTAGCGGCATCAGTGGGCTGACTACGGACGCAGGTATGGTTCTAGGTTCCCTTGAGATTTGGAAGTATCTATTAGTCTAGTTAAGGCTTTTAGATGTGGTTTAGTGATATGGTATCACTTGGATTGTAGGCTTGATTCTAGGGCTGATTACTAGGATCTACTGGTTTGAGGTACGGAAGTACTATCCGAGATATCCTGGTTGAGTATGCTTTACTATGTGTTGCATGTTTATGTGTTGCATTATTATCTGACATATGATGCATGGTTTATTATGCGGCATTTGCATAATCATGTTGGGCCTGTTTATCTTTTGAGATAGCCTGTTCAGAGGGTGCTCAGCCCTCGGTTGTTGTGGATGGTTGGACCCCGTTGGCCGACGGTGGTCAGGATACCGGTATATCCACAGGTTTATGGTATGGGAGCCACCTCCTGGTGCGACGGCGCAGAGTGCTACATACCTTGACGTCATTTGCCTGAGCAGTTTTTCGTTATACCCAGACCCTGGTATCCAGTACATTTTGCATACATGCATGTCATAGTCTTGTATACTCATTCTTTCGGTACTGAGCGTTTTATGCTCACGTCCTCGGTTTATCTCTGTTTTGGACACCCTATTCGATGGGGCAGGTCTCAGGTTGGACGGTCCAGGAGGGAGAGGACAGGGAGCTAGCAGGGGTTGACCTGTAGTTGCTGGTATTTTATTCTTGGGATTTAGTTTGATTTGGTTGTTTTAGTATTCGTACTTACTGATTCGATCGGGCTGTATATGTTGTTTTTCCGCTGTTTATCTGATTCAGTTTTATTAAGTTAATTGCATGCTTAAGTTCTGATTAGTAGGTGATTCTGGAACGGGTCACTACATTTATGGTATCAGAGCATGCATTAAGATTTTGGGATTTAGAACTGTTCTTTTGGGTCTAATCTCTGGTGACTTTTTGTAGAGATGTCTGGTTTTGACGACGATGCTAGTAGTCATGGCAGCGTGGGACGCTGGGGAGACCGCGACGATCGGGAGCGTCGTCGAGAGCATCGGGAACGTCGTCCACACCGACGAGATGAGCCTCGGAGTTTCAGTATGCATAGGTTCTTGCAGATGGGGCCGAAACCTCTTTCGGGCGGCGAGACTCCGGATGTTGCGGAGAACTGGCTTGAGAGGATGGAGAGCTGTTTCAAGTCTTTCCAGTGCTCGGCGGAGCAGCAGATGGATACCCTTGATTTCTTGCTGGAGGGCGGTGCACGTAAGTGGTGGAGGTCTACCTCTGCACCGATAGTTCAGCGTCAGGGCCGAGTTCTTTGGGCCGATTTCCGAGCTGCTTTCATGCTGCTTTACTTTCCGCCAGCTCTTCTGCAGACCAAGGCGATTGAGTTGATCAATCTGAAGCAGGGGAGTTTGTCTGTTGATGAGTATCAGCAGAAGTTCTTTGAGTTGCTCCCATATGTTCCGCACGTCAGTGACAATGCGGTGGCCAAGTATAATCATTTTCTTCAGGGCCTCAATCAGGAGATTTATGATCGGGTCGTGGTCTGTGATGATCCGACGTCGTATGAGGGCCTTGTGAACCGTTGTCGCCAGGCAGAGGGCAGTTTGCTGAGGGGTCGAGCCATGCAGTCTGCTCGTCCTACTAGTTCTTTGGGTCCCCGTGCCCAATCATTTAAGAAGGCTGGATCTACTTCTTCTTCCTCTGGATCTGGAGGAGTTCACCATTTTGGGAAGAAGAAGGGCCCGTGTCAGCATTGCGGGAAGGACCATCCGACAGAGCGTTGTCGCAGAGTTGCGGGTGCTTGTTTCAGGTGCGGTGAGATGGGCCACATGAAGAGAGATTGTCCACAGATGGGTGGAGGATCAGGATCTGGTTCTCAGGCTTCAGTTCATCAGAGGCCACAGCAGGGACAGTCTACTCAGGGCTCTAACCTCCGACCGCGTACTCAAGGGCATGTCTTTGCTCTTAACCAGGATCAGGCTGCTGAGGAGAACGAGAGAGTTATTGCAGGTATTTGTAATTTATGTGGATTACCTGCTTACGTTCTCATTGATACTGGTGCATCGCATTCATTTATATCTGCGAGGTTTGCTAAGCGTCATGCTTTACCTTTCACTTCTTTGGACATTGTGGTATCTGTTTCCACACCGATGGGTCATTCGGTGTTAGCTAAACGTCTAGTGATGGGTTGTCCTCTAGAGTTTGAGGGTAATATCTTAACTGCTAATTTGATGATTCTTGCGATGGAGGATTTTGATTGCATTCTGGGAATAGATGTGCTGACTGTGTATAGAGCTACTGTGGACTGTTACCAGAAGTTCGTGCAGTTTCGTCCAGTGGAGGGCGACAGTTGGTTTTTCTATGGAGAGGGAGCGCGACCCCCGATGCCTGTGGTTTCTGCTCTGAAAGCCTGTCGTGCCTTAGAGTCGGGCGGGGAAGGCTACCTTATCTATGCTATTGATTCGTCCGCAGACAGTGTCGGGGTCAGTGACATTCCAGTGGTTTGCGATTTTCCGGATGTTTTTCCCGAGGAGATTCCTGGTTTTCCTCCAGTTCGGGAAGTGGATTTCAGCATTGATTTAGTGCCAGGCACGGCACCAATCTCCAGAGCTCCTTATCGTTTAGCTCCATCAGAGATGCAAGAATTGAAACAGCAGTTGCAGGATCTTCTTGACAAGGGGTATATTCGACCCAGTGTGTCCCCGTGGGGAGCACCAGTTCTTTTTGTCAAAAAGAAGGATGGTTCTATGCGGCTCTACATAGATTATCGGCAGTTGAATCGTGCTACGATAAAGAATAAGTATCCGTTGCCACGGATTGATGATTTATTTGATCAACTGCAAGGTACCTCTGTGTATTCCAAGATCGATTTAAGGTCTGGTTATCATCAACTTCGAGTTCATCAGGGAGATATATCAAAGACTGCATTCAGGACCCGGTATGGGCATTATGAGTTTCTGGTTATGCCTTTTGGGGTGACGAATGCACCAGCAGTTTTTATGGATCTGATGAATCGGGTATTTCGAGACTTCTTGGATAAATTTGTTGTGGTGTTCATAGATGATATCTTAATCTATTCGCGTGATCAGCGAGAACACGTACAACACTTGAGAATTATTTTACAGATACTTCGCGAGAATCAGCTTTATGCGAAGTTGAGTAAATGCGAGTTTTGGATTGACAGGGTTGTATTCCTTGGTCATGTTATTTCTAGCGAGGGAGTTTCAGTTGACCCGAGCAAGGTGGAGGCGGTATTGAACTGGTCGCGTCCGACGACAGTAGCCGAGATCCGCAGTTTTCTGGGATTGGCTGGGTATTATCGCCGCTTCATTGTCAACTTCTCTCAGATTGCTAAGCCACTTACTCAGCTCACTCGGAAGGATGTTTCATTTGAGTGGACATCAGAGTGCGAAGAGAGTTTCTTGGAGCTTCGCAGACGGTTGACATCTGCGCCTGTTTTGGCCTTACCGGCTGGATCTGGTGGTTTTAGTGTTTACACCGACGCCTCTTTGCAGGGTCTAGGGTGTGTTTTGATGCAGAATGAGCATGTGATTGCTTATGCGTCGAGGCAGTTGAAGCCTCATGAGGAGAACTATCCTGTTCATGATCTGGAATTAGCAGCGATCGTTTTTGCTTTGAAAATCTGGCGCCATTATCTGTATGGTGAGCGATTTGAGATTTTCACCGATCATAAGAGTTTGAAGTATCTGTTCACTCAGGCAGAGTTGAACATGCGTCAGCGTCGCTGGATGGATCTACTCAAGGATTATGATTGTGAGATCAAGTATCATCCAGGATCTGCGAATCTCACGGCTGATGCTCTTAGTCGCAAGGTGAGATTGTCTGCTCTTCAGACTTGTGCTGTATCTGGGATTATTCAGGATTTCTGTTCGATGGGATTCAATTATAAGCATCGGAAGGGATCAGAGAGTATCCGTGTGGCTACTATTTTGTCTGAACCAGTGTTGTACTCTCGGATTAGAGATGCTCAGATGTCTGATTCTAAGGTTCAGAAATTAGCTCGGTTGGCTGATGGAGATAATACTTCTGGTTTCCACTATCAGTCTCAGGGTCTTTTGTGCTTATCTGGTCGTGTTGTTGTACCGGAGGATGACACTTTGAGGGAGGAGATTTTGTCCCAGGCTCATCGTAGCAAGTTGAGTGTTCATCCGGGGAGCAACAAGATGTATAAAGATTTAAGGACTCGATTTTGGTGGAAAGGTATGAAACGCAATGTTTATCAGTATGTCTCCAAGTGCCTGGTCTGTCAGCAGGTAAAGGCAGAGTATCGACGACCTGGAGGTTTGTTGCAGAATCTTCCTATTCCGGAGTGGAAGTGGGAGCATATCACGATGGACTTCGTGACTCACTTGCCTATGTCTGTGGGGAATAGAGATGCTATCTGGGTTGTAGTAGATCGGCTTACCAAGTCTGCCCATTTTCTTCCGTATAACAGAGATTTCACTTTCGATCGGATGGCACGGTTGTACATTCAGGAGATTGTACGGTTTCATGGTGTGCCTGTGAGTATCGTTAGTGACAGAGATCCTCGATTTACGTCTAGATTTTGGGGTAGCTTTCAGCAAGCTTTGGGCACTACTTTGAGTTTGAGTACTGCGTATCACCCAGAGACTGACGGACAGTCAGAGAGGACTATTCGTACGCTTGAGGATATGTTGAGGTCTTGTGTGATGGATTTCGGGCCAGCTTGGCAGGATCATTTGCCACTGATAGAGTTTGCATACAACAACAGCTTTCATAGGAGTATTGGTATGTCTCCGTTTGGAGCGTTGTATGGTCGACGTTGTCGTACTCCTCTGTTCTGGGAGGAAGTCGGAGAACGACAGGTCGAGGGTCCAGAATTGATTCAGCAGGCCAAGGATAAAGTTCTTGTGATCAAGCAGCGGATTAAGACTGCTCAGGATCGACAAGCGAGTTATGCGAACACCAAGCGCAGGCCTCTTCATTTTGATGCAGGCGAGAAAGTGTTTCTCAAGGTATCACCTTTTCGGAGGATTCTGAGATTTGGACTCAAGGGTAAGCTATCTCCGAGATTCATTGGTCCTTTTGAGATCTTGGAATGTGTGGGAGATTTGGCCTACAGATTAGCCTTGCCACCGTATCTGTCTAGTGTTCACAATGTGTTTCATGTGTCCTTGTTGAGACGATACGTAGCGGATGAGTCCCATGTTTTGCATCCGACAGAAGTTCAGTTGAATCCGGATTTGTCTTTTGTAGAAAGACCGGTTTCGATCTTAGACCGGAAGGATAAGGTACTGCGGAATAAGACTATTCCTCTTGTCTTAGTGCAGTGGCAGCGCCGAGGTACTGAAGAAGCTACTTGGGAACTAGAGAGTCGCATGCGGTCAGAGCATCCTGAGTTGTTCTAGTTGTAGCATTTTCAGTTATGATTGTAATTTCAGTTGGGCTTTCAATTTGTAATTCATTCTTGAGATGAATGTATTGATTGTTCAGAATTGTTATTCTTCAGACTCGATTTCGCGGACGAAATCCTTTTTAGAGGGGGAGAATGTAGTATCCCGATGCCTAAATTGAGTAATTATTGGATTAATTATATTCTGCGAGTTCGGAAGGAACGAACCAGGATCGGACCGTCCGAAGAGGTTCGGATCGTCCGAAGTGGGTTCGGATGGACCGTTCGGTTCGGTGTCAGACCGAGTCTTGTCAACAGTAGACCGTGTCAGGGTTCGGATCGTCCGAAGAGGTTCGGATCGTCCGAAGACAGGTGGCTGGACACGTGGAAGACATGCAGAGTTCGGAACGTCCGAAGTGGATCGGATCGTCCGAAGTGCACAGGATCGGATCTTCCGAAGTGGATCGGATCGTCCGATCGTCGTCTATAAATAGAGGCGCGAGGCTTCACTTTTCAATTACCAATTCCGAGAGTTCCAGAGCGTTTTAGTCGTTTCTGATGGGTTTCTAGCTTTTCCCGAGGTTCGGGCACTAGCAGGGAGCTACTGGCTTTGTAGCGGAGCTGTGCTCTAGTTGGGAGCTAGCGGCATCAGTGGGCTGACTACGGACGCAGGTATGGTTCTAGGTTCCCTTGAGATTTGGAAGTATCTATTAGTCTAGTTAAGGCTTTTAGATGTGGTTTAGTGATATGGTATCACTTGGATTGTAGGCTTGATTCTAGGGCTGATTACTAGGATCTACTGGTTTGAGGTACGGAAGTACTATCCGAGATATCCTGGTTGAGTATGCTTTACTATGTGTTGCATGTTTATGTGTTGCATTATTATCTGACATATGATGCATGGTTTATTATGCGGCATTTGCATAATCATGTTGGGCCTGTTTATCTTTTGAGATAGCCTGTTCAGAGGGTGCTCAGCCCTCGGTTGTTGTGGATGGTTGGACCCCGTTGGCCGACGGTGGTCAGGATACCGGTATATCCACAGGTTTATGGTATGGGAGCCACCTCCTGGTGCGACGGCGCAGAGTGCTACATACCTTGACGTCATTTGCCTGAGCAGTTTTTCGTTATACCCAGACCCTGGTATCCAGTACATTTTGCATACATGCATGTCATAGTCTTGTATACTCATTCTTTCGGTACTGAGCGTTTTATGCTCACATCCTCGGTTTATCTCTGTTTTGGACACCCTATTCGATGGGGCAGGTCTCAGGTTGGACGGTCCAGGAGGGAGAGGACAGGGAGCTAGCAGGGGTTGACCTGTAGTTGCTGGTATTTTATTCTTGGGATTTAGTTTGATTTGGTTGTTTTAGTATTCGTACTTACTGATTCGATCGGGCTGTATATGTTGTTTTTCCGCTGTTTATCTGATTCAGTTTTATTAAGTTAATTGCATGCTTAAGTTCTGATTAGTAGGTGATTCTGGAACGGGTCACTACAGGCCTTTAGGCCACTTAGAATATGGCAAGAAAAAAACACACCGAGTGGGGAGTTAAGCTCAACAAGCTGAACAACGAATAATAAAGGGAGAAAAGAAGAGAACAAGGGTGCTATGCGTACCCCAAGAGGACCCAGAAGTTGACTTTGATATAAAAATAGGCTAACCAACAATTTTTATATATATTAGCTTCATGTTGTAAGAGTTTATTTGAAGTAGGCTATAGGGCCACTAATGTAAATATTTGTTGGTTATGATTCAAAAACGAAAACCATCAATTAAAGTTGGCCAGTAAGCCACTTTTATCATATTGGATTCATTTTGTTTCGATAGGGAATCAAGGGAGGAGATAATGGCGAGCGGGGAGTTTTAAGCCAACTTATGGTTTTGCTCGAAGCTATTGAAGTGAGTTGGATTGAGTGGATCAAGAGCGAATAGAAATTCCTTCCCAACCTCCAATACACAACATCACATGTTACAAACCCATCTTCACTCTACATCCATCATCCAACAACCACAACACCAAGCCGACAGTCAACAAATATAAAGCGGAGCCACCACATGCAAGAACAGTAAGTAAACATGTATGCGGGAAAGATATCCAACTGAAGTGCAAATGCATATACGTGTATGTGGGAAAGGGGTCCGACTGAAGTGCAATGCATGCAAATGACTGCTTGGGTAGGGGGAATGTGGCCGATGTGCAACACACAAAGAAAATATTAGAGTTACCTTTTGGCTGCCAATTCATGGTCATATGCACATTCATTGAACAAGAGAGCCAGTGCTATAGCGGGGAGTTATGCCAACACATGGCTTGAATCAGTGGTTTGTCGGTGGGGTACACAAAACCACCCAACTCCCCACACGAAATTGATAATAACAAAGAAACAAAGGGCAGTGGTGCACTGGGGAACCACGACAGTTGGGGAGTCGGTCTAGCAAAGAATGACAACAAAATTTTAATGTATTCTGGTTTAGGCAAAGTCACAAACACCATGAAGGCACAATGGTGATCAAAATAACATGGGTTGGCACGACTGACGTAGTAGAAGAAACAAGGAAGGAAAGTGGAGCTAAGATGGTGACTTTGCGCAGAAGATGCACTCGCGGAGTTCGAACCAGGGAGGAGCGATGAAGAAGAGCTTGTAGCTATGATCTAGTTTGGGAAAATGAAACAAGGGAAGAAGGGTTGTGGTCGGATTTTGAAATCCAGAATTTGAGTGAAAAAAGTGAGGTGTGGGATTATGCAAGATAGAGTAGAAGAAACGACGAGGAAGGAAAGGCGAGCAAGCTCTAAGGCGCAGTTATCTTCCAATGGCAGCAAAAAGCAGCAGACAAGGGAGGAAGAAAAAGAAGAAAAGGAGCTGGAAAGTTGAGTTTGAATCCTACTCATAGAAGAGGGAATTCCAAGGGACTGAAGCGCAAAGTCTAGTAGTGAATTGGGCTCGAGTGTTTAACCCAATACTACGGGCTAACTTCAGGGGATAAATGCTTGCGGGCCGCTCAAGGTAAACAAATTGGAACTTTTACATACAAGAATTTTGGCCCAATGGGCCAATGCTTGCGGGTGTGGGGGCGGGGGGGGGGGGGGGGGGGGGGGCATTTGTTTGCCCCAAAAATTAAATTGGGCTCAATTAATTGTCTAAGCCCAAAAGTTTAAATTAATAGAGAAAAAAAAAAGGCCCATTAGTGTATTTAAATAAGCGGATAACGTCCAAATAAGGAGATCGTGGAAAGAGAAGGAAATCGTGGGAGAAAATGGGAGAAGATCGTGAGTCATGTGGGAGTGGAAGGAACCGCACCGCACAACAAAGAAAAGGGAGGAATCGGCTAACACACAGACAACAACTCTCTACACAGACAAAATTCTGCAAAAATACTCTCTGCAAAAATTCAATCTTCAAGCGTTAGTTTTTAAGATTTCTAGCATATTTCTAGCATTGTCTCGTTTTAGATTTCAACGACTTTATGTTTATATGTTTATGTCTTGTAAATTCCTACGGTTTATTGAAAATATAAACAATGTCAGGCGTTTATTCCTCAAATTCCAATAGTTTTCTTCATTTTGGCGTTATAGTTGTTTTAGGAGATTAGAACCGACGGTCAAATTTAGAATTCACTTTCGTTTGTTTTTAGAAGTTAGATTTTTATCATTTTTACACAAATCGGTGCGTTTTCGCACCTGGCACGCCCGCAACACCAAATATTGTGCAAACAAATATAATATCAAATATTCACTTAGTCCCAAATATATAGATAACATTTTTTTTCCCATTTATTTAAAATGTATAAGCAAATGCCTTAGTAGTAGTTTTTATATTCTTTTACTAATAGGAATTTTGTTTCTTTAATTGGTTTTTCGAATAACGTTCTTACCTAATTTGTGTAAAAAGCTCAAAAGTCTATATTTGAAACGAAAGAGTGTATATTTCTTCTTACCTCGAACGAGTCATGTTAATGGAATTAACTCCTCTTTCGCATATACTTAATATAACGTTTTTAGGCACTATAAAATTTATATCAATTACTGTTCAAATATATATATATATATATATATATATACACTATAAAATTTATATCAAATTACTGTTTCAAATAATACCGTGCATTATATTCTACAACGTGTCAATTTCATTCGGATAACCATCCAATATTCACCCGGTGTCACATATAACATCGGAGGACTGTAATTTTGGGATGAGTGGGATATGGACAAGTGATGATGTGACAATCACTAAAGGATGAGATTTGGGATTGGCACTCGTCAATTTGTGAACTGGACTCTGGAGTAAAACGTAGTCAAATAATATGTTATTGACCAGACGATTTATATACATAAAATTAGCAGATAAGGATTCAAAGAGTTTGAAGGAGTTTGCAAGCGTCAGGACCGTACAGGGGTCGAGTAGTAGGCACCCAAGCGCCTACTGATGAGATCTTGCTGAAATGGGTGATGAGCCGGGTAAGAAGCTCCAACAGATCAAATCAACAATTTATAGTGTTTGGGAATTTAGAGTGAAGATAATGGCTTGGACTAACACTTGCAAACAAGAAAGAAACTCGTGAATGGGCGTCGGAAGGGTGTCTGACGTAACCACTCCGATGCTAAAGTCAGCAGGTTGAATATTAACACAAACAATATTCAAGAGAAAATATGTATAATACCTAGAGTTCAAAGATTTCAGAGTCATTAAATGATATTAATAACTGCTATTTATAGTAGAAAATGGGGTAGGTACCTCGATTCCAGTGCCACCTACTAAGTATGACAAGTTAGTTGCCCATACTCTACCTTCTGATGGCTTCTAGGACACTCCAAGCCCAAGTTGTTTTGACAAATTAGACGGCATGTATCAATCATACTCGAGTACGGTCCAATTCTCGAGGTGACCCGGGTAGTCGGTTACCCGGGTATTTGTATGAGAGCCCGAGCTATGATGACTGCCTGGGAAGAGGAGAAGTGCCCGGGTGGTTTGAGTGGGAGACCGGGGTGCTTGGTGATCACTCGGGAAAAGTCGTGGTACTCGGGTTCTTGATGGTAGCCGGGTCATCAATGACCCGGATCCTTATGTGGGTATCACCACCCATCCCTAAAATAGTCGGGCTACCTTGACTCGCTGTCCCGATAAGTTGTGCTTGTTCTTTCATAGGAATATAACTCGGAATGTGTAAGAGCATCGGGGGCTTCAAAATATCCCATAGATGGGATGAGGATACTGGGGTCTGATACAACCCAGTTTTTGAATAAGACGTCGGGGACTCGTACCTCCCGGACTATAGTTGTTTTGTCGTTTAGTATTATCGGTTAGTCTATGAGGTGTCATTATGATGCATGCTTTAACATTAACTTCCCGCCGAAAATCGTTTCGTATTCCGAGAATCTGATCAGTCTAACACATTGATACGCGTGCACTTCCTTTCATATGCCTGGTACAATTTACGAGGCGCATCTTCGATCGTCCACGTGTGTTCAAATCAACGGCCGAGATCTCCCCCAACCGCTTATATATATTAGGCCTCCTATTTTCGAAAAATCACTTGCAAATTCAAAATTTCGGCGAAGCCCTTGCAAAATTTTTTCTCGAGGCTCCGCCACGCAATCGCCTCCACCTCCGGCGAAGTTCTACCGCTGTAAATTCCCATCTCTTTCCAAATAGTAAGTTTTCTTCCTCCGATCTCCCCTAAAATATGTCAAATTCTACCTCCTCTACTTCATCATGCATTGTGAAGGATAGGTGGTTCCTTCTATGTGCAACACGTCTCGCGCATATGCGCGACCCTCCTCAGCGCATATGCGCGAGACATCATGTCTCGGCGCGTGTCTCTCGGCAGCTCGCGCATATGCGCGCCCTCACGCGGCGCATATGCGCGAGTTTCTCTGCCAATCTCGCGCATATGTGTGGGTCCTGTCGCGCATATGCACGAGGTTCTCTACCTCGCGCATATGCGCTCGGCTGGGTCGCGCATATGCGCGAGGGCTCATCCTCGCACATATTTCCAATCTTCTTTCCGGCTTTTTCGGTCCGATCCAATACGTCTATAATCACATCAATTATCAACAAATTATTTCATATTTCAATAATCAAAATCTCGGGCATTACAATGGAGAGCTTGCCCGGGCTAAAAGCCTTCATGAAGAGGAAATTGTCGTCCTCAATGCTTCCTTGGAGTCGGCTCAGATGGCACTAGACAAGGCCCGAGAAGATCTCAACGAAGCTGCCATTTGGGATGAGAACCTTCGAGGTGCCCTATCTGTTTCGGGCAGAGAAGGCCGAGAGTGCTTTGGCCCTGGCTGAGTACAATAAGGGTAAGTGGCAGGCTTCCCTCCTCAAAACTCTTGAGTTTAAGAAGGCTCTGGTGGATAAGGCCTATCCTTTTTTCAAGACCGGTTTTGATAAATGTTGGGATCAATTTGAGGAAGCTGGACTCTTGCCTCCGGATAAGGAAAACTTTGCCGAATTTGGATTGGCCATTGCTTCCCTTCCCAAGGAAGGTGAGGAGGAGAAGGAGGGAATCCAAGAAGACCAGCCAGAGGCCGAGCACATAGCGTAGACTAGGATTGTACTTATTTTTTCTTTATTTTTGTAATTCATGCCTTCGGGATTTATTAAGGAAAAAACTTCCTTTCCTTCAATAGTGTCTCGATTACTCTTTTAAAGACTCGAGTAATACCATTTTCTTTATGTAAACAACAAGAAAATATACCAAGTGTTGAGAACTAACCGGGGCTTCTTAATAAGCAATTGAGATAATGAAAACATATATTTTCGTAATGAATGAACGTCCCTAGCGTAGATCCTGCCAAGTTAAGAATAATTAAGATGTGTTGCTGTGAGACACGTCCCGGGACATAGGAATTATCGAGGTGTGGTTCCCCGAGCCTCGAGAACCAAGGTGCGGAGCCTTGAGCCTCGAGAACCATGGTGCGGAGCCTTGGGCCGGGGAGCATTATATCTTCAACCAATCAATTACATCTATTAGGCATAATACTACTTTAAAATAAATACATTCCAAGGCATTTTGAGAGAGCGTCCTTGTGCATCTCCTAAATAAAAGGATCCCGAGCTGACCCTCCGGGTAATCTTATAAGGTCCTTCCCACCGAGCTTCCAGTTTTCCAACCTCCCCAGCTGGGTTGACTTTCTTCATGACTAGATCCCCCACGTGGAAATCTCGGATCCGGACCCTCTTGTTATATGATCTCATAACGCGGCTCCTGTATGCCTCCATTTCGAATTAATGCTCGGTCTCTCTTTTCCTCGATTAAGTCCAATTCCATGGCCCGGCTTTTGTCATTGTCGTCCGGGTAAGATTCTACCCGGGAAGAAGTTTGCCCGATCTCAATTGGAAGGACTGCTTCAGAACCATATACCAAGTTGAAAGGAGTTACCTGAGTAGGTACCCGAGGAGTAGTTCTGTAAGGCCTAAGAATTGCTAATTTTCATTAACGCGATATTTGAAGATATGAGAACGCATGTTATGTCATGATAAGCATTATGAAATGCCAAGATTTCGACTCTATTAATCCGGAATTATGGAATTTTAATTGATGTGATCATATCGGACCATATCGAGACCAGAGTGGGCAAAGCTGTTTCATTTCACCAATTTCGGGCAGAACTAGTGGCGCCCGAGCGGTAGAAAGTGACCGCTCGAGCGCCAATGTTCAATGAAATCACGTTCGGGCAGAATGTGTGGCGCCCGGGCGGTAATCTATGACCGCCCGAGCGCCAGAGTCTCGCATCGCGGCAGAACGTTCCGCGACCGGGCGGTAGAACTTGACCGCCCGAGCGCCGAGTTCGCGCCCGGGCGGTAAGTTCAGACCGCCCGAGCGCCAGCGAAGATTGGCAAGAGCAAGCCACGTTTCATGGCATGCAAGTGGGATAATATATAAACGTTATTTGCCTCATAATTGATCAAAAATCAAGAACGAGAAAGCTCCGTGAAGCTTTTAGAAATTCTTGCGCCGGTAGTTTGCAATCCGTCCGTTAGATTTGAAATCCGACCTCGGTACCGATTTCCTATCGTTGTAGGCTACGCGTGGACGTAAGTTTTACTATGTTTTGGCATGTCTTAAAATTATGATGTTGCAAGAATCAGATATGATTCATATATGTTGTTTCTGACACATTAGACATCGTATAATTACAAACGGATTTAAGAATGGACATCGTATAGAATTGTTATGAATTTTTGAGTCGAATTGACTGGGTTTTGATACCAGATTTATACCATTATCAGTTATAAATTGAGAATTGATGTAAATTGTTTAATATAGAGATTGTGCAGTTGAAATGATACTGAGATCAAGTATTGACTTGGATAGGTGTTGATTAGATAAGAGATTGATAGATTTTGTATCAACATTTCCATTTCAGATTCGTATTGTCAACCGTGACAGCAACTGTGCGACGAAAGGTATAGTACATGTTTTGTTTTGGGAATCACGACTCAAATGAGATCACATTTGAGTTTCCCAACCAAAATCACATACTTGTTTTATTGTTTATACCTTGATATGATTATGATTGTTATAGATTGGTTTACAGAACTTGTATGCAGATCTTGCTATGCTTTGTTTACAGATCGTGTAGCATTGCATTATGCTTGTTTGCAGATTTTGTATTCATGCATTAAGTTAGGGCAGTCTGGAGATCAGGCAGACTACTAGATGTTCGGCGATATCTCAGCTTAGGGGAAGATCACCGCCCCTTTGTAGACGTGGATACAGATCAGGCCGAAGTCTAGGAATAAGACGTACAGCACCTCGATTGGTAGGGTAGGTGACAGCCAGTGACGTCTTATTCACAACGGGATCCCTAGAGTTCTAGTCGAGTCGAGTCTAGACATGATTAGATTCACATTGCATGATTTTATATGAATGACATTCATATCAGCATGTTTCATGTTTAGATTGTTTATATGCATGTTACATGTTTATACTGGGATTTGTTCTCACCGGTTTTCCGGCTGTTGTTATGTCTGTATGTGTGCATAACAACAGGTGGGGCAGGATCTGGGTCACGACAGAGATGAGCGATGGACATAGCGTGGTGATCTCGGGCGTAGCAGAGGACTAGTGGTTCTTTTGCTAGACTTGTACTACCGTTTGTTTATAGATGGTATTAAACACTAGCTGTAAGAACAAGACTTGTATTTTATGTTTGTATATTATGCTAATGTAATAAAATAGAGACATGTTTTATGCCTAGTTAGTAACATTTGATTTAATGTTAAAAAACGAAAAATTGACCCACGTTTTAGAATAATGATCCATTTAATCCCAAGAAAAAGAATTAGAGCCCGGGTCCCCACAACAGGTGGTATCAGAGCGATAGTTCCTTTAAAGTAAGATAAGATAGAATGAGCGGGGTAGATCGAGTCTTCTTCCTTGCTTATGATGTGCTAGCATGTTTATTGCTTTCCTTATTACATGTTGTTGTTATCTGATCGATTATAACATGTGATTAACTGAATCAGAACTGATTCTAGATCAGAGGTAACTGACTAGAGGATGGCTGAGACAGTTGTATATTTTGTATACTAATCCTTTGGATTATTAGATATGCCACCTAGAAGAGCAGCAGTACCTCTACGACCAGCAGCGCCAGAACAGGGGAGCACATCCGGAGATCCTATGGATGTTACGGCGACCCCTATGGAGACGTTGCTGAAGCGATTCCAATCTTTTCGACCTCCCACATTAAAAGGTACCGAGAATGCCATCGAGTGCGAAAGTTGGCTTGAGGACATTGAAATTTTATTCGACTCTTTGGAGTACAGTGACGAGAAGAGAATAAAGCTAATTGGCCATCAATTGCAAGATATAGCCAAGAATTGGTGGTTGAACATTAGGCGAGCTTTAGAGCAGCGGGGTACCGAGATTACTTGGAAAGTATTTAAGACGGAGTTCTATCAGCGTTTCTTTCCCATCTCCTATCGCAAGGATAAAGGTGCAGAATTTGCCAATCTGAGGCAAGTGCCACTGAACACTGAGGAGTACGTTGCCAAATTCTCTTCTTTGCTTTGTTTTGCACCCCATGTTTCAGGTAGTGACGAGGCGGTGGCGGACCAATTCATAAATGGCTTGAACCCGGACATCTTTACCTTGGTAAACACGGGAAGACCTAATAATTTTGCGGATGCATTGAATCGAGCCAATGGTGCAGAAGTAGGATTGTTGAGGCAGCGGAGTGCTCCTTATGTTGCTCCAATACCGAGACCACCAGCACCTACTATTCCACCCCCTCCAAGATTTGATAGTGGCGGTAGTAGCAGTGGCATAAAGGAACAGCTGAAGGCGAAGGGGAAACAGTTTAAGCGACCTGGGAGCAGTTCGTCCAGCTCCAGCGGATCAAGACAGACTGATTTTGATCAAAGTTCAAGGACTTCAGGTGTCTACTGCAATTCTTGTGGAGGTAGGCATGCAACTGAACAGTGCCAGGGAGTTACAGGCCGATGTAACATTTGTAGGCAACCGGGGCATTTTGCCAAAGTCTGTCCACAGAGAGGTGTACAGCAAGGCCAGAGTGGAAGAGCATCCGGTTCAGTACCTCAGTTTGAACGGCAGGCATCATCGGTTCACTCTTTTCAGCCTCCACCGGCACAGACTC
Source organism: Primulina eburnea (assembly GCF_022965805.1). Taxonomy (NCBI): domain Eukaryota; kingdom Viridiplantae; phylum Streptophyta; class Magnoliopsida; order Lamiales; family Gesneriaceae; genus Primulina; species Primulina eburnea. Next base: position 25,707,402 of record NC_133107.1, on the reverse strand, counting down.
CACCCAGAGGCTGAGGTAGTCAGACGGTGAGTCAACCTCCGAGGCAACAGGCCCAAGTGTTTGCATTAACCGAAGAGCAAGCACAAGATGCACCAGATGATGTTATAGCAGGTAATTGTCTCCTTTATGGTTATCCTGCTTATATCTTGATAGATACGGGTGCATCGCATACATTCATTTCAGAGCGATTTGCATTGTTGCATTCCTTGCCTGTTGAGTCTTTATTAGATGTTGTATCTATTACTTCTCCGTTGGGAAGTGGGTTGATTTCTGTAACTACGGTTAGACATTGCATCCTACAGTTTGAGGGGCATGAGATCGACCTAGATTGTATAGTATTAGGTCTAGCTGATTTTGATTGTGTAGTCGGTATTGACATGCTAACAAAGTACAGAGCCACTGTAGATTGTTTCCATAAGATTGTCAGATTCAGACCCGAGATGACAGACGAGTGGAGATTCTACGGGAAGGGTTCCAGATCTCGGATTCCCTTGATTTCGGCTCTTACTATGAACAGATTGTTACAGAAAGGAGCGGATGGTTTATTTATTTATGCTGTAGATATGCAGAAGTCGAGCCCGGCATTGGCGGACCTGGCCGTAGTACGGGAATTTCCAGATATTTTTCCAGACGAAATCCCAGGATTACCTCCGGTTCGAGAGGTAGACTTCAGTATTGAACTTGTACCAGGTACCGTCCCTATTTCGAGAGCTCTGTATAGGATGGCACCCATCGAACTAAAAGAATTGAAAGCACAATTAGAAGATATTCTAGCCAAGGGATATATCAGACCTAGTGTATCTCCTTGGGGCGCTCCGGTGCTATTTGTGCGAAAGAAAGATGGTTCGATGCGTTTATGTATTGATTACAGGCAACTGAACAAGGCAACGATCAAGAATAAATATCCCTTGCCTAGGATTGATGATTTATTTGATCAGTTGCAAGGATCCTCCGTGTATTCGAAGATTGATTTACGTTCTGGGTATCATCAGCTCAGAGTTCGAGATATAGACATACCAAAGACAGCATTTCGAACCAGGTATGGACATTACGAATTTATTGTCATGCCTTTTGGTTTAACCAATGCTCCTGCGGTATTTATGGGCTTGATGAACCAAGTGTTTCAGAAATATTTGGATGAATTTGTCATTGTTTTCATCGATGATATTCTGGTATATTCCAAGAACAGAAATGAGCATGCAGAGCATCTCAGAATTGTCTTGCAGACGTTGAGAAACGAGCAACTGTATGCAAAATTGTTAAAATGTGAGTTTTGGCTGAATCGAGTTGTATTCTTGGGGCATATCATTTCTGGAGATGGTATTTCTGTTGATCCGAGTAAAGTGGAAGCTGTGATCAATTGGCCAAGACCGACTTCGGTACCAGAAATACGCAGTTTCATGGGTCTGGCAGGATACTACCGAAGATTTATTCAAGATTTCTCCAGTATTGCAAAGCCAATAACTCAATTGACACAAAAGAATGCACCATTTGTTTGGTCAGAGGAGTGTGAGTCTAGCTTTGTTGAATTGAAGAAAAGGCTGACTAGTGCTCCAGTATTGACGATACCCTCAGGTACGGGTGATTTCGTTGTATATTGTGATGCTTCTCATAGAGGTTTGGGATGTGTTCTTATGCAGCGAGGTCATGTGATCGCATACGCCTCGAGACAATTGAAGCCACATGAGATCCGATACCCCATTCATGATCTGGAATTGGCGGCTATCGTATTTGCATTAAAGATTTGGCGTCATTATCTCTACGGCGAAAAATTTGAGATATTTTCCGATCACAAGAGCTTAAAGTACCTCTTTTCTCAATCAGAACTGAATATGAGGCAGCGTGGATGGCTAGATCTTCTGAAAGACTTTGACTGTGAAATCAAATATTATCCAGGGAAGTCAAATACAGCAGCAGATGCCTTGAGTCGTAAGGTATGCTCTTTGTCCTTATCGACGATAGGTGTTAACAAGTTAGTTGAAAATTGTTGTACATCTGGATTAGAATTTGATACAGATAGTAAGCCACTACGACTTTTTACGATCCAAGTTGAGCCCAATTTGATTATGAGGATCAAGGAAGCACAAAGAACCGATCAGAATGTGCAGAGATCGATTCAAATGGTCAGATCAGGGCATGTATCAGAATATCAGGTCCAAGATCATGTGTTGTACGTGAATAACCGTCTAGTTGTGCCAGATGTTGCAGATTTGAGACAACAGATTCTGACAGAGGCACATTGTAGTCGGTTCAGCATTCATCCTGGTGGCAGGAAGATGTACAATGACTTGAAGACACAGTTCTGGTGGAAACAGATGAAGTCAGACATTGCCGCATTTGTGTCTAAGTGCTTGAATTGCCAACAGGTGAAGGCAAAGAGAAAGAAGCCTGGAGGTTTACTTCAGAGTTTATCTATTCCAGAATGGAAATGGGATCACATTTCCATGGATTTCGTGACGAAGTTACCTCGATCATCTAAAGGCTGCGATGCGATTTGGGTCATTATTGACAGATTGACCAAATCTGCTTGTTTCGTTCCATACAGAATGACGTATAGACAGGATCAGATGGTGGAGATTTATATTCGAGAGGTAGTCAGATTGCATGGAGTGCCGAAGTCTATCGTATCAGATCTTGATCCACGATTCACTTCACACTTCTGGCACAGTTTACAGCAGGCCTTAGGTACGACATTACACCTGAGTACTGCTTACCATCCTCAGACAGACGGACAGTCAGAACGGACTATCCAGACATTAGAGGATATGTTGAGAGCCGTCGTGCTAGATTTTGGCATCGGTTGGCAAGATTCTCTACCTCTTTGCGAATTTTCTTACAATAACAGCTATCAGACGAGCATTGAGATGGCACCGTTTGAAGCTTTGTATGGCAAGAAGTGCAGATCTCCGCTATATTGGGATGATATCTCAGATGTACCAGAACTTGGGCCAGATATGATTCGTGACATGATGGAGAAGGTGAAAGTCATTCAGAAGAAAATGAAGATAGCACAAGATCGACAAGCAAAGTACGCCAATATCAGACGTAGACCGTTAGTATTTGAGGCAGGAGATAGAGTATTCTTAAAGATTTCTCCTTTCAGAGGCATTGTAAGATTTGGCAAACGCGGGAAATTATCTCCTCGATACATTGGTCCTTACAAGATTCTTGAAAAGATTGGCGATCGAGCTTATCGACTTGCACTTCCTCCTTCTCTATCTGGGATACATGACGTCTTTCATGTATCGATGTTGCGAAAATATATGCCAGACATTTCTCATGTCATTCAACCCGACGAAGCTGAACTTGATCAGACATTGAGCTATATAGAACAACCGATACAGATCCTTGATCGGAAAGAAAAGAAACTCAGAACGAAGAATATTCCTCTAGTGAAAGTCCAATGGAGTCGTCACGGCGCTGAAGAAGCGACATGGGAGACAGAAGCCAACATGCGACAGAAACACCCCGAATTATTTCAATAATGTAAGTATTGATCTAACTTTGATATTATTACTTTTGATGCTTTCATTGATAGAATGATATGCGATTTCGAGGGCGAAATCATTTCTTAGAGGGGGAAAAATGTAAGGCCTAAGAATTACTAATTTTCATTAACGCGATATTTGAAGATATGAGAACGCATGTTATGTCATGATAAGCATTATGAAATGCCAAGATTTCGACTCTATTAATCCGGAATTATGGAATTTTAATTGATGTGATCATATCGGACCATATCGAGACCAGAGTGGGCAAAGCTGTTTCATTTCACCAATTTCGGGCAGAACTAGTGGCGCCCGAGCGGTAGAAAGTGACCGCTCGAGCACCAATGTTCAATGAAATCACGTTCGGGCAGAATGTGTGGCGCCCGGGCGGTAATCTATGACCGCTCGAGCGCCAGAGTCTCGCATCGCAGCAGAACGTTCCGTGCCCGGGCGGTAGAACTAGACCGCCCGAGCGCCGAGTTCGCGCCCGGGCGGTAAGTTCAGACCGCCCGAGCGCCAGCGATGATTGGCAAGAGCAAGCCACGTTTCATGGCATGCAAGTGGGATAATATATAAACGTTATTTGCCTCATAATTGATCAAAAATCAAGAACGAGAAATCTCCGTGAAGCTTTTAGAAATTCTTGCGCCGGTAGTTTGCAATCCGTCCGTTAGATTTGAAATCCGACCTCGGTACCGATTTCCTATCGTTGTAGGCTACGCGTGGACGTAAGTTTTACTATGTTTTGGCATGTCTTAAAATTATGATGTTGCAAGAATCAGATATGATTCATATATGTTGTTTCTGACACATTAGACATCGTATAATTACAAACGGATTTAAGAATGGACATCGTATAGAATTGTTATGAATTTTTGAGTCGAATTGACTGGGTTGACTTGGATAGGTGTTGATTAGATAAGAGATTGATAGATTTTGTATCAACATTTCCATTTCAGATTCGTATTGTCAACCGTGACAGCAACTGTGCGACGAAAGGTATAGTACATGTTTTGTTTTGGGAATCACGACTCAAATGAGATCACATTTGAGTTTCCCAACCAAAATCACATACTTGTTTTATTGTTTATACCTTGATATGATTATGATTGTTATAGATTGGTTTACAGAACTTGTATGCAGATCTTGCTATGCTTTGTTTACAGATCGTGTAGCATTGCATTATGCTTGTTTGCAGATTTTGTATTCATGCATTAAGATAGGGATGTCTGGAGATCAGGCAGACTACTAGATGTTCGGCGATATCTCAGCTTAGGGGAAGATCACCGCCCCTTTGTAGACGTGGATACAGATCAGGCCGAAGTCTAGGAATAAGACGTACAGCACCTCGATTGGTAGGGTAGGTGACAACCAGTGACGTCTTATTCACAACGGGATCCCTAGAGTTCTAGTCGAGTCGAGTCTAGACATGATTAGATTCACATTGCATGATTTTATATGAATGACATTCATATCAGCATGTTTCATGTTTAGATTGTTTATATGCATGTTACATGTTTATACTGGGATTTGTTCTCACCGGTTTTCCGGCTGTTGTTATGTGTGTATGTGTGCATAACAACAGGTGGGCAGGATCTGGGTCACGATAGAGATGAGCGATGGACATAGCGTGGTGATCTCGGGCGTAGCAGAGGACTAGTGGTTCTTTTGCTAGACTTGTACTACCGTTTGTTTATAGATGGTATTAAACACTAGCTGTAAGAACAAGACTTGTATTTTATGTTTGTATATTATGCTAATGTAATAAAATAGAGACATGTTTTATGCCTAGTTAGTAACATTTGATTTAATGTTAAAAAGCGAAAAATTGACCCACGTTTTAGAATAATGATCCATTTAATCCCAAGAAAAAGAATTAGAGCCCGGGTCCCCACAAGTTCTGTAAGCCCAGAGAACACTGGGTAATTCCTCCACCCAATCCTTTCCTTTGCCTTGTAGTCTTGTCTTCAGTGCTTGTACAATAATTCTATTGACAACTTCTGTTTGACCATTAGCTTGAGGATATGCAACAGAGGTAAAAGATTGAGTGATCTTCATTTCCCGGCATCATGACGTAATTCTTTTGCCCTGAAATTGTCTCTAATTATCTGAGATTAGTCTTCTGGGCACTCCAAACTGGCACAGAATGTTCTTCCACAGAAATTTCAATACTTCCTGCTCAGTGATTTTTGCCAAGGGCTTAGCTTCTACTCACCTGGAAAAGTAATCAACAGCTACTAACAAGAATTTTTTCTGAGCCCGGGCAATTGGGAAAGGACCCACAATATCCATTCCCCACTGATTAAAGGGGCAAGATGCCCAAATAGGTTTCATGAGGGTGGGCGGTGTGGGGACCTGAACCTAATTCATTTTCTTAACCATTATTAAGATCCAATGTAACAGTTAAGAAATGTGGGATATAATTTTTTTTTTAAAATTACATGAGTGCACAACAAATGAAATCAATCTTATTTCATTTACAAGATCAACATCTAGATATAAGGTACAAGCCTTGTACAAAAGTGATTCATAATAAACTAATGTTCATTCACTACATGTCAGGTGATCAAATAGTTTAACTTCTAAGTCTGGATCTCCACGCTAATCTTGATCCTCTCTCATCCTCTTCCTGACCCTGATCCTGTCCCACCTGTTGTCATGCACACATACAAACAAGACAATAGCCGGATAACTCCGGTGAGAATATAATCCCAGTATAAACAATGTAAACATGCAATCATATAAAAACATATATAAAATGCATATAACAGTTATCATTGACATGTATCAAATCAGAAAACATGAATGATATAAAGCTATAAATAAACTAGTGACTCGACTCACCTCTAATCTAGGGATCTCGGTTTTTGGACATCGTCTCATATATTGAATCTCAGCGATAGGAGATGATCTGCTCCTAAGTAAACATTGATAAACCAAACATCCAGTATATTGGCATATCGCCCAAAGACTTGGCATATCCGCCAATGACTAGGCATCTCCGCCTATAACTTAGTACACGCTTTGCTATAACTCAATAGACTAAGTATATCAATATCATGAAGTGCAAACATCAAAGCAATAAATAAAGTATGTGGTTTTTGGGAAACTCGAGTCCAATCTGACTCGAGTCGATCTCCCGGATAACATTGATTTATACCTTTCGTTCTATCAGTCTGACTCTGTCGAAGTCTTGAATTCATAGCATGTCCATATCAATCTGGCAATGACAATATCAAATATACTATATCAATATACCATTCAAATCAAGACATCTCACTCTTATCAAATTCTGACGGCATAACAATATAATCTTGAAATACCGGTAATACAAAATCAGTATATACCAATTCCAATAACTCATAATCAATCACAGTACGAATCTGATATTGAATCTCAATCAAATCCATTCTGAAAATCATAACAATTTCATACGATAACCGTTCTTCAATCCGGTTTCGATTATACGATGTCTACTATGTCAAAAACACCACATATGAATCATATCCGATTCTGGCAATATCATACTTTCAAAACATATCAAAATGTAGTAAAACTTACGTCCAGTTGAAGTCCTTGTCGATAGGAACACAGTACAGAAGTCAGATTGAAATTCTGACGGGCAGATCTTTCACAATCACAAATCTAAAATATAAAAAGGCGTAAGGATTTTTCACAACTTTCTCCAGAAGCTTTTCTCGTTCCTTTCTTCTTCTGAAATGCTGAAGCTCTGAAGGTTTGATATATATATATATATATATATATATATATATATATATATATATTTATATATATATATATATATATATATATATATATATATATATATATATATATATATATATATATATTGCATGTCCAAGGCCAAGTGGATACTTCTTCACACAGCACGTCTCGCGCATATACGCGACCTTCCTCGCGCTTATGCGCGAGACCTCCTGTTCTCCACATTTTTCTTCTCGGCAGCTCGCGCATATGCGCCCCTTCTTCCGCGCATATGCGCGAGGTTCTCTGGACTCGGCAGATAGCTCCTGCACAGCTCGCGCATATGCGCGCACACCCTCCGCGCATATGCGCGAGGTCTTCTGTCCATCTCGCGCATATGCGCGCATCAGTGCCGCGCATATGCGTGAGGGGTACTGCCCTCGCACTCGCCTTTCCCGATCCGATTCTTTTCCGTCCATAATCACATCAAATCATAAATCAATAATCGCAGATTAACAGATAAAAATCTCGGGCATTACAGGCGGGCTGTGCTTAAAATTCGAGTGATGTTGACAGCCTTCACAAGCTTGGACCACCCTAGCAGAATCTTGACTTAAGGTTGGCCACCAGAAACCAGCAAGCATTGTTTTTCGAGCCAAAGACATTCCTCCGAGGTGCTTGGCACAACATCCTTCATGAATCTCTCAGAGGACATAATCCACCTCTTTCTCAGATAAGCATTTCAAAAGAGGTCCCTGGAATGATCTCTTGTACAAAATTTTATTTAAGAGAACAAACCTAGGAGCTTGTCTCTTAGTCTTCTGAGCTCGGGCTTTGTCCTCGGGCAGTTCATTATTTATAATGAACTTGATCAGAGGTGTCATCTAGGAGTCACCGGGTACTTGTAATATTTCTTCCTCAGTGGAAAGGATCAACCGGGAAACATGCAAGACCTCCAGGGTGCTAACTTGTGACAAAGAAGCAGCCATTTTTGCCAGAGTATCTGCCTCGCAATTCTCCTCCCGGGGGATTTGTTCAATGCCCCAATCCACAAAGACTTCTGCTCGGGCTTTGATGAGCTGTAAGTATTTTATCATCCTGTCATCCTTAGCTTCATACACGCCCTTTATCTGTTGAGTGATGAGTTGCGAATCAGAATACAGAATAATCCGGGAAGCTCAGACTTCCAGGGCAGCTTGAATTCCAGCAAGAACGGCTTCATACTCGACTTCATTATTGGTTACCCAGGAGTCAATCCTTAGTGCCAGTTTAATTTTTTCTCCCGGAGGAGATATTATCACAACCCCTACTCTACATCCATCAAGGCTAGATGCCCCATCCACGTATACTCTCCATACTTCCTCCTCATCAGGTTGTACCATCTCGGATAAAAAAATCTGATAGAGCTTGTGCTTTGATGGCAACCCGAGGCTTGTATTCAATTTCATATTCTCCTAGCTCTACCGTCCACTTGATCATCCGCCCGGATACTTCTGAATGAGTCATGATCCTGCCAAGAGGACTGTTGGTAAGAAAACCTATTTGATGTGACAGGAAGTAAGGCCTTAGCTTCCGGTCGGTCATGATTAAGGCCAAAGCAATCTTCTCCACTTTGTTGTACCCGAGCTCGGATCCTCTTAGAACATGGTTGACATAATAGACGGGCTTTTGATCAGAGCCTTCTTCTTTTATTAGAACTGAGCTGACAGCATACTCCGTAGTAGATAGATATACAAATAATTTCTCCCGGGGCTCCGGCTTCACCAATATAGGGAGCTCTGCAAGATGAATCTTCAAGTCCTGGAAGGGCTGTTCACATTTCTCATCCCATCCAAATTTCTCGGCCTTCCTCAAGACTTGAAAGAAAGGATAACTCCTGTGCGCTGACCGGGAAATAAATCGAGAAAGGGAAGCAATCCTCCCGGTCAGTTTCTATACTTCTTTGACAGATCGAGGAGATGGCATGCACAGCACAGATTTGACTTTTCCTGATTCACATCGATCCCCCATCTGTCACTATGAATCCCAAGAATTTGCCACTCTTTACGCCAAAAATACACTTGGCAGGGTTAAGCTTGATCCCGTAATGCATGAGAGTGGCAAAAGTTTCTTCTAAATCAACAATAAAGCTCTCAACCTCCAGGGACTTGTCCAGAATATCATGCACATAAACTTCCACATTTCGTCCCAGCTGCTTCTCAAAACATTTGTTCATCAGACGCTGGTAGGTAGCCCCTGCATTCTCCAACCCGAAAGGCATTACAATATAACAAAAAGTACCTCCCGAGGTGATGAAGCTGGCTTTGTCTTGATCAATCTTGTCCAGGGAGATTTGATGATACCCCTGGTATGCATCCATGATACTAGCAATTCGAAGCCTGAGGTGGAATCCTCCAGGTGATCAATCCTGGGTAGGGGATAATCATCCTTGGGAAAAGCTTTATTAAGATCGCGGAAGTCTCCACACGTGCGCCACTTCCGGGTAGATTTGGGCACCAATACCACATTCGAGAGCCATGTAGGGAATTGAATTTCCCGAATGTGGCCGACTTTCAGAAGTTCTTTCACTTGCTCATCAGTAACTTTGTCCTTTTCAGGACCAAAGTGTCATTTCTTTTGCTTCACCAGGTGAGATCCTGGGAGAATGTTCAGTTGGTGCTTCGATATCAGGGGAGAAATCCCCGTCAACTCCTGTTGGGACCAGGCAAACACATGAATATTAGCTTTCAAACAGTTAATCAAACTAACCTGGGTGGATGCACTAAGGTCCCGAGCCACCTGGATTTGCTGGCTTGGTCCGACTTCTATCATCTCCTGCTCCTCCTCCGCTACAAAATGCACTTCCCCTTTCTCCACCACTCTTCCTCCCACTTCTTTCTCCCTCGCTCTCTTCCCTTCCCTCTTGGTTTTGCTCTGATCAGCACGGACTACCTCCACATAGCATTTCCGGGAAGAAGGTTGATCTCTCCGGACCTCTCCTACCCGGACTCCCAAAGGAAACTTTATCTTTTGGTGGTAGGTAGATGCCACAGCCCTTAGCTCATTCAGAGCCGGTCTCCCTATCATTATATTATATGATGATGGGAAATCTACCACCGTGAAAGAATTCATCACCGTCTTTTTGAGATTTTGGGAGCCCAGGGTTAATGGTAAAATAATCTCCCCTTCCGGGTAAACCACGTGGCTAGCAAAGCCAAAGAGGGCAGTCTCCACAGCTTCTAAGTGATAGCCCTGCAAATCCATCTGCACAAAGGCTTCTTTAAAAATTACATTTATGGAGCTGCCCGAGTCAATAAAGACTCTCAGAATGTCATAATTTGCCACCCGGTCTTGGATGACCAGGGCATCATTATGGGGTAGATTCACCCCCTTCAAATCCTCCGGGCCAAAACTGATGACTACCTCGCTCTTCCTCGTCCCCTCTACCTCCATACACTCCCTCCTACTTCTTGATTTCCGAGCCCGATTGGAGTCTCCATCGGTGGAGCCTCCCGCTATCATTGTAATCAACTCAGTAACAGGGGGTGAATTCTTTTTTCTCTCAGGCTCGGGCTCTCTTCTTCTCTCGGGCTCTCTCCTCGGACTATTCCATATACTTCCTCCCTGAGTGCTAGACCCTGGTTGCCGAGATGTCCAAGGTAGCAATCTCGGTCCTTTGTTGTTGTGACTGGGTCCCGGGATGGAAGGTAAGACATAATTTCCCTTCAGTGTCTTGCAGTCCTCGGTGTTATGGTAACACACTTTGTGGAGAGAGCAAAATCCTCTCCTCTCTGGCCGGGGTAATTGATGGTCCGAGGCCAAGTGTCTGCTGCATTCTTGCATTTCCATTTCCCGAGCAATCTTTAGAGGCACGTGATGAGAAAAGTGCCCTGGATTACCCCACTTCTGTCCCCTCTCCTCGGGCTTAGACACCCGGTCTCCTCTCTCCTTCTTGACAGCCTCCCTCTTCTTCTTCTGAGCCTCTTCCATATTAATATACTTCTCTGCCGGGACAATAAGTCTTCGAAATCCCCGAGAACCTTCCCTCAAGCCCTGGGTGAACACGGTAGTCTTTGTTTCAGTGGCACAAGTGGGGACATCCAGAGCCACTCTGTTGAATCTTCTGATATTAGCCCTTAAGCTCTCCTCCCGGCTCTGCTTGACCTCGAAAAGACTAAAAGCAGTCTTTTTGTACTTTTTGCTACTGCTGAAATGGTGTGAGAACACCTTTTGAATGTCTTTGAAGGAGTGTATGCTCTGAGGGGCCAATCCCTCAAACCATCTCTGGGTTGAATCTACCAGCATCGTCAGGAACTCTTTACAGTTTATTCTATCAGTGTTACAATGCAGCATGGCCATGTTTTCAAATCTGGCCAAGTGTTCCTCAGGGTCTGCGTTGCCATCATAATCCTTTATTTTGGCTGATTTAAAATTCCCGAGAAGAGGTTCCCGGACAATTATCTCAGCGAAAGGCCATCCCCTAGTGATTGCCCGGGAAGGACCCCGACTATCCATCTGCCCTTCCAGCACCTTCACCTTCTGTCTCAACCCCAACAATTCCTCCGCCATAGTATGAGATTTTGACCCGACGCTGGACTCCTCGTCCTCTCCTCTTACCTCCTCCTCTTCCCTCAACTCCTGCTCTTGCTCCTGCTCTCTCTCCTGTCTATTTCAGGGTGGTGTAACATGTTGAGAAACTTCTTTCTTGGTCACAGCCTGCTTCACAGCATCAGATACAATCTTTTTCAACTCTTCTGGAGTCATGGTGATGAGATTTGGCATGGTGTTATTAACACCACCTTGTCTTGAAGTTTGCCCTCCATCTTCTGGGGCCCAAGAATTATCTTGGTTAGTTCTTCTCGTACGAGTCATATCAATGTCTTGAACTAAAGTTTCCCACAGACGTCGCCAATGATGAGATCTCGCTGAAATGGGTGAGCCGGGTAAGGAGCTCCAAAAGATCAAATCAACAATTTATAGTTTTGGGAATTTTGAGTGAAGATAATGGCTTAGACTAACACATGCAAACAAGAAAGTAACTCGTGAATGGGCGCTGGAGGAGTGTCCGACGTAGCCACTCCGATGCTAAAGTCAGCAGGTTGAGGATGAACACAAGCAATATTCAAGAGAAAATATGTATAATACCTAGAGTTCAAAGATTTCAGAGTCATTAAATGACATTAATACCTGCTATTTATAGTAGAAAATGGGGTAGGTACCTCGATTCCAGTGCCACCTACTAAGTATGGCAAGTCGGTTGCCTATACTCTAGCTTCTGATGACTTCTAGGACACTCCAAGTCCAAGTTGTTCTGACAGATTAGACGGCCTGTATCAATCATACTCGAGTGTGGTTCAATTCTCGAGGTGACCCGGGTAGTCGGTTACCCGGGCATTTGTATGAGAGCCCGGGCTATTATGACTGCCCGGGAAGAGGAGAAGTGTCCGGGTGGTTTGAGTGGGAGACCAGGCTGCTTGGTGATCACTCGGGAAAAGTCGTGGTACTCGGGTTCTTGATGGTATCTGGGTCATCAATGACCCGGATCCTTATGGGGGTATCACCTACCAATGGGAAACAAAGAGAACCACCGAGCAGTGCCTAGATCACGACGCCTAAGCTTCAAGGATGAAAAGAGTTGGTGCCAAACGCCTGCATTGGTGCTTCAATGCTCCTTTCGTGCAGATGTGGAACCTGAATGCTGAGCAACATGCCTTAGTACGAATTGATCGGCCCCTTAGTGCCTGAAGTGTGCAATAACAAACCTAGTGCAAAAGAGGCGCCCGAGCACCACTCACTCAGTGCTCAGAGTGTAAGGTCCAAAAATAAGATGACATAATCCAACTACATGCAAATCTAGGGAAAAATGGAAAACGGCTAATTTAATGATTTTAATTGCTTAAATTAATTATGTTTGTTATGTTATAGGGTTATGAAGTAGTTTTCTACTAGAATGAACAAAACTATATTTTTAAAAAGTTATTCGAGATGCGATCGAGGAACGGAGACCAATGACTGAAAAATGAACTTGTTTTTACTAAATAATTGTTTTTATTCATTTAAAATAAGGTTGATGCTATATTTTTGAAAATAAGGATTTTTGAGGTGATTTTATACGTCGAGACGTAATTTTTAACATAATTCGATTTTCAACGAAAATATAAACTTTTGACAACTTGACTAATAATTTCACGAACTTCCCTAAACGAAATATTTTAAATATGCACTAATGGGCTTATTGGGCCTAGTATACCATACACATGGGCCCAAGTTTACTCTACACCTTTTATTAAATAAAATAAGCCCATAAACCCTACCCCAAAATCTTTTAAACACAAGCCCCCTCCCCTCAACCACACAAGGACTCTTTTCCTCCCCTCAAACACACGGCACACACGAATTCTTTACGGGAAAATCATCGGTTTTATTAGGAAAAAATTCAACCAAGGTTTACGTCGTCGTTCTTCGCATCGTCGATTCATTTTCGAGCGTAAATTATGCAAAGGGACGCCATAAAACTTTCTTTTCTCATCTATCACACCCTAATATGTGTTTTATTATTGTTTGCATGAAAAACATGTTTCCTTTTCGAATATTTTTGTTTTATGCATATATAGGTGATTAAGGTATGAAATTTTGTCCCAAAAAACTTGATATATGTTTGCTTGAAGGGGCTGCCATGTTATAGGATCATAGAGCCAAGTTTTTATACAAGTTTAAGGGCCACACGAAGCATGGTAGAGGCTGCATATAGAACTAAAACCAGTTGCTCGATTATTACATGTTTCGGTGTCAAGGTTCGGTCATAAGGGTTTAACCACGCATGGCTCGGCCAAGGCTTGACCAGGGCTGATCTGGGACATGTTTGGGTGTGTGGAGGAGTCCTAGCATGATGGCTCGGCCAAGGCTTGACCAGGGCTGAACTGGGACATGTTTGGGTGTGTGGAGGAGTCTTAGCATGGCTAGGACTCAAGTATTGTCGGCTAGGGAAGAGTCCAAGTGAACTAGGTCTCTTCCCAAACCACCCGAGAGAACAGCAGCGTGTAGGGAGGGCTCGTGGCTGGGGCCAGGGGTCCAGGCTAGGTCTGATAGGGTCTTGAGAGGGTTCACGAGGGATTTGGCTTGGTGGTGGCTCGAGGATAAGGGTACTAACTGGGTTTCGAAGTGTCGTAGGAATTGCTACTAGGTTTGCGCTGCTCGGGTCCATCGTTCAGAGGACTACTGCGAGTTAGGTTTGGTGCAATGGGTCCTAGGCTGGGCGAGTGGTGGCTCGGGGTCAGTTCGAAGAAAACGAGAGGTGGCTCGATGGGTAATGCTAGTGTTTGGTTCTAGGGTTTTCTATGGCCAAAGGGTTGGAACATGGTTCACAGGATACGAATCATGGTTCACGAGGGTAATTTGAATATAAGAAGTCTATGTTTGAAATTTTGGAAATTTATAATAAAGTTTGAATTAAATCAGAATTAAAACGCTCTACGAATTAATAATTAAGAAATAATTAGAAAGCCTTGACTTTAAGCTAAATAAAAATATGAGAAATCTAATTTAAGCTTAGATAATTATTTGGGATGATCTAGAGTCAATGAAAGCAAGAGAAATTCAAAATCGATGAATTTTACGTCTAGGGGTAAATAGTCATTTTACACCTGAAGAATAGTAAACGTCATGACAGTGCCCCGAATGCTGTAATATATGTTAAATTTTTTATTTTAAATATTTATGGAATTTTATGATATAACGTTAATACTAAAAAATATGTTGTATGTTTTATTTAAAAGAAAAATGATATATGCATATTTAATTTTTATAAAGTGGTGAAAATATGAAATGTTGAAGGAGGTGAAATAATTGTGACTAATACGATGATACAATTATGGTGATATGTAAGGCCAATTCTCAGTTGACCGGTGAGAATGTCGCTGATGTCCCCGTCGCCTAGTACTGTAGTAATACGTAGGTGGATCCATCGACCTTCAGCTAATGCGAAAGTCACAATTAACGATCTGAATTTGAGAAAGGAAAACGTATATGTATCTGGTTAAAATGAATATGTTCATGATGATATGAAAAATGTTTAAGTTTATGCATGTTTATGAAATGTTATTTTAAGTAAAATATTTTCACTATTGCATATGATTGTATACGTAGTATTTGCTATTATGGTTATGGTTTGCTGAGTCAATAGACTCACTAGTGTTGATCGATGTAGGTAAGCATGATGTTAATGTTGTTGATGGTCTTGATGGTTGATCTTACGGGACTGAAGTTGCACATAACCCGAGTACCAGAGCTAGTTTTCCGCAATTTAATTTAAGTTTATGTTAAAGATTTTTACGACTTTTAGGATGCTTTTGAGAGGTTGTTAGAGTTAACTTATTTTGAAATATTTCTAATTTAGGGTTGGCAAACATTTGGCGATTTTGATGTTTTAAACTCTTTTTTTGAATTTTTAAATATAGTTTGTTGTTTTATTTTTAAAATAGTGTCAAAAATATTTTAAGTATATGTGTATATGTATTCGGTCGAGATCTAGGGTGGGAGAAGAAAAATTAGTACTTTTTAAGAAAATGAGTTGTGAGCGTTTCACAGAGGTCTTCCCAAATACAACTCTTCCGTTTGAACAAATCAAAAAACGACCACGAGACTTTTGAAAAGGAGTTATCATCATATCGAAAAAGGAATTCTTGCGCTCTAGAAGACCCAACAACACAACACCCAAAGGGGAATTTTCATTCTCAATTTCCATCCTATTTGAAGTCTTTTAATCTTGTTTTTGGAATTTACAATAGATAGAACTATCAGAGAGCTCAAGTCTTTGGGGACTTAGTGAAGGAACAAATTGGGTTTATATATATTTAACAAATAAAACGATAAAATATCATTACAATAATTCAATATGGTATGACATGCATGAATAATAATATATCGATATGAAAATATCTTATCAAGTGAATGCAATGACTGTTCAGGACAATAAGTGAATATCATAGGTTAAATAGATAGCTCCCACCAACATTCGGTGTAGCATTTTTCCCCACATAGTAAAGTAGGATCCATACAATCGATCATTTATGAGCCAATGTAAACTCAAATTTTTGGATCGAAGTCACGTTGTTTAGAGGAACCATATACTATGTAAGATCCAAAATACGATGACGTAATTCAACTGCATGCAAATGTATAAAAAAATGGAAAATGGATAGTTAAATTGTTTAATTGCATGAATTAAATATGGTGTGCATGTGTACATGTTTAAAATAGGATTTTATGTTAGAATGCATAAAACTGTGCTTTAAAGATCATTCGAGACGCGATTGAAGAACGGAGACCGGGGACCATATGAGTGAACATATTTTTATTAAATAATTATTTTTAATTTTTTAATATATGGTATAATTTAATGGATAATTTCGAAAATGAGGTATTTTGGGGTGTTTCCATAAGCCGGGTCATATTTTAAACCGATAATCGATTTTCGATGAAAATAAGGACTTTTTGAGAACTTGGCTAATATTTTTCACAAACTTTTCAAAACAAAATATTTTAAATATTATATAATGGGCTCAATGGGCCAAATATACTAGGGTAATGGGCCTAATCTTGCATCTTATTATTTATGTAAAAAGGCACCAAAAACCCTCGCCAAAACCACACAATCACACTTGAAAACTAGGACTCTCCCACCAGCGCAAACCACACAAAAGTTTTCAGAGGAATTCATGCAAGTTTGAAGAAAAATTCAGCAAGCTTCTTCCCCCGTCTCTCTGCCAACGTCCATCGTATCACAAGTTGATTTTCGAGCGTAATATACGCAAAGGCACGCCTTAATCTTCCTTCAAATATCTTTCACACCATATTATATATATTTAATTATCCTTGAATGAAAAATATGATGCAATACTTTTATTTTCGTTTTTATGGCTATATATGCATAAAACTAGAGTTTTCTATTCTTAAAACTCTCGCTAATGATGCGCAAAGGGGCTGCCATGGTAGGGGTACTTGAAGGGAAGCTTTTTCACATATTTATGGCTATATATAATAGATTTATATGAGTTGAATTTAGGTCCTAGGTTCGATGGTTAGGGGCTGGACATGATGGTTACAGCTTAATTGGCTTGGTTAACTAGGGTTTTTGAACATGCACAAAAAAATTCAGTAGGTGTTCTAGGCTGGTACACGGGTTTAATTGGCTTGGTTTGGGATGAAAAGGGGTTATTAGGTGTTAATAAACTTTGATTCAAGTTTGGTTAAGTTTCGAGTCAATACGAGTCAAAAACGAAATGTACGTCTAAGTTTAAAATTGAAATGAAAAATTAGTCGATAAGCTTAAGTTTACGTCTAAGAAATATTTATGGGTGTATTTTAAGGCGTCATGTTAAGTTTGGATGAATTTGTGTCATCCTTTTAAGGTCTAAGAATAAATTGGAAAAGTTAGGGTTTCAAAACTAAAATAGTCATTTTACATTTGAAAAATGTTAGACGTGCTGTTAATGCCCTGAATGCTATAATGAACGTTAAATTTTTTATGTTAAATGTTTATGAAATTTTATGATGAAACGTTAATGCTGAAAGACATGTTGCATGCTTGGTTTTAAAAAATGATTTATATGTGCACAAATTTTTATAAGTGATGGAAATATGAAAAGTTGAAGGAGGTGAGTTGATTGTGACTAATACGATGATACGATGATATGTAAAGCCAAGGCTCAGTTGACGGGTTGGAGTATCGTTGATGTCCCCACCGCCCGGTACCGTGGTTATATGTAGATGGATCCGTCGACCTACAGCTAATATAAAAGTCACAATTGAGGATCTTAATTCAATAAAAGGGAAATATATATGTATATGATAAAAAGGAAAAAGTATATGATGAAAGAAAACATGTTTAAGTTTATGCATATTCCTGAAAAGTTATTTTATTAAAATTATTTTCACTATTGTTTGTGGATGTATATGTATTACATGTTATCATTATTAAGGTTTGTTGAGTCAATAGACTCACTAGTTGTGATTGATATAGGTGAGCATGATATTGTTGCAGGAATTGATGGTTAAACTAGTTGGACTGAAGGTGCACATAACCCGTGGACCGTCGCTAGTTTTCCGCAAATAAAATTATGTTTAAGATTTAAGATACTTTAAAGATTTTATGAGTTATGATGTTTTTGAGAGGTTTTTGTGAGGATATTAGAGTTAAGTTTATTTTTTAAATAATGTTAGCTTAGGGTTGGTCGACGTTTATGATTTTATGTTTTAAATACGTTCTTTTGGACTTTCAAATAATAATTGGTTGGGTTATTTTAATTGGTGCAAAAGTACTTTAAAATATTTTTATGTATACTTTCGGCCGAATGCTTAAGTGAGAAAAAAATTTCTAGTACATTCAAAGAAAAATGAGTACTGGACAATTCAGTTGGCATCAGAGCAATGTTCCTGCAAAGGGTTGTGCCACCACTAGTTCCAGAAAGCTCAGTCGTCAAGCATCAAGTTTGTAATTAAGTTTAATTTCTTTACATGATTTTTATAATGGTACATGCATGTTTACATAGTTTACTCGTTTAAGCTACATGTTTATAAGCTTTTTGAAGTTAAATGATATATATACTTAATGTTGCTCAAAAAGAGATTATTATATGTTACATGATTAGAAGCTTAGATTAAAATGCATGTTGGTTACGTATAGAATTTGGAAAACGTTCAGATATAATGCCTACTAGACACACACTTAGTACAGATAGGCAAGACGAGACTAAAGAGGATCGTCAAGAGAATACACCCTCATCTTCTAATGGGGATGCTGCTACTCGTATTCTAGAAAGCTTGTAGGGTTTCTTTGAGCCGCAGGCTCATCATGCACCGAGGACATAGCACGAGTTGTATGATCAGTTCTGGAGGCTGGGTCCAAGGAATTTTTTGGCACCATCGACTTGTTTCTATCGAGGTTTGGATTCGATATCTTGAGGTGCATTTCCGTTATCTGAGTGTGGGAGATGCTGACCTAGTTAGGTGTGCTACATATGCATTGCGAGACGACGCTTCTCTTTGGTGGGAAGGAGTTGAGCATGGATTTAATCTAGCCACCCTCACTTGGGTGCAATTCAAGAACATTTTCTACGAAAAGTATTTTACTGCTGACGTTCGAGGACTTTTATGACTCTCCATCAGGGAGACACGACTGTGGCTGAGTTCGTTAGGAAGTTGAATAAGGGTTGTCACTTTGTACCCCTTATCGCTAGGGATTCTGCTAAGAAATTAAGACACACACTTCATGGATGGCCTTCGACCTACCATACGTCAGGATGTCTATCATTTTTCAGGCGTAAAATGACCGTTTTACCCTTGGACTTAGAATATCTTGATTTTAACTTTTTAATATTTTAATTGACTCTAGACTATCTCAAATAATTATTTAAGCTTAAATTTAATTTCTAATATTTTTATTTAGCTTAAAATTGAGACTTTCGATTTAATTTCCTATTTATTAATTCATAAAGCGTTTAATTCTCGGATTAATTCAAGCTTTAATATTTTAATCCCAAACTTTTATCATGAACATTTCCTACCTAAATTACCCTCTTGAACCATAAACCGACCCCCGTGGACCATGGTTCAACCCCTTAACCATTCACTTAAAAAACCCAAACCCTAGCTAGTTTCCCCTCGAGCCATCTTACGTTTTCTTCGAGCCACTACCGAGCCACCTCAAGGCAACCCCTGCCTAGACCACCTAAGGACCCTACTGACCAGCCCTGACCCCTTTAACCAGCTCGTAGCCCAAGCCACCATTCCAGCATGAGTCGCGGCCGATATTTGCACTCTATGACTCCCAACTCGACGAGGACTCCTCACCCGAGCCACCACCTGAGCTCGAACCGTCATGAACCTCACTGGACCACCCTCAAACCTAGCCTGGACACCCTGGCCAAGCCATGATCGCCTTATGCACAGCAGCGGCCCTCGATTGCATGGGAAGAGTCCCATCACGCATGGACTTTTCTCTAGCCACTGCGCATGAGTCCTAGCCACAGTAAGACTCTTCCTCACACCTAACCATGTCTGGTCCGAGCCTTGGTCAAGCTCTAGTCGAGCCGCACACTATGCTTCCTCCTACCCGAGACCCTAATGCACCAACATGCAAGTTTTTGTTCCTCCTTGGTTTGCCTACGATCCAGCCCTTGTGCAGCCTTGCCTAGTCTCCTAAACCCTATGAAATTCATTCCTTTTTATTGTCCTAGGATGGCAGCCCCTTTATGCACCATATAAATGAGTTTTATATCATCAAAACATGAGTTATATGCATGTATGCCCATAAAACCGAAAATTAAACTTGTGCCACATATTTTTCATGCGAGGTTAATCAAATATACGTAATATGGTGTGAAATATGTTTCAAAGAAAGTTAAGGTGTGCTTTTGCTTTTATTACGCACAAAAATGAGTTGGCGATGCAAAGAACGTCAACATAGGAAACCCTAGGTGCTACTAATTGAATTATAATTCACCCAAGTGCAGGTTGTCTGCAAGTAATATATTTCATAAGTACGAGATCGATCCACAAAAAGATACTTTTAAGTTTAAATTTATTAATTTATAAATTACCAAATGCAAGAATTAAGTTTAAAAATTATAAATTTTGTTATGAATCAAGGATTTATTCTTGGTTTATGTAATATTGTTTAACTAAAAGTAAACAAAGGAAACAACCATAAATAATGGTTCTAAGAAAAAGAAAAATAAATATTAAATACATACATAATATAATATAGTTTTCACTATAAAAAATCGAATTAATCGATATTTTATGTATTGTACCTATGATTGTAAATATGATTGTATAAATATAAAATTGCATAAATTAAATGTTAAATTAAATAATTATATTTCATTTAGAACAACCGACAGAGCCACTCTATTGCCTAAATGAAATATATGATTTAATAAGTTAGTTGCAGAAAAATAAAAGTTAGATGCGAGAAAGTAAAAGTTAGTTACAATAAGATAAATTTTAATTGCAATAAAGTAAATGTTAGTTGTTAGTAATAAATCATAATATTGCATTTAGAACAACCGACAGAGCCACACTATCGTTTGAATGAAATATATGTTTTAATTATTAATATACATTTAATAATAATAATAATAATAATAATAATAATAATAATAATAATAATAATAATTGATGAAATATTTATTGTATTAAAATTAAACAACAAATCAAGATTACTACTTTAATGATATCAAGCATTTGATTTAAATTGATAACAAAAAATAAATCATTTTTATACCTACAATAAAAAGAAGTTAGCTAAATGAAAAGAAATATAAAAATAATATACAAAATATAAAAAATCTTGCTTCACCGAGAATTCATCCTCTTCACATTGACATATTGGATTTAGCTTGCCATGAGCTTACTTTTGATCAACACTAAAGTCACCATTCATAGTTGGGAAAGTGAAAGAAAATATATTGAAACTTAAAACTTTTATTTCCGCACTATTACACACACACACACACACTTTATTTTACAATGGGATATGATCCTCCTCAAGTTAACACAAGGTCTATATTTATAGGCCAAATGAGAGAAAATGTCAAAAATTTATAAATGTCATTTATTTGTAATAGTAGTTTTTGTTTCCTCCAACTTCAATTTCATGGCTTTTCTTTGAATGCTATGATCCACGACTTTAATATCCGAATTTGATTTTTCTCAAAGAGCAAACATGCAGGGCATTGTTTGTAGATGAATTTGGCCTTTTGGTTCACCTCATTTGGTTAAATATTAAAATAATTATGACTTGTTTACTATAATATGGTCATAGTAAAAGTAAATATGTCATCCTTTTGATATTTACACAATTTTGATCATCTTAATGAATTGTTTAGGCATTCATGTCTTCTGCAAAGTTGTAAATGCTTCCTCAAGGATTCCAAGCATGTATGAATCACCTCAATTTAAATTTTTGTAGCTTGAGTTATCATTATTTTACCAACATGTACAACACGTGAAAATAAACCATATTTAGTAAGACATTTAAATATAACCAAACAACAATAAAGTAGCATAATTTTATAATTTTAATGAAACTTAAATTTTAAAATACATGTTTTAACATATAATAAATTATTATTTTTAAGTTTCATCACACTCCCACACTATTTTATTACTAGTCCCTTATTAATAAAATTTATCAGAAAATCACAAGCTAGATTCTTTATTCCTTTTATATATTCAAATATACAAACATATTCATTTTGAAAACAAAATCGTATACCGATTTATACATATATATATTTTTAATTAATATAATATATATAATTAGATGTGCTTTTATTATTATTCTTATTTTCACATAATATATAAAGTATACATATATATATATATATATATTTTAATTTCTAATTTTTTTATAATACGGTCAAAAAGATGATTCACACCACTTACCATAACATGTATAATATCAAGAATATTATCGTAAAAGCCTCAACTTCATATTCTTTCGAGTCAAAATATTTAATGAATGGATGATTTTCACTCATGGAGTTGGAATGAATATTAACTCTCATTGAAAAAAGTTAAGTATTAAACCAGACAATTAAATAAACTAATATTGAAAACAAACTGAGAAAATTTACAAAGAATAAAAATCCACTTTTTTTCTTTTTCTCTTTTTTTTACGCGTCTGCAAAGTTTGCAATAACATAAACCATATACCTCCGACTACCTTTGAAACTTGTCCAACACATTTTTTTTAGTACATCAATCAAATTTAGAAAAAAATTAATAGTACTTTTACATATAGATACCTCTGACTGCAAAGTAATTTTATTGGAACACATTAATAGTACATCTGAAGCGTCTGCTTATTCGTTTTATTTAAAAAGTACTAGAATTTTTTTTTAAACTTTACATAGTATCGGCCAAACCACGTACAAAATTACATAAAATATTTTTGACATCATTTTAAAATAAAACAACTAACTAACATTATTAAATCTAAAAATAACATTTGAAAAGTATATCTCATACTATATCTCTCAAAAATCACTCATAAATAAATAAAAGTCATAAAAATATTCTTAACATAACTTAAAATTATAAATCATAACTAGTGTGGAAAACTAGCGTCGGTTCTCGGGTTACGTGCACCTTCAGTCCAGTCAGATCAACCATCAAGACCTCCAAAAATATAATCATCATAATCACCTGCATCAATCACACCTAGTGAGTCTAAATACTCAACACGTCATATCCTTGATAACAAATACTACATATACAGATAACAAACAACAGTGAAAAATACTTGTACTTAAAATAACATTTTCATGAAGATGCATAAACTTCAAAACATAAACATTTTCGTAAACATTTTCATGATGCATAAAACCTTAAATAAAAACATTTTCATAATATTATGCATAAACATTTCATATAAGCATAACAAATTCATATTCGTATCCATATTCATATCCACATATTCATGTCATCATATTCATGTTCATGTTTGTTGAATTCAGATCGTGATTGTGACTCGTATTCTTAAACGTATTGGGCGATGGATCCATCTAAAGAAAACCACAGTACTGGGCAGCTGGGACGCCAGCAACACTCTCACCGATCAACTGGGCCTTGGCCTACGTATTAATATATTCGTATTCGTATTCGTATTCATATTCTTACAAAAGAAACACGATCGTCGGGTTCCCAATGGGATCATAACCCTCACGATATTTCCAACATGTAGTAGTCACAATCCCTTCGCATCCTTCAATATGTTATCATCACTTAATAAAAACATGCATATAATATCATTTTTATTTTGAAACCAAGCATGCAACATGTCTTTTAAATGCTCATATTTAAATCATAAAAATCATAGATATTTAAAAAACCATAACTTAACATATTAAAAATCATAAACATCCATGAACATTTTAAAATAAACATTTTTACATCATAAATGTTTAAAATAAACATAAACATTTAAAATAAACATTTTAGTATATTATATCATAAAACATTAAACATATTAACGTCTTAAAAATCCATAACATATACAATTGACATATTATCATATAAATATCCATAATCATTGAAATTAATCATATTAGCATATAAAACAGCATTACGGACACTGCCATTGTGGGGACCCGAACGCTGATCTTTCTCATTAATCATCTTTGGGATTTAATTATCAGTTCTGATAAAACAAGGTCTAAATTTATTTTTTTTAAATTATATAACTGCGAAAGGTAATGGAATCTAAATACTATACATGTCTGTATATAAAATACAATTCAGTATTAAAAATACAATAATGTACAACATTCTAATCTAAGATTCACTACTAAAATTCTAGTAGTAAAATCCAATCTACTATAAGTCCGGAATCACCACGCTAAACTCGTCTTCTCTCATCATCTTCGTGACCCCGATCCTGCCTCCCCTGATGTCATGCACACATACAAACAAGACACCAGCCGGATAACTCCGGTGAGAATAAATCCCAGTATAAAACATGGTAAGCATGTATATAAACAAACTAATTCATAGAACATGCGATCCTGTATAACCAATATATTTCATAATCTATGAAATAAATCAAATAAGCATGTAACTCAAATCAGATAAACATGCATATAAACGATCTAAATCATAAAAACATGCTAGCACCACTGGAAGCAATAACGATGGGTCCCATGATCTAGGAGCCACATCCATATAAGCATGAAGTCCTAATCAAATCATGTCTAGACTTGACTCGATCTATAACTCTAGGGATCCCGGGGTGAATAAGACGATCTATCACCTACCCTACCACTCGGGGTGATTGTGCGTCTTATTCCTAAACTTCGGTCTGATCTGTATCCACATCTACAATAGGAGAGGTGATCTTCTCCTAAGCTGTGATATCACCGAACGTCTAGCAGTCTGGCTGATCTCCAAACTGTCCTATCTGAAATGTATGAATACAATCAGTAAATAAAGCATAATCATATAAATCATAAACAAGAATATAGTATGTGATTTATTGGGCAACTCAAGTGGTGATCTCAATTGAGTTGTTTCTTCCCGAATATCACATGAATCATACCTTTGTCGTCCCCGTCTGAGGAAGACGAAGTCTCGAAGTTCAGTCTGTCCTTATCCGATCTGAAATGACAATATAAATACACTGTATCAATGTGTAACTCAAAGCACAATCTGTTCTGATCAATACTCAATTCAGTATACAATCTGATCAATGTCTGAACAAGATACAATCTGAGTCATATCAATAATATCCCAATCTAATCGACATCATATCTAAATCTGATCAATCTAAATCAACTGATGTTTAAACGGCATAACAACACAGTCTCGATACCCCGTCAGTCTAAACATCATAAATATAATATCAGACTTCATAATCAATAACAATACTAGTCATAATCTCAATAACAATACAATTCTGATATGATATCTCACTCAAATCAACTCTGAAAAACATAACAAATACAGAAACAGTCTGTTCTTTAATCTGTCTTCAATTCTACATTGTCTATGATAGTAGAAACACCATATCTGAATCACATGCAATTCTAGCAACATCATATTCTCAAAACATCTCACAACGTAATAAAACGTACGTCCTGGTGTAGCTCGTGTCGAGAAGAACACAATACTGCGTTCGGATTTGAATTCTGATAGACGGATATTTCACAATCGCAAGTCTAAAAGGCGTAAGGATTTTTCTCTCAAAAATCTCGCCCCTTTTCTGAATTTCTGATGAATTACGTGTAAATCAGTTATATATATATTGCATGCAAACTCTGAAACGTGGCATCATTTTTCAGCAACCACGCATGACCGCGGGTGCGGTAGTGCAAGGAGCGCGGGTGCGCTCATGCAATGTCTATCCTTTCTTTTTCTCGAAAGCTTAGACCGCGGGTGCGGTGTTATCATTACCGCGGGTGCGGTGTCTTGACCGCAGGTGCGGTGTATGAAAGACCGCGGGTGCGGTCTTGCTTCGCCCAAAATCCCTACCCTACTGGACTTAAACCGCGGGTGCGGTGTCTCCCAGATCGCGGGTGCAATCCTGCCTTTTCTAAAAATCCTCATTTTTAATCCTTGTAACATCTCATAATCTTATCTGATTAATTCTACAAGTCTTAGGTATTACATTAATCTTGTCTGATCAATTCTACGACAATTCTTGGGCATTACAGCCATGACGTTTACAAATTTTTAGGTGTAAAAAGACCGTTTTACCCCTATACGTAAAATTTTACGTTTTTTACTTTTTCTTAATTCCATTGACTCTAACATGTCCCAAATAATTATTTAAGCTTATATTAATATTCTCGTATTTTTATTTGGTATAAATCGATGACTTTTAATTTATTCTTTAAATATAACATTTAATACGTTTTAATCCCGAATTAAACAAGACCTTAATATAAAATTCCCAAATTGAAAACTTAGACTTATAATAATTATTTAAGCTTAAATATAATTTTTCATAATTTTATAAAGCATAAAGCTAGGTGTTTCAATCAACTTGTTAATTAGCGTTTCGTGCGGCAATTAAATCCCGAATAAATCCAAAACTCATTATTTTGATCCCAAATTTTAAATATAACATTTTAAGATTTATTCAACCCTTCCAAGTCATGAGCCACCCCCGTTGACCCATGGATTCATTTTTAGCCTTTTAATATTCGCTTTTGACACCCTACCGAACGCACCGAGCCATCTCCTAATTTAATCGAGCCACGCCCGAGCCACCTTGAGCCAAAACCTATCCAACCCATCTAGACACCTTCCTGACCAAGCCCAAGCCCTAGACCAGCCCCTTAAACCCTCGAAAAGCCTGCTGCACCCTACACCAGTTTGCTTATGTGTGGGTGTGTGAGGTATTTTCTTGTATTGGGACTCTTCTCCTCCTAAGAACCTTACAGCCACCTAACCATCTACCAGCACTGACCCTCACCGAGCCTATACCACCCTCAGACGCCGTCTGACCCAGCCCAGGCCCTCGAACCACAACCCTCAACCCACGCACAAACCCAGCAAACAAGTACCAGATTTGCACACACTTTGTGATCTCCCCTCACGTTTTGCACCTCCAACTGAGCCAGCAGCAAACCCTCTTGAGCCAACCTAAATCCAGACCCCCTGTGGACTCTACTGAACCCTTAGAACCTATGGTCTTGACGCCAGTTGAAAACCGAAGCCACACATCCCAGCAACACAACCTGGTCGAGAAACCCACTTGCACTATAACTCTTGTTTCTGTTGTTGGGCCTCTAACCATCGAGCCACTCCTTGAACCAGCACCCCAAGCACTCTCTTAGGACCCTAACCAATTGACCTACCCCAGCCCAGAGCCCCCAGGCCGAGCCAAATCTTCCTGACATGTTCCTGAACCCTGTGCAACTACCTAGCAGCTCGTGGGTTGGAGTCCTAGCTTGCTAGGACTCCTTCCCAGCCTCTTGTATCGAGTCCTAGCGTGGCTAGGACTCTTTCCTTGACCCCTCACGGACCCTAGCCAGGCCCTGGTCCCAACCAACCCCAATCCAAGCCTAGCATCAACCCTTGAACCTGATACGATCACCCTAAGACACACACATACGTGATTACTGATTCCAGCTTATATCATGTCTCGTGTGCAGCATGTTAGTGCATCCTAGGACTCTTTAAATTGTGTAAAAACAACCCTTAAACAATCCCTAATCCTTGCAGCCCCTTTGTGTATGGAAACAACAATTTTTGGAATCAAAACAATGCCTTAAAAACTCATGTTTGAACAAAAACGAAAATAATTAAAAAGTGCAGCTTGTTTTTCATTAAGAACATAATTAAATAAATAATATGGTGTGATGGATGTTTGAAGGAAAGAATATGACGTGCTTTTGCGTATTTAACGCACGATAAAAACGTTGACGATTGAAGAACGACGACGAGGGACGATGTTTGAAAACTCTAGAAAACTTTGATGCTTTTCCCTTGAACTAACAAAACTTTTCCCATGCCTTTTGCATGTGTGTGCCGTGTAAATTTGAAAGAAAGAAGAGTTTTATTGGTTGGGGGAAAGTGGGGCGTGTAGTTAAAGGGTTTGGGGTAGGTTAATTACATAATATATAGTTAATTAAACACTAATTAAATTTTGGCCCATTAAGAGATTAATTAGGCCCATTAATGCTTAATTAAAATATTTAAAAGATTTAAAAATAATTTTGCTTAAATAAGTTTGTGAATTTATTAGCCGGGTTGTCAAAAGGTTCGTATGTTTGTTGAAAACCAACACCGATAAAATTTACGTCCCTACGTATAAAATCACTGCAAAAACCCCATATTTTCAAAAATAAGAAAAAGCATCGCCCATACTTTAGATAATTAAAAACAATTATTTATTAAACACATTTTCTATTTTTCAGCCATCGGTCTCCGTTCCTCGATCACAACTCGAATACCTTTTAAAAATACATTTTAATGCAATCATGTAGAAAAATATATAAATATGAAAGTATGTACAACATAATTAATTCATGCAATTAAAACATTTAATTAAAATACAAAAGAATTTAATAATTGCATGCACGTGGTTTGCGTGGACTTTAAAATTTTTCGGGGCATTACAATCTTCCCCCCTTAAATTGAATTTCGTCCTCGAAATTCGCTTTTCCTTAATAACCCAAAGTTTAGACTTAATTCTAG
Organism: Primulina eburnea; assembly: GCF_022965805.1. Lineage (NCBI taxonomy): Eukaryota > Viridiplantae > Streptophyta > Magnoliopsida > Lamiales > Gesneriaceae > Primulina > Primulina eburnea. The sequence continues at coordinate 25,678,528 of NC_133107.1, read as the reverse complement.
TATCCCGAAAATCCACGCTTCCGCTGCGCTACTCAGACAAAACTTAAATTCTAGAAGGTCCTTACGTCTCCTTGATCCCAATTAAATTTTCCTTCTAAATCATTATTTGCGATTTGCAACTTAAGAAAACCCATAATGACTTAGTGATATACTATTATAACCCCGAATTTCAATTTTTTCTAAAATTCCCAATATTAAAAGATGGATTATCATACTTATCGTATTTTATTTACTTATTTTATACCCAAAATGTTCATTAACTTATCAAATTTCAATCTTAAAATCTCAAACGTATCCGCTAACGCTTATATTTTCAAGCTTAATATTGGTTCATCCTTAAAACCTTTGATTAACATTCCTTATAACGTTATAACTTAAGATATCCCAAGGTTTTAAATATCATTATGAGTCCAAATCATCAAAAATTCTTAGTATTTAACCCATTCACTTCTCGCTTATTGCCAAACTAGTTCCCAAATTCTTTAACAATTGCAAAATTAATTCTTAATTTAAAAATTTTTACAATTAACCCATAAGTTCTTCGCATTATGAATTTTCTTCTATAGGATTCCCATATCATAATTTAAAAATTTTACACTTATTTATCCAAAAATCAATTTCTATAACCAACCTTACCTTTCATCAAACTTAAAAATATCAATTTATATATTTTCTTACTTCCAAAGATAATCACAGTCCTCGAATAATTATTACTTATGTCTAGTTCCCAAAAATTAATTTAACTAGTAACCATGTATCATAAATATTTTCTTAGAAAATCTACGTGTCCCAAAGCATTCATAATATTCATGATTAACTTATAGCCCAAAAAGTAGAACGTCGATACTAAAACCCAAAAATCAACATAGTCCAATTCCACCACGAAACCAACATGCGTTGAAATAAAATAATTTCTTATTTCATATCGTATCACGTATAAAAATTCGAAAGCATATAAATCGTTTATCATAAAACTATTAAACATGTGACGTGAACATATAATTCATGTACTTATGCAGGTAACATCATAAAATCACATAAAGCATGTAAAACTTACAACTTTGAGGCTTGAGGACTGATCTTCCCGACGCTGATGGTGGCACAACCCTTTACAGGACCTTTGCTCTGATACCAACTGAAGCACCCCAGATTCGACGACTGTCCTCACCGTATCAAGACGGGTCTTTCCAGCGTGCTTATGTCCTCACTCACACGCACCCTGAGAAACTTCCCAGGAGGTCACCCATCCCAAAATTACCCCAAGTCAAGCACGCTTAACTTTAGAGTTCTTATGTGATGAGCTACCGAAAAGAAGATGCACCTTCGTGATATGAGTAGTATAAATCAAATCTTTTAAGACCTCTTCAACTGTACAGTCCATTACATTGAAAAGTCTCGGAATCCCTCTCATTCCCGTGTGGGTCGGTTCATTCATGTTCCCTCCACCTGGAAGCCTGCCAGGAGACGCTCATTGTCCGTGCAATTGATGGCACCAGTGATCACCCCTCGCCCTCTTCGGCCCTGGGCCTCACATGCCCACCAGCTTCCGCTTGGTTCGTCCCCGAACCACACCGTACTAAGAGAGGTCGGATCTGATACCAACTGAAGCGTCTGCTTATTCGTTTTACTTAAAAAGTACTAGAAATTTTTATTTTAAACCTTACATAGCATCGGCCGAACCACGTACAAAATTACTTAAAATATTTTTGACATCATTTTAAAATAAAACAACTAACTAACATTTTACTAAATCTAAAAATAACATTTGAAAAGTATAGCTTATACTATAACCTCTCAAAAATCACTCATAAATAAATAAAAGTCAAAAAAATATTCTTAACATAACTTAAAATTTTAAATCATAACTAGTGTGGAAAACTAGCGTCAGTCCTCGGGTTATGTGCACCTTCAGTTCAGTCAGATCAACCATCAAGACCTCCATAAATATAATCATCATAATCACCTGCATCAATCACACCTAGTGAGTCTAAAGACTCAACACATCATATCCTTGATAACAAATACTACATATACAGATAACAAACAACAGTGAAAAATACTTGTACTTAAAATAACATTTTCATGAAGATGCATAAACTTCAAAACATAAACATTTTCGTAAACATTTTCATGATGCATAAAACCTTAAATAAAAACATTTTCATAATCTTATGCATAAACATTTTCATATAAGCATAACATATTCATATTCGTATCCATATTCATATCCACATATTCATGTCATCATATTCATGTTCATGTTTGTTGAATTCAGATCGTGATTGTGACTCGTATTCTTAAACGTATTGGGCGATGGATCCATCCTAAGAAAACCACAGTACTGGACAGCGGGGACACCAGCAACACTCTCACCGGTTAACTGGGCCTTGGCCTACGTATTAACATATTCGTATTCGTATTCATATTTGTATCAAGGAAACACGATCGTCGGGCTCCCAATGGGATCATAACCCTCACGATATTTCCAACATGTAGTAGTCACAATCCCTTCACATCCTTCAACATGTTAACATCACTTAATAAAAAAATGCATATAATATCATTTTTATTTTAAAACCAAGCATGCAACATGTCTTTTAAATGCCCATATTTAAATCATAAAAATCATAGACATTTAAAAAATCATAACTTAACATATTAAAAATCATAAACATCCATGAACATTTTAAAATAAACATTTTTACATCATAAATGTTTAAAATAAACATAAACATTTAAAATAAACATTTTAGCATATTATATCATAAAACATTAAACATATTAACGTCTTAAAAATCCATAACATATACAATTGACATATTATCATATAAACATCCATAATCATTGAAATTAATCATATTAACATATAAAACAGCATTACGGGCACTGCCATGACGTTTACTAATTTTAGGTGTAAAAAGATCGTTTTACCCCTAGACGTAAAATTTTACGTTTTTGACTTTTTCTTAATTCCATTGACTCTAACATGTCCCAAATAATTATTTAAGCTTATATAAATATTCTCGTATTTTTATTCGGCCTAAATCGATGACTTTTAATTTATTCTTTAAATATAACATTTAATGCGTTTTAATCCCGAATTAAACAAAACCATAATATAAAATTCCCAAATTGAAAACTTAGACTTATAATTATTTAAGCTTAAATATAAATTTTCATAATTTTATAAAGCATAAAACTAGGCATTTCAATCAACTCGTTAATTAGCATTTCGTGCGGCGATTAAATCTCGAATAAATCCAAAACTCATTATTTTGATCCCAAATTTTAAATATAACATTTTTAAGATTTATTCTACCCTTCCAAGTCATGAGCCACCCCCGTTGACCCATGGATTCATTTTTAGCCTTTTAATATTCGTTTTTGACACCCTACCGAACGCACCGAGCCATCTCCTAATTTACTCGAGCCATGCCCGAGCCACCTTGAGCCAAAACCTAGCCAAGCCATCTAGGCACCTTCCTGACCAAACCCAAGCCCTAGACCAGCCCCTTAAACCCTCGAAAAGCCTGCTGCACCTTACACCAGATTGCTTATGTGTGGGTGTGTGAGATGTTTTCTTGTATTTGGACTCTTCTCCTCCTAAGAACCTTACAGCCACCTAACCACCTTCCAGCATTGACCCTCACCAAGCCTAGACCACCCTCAGACCCCGCCTAACCCAGCCCAGGCCCTCGAACCACACCCCTCAACCCACGCACAAACCCAGCAAACAAGTACCAGATTTGCACACACTTTGTGATCTCCCCTCACGTTTTGCACCTCCAGCTGAGCCAGCAGCAAACCCTCTTGAGCCAACCTCAACCCAGACCCCCTGTGGACCCTACTAAACCCTTAGAACCTATGGTCTTGACCCCAGGTGAAAACCGAAGCCACACATCCCAGCAACACAACCTGGCTGAGAAACCCACTTGCACTATAACTCTTGTTTCTGTTGCTGGGCCTCTAACCAGCGAGCCACTCCTTGAACCAGCACCCCAAGCACTCTCTTAGGACCCTAACCAATTGACCTACCCCAGCCCAGAGCCCCCAGGCCAAGCCAAATCTTTCTGCCATGTTCCTGAACCCTGTGCAACTACCTAGCAGCTCGCGGGTTGTAGTCCTAGCTTGCTAGGACTCCTTCCCAGCCTCTTGTATCGAGTCCTAGCATGGCTAGGACTCTTCCCTTGACCCCTCACGCACCCTAGCCAGGCCCTGGTCCCAACCAAACCCAAGCCAAGCCTAGCATGAACCCTTGAACCTGACGCGATCACCCTAAGACACACACATACGCGATTACTGATTCCAGCTTCTATCATGTCTTGTGTGCAGCATGTTAGTGCATCCTAGGACTCTTTAAATTGTGTAAAAACAACCCTTAAACAATCCCTAATCATGGCAGCCCCTTTGTGTATGGAAACAACAATTTTTGGAATCAAAACAATGCCTTAAAAACTCATGTTTGAACAAAAACGAAAATAATTAAAAAGTGCAGCTTGTTTTTCATTAAAAACATTATTAAATAAATAATATAGTGTGATGGATGTTTGAAGGAAAGAATATGGCGTGCCTTTGCGTATTTAACGCACGATAAAAACGTTGACAATTGAAGAACGACGACGAGGAACGACGCTTGAAAACTCTAGAAAACTTTGATGCTTTTCCCTTGAACTAACAAAACTTTTCTTATGCCTTTTGCTTGTGTGTGCCGTGTAAATTTGAAAGAAAGAAGAGTTTTATTGGTTGGGGGAAAGTGGGGCGTGTAGTTAAAGGGTTTGGGGTATGTTAATTACATAATATATAGTTAATTAAACACTAATTAAGCTTTGGCTCATTAAGAGATTAATTAGGCCCATTAATGCTTAATTAAAATATTTAAAAGATTTAAAAATAATTTTGCTTAAATAAGTTTGTGAATTTATTAGCCGGGTTGTCAAAACGTTCGTATTTTTGTTGAAAAATCAATACCCATAAAATTTACGTTCCGACGTATAAAATCACTGCAAAAACCCCATATTTTCAAAAATATGAAAAAGCATCGCCCATAATTTAGAAAATTAAAAACAATTATTTATTAAAAACATTTTCTATTTTTCAGCCCTCGGTCTCCGTTCCTCGATCGCAACTCGAATAACCTTTTAAAAATACATTTTAATGCAATAATGGAGAAAAAATATATTTTAAATATGCAAGTATGCACAACATAATTAATTCATGTAATTAAAATATTTAATTAAAATACAAAAGAATTTAATAATTGCATGCACGTGGTTTGCGTGGATTTTAAAATTTTTCGGGGTGTTAGGCCCGGGGCCGAAGAGGGCGGAGGGTGATCGCCGGTGCCATCAGTTGCACGGACAATGAGCGGCTCCTGGCAGGCTTCTAGGTGGAGGTAACATGAATGAACCGACCCACACGGGAATGAGAGGGATTCCGAGACTGTTCAATGTAATGGACTGTACAGTTGAAGAGGACTTAAAAGATTTGATTTGTACTACTCATATCACGAAGGTGCATCTTCTTTTCGGTAACTCATCACATAAGAACTCTAAAGTTAAGCGTGCTTGACTTGGGGTAATTTTGGGATGGGTGAGCTCCTGGGAAGTTTCTCAGGGTGCGTGTGAGTGAGGACATAAGCACGCTGGAAAGACCCGTCTTGATATAGTGAGGACAATCGTCGAATCTGGGTGTTACAACATCAATCAGATCTAGAAAAAAATTACAATGAACAAAGTACATTGGAGTCCGTAATGTTTTTACTTTTTTTATATATAAATATTTTTTAAGAGAGTTATATTCTTGTAATTAACCATTTTTTAATAATCAATAAAAGTTTATTAATTTTTTTCTCATTTATCACCACTTACTCACAAAAGATATGTGAGTATATATTATACTTTTACAAAAAAATTCTTTCAATTATACATGTTAACCACCATACAAAACATATCTTTGAACTATATTCTCATAAAATTTTTAGAAATTATTTTATTTGAAAACACACACAATTATATATATATATATATATATATATATATATATATATATATAAACAAATCTATTATACATTTTATATTAATTGATAATCTGTAATTTGAATATAATGAATATTAAAATCTAACGTATTGTGATTTTTCAATATATGTAAATATATAAAATAAAAAAACTAAGAGAAGAAGATGAAGAGATTATTCATACCTAAAAAAAACATTAAAACATACCGTTCATTCACAAGTTTAGCATCACATAAATTTTCTTTTCTTATTCTTGGATGTTGTCCAATTAAGTTGAGATATGAATAGATCTGGTTCATGAATAAATCTTTGTAGTAAATCAATAAGTTCACCTTCAGTTATGGCATAAACTAACATCCTTCGTGAAGCTAATGAAATAAATCCATGTTCCACAACATCATCAAAATGATCAGAGTTTATCATAATAGTTGTTAACATTTAACAAACCGATTGGCTTATGGTGGATATTTAATTTTGTCCAACAAACAGATGAAATATTTCCTCCAAAATATCGAAACCTCCTGGCAAAGCAATGAATGCATCTGAATGTTCAATCATTTGAGTAATTCGTTCATACACGTTGTCCACTTTCATTTTTTCTCCTATTGTTGGTCCAGTAAGATTGGCTAAAGTAATCGGAATAATGCCTAAGACTTCGCTTCCACCTGTATGCGCATCTTTTGCAAATTTTCACATGAGATCAACTTCACCACCATCATATACCAAATGAATATTTTTTAGTAAGTATTATTCCAAGCTTTTAGAGCTACTTTTTCATAAATTGAATCTTTTCCTACACTAGATTCACAAAATACACAAATATTTTTAATTTTACTTACCGTGGACGTTGACATGTTGAGAAATATGTTTCCTTTAAATGTTAGATCACATCATATGATTTTATAAGCGTAACATGCTAAAATTCAATATTTGAACATGAAATTATTATTATTAAAAGAAAATAAAAGTGACATAAAATTAAAACAATATATACAGTGTAGTTGTGATTGTGGCTCACATCTTCCTCTGATTTTATGTTCAATAATGGTTTCAACGCCTTCTATGAGTCGAGGATATGTTTCTGATCCAATTTTTTATAAATTGGCAAACAGGGTCTTTTAATGTCAGATTTCCATGACTAAATTATATATATATATATATATATATATATATATATATATATATATATATTAATTATCTAAATAGATATGTGTTGCTACAGTAGGATCTATGTATGGCTGATTCCACCGTCCATATTAATATTCCTCATGTTGAAATTGCCACCATAGTTTAAGAAATTCATTTTGCACGTATGCACTAGAATGCGTATCAAGAAACTCTAGAAAATTATCCAAAGGCTCTTTACCCAAACCATTTTTAATGAATAAAATTTTATCTTATCTATTCATTGATGTCATTCCAACGTTTCTGTATTTCTCCTTGCAATTCCACCTTGCACATTTATGACATCCACCTATATGTTTAGCTATTCCCTTTTTGGCATACTAATTTTACCAAATCCTGACATATATCTTATTATTATTATTATTATTATTTCACTTGCTTCCCCAACTAATCAGACCTTTTCTTATATTATCAAACGAACATCATTCGGTATGTCATATGACATCATCAACTTTAGTCGCTCACATCTAGCTTTTTAAATTTTTTTCAACGCATTATCAGGTAAACAAACAAATATTTACGAAGATTCATAATATAAGATTCCATATTATTATTATTATTATTAACAATAATATATATTTATATTTCAATTATTTTGGGGAAACTGAAGAAACCGACTTAGACAGTCACAGAGTACCGTTATCCGCCACTTAACCAGAAAATGAACTAGAATCTGCAAAAAACGAAATGAAAATATCAAAAACAATCGTGGATCATATAAAGGCATAAACTCATTATTAAAAATTTCATTTTCTATAAAAGGCTTAAGTCTTTGCCCATTAACTTTAAACACATCATTATTTTTAGGATTTTCAATATCAACAGCACCATGAGAATAAACAGATTTAACTATAAATGGTCCTGAACATCTCATCTTAGTTTTGTTGGAAATAAATGCAAACGAGAATTATAAAGTAAATTTTTTTGCTCAATTTCAAATGACTTACTCATAATATTTTTATCTTGAAAGACTTTAGTTTTATCTTTACAAATCTTTGAATTTTTATGTGCATCATTTCATAAGTCTTCAAGTTCATTAAATTGCAATTTTTTGCATCTAAATTAATATTAAATGCTTTAATTGCCCAATAAGCTTTATGTTCAAGTTCAACCGATAAATGACAATGCTTACCAAAAACTAACCTATATGGTAATATCTAATGATGTTTTAAATGCAGCATATGCCCATAATGCACGAGTTAATCTTAAAGATCAATCTTTCCGATTTGAATGAACTATTTTTTCTAAAATTTGTTTTATTTCTCTATTTGCAAGTTCAACTTGACCATTACTTTGAGGATGGTATGGGGTAGAAACTTTATGCGTAATGTCATATTTTCTTAACAAAGAAGAAAATGAATTATTTATAAAATGACTTTCGCCATCACTAATTATTGCTCCAGGTATTCCACATCGGCTAAAAATAATTTCTTTTAAAAATTTTATAACAACTTTATGATCATTAGTTATACATGCAATTGCTTGAATCCATTTTGAAACATAATCAACAACGCTAAAATGTAGGTAAATCCAGAAGATAATGGAAATGGACCTATAAAATCTATCCCCCAACCATCAAATATTTCATAATTATGACTGGATTTAAAGGCATCATGTTTCATTTTGAAATTGATCCCATCTTCTGATAGTTTTCACAAGATTTGCAAAATAAATGTTTATTTTTGAATAAAGACGGTCAATAAAATCCACATTGTAAGATTTTTGTAGCTGTTTTATTGTATGAAAAATGACATCCACATGCTTCAAAATGAAAAAATTAAATAACATTACTTACTTCATTGTCGGGTATGCATCGTCGAAAAATTTGGCCAGGACAATACTTAACAAGTAAGGATCATCCCAAATTCCCAATAAATTTTTTTTACTTTTATCAAGAATTTGTTCTTATCCTGTGAATTCCAATGAGAAGGCATACAAGAAAATTTACAATGTTAGCAAACCATGACACAATATTAGCATAAAACAATTGATCATATGGAAAATTTTCATTTATTGATATTTCATTATGAGATGATTCTGTCATTATTCTAGATAAATGATCAGCTACGACATTTTATTTTCCTTTTTTTTTCTTTAATTATCAAATTCTTGAAACAATAAGATCCACCGTATTAATCTTGGCTTAGCATCTTGTTTATTTGATAAATATTTTACGACATAATGATCAGTGTAAACAATAGTAGTAAAACGAATTAAATAAGATCGAAACTTATCTAATGCAAATACTACAGAAAGTAATTCTTTTCCAGTAGATGAATAATTTATTTTGGCACGATTTAAGGTTCTACTAGTATAATAGATTGCATAAGGTTTTCCTTATTTTCTTTGTCCTAACACAGCTCCTATAGCATAATCACTTGCATAACACATTAATTAAAATGGTAAAGATCAATCTGGAGGTTGTAAAATAGGTGATGTAATTAAAAGATTAATTATTTTTCTAAAAGCATTTTCACATTTCTGAGTCCATTCAAATTGTGTATCTTTTGTTAAAAGATTTGAAATTGGTTTAGATATTATGCTGAATTTTTTATAAACCTTCTATAAAATCATGCATGACCCAAGAATGATCGAACTTCTTTGACCGTTTTTGGTGATGTTAAATTAGCAATAACATCAACTTTGGCTTTATCAACTTCAATTCCTTTTTCAGATATCATATGTCCTAAAACAATCCTAGATTTAACCATCTAATGACATTTTTCTCAATTTAAAACAAGTTTTTTTTCACATATTTTTAATTCTTCTTCTAGGTTTTTAAGACAACTTTCAAATGAGTTTTAAAAAACAGATATCATCCATAAAAACTTCTACAAATTCTTCAATCATATCACTTAAAATACTTAACATGCATCTTTGAAAAGTAGCCGGAGCATTACATAAACCAAATGACATTCTTTTAAATGCAAAAGTTCCAAAAAGACAAGTGAAAGTAATTTTTTCTTGATCTTCTAATGATATAGGTATTTGATAATACCCCGAATACCCATCAAGAAAAGAGTAATAAGAATCACCTGCTACTTTTTCTAGAATTTTGTTGGGGATCGATATAGAGTTTAGAGGGGGGGTGAATAAACTCTTTCCTTTGACTGTCGTTTTTGCAAAGGGTGCTAGAATCCTCTTAGAGATTATAGCTAATCTTGTTGAAGAGTAAGTCCAGCAGATCACAATAAAAAGTGCGGAATCGATCCGATGGAGTACGATAAAACACAATGAAACAGTAGGCAGTAGACAATGGTTGTTTATGGAAGTTTGAAGATAAAATCTTCTATGTCTCCCCTCCCTCTGTTTCCAGAAGGTATCACTAAAAGACTTTGGTTTTTACTGTACAACACTTTTACACACCCACTTCAGTAGGACTTATCCTTTGCCTACTGAAACTCTTAGTAACTCAACACAATAAAACGAATACAGCAAAGTTCTGGAAAAGACTCTTGTCTAGATTACAAACTTTTCTGAAAGATATATTAACGTGAATATGTTTGAAGAGAGAGTAAGAAACAGTCAGCACAATATGATATCAAAAGATCAGATAACTAATATGAAGCGTGTGCTGCTTTTCTGTGTATTGAGCTTGAAGATGATAAGAAGTTCTGAGTACTCAAATCAACATTTGTATGTTGGAGAATGTGCTCGTAGTTTTTTTTTGGTGACCTATAAAGTCGTTGATCTTGCGTATATATAGAAGTCTTGAATCCAACGTCTATAAACAAAACGGCTTCTTTGACTTCTGATAGGATCAGCTTTATTACCTAAAAAGGTCCCTGCAAAATCTTTAGAACAATCAGTCTTGTTTCATACTACATTTGGTAAAACGTATTAAATGACTATGTTCAGCATTAATGAAGTATTAAATACTCGTACTTGGTAAAGTAACGGTAACATTTAATATATGAACGATAGGTTCTGATTTAGAAAAAAAGCCAAGTTCTGCTTATGTTTTTCTAAATTGATAAATACTCGAAAAGTACTGCTTTGTTAAGGCGACACGAGAACTTCTGCTTTTATACTATCTTCTGGTTTTACTAACGAGATCTACTGGTTTTGACTATCATCACCACAATTAAATTAAGTCTATCAATGTCTCCCTTTGCAGTGATGCCAAAACCTAGAAGTTAGTATGAAGAAGAGAACAGTTAAATCAGAAATAGATAGCAATTATAATCAAATAATTGAAAGGTAAATAAACAATAAATCAGAATTTTAAAAGAAAGATTAATCATCAGTCCCAATATCTTCGAATAGAGCATCATCCTCACCCTGAGGATCTTGGCTTTTGAAGGATGATTCTACTTGATGATGTCCTCCCGATCTACCTTCCTCTGTCCTTAATTCTTCTGTTCTACCCACTGCTTCCTCCTTTTTGGCATCAAGGCGAGTTAGCAGTTCATCAATTCATCCCGAAAGATTGATAATGCTATCATTCATCATCTCCAAGAATGAGACTTGATTCGAAACACAATCATTTAGGGCATGAAGAGATTGAGATTGGGACTCAATCTTGGCATCAATGGATTCCAGTTTCAAATCAGTAGGCTCCACTTTAATTGAAACTGAGCGTAGAGACGAATAATGATCAGAGACAGTTCGTAGAACATCAGATTGACCAAGAACTATGTTGGCGTGACTTGAAAAGACATTCTTCCTGAAAAGTTCGGATTCAACTTCAAGCTTAGCCAACAATTCTGCCATTTTAATGACATTTTTCGTTATGCGTTCTCGGAAGAATTTGGTGGCGTCGACTTCACCAGCATGTTCAAAGGATATCTGTTTGACGATCTCTGAAAGTCTGGTCAATATTTCGTTTCAGTATGTCAATCTCAAATTCAAGATTGAATCGCTCTTCATCTGAGGATGGGCTTCTTGCGAGCATACGTTCTGAAATTTCAGCTAGATGTGCAACATGAGCAATGCGAGTTGGTGAATCATTAGGAAGAACAACTAAGGCAGTAGAAGGAACTAGATCTGTTGGGGCAGTAGAAACAGCAGTAGTCTATCCAGCAGAGGATCCTTCAGTAGCAGCAGAGGGTTCAGGAAGAGCTCTTTCTTCTGGTTGATTGGCTTTCATGGCCTCCATTTGTTCAACTGCTGGAATGTGATCACTCAAGATGGCTACCATTTCTGCTTGATGTTCAGCAGAGAAAATCTTCAAATTTGGCAGTGATTGAGATGGTGCAGCAACCGAGTCTGCTATTTGTTGTTCTTTTGGATGAGCTCCTGATTGAACCATGTCAACAGCCTGAGCTACTTCCGGTGCAGCAGAGACATTAACAACAATAGATTGAATGAATTCATCCACTGAAGACAAATCTCGAACAAATAAGAGAGATGAAGACTGAGTCGCAACATCGGAGATGCAGGATTACTAGAGACTTTAGTTTCTGGTGGGGCTGTAGTTTTTTCCTCAACTGGATTATTCTGAGCAAAGTCGGGAACGAAGCCTACTGAATATTGAACAGGTTCTCCAAACGCTTGTTCGTGAGCAAAAAGTTGCTCATTCATTGATCGCAGTCTCTTGGCCAAAAAATGGATCACATTCTGATCCTGAGCAGCAGTTGGAATCATAGCATCAAAATTAGACTGAAGAGTCTTTAAAACTCATTCCAGCTTTTGTCGTTTCAGCTTCTCAAGAATGAAACCTCGGCGTCTCATAGCTTCAATCACATTTTCAGTTTTAGCAAGTTCAAACACTTTTTCTTCATTCTTTACCATTTTCCAAAATGCACCTGGTGTTCTAAAGAATGTGAGAGGATTAAAAACTCGAACCTTATGCCAATCATCAAAGAAAGTCGTTCCTTCATTGGCAGATCTCTCAGTTTCTTCCAAATGAAGGTCAATACCGGTTAAGACAGATGACTTGGTGCTGTGAAATTGTGGTTCTGCAATGAGTTTCCCTTTGCCTTTATCTGAAGATGAGGCATGCAGCATGGGTCGAAAAGCAGAAAACCCTGCAGAAGATTCACGAACAACAACTCCAGACGAGGGTCTGAAGGTTGGAGCAGTAGAAGTTGTTGTAGCTGAAGTAACTGATGGCTTAATGACAGGAGCAGATACTTGCAAAGAAGACGTGGATTTTGGTAACACTTGTCTCAACCGAACAGTGTCTAAATCAGCAATGACTGCTATTTTCTTGATGCGAAGCACCGTGTGAGCCTTCTTCTTGCTAGGTGTGGCAGGAACAGATGCTTGGGTAGGAGCAGCAGACTCCTCAGAAATTGTTTTATCAGAATCAGTGAAGATAACCACTCTCTTTCTCTTGATCTTCTTCTGTGGTCCTTGAGCCTTAGATTGAGCATCTTGTTGGAAACCAAATTTCGGTGATTTGAAAAACTAAGCGTCGAATTTATTGGATTAACTGATCATGTAACCAGGCTTCGCAAATCAACTATCAGTTGCCTAACTGAAGATTAATGTGCATAATATTAAAGGCAACTGATACCAGCTAAACTGAATTTACAACTGACTGATCCAATCAGTTGATATATTCAGTCGAGAGCACACAAGATATTGCCCATCAGCTGATCACTCAGCTCGACACATCATCAAATGAAAATGACATTCAACCGATAATAGTACAAAGCTGACTGCAACTTGGAGTGGAACGATGCATTTCAGAGTCTATAGTGTACGAATATCAGAGAATATTGACGTGACAATCAATGGATATATGAATTCATATTATATTTATTATTACCGTTGGAAGAGAAGCCTATAAATAGCTGAGGAGAGCATTCGAAGAAAACACACAACGATCGACATCTTTAACTTGTTGTTACTCTGCTCATATTCAGTAAGCTCACACTTATCAGATACATCAGTATCATTCAAGGCTACATACAGAGCACATTAGCACAAAATCACTTTGTTGTAAATCATTCAATTGTGCTAAGTCCAGTTGAAAGACTGAGAAATCTGTTGTTAGCTAAGAGTTTCAGTTTTTGCAGTGTTTAAGTCCAAACTGAAGTGGGTCTATGCAATTCTTGTATTGATCAAAGTCTTTTAGTGCATATCCTATCCTTGTGATAGAAGGGGTGACGTAGGAGTATTTCAATCTCCGAACATCCATAAATCTCTGCGTGTTATCATTTCAGTTATTTGTTCTATCTTTCTGTCAGTTTATTTATGAAACTGTTTTCAGTTGAATTGATTGTCATTGACAGACGAGATTCTAGTTTCAGTTTGTCACCAAACTGATACTCTATTCCGAAAGAATATAAAATCCGTGAGTGTTTATTCAACCCCCTCTTCTAAACACTTTCCATCTAATTATTCGATCCTAACAAGTGGTATCAGAGCGCAATTAAATCTTGCCTAAGAATACCTTCATTCACAAAACTGATTACCATTCCATCTTTCAATAAAATCCCTATGTTTTCAAGAGAAGACTTCGATGATTGAAAAATCAGAATGCAGGCTCACTTAGCTGCACAAGATGATGACATGTGGTATGTCATCAATGAAGGTCCGATGAAAATATTGAAAGCCAACACAGCGGGCACCTCATAGAATTGAAAAGCCCAGAGATGAATGGAAAACTGAGGACAAAAGAAAAGCAAATCTGGACAACGTGACCAATGATATACTATACAAAGCGCTGGATAAAGTCACATTCAACAAAATCAAGATGTATAAAACTAGCAAAGAAATATGGGAAAAGTTGATCCAACTATGCGAAGGCAATGGGCAGACAAAGGAAAACAAATTATCAGTTGCCATTCAGAAGATTGACAACATAAAGATGAAAGTTGGTGAATCAATGCATGACTATGATGAAAGGACCAGTGGAATCATTAATGGGTTGAATGCATTAGGAAAAACGCATTCAAATAAAGAAGTAGCACTGAAAGTTATTAGAGGTCTTCCCAAGGAATGCGATGTGAAGACCATGGCTATGAGGGAGTGGAAAGATCTCAACAAGATAGAACTCCACGACTTGTTTGCCGATCTTAAGGTTTACGAGTTTGAATTGCATACCAGAGAAGGAGAACCCTCTACATCATCTGCAACAACAGCTTCAGCTGCAGTCAGACTAGAACCAACTGGTTCAACCGACAAAACTGCTGATAAATTGAGCGATGATGCAATGTCATTGTTTGTCAAAAAATTTGGAAGACTCATGAGAAAGAATCAAGGAAACTTTCAAAAGCAATTCCAGAAGAATTAGACCAAAGAAGAACCCTATGTCTGTTACAACTTTGGTAAACCTGGTCACTTCATAGCTGACTGTCCTAAACCAAAGAAGGACAGTCAAGGGTCAATTGATAAAAGGAAAAAGTCGTATGATCACAGAAGAAGGACTAAGGATGAGAATAAATCAATCAGAAAGAAGCATGAAGTGCTCTTAGCTGAAGAAAGCAAATCCAAATGGGGTGAAACTGATAATGATGAATCAAAACTAGATAGCCCAACCAGTTCAACTGAAGATGAAGAAGAAATAAACTGTCTAATGGCAGATGATGTCCAGCGGGAATCAGCTAGCTAACAGGTATTTGATTTTACCTCAATTGATTTCACTAGAGAAAAACTCATTTTAACTTTTCGTGACATGGTTAATGAGTACCACAAGCTTGCCTTATATTTTGAAAAGGCCAGAGCAAAGCAAACTGATCACATAGACAATAAAACTAAAACTGGTGAATCAGTTGATGTGTTGAGTCTAAAAAGAGAGATTGCCAAGCTCAATGCTAAAAGAAGCAGGAATCAATCAATGATTCAGAAGTTGATGCTTGAAAATTCAAAGCAAATTGAGCTTATTCAGGCGTGGAACAAATCATCTACCGCAATAACTGAAATACAAAACTCAGAGAAATCAGTTACTGATAAACTGGTTTAGGGTTCAGTAACCAAGATGAAATGTCTTCCAATGATACTCGACCAAAACTGAATATGGATAAAGGGAAATACATTCACTTTGTCAAATCAGTTGTGGTACAAGAACAAACTAAGCCAAGTAAACTAGTTGAACAGCCTACTGAAAGTACGAAAAATGCTAGAAGATATGGTATTGGTTATAGCCCAAATTTTTTAACTGACTCACGCAGTCAGTCATCAAAAAGATTCAGCAGGAATTATTCAAATGGCTACTCCAATTACTTTAACAACAAGCCAGTTCAGAAAAGATATCAGCTGAACAATCAGTTGAACAAAGCTAAATCACATGTTGTCTCATCTGCACACTACACACCAAGCACACACAAATCGAGAAAGACCATCTGGAATACAGCTATTGGATAGTCAGTCAGACTAATCCAAGTCTGGATTCCTCAAGGACTAATCAGTTTAGGACCCAAATAGAAATGAGCACCAAAATTATATCTTGTGTGTGATTGCAGGTATAAGGTACAAGCAATGAATCAATATGGTACTTGGATAGTGGATGCTCACGACACATGACGGTAGATGCAAATTGTTATCTCAACTGATCAAGTACACTGGACCAAACATCAGTTTTGGAGATAATTCCCAAGGTAAAACTGTGGGTAAGGGTAAGGTTATCCATGATAACTTTATCATTAATGATGTTTTATTAGTTGAGAATCTCAAGTATAATCTGATTAGCATCAGTCAGTTATGCGATAATGGATTCTCAGTTCAGTTTGACAAACACTCTTGTTCAGTCAAAGAATCAACTGATGAGGTCATCTTAACTGGCAAACGGTGTGGAAACACTTACAAAGTCAGTTGGAATGATCAACCTTATGCACCAGTATGTTTTATTACTTCAAAATCCTCTAAAATTGGTTGTGGCATAAGAGATTAAACCACCTGAACTTTAAATCTATTGCATATCTGAGTAATCACGATCTTGTCACTGGTTTGCCCAAAATGGATTTTACCAAAGATAAAATTTGTTCGGCATGTCAGTTTGGTAAACAAGTAAAATCTTCTTTTAAAAATAAGGGCCGTAAATCTTCTTCCCGATGCTTAGAGCTGTTACATATGGATCTATTTGGTTCAATACCAGTCATGAATTTAGGGGGAATGAAATACACCTTGGTGGTTGTGGATGATTTTTCAAGATTTACTTGGGTTATTTTCCTCAAATCCAAAGACCAAACTGGTGCACAATTGATCAAGGTTTTCAAAAGAATATTAAATGAAAAATTAGTTGGAATTGATAGAATCAGATCCGATCCAGGAACTGAATTCATCAATCAAATTCTTTCAAGTTTCTTAGAAAATGATGGAATTAAGCATGAGCTCTCCGCAGCTAGAAATCCTCAGCAAAATGGTGGAGCTGAGAGGAGAAATTGGACCCTTAAAGAAGCTGCTAGAACAATGCTTGCTGATTCTGGTATTTCTCAAAGGTTTTGGGCAGAGGCAGTAAACACTGCATGTTATACTCAGAACAGATCGATGATTAATAAAATCACTTGAAAACTCCTTATGAGATCTGGCATGGACGAAAAAGTGTGGTTTCTTACTTCAAAATATTCGGCTGCAGATGTTTTATTCTTGACATTGGCAAAAATCATTTAAAAGCCTTTGATGCTAAATCTGCAGAGGGAATATTTCTGAGATATTCTTCAGTTAGCAAAGCATATAGAGTTTTTAATAAAAATTCTTTGAATGTTGAATTATCTATCCATGTTGTCTTTGAAGAAAATGTACTAACTGATAAGCCAATTGATCTAGTTGAGCTAGTGGATAGATTTACAGATATCAATTTGGAAGATGATGATGAAGAAGAAAATCATATCAATAAAGACAACCTCCAAACACCTGAACCAGAAGTGTTAGACCAACCAGTTGAACATGAAGCTGTTCCTGATAATCAGTTAGCGGAGCTTATTGAGAATATTCAATTACAAACTGATGTAGCAACAACTGAAACTGAAGAAAACATTCAGTTGCCAACTGAAGCAGTTGCTGACTTGGATACAACACATGCTGAATACAGATGAAAAAAATCACATCCTCCAGAATTGGTAATAGAAAACCCATCTGATCCGGTGAGAACAAGAAATCAGATGCTCAATTTATTTTTTCATTGATCAGCTTTCGTATCGCAATTGGAATCGAAGAAAACTGATGAAGCTCTTGCTGATCTAAACTGGATAAATGCAATGCAAGAGGAGCTGAATAAGTTTACCCATAACAATGTCTGGAACCTAGTTCCAAGATCAGTTTCAAAAACTGTCATAGGTACAAAATGGGTGTACAGGAATAAACTGAACGAAGATGGTTAAGTTGTGCGCAACAAGGAGAGACTGGTAGCACAAGGATACATGCAAGAAGAAGTAATTGACTATGATGAAACATATGCACAAGTTGCAAGACTGGAAGCTATCAGAATATTCCTTGCCTATGCATCATTCAAGAATTTCAAAGTCTACCAGATGGATGTAAAAAGTGCATTCGTAAATGGTCAGTTGCAAGAAGAAGTCTATGTTGAACAACCTCCATGTTTCATCAATCATCATTTTCCTGATCATGTCTACCATTTGAACAAAGCATTATATGGTCTTAAACAAGGTCCAAGAGCTTGGTATGAAACTCTTTCAAAATTTCTAACTGATCACGATTTTTTTTTGGATCAGTTGATAAGACATTGTTCAAATTTTCAAAGAATGATCACATTTTACTCGTTTAAATTTATGTTGACATTATATTTGGGTCAAGTAACCCCAAATTATGTGAGAAATTTGCTAAGATGATGCATGAGAAATTTGAAATGAGCATGATGGATGAACTGACATTTTTCCTTGGACTACAAGTGAAGCAATTGGAGACTGGCACTTTTATCAGTCAGACTAAATACACAAATGAATTGCTGAAGAAATTTGGTATGGAATCGTGTTCAGCTGCAAGTACTCCCATGAACTCATCAGTTAAACTAGACACTGATCAAGGGGGAATATCAGTTGAGGCGACACTCTACAGAGGTTTAATAGGTTCATTATTGTACCTAACTGCTAGTCGTCCTGATATTGTATTTGTTGTGTATATGTGTGCTATGTTTCAAGCAAACCCTAAGCAGTCACATTTTTCTGCTGCCAAACGTATTTTAAAATATCTTAAAGGCACATTAAATGTTGGGTTATGGTACTCTAAAGACTCTTCTTTCAATTTAGTTGGATATTCAGATGCAGATTATGCAGGATGTAAGCTTTATCGTAAAAGTACAAGTGGATCATGTCAGTTTCTAGGAGACCGACTGATTTCTTGGTTCAGCATGAAGCTAACATCCATAGCTACCTCCACAACTGAAGCAGAATAACTTGCTGCTGGTAGTTGCTGTGCTCAATTGCTCTGGATCCAGCAACAATTAAAAGACTACGGAGATATTTCCAAAGAATCACCCATATTTTGTGACAACACTACCACGATTGCCATCACTTATAATCTAGTTCTTCACTCAAGGACCAAGCATATAGATGTCAGGCATCACTTCATCAGAGATCATGCCTTGAAAAAATCCATCAGACTGGAATATGTGTCAACTGAACAACAAGCTGCTGATATATTCACTAAACCATTACCTGAGGATAAGTTTTCTCACTTTCGCAATATACTTGATTTAATTGATTTGTCTTAATCAGTCTTATGATCGTTTTCATCAGTTGATAAATTATTCAGTGTGCTATCGTGTTAGAGTAGGTGCCCATCGAGCCAAGTGTTGGCCGAGTGTTCACAATGAAACTCTATGTATAAGCAATCTTTATTTTAGTAATATTTGATATTATTATTTTGGCACATCTTTATCTGTATACCCATGCTAGTTGCATAGATAAAGCCCTTGAATATACAAATGGTAGAAAGAATATGAGATGCTCATATGATGAGTATCATGAAACTCATATTTGTAATACTGTATATTCTAAACGGTTCCTAGTCGATTCAGCCGCCACTAAGAAGGATATAGGCCGCTCGAGTTCGAGACTAGTATCTGCGATGTGAGTACCATGTTTCATTGGTATGGGACATTATGATGTCCGAACATGCAGATAGGTGCTCCTTGTTGAGTGCACTGAACAACCCTCCATAAAAGGACTTTCCAAGTGGTTCTCACTTATCGAGTGGAAAAGTCCTGGTTTATGGTTGTACACCATTAGTCCTTATGACCCGGGACAACATTGAGACTCTTTGTGCTAGAATTACACATTGACTTGTTTACCGACTCTCATGGGGTCATCAGGTGGCAAGGTTGGGTGTTCTGTCGAAACACATAGGAGTCGATGCATTGTAGTCGGGGATTCACCGCTTACCTTCGGGTATGGATATCCTATGTGTTATCATTTGTTAGTAGGTTGAAATCTCTGGCCAGATTATGGTGGTAATTATGAAAGGGGTTTCATAGATTACACCATTGATGCAACTACGACATGACACATAGTATCGATTCATTGACAACTCTCGATAAACCAATGGTTGTCGAATCGGTCGGGATATATGAGTTGAAGGGACCGTACTGTATGCTAACCATAATTGAATGGTTCTTGCAGGCACTATCATTTGATACCTAGGGAATCATGTAAGCGATGCTGCTAGGCGTTTAACATGATTGGTTGGGTATTATCAGACTTGAGTTCTGACATTCTTTTTATCAAGGAGTTGATAAGTAAGAATGGAGCAATTGGGGTATGCTCATATAAGGACATGTTTAGTCCGAATCACATGGAGATGTGAACCCACGGCTAGTTGTATCAATGAACCATTGAGGGCCACACAAGTACTAGCTTTCTAGATCCCGTTGAGAAATAAAAATAGTTCAATGTGTTGAACGGCTTATAAAGGAGTTTATAAGCGTAAGGAAAAATTAGAAGTATGACTTCTATAAAGGAGAAAATAGTTCAATGTGTTGAACGACTTATAAATGAGTTTATAAGTGTAAAGAAAAATAGAAGTATGACTTCTATGAGAGAAATGTAAATTTTGATTTATGGAAGTGTTCCTAAATTAAAATTTGGCCAAGTGAATAATGTATTTGAAAATTGTGATTTTCATAAACATTATTATGGACTAAATTAAATTAATTCAAGTGTTGAATTAATTAAACACTAGTGGACCTAGTAGAGTCCAAATAATTAAATTAATTCAAGTGTTGAATTAATTAAATTATATTGAGTCTTGTAGAGCTCAATTTAAATTAATTATTTAACTAGTGGGACTTGGGTAAATTCAAGTAATGTTTAATTAGTCTCAAATATGTTTGAGATAATTAAATTTAGTCCTTGGTTTTTATTTTGATAAAAACCTTATAATATCCATGCATGGGAGGTGAAAGGTTGGGAGACTACTTTTTGAGTTTTCAAGGCATGGCATGCAAAAAGTGATTCAACTTTTCCAACAACCAAGGCTAGTCTCCCTCCCCCTCATTCACAACCATGTTGGCCGGAATTCCTCCATCTTTTCTCTCCATTTTTCTCTCATTTTTGTGTTCTTCAATTGTTGAAGAATACACACACTTCTCTTTGAAAAATCCTCATATTTTTCTAGTGCAAAATATGAGGGGATCTACCTAGTTGGTGGTGGGCCTAATTTGAAGGAAAGATTCAAGAAGAAAGGAGGAGAGCTTGTAGATTTATCTTCCATTCAAGAGCCAAGTTGTTTACAACTTGGTTGGTGCCATCATCAACCTCAAGAGGTTGATAGGTAACGATTTTCTTACACCCTATGTATGACATAGTTGTGTTTTTGTATTTGTTGCACAAAACTTATGGTGGCCGAAAATTTTATGTAAAAATCGAAAATATTGAGCTTCCGTTGCGCTTCCGGTCACCGTAACCGATCACCTTTCAAGTGGTATCAGAGCTATGGTTACGTTTTTGTGTAGCAAATACAAGATATTATGTTGAGATCGATTTCTAACCGCATGAGAACAAAATTTTGCATCGAATCAAGGCCACCTTTGGGGAAAATTTAAGCTGCCCGAGGGGCTGCCCGAAACGGGCAGCAAGGGCAGCCCTAGGGGCTGCCCGAAAACCCCTAGTTTTAATAATAAAAAAATTTTTTTTTTTGTTGCCGGAATCCGGCGACGGAGCTCCGGCGACAGCGATGACGGCTAGGGTTTTCAAAAGTGTTTTGGAATATCAAAGTGTCATGGGCCTTGAGTTGTTGGGCCATTGGATGGCTAACATGTTTGTGAATTTTAAATGGGCCAAAAATGTTTTTGGTGAAAAATGAGTTTTTGGGCCCTTAAGTTTAAAATTACAAAAGTTGCAAATATTTTCTCATGAAATAAATAATTTAAGTTGGACTTTAATTATTTATAGTAAATGGTGATTTACAAGAAATTCGGTTATAAATAAATTAATTAGAAAGTATACAAAGGTGTTTGTATACTTTGTTAATCTAGTTTATAATCGTGGCGGTTAGTGATTGGATCAAGATATATAATATTGGATCAATTAATTATTGTGATAATTAATTGATGGTGTATGATATGTGATATTATGCATGAAGGATGATCAAAAGCCCAAGCCCAATTTGCTAGGTGTATGCTAGGATATTTGATGTTGAATGATTGTAATAATTATCAATTTTTAAAGTGGGCTTGGTTTATGGCCCGTTCCCACCCCATGAGATGTATCCCTATGTGCCATGGATATTTATTTGTAAATATTAGAATAGTGGATGATCAAGATTGGAAGATGGTGGCCATGATGATTATGAAGATCGAAGACATGTAAATATTGGAAGCTTATGTAATAGTTGCATTTGCATCCCGTGCATTTCCTAGGATTGTACCTAGGCCCGTGTTTAGCTCACACGGTCCGTTAGTATTGGGGCGATTGATCATCCTTGTTTGTTTACTGTTTATAATATATGCATGATATGTTATAAATAATGAGTATGTGCGTTATTATTATGATAATAACAAAGTTGCTTGAATCCGGCAAACATACGATCAAACATGGCGAGCTTTTAAATAAAATTAATGATGAGACCTTTCAAAATTAAAAACCCTCATTTTGAGTAAGATTCAAAATTAATATCAAGCCCGAAAAAGGGAATTATAAATTTGTTTATAGTTTCCTTGTCTTCCATCGACAATGGGTGCATGATGAACGCTACCCGTACTCAGGGCTCGGCTCATATTATTGGGGGAGCTTTGGGTGCCGGAAAGCTGTGACATCCATTGACATGGTGATGTGAACTACGTGGAACTCCCATGATTTCGGCTCATATTATTGGGGGAACTCATGGCGACCGTCCATTAAGGTTCAACATCGATGGGTAAGGCTTGACACGTGAAGATGAACGACGTCATATTATTGGGTCCTAATCAAACGTGAGACAAAAGTTTACGTAGAGGGTTGCATTGTGATGCAATTGGAAACTACCTTTTAGGAATTGTGATTGGCTGATATTATTCGGGATCATAATTCGCTAATTGGACCTTACGTACCTACTGAGGAAAGGAGTTTCCCGTTTTCACTAGAGGGTAGTGAAAGATGTCAAAACAGTGGGAGCAAATATTTATGAAGTAAAAGTCCAAACTTCATATCTTACTAAATATTTTAAAATAGTCATCAACATTTATCTGTTTTTTACTTTTCAGTACAAATTGACGATGTCATCGATTCGCAATCCAATATCCGTAATACTCGACAAAAACATATTAACTGGACCTAATTACCCCACTTGGCTAAGAAACCTAAAAATCGTCTTGAATTCGGAAAGGGTAGCATATACACTGACTGAGTCACCCCCTGTTGAGGCTCCGACTGACTGCAATCCTAAGGAATTGCAGGCTTACAAGGAATGGTGTGACCATGACTTGATAGCCAGGTGTTATATGCTGACTTCTATGAATGATGAGCTGCAGAGGCGTTTTGAGGGTGCGAAGAGTGCTGCTGACATTCATTTGCACCTCAAGCAGCTCTTTAGTGAGCAAACACGTCCTCTTAGGCATGCTACCGTCAAGGAGCTAATCACTTTGCGCATGCGAGATGGGGCCTCAGTCCATGAGCATGGCCTAAAGGTGATTGGGCTCGTGGACAAGCTCGTTGGCATGGATCTGATCTTGCCTTCGGAGTTGACCACCGACGTGTTGCTCTTATCCCTGCCTAGCTCATTTGATCCTTTTGTGGTGAACTTCAACATGAACAAGCTAGAACCGACCCTTGAGGAGTTGGTGAATATGCTTGTTACGTTTGAATCAACCATCAAGAAAGAGAAGTTGGTTCTTTATGTGGGTTCTTCATCTGGTACGAAGATCGATCCACATAGGAAGGGAAGGAAGCGTTCTTTCCAACATCCCAAGAAGAACGTGCCCTTGATGAGGCAATCTCCGAATCCCGTTGTGGCAGCCACACTAGTTAAGGCTGACAAGACTGCTGATGAATGTCATCACTGCAAGAAGCCTGGACATTGGAGGCGAAATTGCAAAGAATATCTGGCCCAGAAGAGTTCTGGAAATGGTATGTTCTAAATTGAAGTAAACATTTCAATTAACTCTACTTCTTGGGAATTAGATACCGGTTATGACTCACATCTCTGTAATGGGTTACAGGTGATGGGAAGAAGTAGAATGCTTAAGGAAGGTGTGACCTTCTTGAGAATGGCTATGGAGCAAGAGTTGCTGCCAAGACCTTAAGAAATGTTTACTTATTGTTGAACAATGATTTTAAGTTATTTTTTAAGAGATGTTTTGTTTGTACCATTTTGGTGAAAAACATTGTTTCCATTTCTATTGTGATAAAAATGGATATTCGTGTTTATTTTGCAAAGGTGTTTGCAACATTTACATGAATGAATGTTTTATTGGTACTTGAGAACTTGAAAACGTTCTCTATAACTTAAAATTAAAAGATATTCCACTAAATATCCATTCAAAGGCATACACCATATGAGATATGGATGGGGTAAGCCTCCTAAGTATTCTTATCTTATAATATGGGGGTGCCCTGCTTATGAAGCAGGTAGTGGGAGATAAATTGGATAGTCGATCCATTTTATATTACTTTGTGGGATATCCAATGAATTCGGTTGGATACTACTTCTATCATCCCCAAGAAACAAAGGTGTTTGTTTCTAGGAATGCAACCTTTTTGGAAAAGGAATTTCTATTGGATAGAAAAGGGGAGATGATAGAACTCGAAGAGGTTCGAGAGACACCCACAATTGAAGAACCCACACCCGAAGAGCCAAGAGAGGAGATACAAGCTCCTAGAAAATCCGAGAAAGTCTCGAGACCACCTATGAGGTATGGTTTGCTTCTTGAAGAGGGCCATGATGAGCCTAACCATGGATGTGATCCAAGGACCTTCAAGGAAGCATTATCTGAAGCCGATTCATCCAAGTGGCTTGAAGCGATGGAATCTGAGATGAATTCCATGCATTCGAACCAAGTGTGGGATCTTATAGATCCACCTGAGGGAACGGTTCACATAGGTACTTGGGGCGGATGGGAAGGTATTGACCTTCAAGGCGCGATTGGTGGCAAAAGGATATACTCAAAGACAAGGAGTTGACTTTGAGGAAACCTTTTCTCCAGTTGCAATGTTCAAGTCCATAAGGATTTTGCTAGCCATAGCTGCATGGTATGACTATGAGATATGGGTGATGGATGTCAAGACAGCCTTTCTTAATGGGGATATTAAGAAAGTGATTTACATGTCTCAAACCTGGAGGGTTTACATCTATCGGAAGTGAGCATATGGTATGCAAACTTCAGAGATCTATTTATGGTCTAAAGCAGGCATCTAGGAGTTGGAACCTCAGATTCGATAGTACGATCAAAGAGTTTGGTTTTGCTAAGAATCCTGAGGAACCCTATGTGTATAAGAAGGTCAGTGGGAGTGTTGTGACATTCCTGGTGTTTTATGTTGATGACATTCTAATCATTGGGAATGATGTACGAATGTTGCAATCAACTAAGATATGGTTAGCGAGTAAGTTCTCGATGCAGGACTTGGGTGAAGCATCTTTTGTATTGGGATACAGATCTATAGAGATAGATCGAAAAGATTGCTTGGTCTCACCCAGTCCACATACATTGATACCATCGTGAAGAGGTTCTCGATGGATAAGTCCAAGAGAACACATCTACCAATGTGTTATGGCGTGTCCCTATCCAAGTCTGTCTTTCAAGACTGATGCAGAGATAGCGGCGATGACAAAGCATTCCTTACGCATCTGCGATTAGTAGCATCAAGTATGGGATGATATCTACACGTCTTGACGTGGCTTTCGCAATAAGTGTAGTGAGTAGAAATCAATCGAACCCTGGTCTTCCACACTGGAAAGCTGTGAAAGACATCCTCAAGGAGTTGAGAAGGACCAATAAATTGTTCTTGGTCAATAAGGTGGAGAACAGAAATTGGAAGGCTATATCGACTCTAGCTTCCAAAGCGATATCGATGACTCGAAGTCAACCTCTAGGTTTGTATTCATGCTCAATGGTGCTGCTGTCTCTTGGAAGAGTTCCAAGCAAGACAATACTGCGGATTCCAGCACAGAGGCCGAATACATTGCTGCATCGGATGCAGCAAGGGAGGCTGTTTGGCTAAGGAATTTCGTCCAAGAGTTGGACGTCATTCCTAGTGCAGTTGCTCCTCTCCCGGTGTTGTGTGACAACACGGGAGCTTTAGCTCAAGCAAAGGAGCCAAGGTCTCATCAGAAATCCAAACTAGTATTGAGAAAGTACCACATCCTCGGAGAGATTGTGGAAAGTAGAGAAGTGTCTTTTGACATAGTCGGCTCCGCAGATAATGTTGTTGATCCACTAGCTAAGCCTTTACCTGGACCATTATTCGACAAGCATCGCGAATCAATGGGTTTAAAGCATATGGGTAGTTGTCTCTAGTGCAAGTGGGAGATTGTTAGAGTAGGTGCCCGTCGAGCCAAGTGTTGGCCGAGTGTTCACAATGAAACTCTATGTATAAGCAATCTTTATTTTAGTAATAGATATTATTATTTTGGCACATCTTTATCTGTATACCCATGCTAGTTGCATAGATAAAGCCCTTGAATATACAAATGGTAGAAAGAATATGAGATGCTCATATGATGAGTATCATGAAACTCATATTTGTAATACTGTATATTCTAAACGGTTCCTAGTCGATTCAGCCGCCACTAAGAAGGATATAGGCCGCTCGAGTTCGAGACTAGTATCTGCGATGTGAGTACCATGTTTCATTGGTAGGGGACATTGTGATGTCCGAACATGCAGATAGGTGCTCCTTGTTGAGTGCACTGAACAACCCTCCATAAAAGGACTTTCCAAGTGGTTCTCACTTATCGAGTGGAAAAGTCCTGGTTTATGGTTGTACACCATTAGTCCTTATGACCCGGGACAACATTGAGACTCTATGTGCTAGAATTACACTTTGACTTGTTTACCGACTCTCATGGGGTCATCAGGTGGCAAGGTTGGGTGTTCTGTCGAAACACCTAGGAGTCGATGCATTGTAGTCGGGGATTCACCGCTTACCTTCGGGTATGGATATCCTATGTGTTATCATGTGATTGGTTGGGTACTATCAGACTTGAGTTCTGACATTCTTTTTATCAAGGAGTTGATAAGTAAGAATGGAGCAATTGGGGTATGCTCATATAAGGACATGTTTAGTCCGAATCACATAGAGATGTGAACCCACGGCTAGTTGTATCAATGAACCATTGAGGGCCACACAAGTACTAGCTTTCTAGATCCCGTTGAGAAGTAAAAATAGTTCAATGTGTTGAACGGCTTATAAAGGAGTTTATAAGCGTAAGGAAAAATTAGAAGTATGACTTCTATAAAGGAGAAAATAGTTCAATGTGTTGAACGACTTATAAATGAGTTTATAAGTGTAAAGAAAAATAGAAGTATGACTTCTATGAGAGAAATGTAAATTTTGATTTATGGAAGTGTTCTTAAATTAAAATTTGGCCAAGTGAATAATGTATTTGAAAATTGTGATTTTCATAAACATTATTATGGACTAAATTAAATTAATTCAAGTTTTGAATTAATTAAACACTAGTGGACCTAGTAGAGTCCAAATAATTAAATTAATTCAAGTGTTGAATTAATTAAATTATATTGAGTCTTGTAGAGCTCAATTTAAATTAATTATTTAACTAGTGGGACTTGGGTAAATTCAAGTAATGTTTAATTAGTCTCAAATATGTTTGAGATAATTAAATTTAGTCCTTGGTTTTTATTTTGATAAAAACTTATAATATCCATGCATGGGAGGTGAAAGGTTGGGAGACTACTTTTTGAGTTTTCAAGGCATGGCATGCAAAAAGTGATTCAACGTTTCCAACAACCAAGGCTAGTCTCCCTCCCCCTCATTCACAACCATGTTGGCCGAAATTCCTCCATCTTTTCTCTCCATTTTTCTCTCATTTTTGTGTTCTTCAATTGTTGAAGAATACACACACTTCTCTTTGAAAAATCCTCATATTTTTCTAGTGCAAAATATGAGGGGATCTACCTAGTTGGTGGTGGGCCTAATTTGAAGGAAAGATTCAAGAAGAAAGGAGGAGAGCTTGTAGATTTATCTTCCATTCAAGAGCCAAGTTGTTTACAACTTGGTTGGTGCCATCATCAACCTCAAGAGGTTGATAGGTAACGATTTTCTTACACCCTATGTATGACATAGTTGTGTTTTTGTATTTGTTGCACAAAACTTATGGTGGCCGAAAATTTTATGTAAAAATCGAAAATATTGAGCTTCCGTTGCGCTTCCGGTCACCGTAACCGATCACCTTTCATATCGTTCATTTAAACATCTATCAACTGCTGTCCGTTAAACTCTTATCTTTTGTCGTACTCTGTTTGTTATATATTTATCAACTGATATTAGTCTGTTTGTAGAAAGTAAATAAAAAAAGTTAAAATAGATAAACATTTCATTAATAATAAACTGAGCGTACACGTTTCACTTCAGTCTTAACAGCAAGCCTCCACAAGGCCAACCAACGAGATATGGCCCCGTGGAAGTCTTCAAAAAACCCTCTGAAATTGCTATGCGTTTCAGAGTCCGTTTCTCCTTCTTCAGCATTAGTAGGCAGATACCTTCATCAGTAAAGATATCCACCTCATCAGCAACGCACATGCGCCGCCGATATTTCTTCAGTAGTGCCACCTGTTTGGAGGTAGCACCTGCTGCTCCTGCAGACTGAGCTGGAGATCTTGGAGTTTTTGCCAAAAGCAGAGAACTTTATTGAAGACTTCATCTTCCATAGCAACCTTTCGTAGTTCGAAAGCAGCTTCGTTGAACTACTCAACCAAGTCCAGGACCTTTGAACTGCTTGGACCTGCCATGTTATATTATGATATATTTGGTTGCTAATGTGTTTTAAAATAACCTTGTTGCTTTTATTTGTAAGCCCATGTTTAAAGAATATGAAGAGACGTAATCATTAGCCTCGGCGCTTCATCTTCTAAAGCACTAGACTTATCATTTTTGTATCACTTAAATGTTCATCTTTTCACATACACTTATTTATGGGGAATATCGATTTTAAGAAGTTAACTGAGAAGAATAAATAGTTAGTAAATTTTTATTTGAAATGATTCAGTTACACAACTGATCGCTCAACTGATAATTAAACTAATATTCTCATGTGAGTTAACGAATTAATCGTGCTTTATTCCAAATCTAATGATGTGATTGTTTATATCAGCATTAAATCTATCTTTCAATGACTACTACTTTGAAACGTGGACTCACGTAAACCATTAATTTGGTACACACGATTTTACCACACAAACACATATTTTCAAATCAATTTTTTTCGGACTGACACGTGTCCAAAAATTTGAACAGTCACCAACATGTATCTCCTTCCCCAATTCAATTCAGTTCTTCCTTACGAGCACTTTCAGCATTTCGAAGAGCAAAAATATATCCGAAGCAGATCTTCCTTCTCGCAAATTTCAAGCAATCAGATGGCAAACTAGACTCCTGCTCACCTCATGAATGCAATGGCAATAGACTTCGATTCCATCCTTACTATGCAAGAGGAGGAAATCAGGAATAACTTTCTGAAATTAGAGGAAGCCGGACTGAAGAAATTTCTGGGTTTATCTTCACAAGAAATTTATGCCAAAGAGATTCAAGAACTCTATACAAATTGCATCTTTGATCAGAACAGACATATCACCACCACTGTGAATGGGCAGTTGATGATTACCAAGGAACAGTTCTTCTACGATTTATTCAGCTACCTTCTGATGGACTATCAAACCTTGCTGAAGTAAAGGCATCTGATGTCGAAGAGATGCACACTCTACTTTCTGCTGAAGGACGGAAAATCAAAGTTTCCGATTCAAAGAAGGAACTGAACCCAGAAGTTCAGTTGCTGCCTGATATTGTAGCCAAGGGGCTATTAGCAAAGGCATGATCATTTGCTGCACTAACATTGGAGAAATTTCAGGCCATTACTGTTATTATGGCTGGTCGAAGACTGAACTGGAAGCACCTTATCTTCAATATCATGAGAAATATGTTTCAATAAACCAAGCAGTCCAAAGGGTTTGCAGTACAACTGAGTTATTTGATGAAAGTTAAAGGACTGAAGCTGATGATTCAGAAAGATCATCAAAACTTAAAATCTTCAACGCCAAAACCGTTCAGCCACAAAAATCGAAGTTGGAAGTATCTCATGAACAATTCTTGAAGATCAAGAAGGAGATTGGGACTGAACAAGCTCCCAAATCAGTCCAAAAGAAGAAAACTGTTCAGAAAAAGACAATCAAACGCAAGTTGATTGTAACTGAATCTGACTCTGAGAAGATTCCATCTCCAAAGATCATCAAAAAACCACGAACTTTGAAGACCAAACCTGCTGCTATAGTTGGCACTATCCCAACTGATAGGTGACTGTATCAAAAACTCAACAGCCCATCAAGGCTGTACCTTTGAAAGCAATCTCAACTGAACCCTCAACTGAGGATCAGTTACCTCTATCCAAGATTCTGTCACAGAAGAAAGTCACTGAATCTAGTGACCCGAAGAAGCTTGTTGGGGTTACTGCTCCACTGATCAAAATCTCCGGATATAATCTTTTACCTTTTTCCAGACCAAAAAGAGTAGTGATCAGAGAAGGTATCGATTCAACTATTTCAGGATTGAGCATTCCACATATCCTGACTGATCCAAAGGGCAAAGGAAAGATGCAAGAAGAGCCAAGACCTACAAATGCTATACAGACGCACATTGATCTCATTTGGCAGGAGATTAATGAATTTTCAGCAGAGAAGCTCAAAATCTTTGATGAATGAGTCAAATTCAGGAGTCATGTCTTTGCAAAGAACTGCAGAAGAAATCCAAACTGAGGAGGTTTATTGATCTTGAAAAAGTGGTGATGAAGACAGTAAAGGTATCGACCATTACTCAAGTTCTTGAAAGGAAGAAGTATTTCTTCGATCTTATGAGAGTACAGAGACTACAGAAGTTAGTTGCTAAGCTATGGCAAAACTTTGATGCAACCAGTCCAATCGCATTCAATGATAAAGCAGTGTATACTCAACTGGAAACGGATCTTGTCAAACTACAAACGAAGATCAAACATTGGGAAATGGATCAAGAGTTGATCATCCTAGCAGCCACTCAAGACTTCTCGACTGAAGATTAGTTCAAGAACCTCCTAAGGACGTTGCTACTTCTTCTCAAAACGCAAATGTTCCTTCAACTCCAGTTGCTCCAACATCACCAATTTCTGCACCTCCTACTGATTATCCAGAGCTTTAATCTGAAGCTGAATTGATATTTTCAAATCTAGATGAGGTCATCGAGTCTGTTACTACTGACATTCAGCTTGAAACAGTCAGAACAGCTGAAGATATTGCATCAACTGAAAAACCAGTAGATGTTCGAACTGAAGCTACTGAAGAACAAGCCGAAATGGCTAATTTTGAAACACCTAATGAACCAGTTCAGTCGGTAGTTGTGACTGAACAGGCAATTCTTAGTTCTACAGACGAGGCTCGACTGAACTCAGTTTCAATTGAAGATATGCAAACTGAAGTACCAATAGTTCAACAAACTGAAGAACCATCTTCTTCTTTGGATCCTCCTCCCCAGAATCTACAAGAGCTGATACATGCTGAAACGGAAGTTTCTGACAGGACTCTGGTGGCCTTTGATCAAACTACCAAGGAACAAGAACCAGGGCCATCTGGGCCTGTATCTCCTCATTCATCCTCAGAATTGGACTTAGTACTTGAAGAGATTCAGGACATTCAGAACAACATATCAAAGATGATGAAAGAAATCAAGGAAATTCAATACACTCAACTTGCTCACTCTCTGAAGCTGGACTCTTCAAGTGAATTCCATTCAGGGAAACTGAAGTCAATTCAAGCTGCTGTGACCTCTATCTCCATTACGATCGATGAACTTAAAAAGAACAAAGGCTTAACTGAGAGTCTCTCCTTAACTCAAGACTCAACCAGCAAACGAGTTGAACTTATGGATACATCTGTTTTAAAGAAAATCGACTTGCTGCAAACCCCTGTTTTGTCTGCTGTCAAAGAAATTTCAGCTGATGTTAAGATTTTATCTCGAAAAGTCGATGTGATTGACAAAAAGCGGGAAGCAGCTAGATTAATGAAGGAATAAGAGAGGATCAGAACTGAAGAGAGGATCAGAACTGAAGAACAATTGTTGTCAGTTATTAGCTGAAGGATATTTGTTTTCTTTGTACGAATCTGTACACTAGAAAAATTATTTTATCTACAATGTTTTAAAGTATTCTCTTTACTTCAGCTGATCAGTCTATTAAGCTCCAAGTTTTGTTAATCACCAAAAATGGGGAAATTGTTGGAAACCAAATTTCGGTGATTTGACAAACTAAGCATCAAATTTATTGGATTAACTGATCAAGTAACCAGGCTTCGCAAATCAAGTATCAGTTGCCTAACTGAAGATTAATGTGCATAATATTAAAGGCAACTGATACCAGCTAAATTGAATTTACAACTGAACTGATCAGTTGGAAACTGATCAGTTGAGCGAAACTGAATTTTCAAGTCAACTGACTGATCCAATCAGTCGATATATTCAGTCGAGAGCACACAATCTATTACCCATCAGCTGATCACTTAGCTCGACATGTCATCAGTTGAAAAGGACATTCAACCGACAATAGTACAAAGCAGACTGCAACTTGGAGTGGAACGTCGCATTTCGGAGTCTACAGTGTACGAATACCAGAGAATATTGACGTGACAATCAATGGAAATATGGTTCAAATTATATATTTTGTTACCGTTGGAAGAGAAGCCTATAAATAGTTGAGGAGACCAGTCGAAGAAAACACACAATGATCAACATCTTTAACTTGATGTTACTGTGCTCATATTCAGTTAGCTCAAACTAATCAGATATATAAGTAGCATTCAAGGCTAAATACAGAGCACATTAGCACCAAACCACTTTGTTGTAAATCATTCAGTTGTGCTAAGTCCTGTTGAAAGACTGAGAAATCTATTGTTAGCTAAGAGTTTTAGTTTTGGCAGTGTTTAAGTCCAAACTGAAGTGGGTCTATACAATTCTTGTATCGATCAAAATCTTTTAGTGCATATCCTATTCTTATGATAGAAGGGGTGACGTAGGAGTATTTAAATATCCAAACATCCATAAATCTCTGCGTGTTATCTTTTCAGTTATTTGTTTTATCTTTCAGTCAGTTTATTTCCACAACTGTTTTCAGTTAAACTGATAGTCATTGACAGACGAGATTCTAGTTTCAGTTTATCACCAAACTGATACTCTATTCCGAAAAGAATATAAAAGCCGTGAGTATTTATTCAACCCCCCTCTTCTAAACACTTTCCATCTAATTATCCGATCCTAACACATCTCCTACCTCCTTTTTCAAGGAAATGAACTCAGCCACAGAGGGCTTGGGTCTAAGAATAATTACATTTTCAGCATCGGCCATTGTCACGTAAGAAGCGTCATGTTCAGTAGTGAAAGGAAAACCAGCATCCTTAAGTATTTTTCTGATTT
This sequence comes from Primulina eburnea, assembly GCF_022965805.1. Taxonomy (NCBI): domain Eukaryota; kingdom Viridiplantae; phylum Streptophyta; class Magnoliopsida; order Lamiales; family Gesneriaceae; genus Primulina; species Primulina eburnea. The sequence goes on along the minus strand of NC_133107.1, from coordinate 25,644,408 downwards.
GAACAGCAAAACCAGAACTCTTCCTCAGAACCATATCCTTCAGGATTCTAAACAAGAATCCACTCCAATCTACCTTAAAGCCAAAAGTGATGGCCAACATCACTTGAACCTTCTCTTTGGTCAGTTTTTCAAATGTACCAGCTTTGACCAAAAGTGCATTTGCAACAATATCAGCAAGCACTTGATATTCCATCTTCAGTAGCTTCTTGAAACAAGAAGGAGAGAGTTCCTATCCAGAAGCTAAGAAAGTAATGAGGGCAGCCGACATCTCCTCCTTAGAGGTATCAGAAAAGTTAGGGATACCTGAGCATGGGAGGAAGAACGTTGATTCCAGTAGTGGAGAATCGATTTAAATAGATACATTTCTCTTGGAATAAGTGATTTTCCCTTCATCAACTTTAACTTTGGCATAAAAATCCAAGAGGGCAGTCTTGTAAATAAAAGATGGTGCTTCCAGAAACCTTCGAAGACCATATTTCTCGATGGCTTTGAACATGTTGACTAGATTTTCATCCTTGATTGTCAACACTGAAGCAAAATTAACTTGATAAGCATTGAGCGTATAAGCTCCAGCCATAATATGATAAAGTTCCCTCTCAATTAATAATGCAACTAATAAATGCTATTGATACGATATCTGAGGGAATCAAAAATGACTCTTGATATTCGTGCATGATGTGACCGGTTGGATGTCTCTTTAGCTTCCCCAAGACTCTATACAAGTACCTGCAATCTCACAAATAAGATAAGTACACAAATAATAACAAATCAAAAATGGATGATCTAAACATGCTCTCGGAGTCTTCTCCAGAGACTAATTCAGCAGAGGAATGGCAAGGAAAATTTCCAGCTTCTCGTAAGATGATGTCAGAAGACATTCTTTTTCAAAGTATGAAGTCTTGGAAGAAATTCCTTGGCTTGTAATTTGAAAAGTCAGTTGGATTGTTTGTTCTTATTAGAAGGGATATCCTACAGAATCATCCCTTTCACAAACCACGATCACGCGAAAAGAGGGGATCCTAGCAAAGCTTAGGTTCCTACTAAAGTACTTTGTAGTACTTCAAACTGCTGAAATGAACAAATTGTAATAGATAGGGCAATGTAATGCATCTGATTTTATGAATGCCATTTTGTCATATTTCTGTTTTCTACTGCTTTTATTTAATGAAAATATATTAATAAATAACAAGAAATAAACAGAAGAAAGAGTGAGAAAAACTTAGTCTGAATAATTTGATGCTCGATGACTCTTCGTCTTCCTCAAGTCTTGTCTATAAAAGAAGATAACTTCTGCTCCTAATGACAATTGTATTCCAATGGATTGTGAAAGCAGCACTCACGTTGCTCATCCTTTCGGGACACCTCAACTTCTGCAAGAATTGAAACGTGGTGCAGAAGACTTTACCTTTGCGGATGTTATGTTCATTTGGACTGCTACTCATGACCTCCAAGAAATCAACACCGGAGAATTTCTTGCTTCTGCTAGACAGAGTTCACTTGCAAGAAGGTTCAAGAGGCTTGCTCGAGTTGATCACATATCTGAGTTGGTCGAGGATGATGTGCTGAACCACATGCTGCTATCAAGGGAGTGGGAGTGGCTTGACCTAATTACCAATTACGAAAACTTACGGAATATTAGGAGTCATGATTTGAACAACTGGTTTAGAATGTGGCAAGATGATGTAGAAGGAAGTTTGAATCAAGTTGCAAGTCGTCGATTCCATTCTTAATAAAATATCAGTAGTTGCCACAAATTGTCTCTTTTCCTTATGAACTCACTGATATTAGATGAGTAACAAATAACTGACATCAATTAACAAATTGATAGCAACAATATATTCAAGTTAAATCAATTAAACCAAGAACATTTCGAAAATAAGAAAACTTATTCTCAGGTAGATGTTTAGTAAAGATGTCTGCTGCTTGTTGATCTGTAGAAACGTATTCCAGACGAATGTCCTTCTTCTGCACATGATCTCTAATAAAATGATGTCTGATATCTATGTGCTTTGTTCTGGAATGAAGTACTGGATTTTGCGTGATTGCTATAGCACTGGTATTGTCACAGAAGATAGGTGATTCAGAAGCTTGAACTCCGTGGTCTTTAAGTTGTTGTATCCACAGTAGTTGAGAACAGCAGCTTCCAGCGGCAAGATATTCTGCTTCTGCAGTAGACGTAGCTATGGAAGTCTGCTTTTTACTAAACCAGAAGATTAGCCCATCACCAAAAAATTGACAAAAACCACTTGTGCTTTTCCTGTCCAACTTGCAACCTGCATAATCAGCATCTGAGTATCCAATAAGATTGAAAGATGAATCATTGGGATACGATAAGCCGACATTTTGAGTGCCCTTCAAATATTTCAGTATGCGCTTAGCAGCAATGTAATGTGACTGCTTAGGTTAGATTGAAATCTTGCACAAATACATACAGCAAACATAGTATCAGGTCTACTGGCAGTAAGATATAACAGTGAACCAATAAGACCATGACACTGAGTTACCTCTACTGAAATTCCATTTTCATCCTTAACAAGTTTAGTCGATGAGCTCATAGGAGTTGAAGCAACAGAGCATGTTTCCAAGCCAAACTTTTTCAGTAGTTCTTAGTATACTTAGCCTGATTTAAGAAGATTCCAGTATCAAGTTGCTTGATCTGCAGTCCTAGGAAGAATGTTAATTCTCACATCATGCTCATTTCAAATTGTTCCTGCATTAATTTGGAAAACTTTGCACACAATTTGGGGTTAGTTAACCCAAAGATGATGTCATCAACATAAATTTGTACTAACAAAATATGCTTATTCTTAACTAATGTGAACGAAATTTTGTCTACTATGCCAATGGTGAAATCATGATTAACAAGAAATTGTGAAAGTGTGTAATAACAAGTTCGAGGTGCCTGTTTTAAACCGTACAGGGCTTTGTGTAATTTAAATACGTGATTTGGTAAGAAATGATCGATAAAATGTGGAGGTTGTTCAACGTAGACTTCTTCTTGTAGTAGACCATTTAGGAAAGCGCTTTTCATGTCCATCTGATAAACTTTGATATTTTTGAAAGCAGCAAAGGCTAGAGATATTCTGATCGCCTCAAGCCTTGCTACTGGTGCATAGGTTTCATCATAGTCTATTCCTTCTTCTTGTCTGAACCCTTGAGCTACCAGTCTTGATTTATTTTTGATCACGGTGCCTTCTTCATTTAGTTTGTTTCTAAACACCCACCGTGTTCCAATAACAGCTTGATGAGTTGGTCTAGGTACAAGAAACCACATTTCATTTCTTTTAAATTGATCCAGCTTTTTTGCATAGCTTTGATCCAACTGTGATCCAGAAGAGCTTCTTCAATTTTCTTTGGTTCATCCTGAGAGATAAAGGCAACATGCATATATTCATTAATCATTTGCCTTCTGATTCTTAATGGAGCTGCAGGATTACCAATAACCAAAGATGGAGGATGGGATTTCCTCTCGACAAAAAGGTTTAAAGAGATTTCTTCCTGGTTTGATGGATTTGAAATAGGCTCTGCTAAAGTAGTAGCAGGTTCTGGAATGTTCACTTCTGGTTCTGGTAAATCTTGTGTCTGAGCAATTGGTTCTACCAGAGGAATGTCTGGTTCTGGATTTTGAGCATCTTTAACACTAGGTTATGCATCATCTTCACTATCCAATTCTAGATGAATCATGTCTAACCTTTTACTCAGATTTGACAAGTTAGAAGTTCTAGGGGCACTCCTATCTTCATCAAAAACAACATGAATGGATTCTTCGACATTAAGAGTTCTATTATTGACAATTCTAAACGTTTTACTTACTGCTGAATATCCAAGAATTAGTCCAGCATCTGATTTTGAATCAAATGCAGACAAATAACTTTTTCCATTATTCTGAATAAAACATCTGCAACCAAATACATGAAAATAAGATACGTTAGGCATACTCCCTTTCCATATCTCATATGGAGTCTGATTGTGACTTTTGTTGATCATTGTGTTGTTCTGTGTGTAGCATGCTGTGTTGATTGCTTCTGCCTAGAAGCGCTAAGATATGTCTGCATCTGCTAGCATTGTTCAAACAGCTTCTTTAAGAGTTCTTTTTCTCCTCTCAGCTACTCCATTCTGTTGAGGCGTTCTGGCAGCTGAATATTCATGATGAATGCCATGTTCATCCAAGTATAGCTCAACAATTTTGTTAGTAAACTTAGTTCCCCGATCAATTCTGACTTAAATGATAGAAATTGATTTTTCATTTTGAATTCTTTTCAGAAGCTTGATCAGTAGACAACTGGTTTGATCTTTTTCAGCAAGAAATATTACCCAAGTAAATCAGGAAAAATCATCAACAACAACAAGTGTATACTTCATTCCCCCTAAACTTATGATATGGATTGGACCAATAAGTCCATATGCAATAATTCCAAACACCTTGAAGTTGATTTAGTTCCTCTATTCTTGAAGTTAGATCTTACTTGTTTACCAAGTTGACATGCAGAACAGACATGATTCTTAACAAAGTTTATAGCAGGCAAAACATCAACTATGTTCTGCTTCTTGAGATTATTGATTGACTTGAAATTCAGATGATTCAATCTCTTATGTCATAACCAATGTTTATCACTAAGAGATGCAACTAAACATGTAAGAACATTAACATAATCCTTATCCCATGAAACTTTGTATGTGTTACCTTCTCTTTTTCCAGTTAATATAGTAGACTCATCGGCATTTTTAACTGTGCATGTGTGCTTTTGGAAAGCCACAGAGTAACCATTATCACACAATTGACTAATGCTAATCAAGTTGTAACAAAGATTTTCAACCAATAGTACATCATTGATAGTAATGTTACCATGGATAATCTTACCCTTACCCACGGTTTTACCTTTTGAGTTGTCTCCAAAAGTTATCTTTGGTCCAGCACAACTCATTACTTCTTATAATAAATTTTTCTGTCCAGTCATGTGTCTAGAACATCCACTGTCAAGATACCATATGGAGCTACAGATTTTGGCTTTCCTCTCTTGTTCCTGCAAACACAAATTTTAGTATCTGTTACCCAATCTATTTGGGTCCAATCCTTATCAGTCTTTTAGGAACCCACATTTTTACAATTCTAAGTTACCTTGTACTTCGGTTATCCAAAGAGGTGTGTGTTAGAGTGGGTGCACGTCGAGCCAAGTGTTGGCCGAGTGTTCAAAATGAAACTCTATGTGTGGGGACCCGGACGCTAATCAAGTTCTTAATCATAATTGGGACTAATTAATCAATTAAAAACAGGGTCTAAATTTTTTTTTAAAATGCGGAACGTAGTGAAATCAAACTCATATACATATCCGTATAAAATACAATACGAGTCCTGTACTGCATGCATTCAAAATAAACTAAGGTTTAACAACTAATGTCAAGTGTTCAACCCTATCTCTAATCCAAGTCCGGAGCCTCCACTCTAATCACGATCTCTCCTCATCTCCTGGACCCTGATCCTGTCCCACATGTTGTCAAGTACACATACAGACAAGACAACAGCCGGATATACCGGTGAGAATATAATCCCAGTATAAATCAATGAAACATGCAATCATATAAAACAATATAAAGCATGTAATCAGGTAACAGATATATGTATCAAAATCTGAAACATAATCAATATCAATCTGTCGACATAACTCATAATTCAGACTAGACTCAATCCTAATCTAGGGATCCCGGTTTCCAGATGTGGTATTCCTATATCGAATTCCGTAATAGAAGGAACCGTATTCCTATTACTCGATATAACCAATATCCTGGTATTCCTATATCGAATTCCGTAATAGACGAATTCCCGTTTCCTATTACTCGATATAACCAAACATCCGGTGTCCTGACCTATCCGTCATGGACTGCAGTTCTATCTTTAATAACCTATCTTGAGACATCGTGCAATGTGCCGTGGCGATACCACCACTATCCGGCACTTCTGTCACAAGATAAATCGTCTACTACTTATCATCTAAAATCAAGAGAACAAGTATATCATCAATTCAATGCAAATATCAATGCAATAAAGTAAAGTATGTGATTTAGGGAAACCCAAGTCCAAACCGACTCAAGTCCATCTCCCAATACCACATTGACTTATACCTTTCTTTCGTCGGTTTCTGGCTCAGTCGATGTCCTGAACTCACAGCCTGTCTGGCAATGACAATATCAATAATCTCATGTCAATATACCGTTCAACTCAATAACAATTTTATCAATCTGGATTTAATTCAAATCAACGGTATAACGGTATAATTTCAATATTCCTGTCAATACAACATCCTCAGATACTAGTTACAATCCATAACTCATATCCAATACAATCTGTAATCCAATCACAATTCAGATCTGTCCGGTATAGATCAATATACCTCAGAAATTCATAACAATTTCATAATCAGTCCGTTTCTTAATTTGACTTCGATTCTACGATGTCTAATATGTCAAGAACATCATATATGAATTCCATTGAATTCTGACAATATCATAATTCTAAAACATGTCAAAACGTAGTAAAACTTACGTCCAGTTGTAGCCTACGTTGCCAGGAACTCAATACCGAAGTCGGATTCAAAATCAGACGGACGGATTGAAAGATAAAGGCGTAAGGATTTTTCACAAATCTCCCTCGACCCTTTCTCGATTTATGTTCTGATTTTCGAAGAACAATGCTATATATATATATATAGACAACTCGCGCATGCATCACAGCAAGTGGCTCATTTTCCGCAAGACACGCAACACCGCGGGTGCGGTCGTTGCTGCACCGCGGGTGCGGTCGTTGCTGCACCTCGCCGCGGGTGCGGTCTCGTAAGCACCGCGGGTGCGGTCACCCTACGGTTTCGATGCACAATATTTCCCGAAGCACAACCGCGGGTGCGGTGCTTCCTAGGCCGCGGGTGCGGTGTCCCCTCGGCCTCACCTTCACCATTTCATTTATAATTCTTTTCTCAATGTCCCGATTAATCCTTTTGTAATCCTATCAATTATAAATCAATAATTACAGATTACTGGGATTAAATTTCCGGGCATTACATTCCTCCCCCCCTAAGATACGATTTCGTCCTCGAAATCACGAGCAATCTATCATATCAGTAAGGAGTATATACAGAAATGTAATAGAACTTTACATCAGTGGAACAATGCTGGGAATTCCTGTCTCATATCTGATTCAGTCTCCCAAGTGGCTTCTTCAACACCATGACGAGTCCATTGAACTTTCACAAGGGGAATCATTTTCGTTCTGAGCTGTTTTTCTTTACGATCAATAATCTGTATCGGTTTCTCGACATAACTCAATGTCTCATCTAGCTCGGTCTCGTCTGGCTGAATCACGTGAGAATCATCAGGGAGATATTTCCGCAGCATAGATACGTGAAAAACATCATGTATTCCGGATAATGAAGGCGGTAATGCAAGTCGATAGGCACGATCTCCTATCTTTTCAAGAATTTCATATGGACCAACGTATCGAGGAGACAATTACCCTTTCTTGCCAAATCTGACAACACCTCTGAAAGGAGAAATCTTCAGGAACAATCGGTCTCCTGCCTCAAATACCAACGGTCTACGTCGAAGGTTGGCATATTTGGCTTGTCTGTCCTGTGCTGCCTTCATTTTCCTCTGAATCAATTTCACTTTCTCAGTCATATCTCTGATCATATCAGGTCCAGTCTCAGGAACTTCAGAGATATCATCCCAATAAAGTGGAGATCGACACTTCTTTCCGTACAACGCTTCGAATGGAGCCATCTCAATACTCGTTTGATAGCTGTTGTTGTACGAAAACTCACACAGAGGCAATGCATCTTGCCAATTAGTACTAAAATCCAGTACCACAGCTCTCAGCATATCTTCCAATGTCTGGATAGTCCGCTCTGACTGTCCATCGGTCTGTGGATGTTATGCGGTACTCAGATGTAACTTCGTACCTAGAGCCTGCTGTAAACTCTGCCAGAAGTGCGAAGTGAATCGAGGATCATGATCTGAAACAATCGACTTCGGCACTCCGTGCAATCTAATCACTTCTCGGATATAAACATCGGCCATCTGGTCATACCTGTAGGTCATTTTGTATGGAATAAAACATGCAGATTTGGTCAATCGATCAATCACGACCCAAATCGCATCACAACCTCTGGAGGATCTCGGTAACTGTGTCACAAAATCCATGGAAATGTGATCCCATTTCCATTCAGGAATGGACAAACTCTGTAACAATCCTCCTGGTTTCTTCCTCTCAGCTTTCACCTGTTGGCAATTCAGACACTTGGAAACAAATTCAGTCACATCAGATTTCATCTGTTTCCACCAATACTGTGTCTTTAAATCATTATACATCTTCCTGCCACCAGGATGAATGCTAAAACGACTGTTGTGCGCTTCTGACAGTATTCTCTGTCTCAAATCTGAAACATTCGGCACAACAATACGATTATTCACATACAAGACATTGTCACGAACCTGATATTCCGATTGATGTCCAGTTCTGACCATCGCAATCGAATTCTGTACATTCTGATCAACTTTCTGAGCTGTTTTAATTTTCAAAAGCAGCTCTGGTTCAGCTCGAACAGCACACAATCTCAGAGGCTGACGATCTGTCTCAAATATTAATCCAGACAAACAGCAGTCTTCTATCAAATTCGAGACACCTATCGTCGATAAGGATAGTGCACATACCTTTCGACTCAGCGCATCTGCTGCTGCATTGGATTTCCCTGGATAATATTTGATTTCACAATCAAAGTCTTTCAGTAAATCCAGCCATCTCCGCTGTCTCATATTCAGCTCTGATTGCGAAAACAGATATTTCAAGCTCTTATGATCAGAATATATTTCGAATTTCTCACCGTACAGGTAATGTCGCCATATCTTCAATGCAAAGACTATGGCTGCCAATTCAAGATCATGAATTGGATAATGAGTTTCATGGGGTTTTAGCTGTCTCGAGGCATAAGCAATCACATGCCCCCGCTGCATTAAAACACAACCCAATCCTCGGTGAGATGCATCACAATAAACAACAAAGTCACCAGTACCTGATGGAATCGTCAACACCGGAGCACTGGTCAATCTCTTCTTTAATTCCAGAAAACTAGACTCACAGTCTTCTGACCACACAAAAGGAGCATTTTTCTGAGTCAGCTGAGTGATTGGCTTGGCAATACTCGAGAAGTCTTGAATAAATCGACGATAATATCCCGCCAAACCCATAAAACTGCGAATTTCTGGCACAGATGTAGGTCTAGGCCAAGAAATCACTGCTTCAACCTTACTAGGATCAACTGATATACCGTCTCCCGATATAATGTGACCCAAAAACACAACATGTTTCAGCCAAAACTCGCATTTCGACAATTTAGCATATAATTTCTCCGCCCTCAAAATTCTCAACACAGTCCTCAGATGATTAGCATGCTCAATCATATTCTTTGAATAAATCAATATATCATCAATGAATATGATAACAAAATCATCCAAGTATTTCTGAAAGACGCGGTTCATCAATCCCATAAATACCGCCGGTGCATTCGTCAAACCAAAAGGCATGACAATAAACTCATAGTGTCCATACCTGGTTCTGAATGCTGTCTTTGAGATATCAGAGTCCCTGACTCTCGATTGATGGTACCCAGATCTCAAATCGATCTTGGAATACACCGAAGAACCCTGCAACTGATCAAATAAATCATCGATACGAGGCAATGGATATTTATTCTTTACCGTTGCCTTGTTCAGCTGCTTGTAGTCGATACAAAGTCTCATCGACCCGTCTTTCTTTCTCACGAACAGTACTGGAGCACCCCACCCCAAGGAGATACACTCGGTCTGATATATCCCTTGGCCAGTAAATCCTCCAACTGTTCTTTCAGTTCTTTCAATTCGATCGGTGCCATCCTGTATGGAGCTCTCGAAATCGGAACTGTTCCTGGCATTAACTCAATGCTGAAGTCTATCTCTCGAATCGGAGGCAATCCAGAAATCTCATCTGGAAAGACATCCGCAAACTCACACACCACTGGCAAATCCGCCAATGATGGGCTCGTTTTCAGTAAGTCAACTGAATATACCAGGAATCCCTCCGCTCCCTTCTGCAATAATCGAGTCATATTCATTGCAGATATCAAAGGAATTCTGGCACGAGAACCCTTACCATAAAATTTCCACTCCTCAGCCATTTCAGGTCTGAATCGAACAATCTTGTGGAAACAATCGACTGTAGCCCTGTACTTGGTTAACATATCGATACCGATAATGCAATCAAAATCAGATAAACCAAGCACAATACAGTCTAGCTCAATCGTATCAAACCTGTTCCTAACGGGGAAGAAACAGACACTACCGCAGACAATGACTCAACTGGTAATGCACGACTCAATGCAAACCTCTCAGAAATAAAAGTATGCGATGCACCAGTATCAATCAATACATATGCAGGATAACCAGAAATAAAACAGTTACCTGCCACAACATCATCAGGTGCATCCTGTGCCTGCTCCTCGGTCAAAGCAAACAATCGGGCCTGCTGTCTAGGAGGCTGGCTCGCGGTCTGGCCCCCTCCTGGCCTCTGCTGTGACAGAGTAGACGATACTGGCTGAAAAGTATGAACGGCAGATGGTCGTCTACCTGCCTGAGCCACGGATCCCGATGACTCAGCTGCCTGCGATCCAAGGGCACTCCTCTGGGGACACACTCGAGCAAAGTGTCCTTGCTGTCCACAAATACGACAGCTGCCAACCACTCCTCGGCACTGATCTGTGGAATGCCTCCCTCCACAAGTACCACAGTACGGTCCTGTATAGCTCTGGCCCTGACTAATCTGTATAGAGCCACTCGAACTGGACGAACTAGTACCAGATTTCTTGAATTGCTTCCCTCTAGCCTTCAAGAAATCTCTCTTCCTGCTACTGCTGCTACCACCTTCAAATCCAGGAGGTGGTTGTTGTCCCTGTACTGGAAGCACGAACGAAGCCTCTCTCTGTCTCATCAGGCCTGCCTCGGCTCCCTTGGCTCTGTTCAGGGCATCGGTGAAATTACTGGGCCTCCCGGTGTTCACCAAAGTAAAAATTTCAGGATTTAGGCCATTTATAAACTGGTCTGCAACGGCCTCATCACTCCCAGCCACATGAGGAGCAAATCGGAGCAATGTCGAAAACTTAGCCACATAGTCCTCAATGTTTAACTGGCCTTGTTTCAAGTTTGCAAATTCCGCTCCTTTGTCCTTCCTATCAGAAACTGGAAAGAACCGTAGATAAAATTCAGTCTTAAACACATTCCAGGTAATGGCCGTACCTCGTTGTTCCAATGCCCTTCTAGTCGTGATCCACCAGTGTTTAGCAACATCATGCAACTGGTGTATTATCAGTTTCACCCTCTTTTCCTCAGTGTAATCCAAAGATTCAAACAACGATTCAATATCGTCCAACCAACTTTCACATTCCAGGGAGTTCTCCGTACCTTTCAAAGTCGGTGGATGAAATGACTGAAATCTTTTCAGCAATTTCTCCATTGCTGTAGGTGTCACATCCATGGAAGGATTCGAGGTACTCCCTTGTTCTGGCATTCTTCTCGGAGGCATATCTGAAATCAAAAGGATTAGCAATCCCAACCCAAAGTTCTATTTCAGTCCTTCTCCGATCATCTTACTGCTGATCCAGAATCGGCTCTGATTCGTTTTCAATAATACATGTATTCAAATAAAATCAGATAAACAGATAAACATGCATTATAAAGCAGTAAATCATGCTAGCAATCAAAAGCAGAAAAGAAAACACATTCTACCCCGCTCACTAGCTCCTATCTCAAGCTCAAGGATCTATCGCTCTGATACCACCTGTTGTGGGGACCCGGACGCTAATCAAGTTCTTAATCATAATTGGGACTAATTAATCAATTAAAAACAGGGTCTAAATTTTTTTTTTAAAATGCGGAACGTAGTGAAATCAAACTCATATACATATCCGTATAAAATACAATACGAGTCCTGTACTGCATGCATTCAAAATAAACTAAGGTTTAACAACTAATGTCAAGTGTTCAACCCTATCTCTTATCCAAGTCCGGAGCCTCCACTCTAATCACGATCTCTCCTCATCTCCTGGACCCTGATCCTGTCCCATCTGTTGTCAAGTACACATACAGACAAGACAACAGCCGGATATACCGGTGAGAATATAATCCCAGTATAAATCAATGAAACATGCAATCATATAAAACAATATAAAGCATGTAATCAGGTAACAGATATATGTATCAAAATCTGAAACATAATCAATATCAATCTGTCGACATAACTCATAATTCAGACTAGACTCAATCCTAGTCTAGGGATCCCGGTTTCCAGATGTGGTATTCCTATATCGAATTCCGTAATAGAAGGAACCGTATTCCTATTACTCGATATAACCAATATCCTGGTATTCCTATATCGAATTCCGTAATAGACGAATTCCCGTTTCCTATTACTCGATATAACCAAACATCCGGTGTCCTGACCTATCCGTCATGGACTGCAGTTCTATCTTTAATAACCTATCTTGAGACATCGTGCAATGTGCCGTGGCGATACCACCACTATCCGGCACTTCTGTCACAAGATAAATCGTCTACTACCTGTCATCTAAAATCAAGAGAACAAGTATGTCATCAATTCAATGCAAATATCAATGCAATAAAGTAAAGTATGTGATTTAGGGAAACCCAAGTCCAAACCGACTCAAGTCCATCTCCCAATACCACATTGACTTATACCTTTCTTTCGTCGGTTTCTGGCTCAGTCGATGTCCTGAACTCACAGCCTGTCTGGCAATGACAATATCAATAATCTCATGTCAATATACCGTTCAACTCAATAACAATTTGATCAATCTGGATTTAATTCAAATCAACGGTGTAACGGTATAATTTCAATATTCCCGTCAATACAACATCCTCAGATACTAGTTACAATCCATAACTCATATCCAATACAATCTGTAATCCAATCACAATTCAGATCTGTCCGGTATAGATCAATATACCTCAGAAATTCATAACAATTTCATAATCAGTCCGTTTCTTAATTTGACTTCGATTCTACGATGTCTAATATGTCAAGAACATCATATATGAATTCCATTGAATTCTGACAATATCATAATTCTAAAACATGTCAAAACGTAGTAAAACTTACGTCCAGTTGTAGCCTACGTTGCCAGGAACTCAATACCGAAGTCGGATTCAAAATCAGACGGACGGATTGAAAGATAAAGGCGTAAGGATTTTTCACAAATCTCCCTCGACCCTTTCTCGATTTATGTTCTGATTTTCGAAGAACAATGCTATATATATATATAGACAACTCGCGCATGCATCACAGCAAGTGGCTCATTTTCCGCAAGACACGCAACACCGCGGGTGCGGTCGTTGCTGCACCGCGGGTGCGGTCTTGCACCGCGGGTGCGGTCTCGTAAGCACCGCGGTTGCGGTCACCCTACGGTTTCGATGCACAATATTTCCCGAAGCACAACCGCAGGTGCGGTGCTTCCTAGGCCGCGGGTGCGGTGTCCCCTCGGCCTCACCTTCACCATTTCATTTCTAATTTTTTTCTCAATGTCCCGATTAATCCTTTTGTAATCCTATCAATTATAAATCAATAATTACAGATTACTGGGATTAAATTTCCGGGCATTACACTATGTATAAACAGTCTTATTTCAATAATATTTGAAATTATTATTTTGGCACATCTTTATCTGTATACCCATGCTAGTTGCATAGATAAAGCCCTTGAATATACAAATAGTATAAAGAATATGAGATGCTCATATGATGAGTATCATGAAACTCATATTTGGAATACTGTATATTCTAAACAGTTCCTAGTCGATTCAGCCGCCGCTAAGAAGGATATAGGCCGCTCGAGTTCGAGACTAGTATCTGCGATGTGAGTACCATGTTTCATTGGTAGGGGACATTGTGATGTCCGAGCATGCAGATAGGTGCTCCTGGTAGAGTGCACTGAAAAACCCTCCGTAAAGGACTTTCCAAGTGGTTCTCACTTATCGAGTGGAAACGTCCTAGTTTATGGTTGTACAACATTAGTACTTATCACCCGGGACAACATTGAGACTCAATGTTCTAGAATTGCATTTTGACTTGTTTACCGACTCTTATGGGGTCATCAGGTGGCAAGGTTGGGTGTTCTGTCGAAACATATAGGAGTCGATTTATTGTAATCAAGGATTCACCGCTTACTTTTGGGTATGGATATCCTATGTGTTCTCATGTGTATGTAGATTGAAATCTCTGATCAGAGTATGGTGGTAATTATGAAAGGGGTTTCATAGATTACACCATCGATGCAACTACGACATGACACATAGTATCGATTCATTGACAACTCTCGATAAACCAATGGTTGTCGAATCGGTCGGGATATATGAGTTGAAGGGACTGTACTGTACGCTAACCATAATTGAATGGTTCTTGCAGGCACTATCATTTGATACCTAGGGAATCATGTAAGTGATGCTGCTAGGCGTTTAACATGATTGGTTGGGTACTATCAGACTTGAGTTCTGACATTTTTGTTATCAAGGAGTTGATAAGTAAGAATGGAGCAATTGGGGTATGCTTATATAAGGACATGTTTAGTCCGAATCACATGGAGATGTGAGCCCACGGCTAGTTGTATCAATGAACCATCGAGGGCCACACAAGTACTAGCTTTCTAGATCCCGTTGAGAAGTAAATTAGTTCAATGTGTTGAACGGCTTATAAAGGAGTTTATAAGCGTAAGGAAAAATATAAGTATGACTTCTATGACGGAAATGTAACTTTTAATTTGTGGAAGTGTTCCTAAATTAAAAGTTGGTCAGATAAATAATGTATTTGAAAATTGTGATTTTCATAAACATTATTATGGACTAAATTAAATTAATTCAAGTGTTGAATTAATTAAACACTATTGGGCCTAGTACAGTCCAAATAATTAAATAAATTCAAGTGTTGAATTAATTAAATCATATTGGGCCTTGTAGAGCCCAATAGTAAAATAATTATTCAACTAGTGACTTGAGTAAATTCAAGTAATGTTTAATTAGTCTCAAATTTGTTTGAGATAATTAAATTAAGTCCTTGGATTTTTAATTGTTAAAAATCAAATAAAAATGCATGTATGGGAGGTGAAGGGTTGGGAGACAACTTTTTGTATAACCAAGGCATGGCATGCACATGCCAAACTCAACTTTTTCAAGGACCAAGAAAAGTCTTCCAACCTCTTTCCCTCACTCACTTTGGCCGAAATTTCTCACCATTTTTCTCCTAATTTTTGTTCTTCAATTGTTGGAGAAAACACTTACTTCTCAAAGAAAAATCCTCCTATTTTTCTAGTACAAAATATGAGGGGATCTTCCTAGTTGGTGGTGGGCTTGATTTTTGAACAAGGAGTGTTCAAAGGGAGGCTTGTAGATTGTCATCCTTGAAGAGCTTAGTTGTTTATCAACTAAGTTGGAGCCATCATCAACCTTGAGAGATTGATAGGTAACTATTTTCTAAACACACTATGAATGTCATATTTCGTGTTTTTCGTATTTGCTACACACTATAGGCTTAGGGTGCTCGGTTTTCTCGTTGAAAAACAAATTTTTAAAACTTCCGTTGCGTATTCGGGCACCTTAATCGATCCTCTTTCAGTGTGTACAACAGAAGGTTTGATATTTATAAGAGAATGCATTTTTTAATGTTGTTCTTCCCTTCTGTTTTTGTTGTCTGGTCTGTATCTCTTCTGGACAGGTCTAGAATTATAGTACTGGAAATTTTTAACCTTCATAGAGGGTTTTCCTCCAGAGTTTAATCCTCTGCTGGTTCCAGAACTTTGGTGAACTCTCCCCTTAGGTTCAATATAACCCAGACCATAATGCTTTCTTCTGTTCGTCTGATCTACAGTCCTTTCAACTCGAACAGTTGGTACTTCAGGTTCATATACCACACTGGATTTGACAAAGTGAATGAATTTCACTTTGCCTTTATCCAGGCCTGGATTTGTACTTGTTTCAGAAGTGCTATCATTATTGTTGAATCCGAGACCACTCCTGTCACCAGATTACTTCTGCAATTCTTGCATCTTCTCTAAAGAAACAGAAGACTTGTTCCATGCATTTACAAAAACATATGGCTTCTAGTTTTCAAACCTCATTGTTTGGTAATCTGCATTCAATCATTCATTCTCAGTTCTTAACATACTCATCTCAACTTTTAAATCATTGCAGCCATTCTTTTGCAAGCAAGTGAACTTACTGACTTGATATTTTAAATCTTGATTTTCCATCTTAACTTCCTCTAATGATTGAGAAATTCTTGAGTAATCTTCCACCATGTCATGCAGTGCTTTAATTAAATCAGTTCGTGTAAATTTATCGACCGTCAAAGTCAAGTACTTCTCCAGATTTCGAGGTTGGTTAATATCTGCCATGAGACATTTGATCTCTTCTGCATCACTTTCGCTAGAATGAATTTCTGAGTCAGAAGACTCAGAACTAGAATCCGCTTATTTAGATTTCCTTTCCTCAGCAATCATCGCTTTGCGGTCTCTTCTGAATTTCTTGTCATTTTTCTTGTATTCCTTTTTCTTCTGGTCATCCTTCTTGGGCTTTGGACAATCAGCAATAAAGTGACCGATCTTTCCACAGTTAAAACACTCCATGTCACCGGGTGGTGAATCCTTCTTGAAGTTCCGATTAGGGCTTTGATAAGCTCGGTGATTCTTCTTCATGAATCTGGAGAATTTCTTCACAAAGAGAGACATAGCATCATTGCTGATCCTTTCAGCAGTCTTCTCAGAGATACTCCCAATAGTGGTAGTAGGCAATGCTTGTGGAACAATTGCAGCAGCAACAGTAATAGGAGTAGTAGTAGCAGCAATAGCCTTGGTTGGTAGATTTGTGGAGGGCTCTTCTCCGCTTCTCACTTCCAGTTCGAACTCATAGGCTTTTAAGTCAGCAAACAAGTCATGTAGCTCCAACTTATTTAGATCTTTAGAGACTCTCATAGCCATTGTTTTAATGTCCCGTTCCCTGGGTAAAGCTCTCATCACTTTGAGTGCTATTTCCCTGTTTCCATACTCTTTCCCAAGAGCTGCTAGTTCCTTAACCAGGCTACTGAAATGTTCGTCGAACTCGTTCAGAGTTTCTCCAGCTTTCATTTTGAGATTCTCGAATTTCTGCATTACTATAGACACTTTATTCTCCTTCGTCTGCTCATTTCCTTCTAAGATTTGGATGAGTTTTTGCAAAATCTCTCTAGCAGTAGAACACATCTTGATCTTGCTGAAGGTAATTTTGTCGAGGGTTTTGCAAAGAATGTCCTTCACAACATTATCAAGATTGTCTTTCTTCTAATCTTTGCCAGTCCATTGACTTCTGTGTTTCTCAACCATTTGGGGTGCTCCCTCAGTAATAGCAACATCAGTGCTAGATTTTAAGATCTTCAAAGGACCATCTGTGATGACATACCACATGTCATCGTCTTGAGCTGCAAGATGAGTTTTCATCCGGATCTTCCAGTCATCAAAGTCTTCTTTTGAGATCATGAGAACCTTGCTGAAATGTGCCATAACTGTTGTAAATTTAGAACAAGAGAAATCTACTCTGATACCACTTGTTGGGGATCAATATAGAGTTTAGAGGGGGGTGAATAAACTCTTTCCTTTGACGGTCGTTTTTGCAAAGGGTGCTAGAATCCGGTTAGAGATTATAGCTAATCTTGTTCAAGAGTAAGTCCAGCAAATCACAATAAAAAGTGCGGAATCGATCCGATGGAGTATGATAAAACACAATGAAACAGTAGGCAGTAGACAGTGGTTGTGTACAACACTTGTACACACCCACTTCAGTAGGAATTATCTTTTGCCTACTGAAACTCTTAGTAACTCAACATAATAAAACGAATACAAAAAAGTTCTGGAAAAGACTATTTTCCAGATTACAAACTCTTCTCAAAGATATAGTAACGTGAATATGTTTGTAGAGAGAGTAAGAAACAGTCAGCACAATATGATCTCAAAAGATCAGATAACTAATATGAAGCGTGTACTGCTTTTCTGTATATTGAGTTTGAAGATGATAAGAAGTTCTGAGTGCTCAAATCAACGTTTGCATGTTGGAGAATGTGCTCTTAGTTTGTTTTTGGTGACCTATAAACGTCGTTAATCTTGCGTATATATAGAAGTCTTGAATCCAACGTTTATAAAAAAACGGTTTCTTTGACTTCTGATAGGAAAATCTTTATTACCTAAAAAGGTTCCTGCAAAAAGTTTCAGAACAATCAGTCTTGTTTCATACCACATTTGGTAAAACGTATTAAATGACTTTGTTCAGCATTAATGAAGCACTAAATACTCGTACTTGGTAAAGTAACGGTAACATTTTATATATGAATGATAGGTTTTGATTTAGCAAAAGAGCCAAGTTTTGCTTCTATTTTTCTAAACTGATAAGTAATCGAAGAGTACTGCTTTGTTAAGGCGACACGAGTACTTCTGCTTTTATACTATCTTCTGGTTTTACTAACGAGATCTACTGGTTTTGACAATCATCACCACCATTAAATTAAGTCTATCAAATTTGATCTAAAAATGGCAGAGGAAAATGATCTTTCCTAGTTTCATCATTTAATTTTCTATAATCAATAAACATAAGCCAACTAGATGGAACCCTATCTTGTGATGACTCTCCTTTTTCATTTTTTTAACAGTGATGCCTAACATTTTAGGTACTACTTGTGTTGGACTTACCTGTTTACTATCTAAGATTGGATAGATAATTCCAACATTTAATAGTTTTAATACTTCATTCTTAACAACTTCATTCATATGTGGATTTAACATTCTTTGTAGTTGTTGATATGTTTTAGCATTTTCTTTCAAGTGAATTCTATGTGTGCAAATTAAAGGATTTATACATTTTATATCTTTCAAAGTCCATCCAATTGCTTTTTTATATTTTTTTAAGTAATTTAATTAAATCTTCTTCTTGGTTTGGTAAACGAGTGGAAGAAATTACAACAGGTAATGTTTTATTTTCACCAACAAATACATATTTCAATTCTAATGGTAAAAATTTTAATTCAAGTTTTATATTATCATCTTCCTTAAAATTATTTTTAGAGTTAATCCTTTCCATTGAAAAAACTTCATATTGTTGATTTAATTTTTCTTCTTGTGTATTTTCTTCCACAATTGTTTCTATTTCATTATCATATTCATTTTCATTAATACTTGGTTTTTTACATAAATTGAACACATTAAGTTCTAGAGTCATATTTCCAAAATATAATTTCATTATTCCAATTCGATAATTAATTAAAGCATTTGAAGTTGCTAGAAATGGTGGTCTCAATATTACTAGAATTTCATTATGTACTTCTATTGGTTGTGTATCCAAAACAATAAAATCTACAGGATATA
Source organism: Primulina eburnea (assembly GCF_022965805.1). Classification (NCBI taxonomy): domain Eukaryota; kingdom Viridiplantae; phylum Streptophyta; class Magnoliopsida; order Lamiales; family Gesneriaceae; genus Primulina; species Primulina eburnea. Next base: position 25,624,943 of record NC_133107.1, on the reverse strand, counting down.
TGAATTTATCAACTTGAACCAACACCTCTTCTACAATTCCTCTAGGTATTTTGACCGACATATCCGTGAGTAAGAGAGTAACATTGTGGGGACCCGGACGCTAATCATACTCTTAATCATCATTAGGACAATTTAATCAATTATAATAAACAGGGTCTAATTTTTTTTTAAAATGCGGAACGTAATGGAGATCATACTAATATACATATCAGTATAGAACAAGGTACAAGTCCTGTACGACATACATTCAATACAGACTAAGGTTCAACAACTATCTATCAAGGGTTCAAACCCTATCTACAGCAACGTCAAGTCCGTGGTCTCCACTCTAATCCTGATCTCTCGTCATCTTCTCGACCCTGATCATGTCCCACCTGTTGTCATGCACACATACAAACACGACAACAACCGGATAATTCCGGTGAGAATATAATCCAAATATAAATCAATGAAACATGCAATCGTATGATAAACATAAAAGCATGAACATGTAACAGCAATATGTATAAAACTCTGAAATATAATCAATATAAAACTGTCGACAATGCTCGTGACTCCATGACTCAGACTAGACTCAATCCTAGTCTAGGGATCACGGTTTCCAGATGTTGGCATTCCATATCGATCACCAGGAATAGAAGAAACTCCGATTCTATCCACATCGATATGGTATCGATCACCAGTAATAGAAGAAACTCCAATTCTATCCACATCGATAGCCAATCTTCGGGTGACAGACTTTGACACTATCGCCAATACAGAATCTTATGACATCGTGTAATGTGCCTGTGGCGATCCCACCATTATCAGGCACTTCTGTCACAAGATCACTTATCTAATACTCATCTAATACATGCTTCCTATAAATCAATAGAACATCATATAATAATCAAATCAATGCATGTAATAACAATAAGTATGTGATTTAGGGAAACTCAAGTATCGCCTACTTTAGTCGATCTCCAATTACCACATTGACTTATACCTTTCGTTCGTAGTCTCGGTTTGAAGCAAGAACCGTTCTGAATTCAAGACTTTCTCTGTAAATCTGAAATGACATATCGAGAGTCATAATATCAATATTCTATTCTCAATTCAACACTGAATCTGATTAATCAGGATTTAATTCAAATCAACGGTATAACGGCACAATCTCAGTATCCCCGTCAATACCAAATTAACAGACATCAATTACAAATCATAAATCATATCAGATACAATCTGTAATTCATTCATAATCCAAATCTGTCCAATATCAATTGATATATTCTGAAAAATCAAAACAATTTCATAATCAATCCTTTTCTCAATCTGACTTCAATTCTACGATGTCTAACATGCCAAGAACATCATATATGAAGTGTATTCGATTCCAACAATATCATAATTTCAAATGATGATAGAACTCAGTAAAACTTACGTCCAGTTGTAGCCTGCATCGATAGGAACACAGTACTGAAGTCGGATTCAAAATCAGACGGACGGATCGAAATACATAAATGTAACATAAATATATATATATATATTTATATATATATATATATATATATATATATATATATATATTGTTGCATGCATAGGACTGGTGGCTCATTCCTTGACGCAACACGTATCGTGCATATGCGCGACGATCCTCGGCGCATAGGCGCGAGACAATATGTCTCGGCGCGTAGCATGCACAGCACCTCGCGCATATGCGCGCCCTCATTCGGCGCATATGCGCGAGGCCCTTGGTCATTTTGCCCCACTCTCGAGTACCCTCGCGCATATGCGCGGATTCATGTCGCGCATATGCGCGAGGTTCTCTGGACATCTCGTGCATATGGGCCTGGCTGGGTCACGCATATGCGCGAGAGCTCATCCTCGCACATACATCTTTTCATGCTGAATTCAAACCATGTCCCGATTAATCCTCTCATAATCACCTCAATTAATTAACAAATCATTTCGGATTAATAAAACATAAATGAGTTTTAATTCTCCTAGATTTAGTTTTTCATAAGCTGAATAAGGAAGTAGATTCACACTTGCTTTCAAATCAAACAAAGCTTTTTTAATTTTATTTTCTCCAATAATATATGAAATTGTTGGACAAACGGGATATTTATATTTTAAACTAGAATTATTTTGAACAATAGAACTTACTTGTTCAGTCAAGAATGCTTTCTTCTTCACATGAAATTTTCTCTTCACAATACATAAGTCTTTCAAAATTTTGCATATGAAGGTACTTGTTTAATAGCATCTAATAATGGAATATTTATCTTTACTTGTTTAAAAACTTCATAGCTTGATATCAAAATCACTTTTTTGTTTTTATGATTTATTAATGCATGAGAAAATGGTGGTGGTTTATTTGACTCATTTACTATTCCAGATGATTAATCATTCACCATATTATTCTTTGAATTTAAGGTATCATCATTATCAAAAGTATCAGGATTATCAGCCTTACTCTTTGAATTTAAATGATCCTTGTTTTCATTACTTATGAATCATTAACTATTTAATCACTTCTAAGGGTAAGAACAGATTTTATTTGATCAATTTTATTATTATTTAATTCTTGATTTTGATTTTTAGGATTAGGTTGAGGTTGAGATTAAAATTTTCCTTTTTCATGAATATTAAGTGCGGATGCAAATTTTGCAAGAGTTTCTTTCAAATCACTCATAAATGGACTATTTTGAATATTGATAGACTCTTGCTTTTGGATAAATGCATGAATTACGTCTTCAAAGTTTTTTATTGGACCAGAGGTGTAACATAAGGAATATAACCTTGATGATTTTGGTTATTTTTAAAATATTGTTGTGAATGTTGTGCATTATTATCATTCCTCCAACTAAAATTAGGATGATTTTTTCATCCAGGATTATATGTTAGTGGAAAATGATCTAATATTGGTTTTTTATAATTGTTAACATAATTTGCTTGTTCATGAAGACATTCTTTAAATGAAGGTAATGTTGGACAATCTTTTGTAGAATGAACACGTGTATCACATATATGAAACAATTTCTTGAATACTTTTAATTGACCACTCTTTTTCATTTCTAACGACTCAATTTTTCATGCCAAAAATGCAAGTTTAACTTGACTATCTATATCATTTTTAAGATTATAGATACCATCCCCATTTGTTGAATTATTAATTTTAGTTGTTGATGGTTCTATTGTACCTATATTATCCCAATTTTGAGCATAATCTGCTAATGAATCCAAATACTCGATAGCTTAATTTGGGTTTTTATCTTCAAAAGTTCCATTACACACGCATTCTATCATTTGCCTATCTTTAGGTATTATACCTTTATAAAAGTGAGAAACTATTCTCCATGTTTAAAAACCATGAAGTGGGCATGTACTAAGTAATTCTTTATATCTATCCCAACATTAATAAAATGTTTTTCCTTGTTTTTGTGAAAAAGTTGTAATTTGTCTTTTAAAAGAATTTGTTCTATGGGAAGGAATTTTTTTTAGAAATTATTATTGCATTTCTTCCCATGAGCTTATTGAACTCGATCTCAAATTTTGTAGCCATGTTTTAGCTTTATCTTTTAAAGAAAAAGGTAAAATCTTTAATCGAACTATATACATGCTACAATTTTGATCATTACAAGTATTACAAACTTTTTCAAAATCTCTTAGATGTAAATATTTATTTTCAGAATTTAAGCCGTGAAAATTTGGTAAAAGTTGAATAATTTGAGGTTTAAAGTTGAAATTAGATGCATAAGGAGGAAAACTAAACAAGATGGTGCACTAGTTCTAATAGGATTCATATGGATCTTAACTGATCATGTTCTTGATTATTATTATTATTATTATTATTATTATTATTATTATTATTATTATTATTATTATCATCATCATCTTGATTATTTGAATTATAATCAATGTTTAATTATTTTTCGGATACTCGAATAAGTCTACCAATTTTTTTACGACTCCAAATAATTATACAAGTATAAACAACACAATACTTATAAATAAAACATAAATAAAAAATATATACTTTAATTCATACCTCCCCGACAACGGCGCCAAAAACTTGCTACTACTTAAATTATAACTCACCCAGTGTAGGTTGTCTACAAGTAATATATTTCGTAAATACGAGATCGATCCAAAGAGAGGTTCTTTTGAGTCTAAATTTATCAATTTATAAATTACCAAATAAAATAATGGAGTTTACAAATTATAAATTTTGTAAATGCTTATTATTGGTTTATGTAGTATTGTTTAACTAAAAGTAAAATAAAGGAAACCATCATAAATAATGGTTCCAAGAAAAAAGAAAATTAAATATTAAACACATACATGAGATAATATAGTTCCCACTATAAAATATCGAATTAATCGATATTTTATGTATAATACCTATGATTATAAATATGACTGTATAAATATAAAATTGCATAAAGTAAATGTTAAATTAAATCGTTATATTTCATTTAGAACAACCAGCAGAGCCATGCTATTGCCTAAATGAATTATATGATTTAATAAGTTAGTTATAGAAAAATAAAACTTAGATGCGGGAAATTAAAAGTTAGTTGCAATAAGGTAAATGTTAATTGCAATAAACTAAATGTTAGTTGTTAGTGTTAAATCATAATATTGCATTTAGAACTACAGACAGAGCCACGCTACCGTCTAAATTAAATATATGTTTTAATTTACAATAATAATTGTTATGATCGAGAAAGAGTTGGGGGGATTTAATGAACTCTTTCAAATTTTCTCGTGTAAAGTGTTGGTTTCAACCGTTTTTAAGCGGTTAGAAAAATTCTTCTCAAACGGTTGGAAAGAGTGAACCACTATTAAGTGCGGAAACCGGTTCACAATTTCCAATAGAAACTTAAACACGTTAACATGCTTAATCAACAGTTAGATACTTGAAAAACAAGTGCTTGGGATAAGTAAAGTGACACAATATTTTTATGGATGTTCGGAGAATGAATACTCCTACATCACCCCTTCTTCCTTCTTAGGAAGGATTCCACTAAAAGACTTTGGCCTTACAAACATCTTGCAACAGCCCACTCTAATCAGGACTTATCACACTCCCTGTTTTGGAACTCTTAGTGATCACTTTACACATCTAAGTTTTAAGAACACTTAGTTCACCAGATACCAAGACTAAATCAAATAACCAAAAGGTTACTGATATGAACAATCAGTTTGGTTTGAGTAGCATGAAATTGATCCTTAGAAGATCGAATGTAGTGATGTTCAAAGCGTGTTGAAAGATCGATTAAGTATGTAGGCTTTTGATAGCGCTCTGAGATCTTTGTGTATGCTAGCAACGAGAGTTTTAGCTGTGAAATCAAGAGTTGTTTTATCTAGCAAACTCCTCTGTTAATATACACGATCTTCTTAACGGTCGGGAATAGCACTTCAACGTTAACCTGATCTTCTGAACAGGTGTGTCACTGTCGTCTTTAAGAGCATTAAGTGTTCTTCAATAAACACATTTAATATTCCTTTTGCTCAGCATAGTTTTGAAGCTCTTTTCTTGAGGAGTTCCTTTTATGGTAACTTGTTTTTAGCATCAGGAGTTGACGTCTATACTTGGTCTTCCTTTTCTGGGATAGAGATATAAATTCGATCATTCTTGGAACTGATGTACAGTTACGTTGACTTCAAGGAGTGTAATAATTTGAATGTATTAAACCGGTCAGAGAATTTCTTTGAGCAATAAATGGTTTTCATTAAAGATCCGGTTCTGAGGAAGATCATATCAGCGGTCTGAAATAAGCGGTTGAGACTTCTTCGAGGTTGAGCCGGTTAGAAAGATATTCTAACTATTGAGCTGGGCGGTTGAACTGATATGTGTCACATATATGAACCGCAGCTGTTTTCGTGCTGTCTTGTTTTTGTCATACACCAAAATTCTTTGGAATAATATTTTCTTAACAATTTTCCCCTTTTTTGGTGATGACAAAACATAGCTGTAAGGCTATGTAACATAATAATTTTGAAGAAGATATATAAGAGCGAAAGTATTGTATTTCATTATGTAAATGAAATTACAATATTTAAAATAACCAACTGTTGTAAGAAAATGTAATGCCCAAGATTTTATATCATGTTAAATTACGATTATAGATGTTTAATCGAGATGAGTATGGAATACTAATTTAATGTGATTGTTAAAGGGCTATTACGAGACCAGATGGGCCAAACATTTAAAGTATACAACTTTTGGGGCAGAGTTGTTGGCGCCCGAGCGGTAAAGATCGACCGCTCGAGCGCCAGTGTCCATGAGGAATACGTCGCGGGCAGAGGAGTTGGCGCCCGGGCGGTAGATTAATACCGCCCGAGCGCCAAAGGGGCAGTTTGGAAAATCGTGGACAGAACCTACCGCGCTCGAGCGGTAGATTTATACCGCCCGAGCGCCGACCCGATTTCAAGAAAATTGCCACGTTTCAATAACATGCAAACGTGATATATATATACATATATATATGCATATTCCTTTAGAAATGAAAAGGAACGAAAAGGAAGAAGGCTTCCGAGAGAAGATTGAAAATCCTTACGCCTTTTGCGAGAAATCCGCCCGTCCGATTTTGAATCCGACTTCAGTGTTGAGTTCCTATCAACGTAGGCTACAACTGGACGTAAGTTTTGCTACGTTTGAATATGATTTGAAATTATGGTATTGTCAGAATCTGATATGATTCATATATGATGTTCTTGGCATGTTAGACATCGTATAATTGAAACCGGACTGAGGAACAGATACCATATGAGATTATTATGAATTTCGGAGTTGAAGTGATATCAGAATTGAGTTGTTATTGATTATGAGATATTAGAATTCATATCTGACTGATATGGTAGTACTGGATATATTGAAATTATGACGTTATGTTGTTGAAACAGAAGTTGGTAGAATTCTGATTATATCCAGTATTGTTTGGTTGGTGTATTGATATTGTACCCTCGATATCGTATTGTCAGATTGAGTTATTGACAGGCTTGGGTTCGAGACTTCGACAGAGTCAGAGTATCAGAGTGAAAGGTATAAATTAATGTTGAGTTGGGATTGCACAACTCGAGGAAGGTTTGACTCGAGTTTCCCTAAATCACATACTTAGTTTATTACATTGATTCTTGTAATTGATGAGATTGATGTTTGTTGTCTATTGATTATAGCCACTGCATGTAAGGACTGCTGATTCGCTAGTCATTGATTGATTTGCTTAGATACTGACTGTATGTATTGATTTCTGAGTCCTGGAGTCATAGGCTGATTCGCCTAGTCACCGGCTGATTCGTCAGGTTATTGACTGATTCGTCTAAACTTAAGCTGATTCGCTTAATTACAGGCTGAGTTGTCTGATTATTGGCTGATTCGCCTAATTACTGGCTGATTCGTCAGGTTATTGACTGAGTCGTCAATTCTGTGGCTGATTCGCCCAGACACTGGATATATGAATTATATCGATGCCGTTAGGGATTGATTCATTCCTATCGACTGAGATTCGGTATAATTATTATTATTCAGACATCGGGATCCCTAGGATAGAGTTGAGTCGAGTCTGAGACGACGCGTCAGTGGAGTCGAGTCTGAGACGACGCGTCGGTTGAGTTGAGTCTGATATGACATGTTGATTTACATTGTTTATGCCATTCATGATTATTTAATGTTTGATATTGATTTATGTATTCTGATTTGATGCAGGTTAAGAATATTTCTTATATATGCTGTCGTATATGCTTTTATATGATTACATGTTTACATGGTTTATACTGGGATATTTATATCTCACCGGAGTTATCCGGCTGTTGTCTTGTTTTGTATGTGTGCATGACAACAGGTGGGGCAGGTTCAGGGTCAAGAAAAGAAAGAGGCTGGACTAGATAGCGTGGAGATCCGGGCTTCGAAGCAACTTAGGATTCAGCACTGATATGTAGTTGAACCTAGTTGAATCCTTGTAGATAACACAGGATGTGTATGTTTATGTTTAATATGTAATTTGAATTTAATTACATTACGTTTCCGCTTTGTATATTAAAAGAAAAATTTTTAGACCCTGTTTATAAGTGATTAATTAGTCCCAATGATGATTAAGAACTTGATTAGCGTCCGGGTCCCCACAACAGGTGGTATCAGAGCTGTAGGTACTAGAACTGTGGATTCTTGAGATTGAGATAGAAGAGGATAGTGAGCGGGGTAGATTGAGGTTTTCTTTCCTTGCTTGTGAATGCTAGCATGCTTACTGCTTTATATAATACATGTTACTTGATTTATCTGATTTGATTTTGTAATATGTATTATTGGGCACGAATCTGAATTGATTCTCGATCAGCAGTAAGATGATCGGGAGGGAGATTGAATTGAAACAGATGGGTTGGATTGGGTCACTAATCCTTTTATGTTTCAGATATGCCTCCTAGACGAATTCCAGAACAGGGTAGTACATCGAATCCTCCAATGGATGTAACACCGACTCCCATGGAAACCTTGCTGAAGAGGTTTCAATCATTCAAACCACCCACTCTGAAAGGTACTGAGACATCAGTTGAGTGTGAGAGTTGGCTGAATGATATCGAAAAGCTGTTTGAATTGCTGGAATATAGCGATGAGCGCCGAATTAAGTTGATTGGGAACCAGTTGCATGATGTTGCAAAGAGCTGGTGGAGTACGATGAAGAGGGCCTTGGAGCAACGAGGTACGACTATTACTTGGGATGTATTTAAAACTGAATTTTATCAGAGATTTTTCCCAGTGTCATACAGGAAAGACAAGGGGGCAGAGTTTACCAATTTGAGACAGGGTCAGCTGAACATTGAAGAATATGTGACCAAGTTCTCTACCTTGTTGAAGTTCGCTCCACATGTGGCTGAAAATGATGAAGCCGTGGCTGATCAGTTCATCAATGGCTTGAATCCTGATATCTTTACATTGGTGAACACAGGGCGACCCAATAACTTTGCTGATGCTATGAATAGAGCAAAGGGCGCTGAAGCAGGCCTGATAAGGCAGAGAGGAGCTGAATTTGTTCCTCCAGTGTCGAGACCACCGCAACCACTTCCCCGATTCGAGGGTGGTAGTAGCAGTAGCGGAAAGAAAGATTTTCTAAAGGCTAGAGGAAAGCAATTTAAGAAGTCTGGCGGAAGTTCTTCTAGTTCTAGTGGTTCTCAGCAGAGTTATACTGGTGTTTACTGCGAAAATTGTGGAGGGAGACATTCCACTGAACAATGCCAAGGAGTGCTTGGTAGTTGTCACTTCTGCAAACAACAGGGACATTTTTCCAGAGTGTGTCCACAGAGGGGTTCCTAAAGATTCCAGGGAGTCGAATCATCTGGATCAGTAGCACAGTGGAGTAGACAATCAGCTGCTGTTCCTTCATTTCAGCCAGCACCATCTCAGTCACAGCAGAGGCCAGGAGGAAGCCAGACGGTTGGCCAGCCTCCTAGACAGCAGGCCAGAGTATTTTCTTTGACCGAGGAGCAGGCTCAGGAACCACCAAATGACAATGTTGCAGGTAACTGATTTGTTTGATTATCCTGCATATGTATTGAGGGATACCGGTGCTTCACATATTTTTATTTCTAAAAAATTTGCATTGATCCATGCATTATCTGTTGAATCCCTACTTACTGTAGTATGTGTTTCTGTTCCTTTGAGAAAAGATCTGGTATCAGTGAGTTCTGTTAGATCTGGTATACTACAGTAGGATAAGAAGGAGATCGAGTTAGAATATATGGTAGCTAGTATTGTACCGATGATGTCTGAGTTTGGGACTGCATTACGGATATTGATATGCGGATCAAGTACAGAGCTACCCTAGATTAGTTCCAGAAGATGGTGAGAATCGGATCTGAGATGACCAATTAATGAATATTGTACGATAAGGATTCTAGATTGAGAGTTCCTTTGATAATTCGTACTAGCTACGACTAGATTATTACAGAAAGGAGCAGAATGACTCCTTATGTATTCAGTTGATTTACTGAAGTTGAGTCTATCATTGGCTGATTTACCAATGATATGAAAGTTATTGATTGTTTTCCCCCGATAAGATTTCAGATCTGATTTCAGTCAGAGAGATTGATTTAACCGTGCTTAGTGACCAAGGTGGATATCAGTGTCAGATATTTGCGGTTTTATGAGTTTAGCAGATAGGTACTAATGAGTGATGTCTTGAATCCGACTGAATAGTGTTGCTATTCTGAATTCGGGTTTGAATCAGATAGAAGACAGTGTTGGTGGAAACAAATGAAAGCCGTTATAGCTGAATTTGTAGCCAAATGTCTGAATTGTCAATAGGTGGAAGCTGAGAGAAAGAAAACAGGAGGATTAGTACAGAGTTTGTCTATTCTTGAAAGGAAATGAGATCACATTTCCATAGATTTGTAATGAAATTACTGAGATCCTCCCGGAGTCGTGATGCGATTTGGGTTGTGACTGACAGATTGACCAAATCCGCATGCTTTATTCCGTACTAGATGACGTACAATTATGATTAGATGACTGAGATCTATGTCAGATGAATGATCAGACTGCATAGAGTGCCAAGGTCGATTGTTTTAAACCAAGATTTTCGGTTTACATCATACTTCTGGCAGAGTTTGCAGCAGGCTCTAGGTACGAAGTGATAGCTTAGTACCACATATCATCCATAGACTGATGGATAGTCTGAGTAGACGATCCAGACAGTGGAGGATATACTGAGAACAGTAGTGCTTGATTTTAGCGCTAGCTGGCAAGATACACTGCCACTTTGGGAGTTTTCGTACAATAATAGCTATCGGACGAGTATTGAAATGGCTTCTTTCAAAACGTTGTACGGAAAGAAATGGTGATTTTCTCTTTATTGAGACGAGAACTATCTTTATTGATACTTCATATGAAGATTCAGTGAAGTTGTCAGGGCATAGAAGAAGATACTTGGGAAATAGAGTCAGATATGAGACAAAGATTCCCCGAGTTATTTAACTGATGTGAGTTTTCTATTCAGTTTTGTGATATACCCCTTATTGATATGATTAATGCTTGTGATTTCGAGGACGAAATCGTATCTTAGGGGAGGAGAAATGTAATGCCCAAGATTTTATATCATGTTAAATTACGATTATAGATGTTTAATCGAGATGAGTATGGAATACTAATTTAATGTGATTGTTAAAGGGCTATTACGAGACCAGATGGGCCAAACATTTAAAGTATACAACTTTTGGGGCAGAGTTGTTGGCGCCCGAGCGGTAAAGATCGACCGCTCGAGCGCCAGTGTCCATGAGGAATACGTCGCGGGCAGAGGAGTTGGCGCCCGGGCGGTAGATTAATACCGCCCGAGCGCCAAAGGGGCAGTTTGGAAAATCGTGGACAGAACCTACCGCGCTCGAGCGGTAGATTTATACCGCCCGAGCGCCGACCCGATTTCAAGAAAATTGCCACGTTTCAATAACATGCAAACGTGATATATATATACATATATATATGCATATTCCTTTAGAAATGAAAAGGAACGAAAAGGAAGAAGGCTTCCGAGAGAAGATTGAAAATCCTTACGCCTTTTGCGAGAAATCCGCCCGTCCGATTTTGAATCCGACTTCAGTGTTGAGTTCCTATCAACGTAGGCTACAACTGGACGTAAGTTTTGCTACGTTTGAATATGATTTGAAATTATGGTATTGTCAGAATCTGATATGATTCATATATGATGTTCTTGGCATGTTAGACATCGTATAATTGAAACCGGACTGAGGAACAGATACCATATGAGATTATTATGAATTTCGGAGTTGAAGTGATATCAGAATTGAGTTGTTATTGATTATGAGATATTAGAATTCATATCTGACTGATATGGTAGTACTGGATATATTGAAATTATGACGTTATGTTGTTGAAACAGAAGTTGGTAGAATTCTGATTATATCCAGTATTGTTTGGTTGGTGTATTGATATTGTACCCTCGATATCGTATTGTCAGATTGAGTTATTGACAGGCTTGGGTTCGAGACTTCGACAGAGTCAGAGTATCAGAGTGAAAGGTATAAATTAATGTTGAGTTGGGATTGCACAACTCGAGGAAGGTTTGACTCGAGTTTCCCTAAATCACATACTTATTTTATTACATTGATTCTTGTAATTGATGAGATTGATGTTTGTTGTCTATTGATTATAGCCACTGCATGTAAGGACTGCTGATTCGCTAGTCATTGATTGATTTGCTTAGATACTGACTGTATGTATTGATTTCTGAGTCCTGGAGTCATAGGCTGATTCGCCTAGTCACCGGCTGATTCGTCAGGTTATTGACTGATTCGTCTAAACTTAAGCTGATTCGCTTAATTACAGGCTGAGTTGTTTGACTATTGGCTGATTCGCCTAATTACTGGCTGATTCGTCAGGTTATTGACTGAGTCGTCAATTCTGTGGCTGATTCGCCCAGACACTGGATATATGAATTATATCGATGCCGTTAGGGATTGATTCATTCCTATCGACTGAGATTCGGTATAATTATTATTATTCAGACATCGGGATCCCTAGGATAGAGTTGAGTCGAGTCTGAGACGACGCGTCAGTGGAGTCGAGTCTGAGACGACGCGTCGGTTGAGTTGAGTCTGATATGACATGTTGATTTACATTGTTTATGCCATTCATGATTATTGAATGTTTGATATTGATTTATGTATTCTGAATTGATGCAGGTTAAGAATATTTCTTATATATGCTGTCGTATATGCTTTTATATGATTACATGTTTACATGGTTTATACTGGGATATTTATATCTCACCGGAGTTATCCGGCTGTTGTCTTGTTTTGTATGTGTGCATGAAAACAGGTGGGGCAGGTTCAGGGTCAAGAAAAGAAAGAGGCTGGACTAGATAGCGTGGAGATCCGGGCTTCGAAGCAACTTAAGATTCAGCACTGATATGTAGTTGAACCTAGTTGAATCCTTGTAGATAACACAGGATGTGTATGTTTATGTTTAATATGTAATTTGAATTTAATTACATTACGTTTCCGCTTTGTATATTAAAAGAAAAATTTTTAGACCCTGTTTATAAGTGATTAATTAGTCCCAATGATGATTAAGAACTTGATTAGCGTCCGGGTCCCCACAGAAAATAGGAACCTTTAGTGTTTCTTTGGACCTTTACTTTGTTCCACCGCTTTGGCTTTGTCTTCCTTTTCTTTCGACTCATGCAATCTTTCATAACAGATATTTATGCTTCTTGAATTGCCCTTTGTCGCTCTCTTTCCCCCTTTTTGACATCACCATGAACAAGGAACTCCATGATTTTTTCAAGCTGAGCACCTTGGGTATCGAGGCGTTGTTCTAGAATTGTCTGAAGACGAGTCATTTGCTCCGATAGGCCGAGGCAGATGTTAAGAAAGAGATGTTGGATCAGCAATTCCTGCAATTCCTTGGGAGAGGTCAGCAGCTGTTCTGAAAAAGCTGTTGGATCATCCTTAGTGGGAGAGCCTGTTGGAGAACCCGAGTTTTCTTGAATGCGATAGCTTTATTAAAATCAGATAAAAACTTCATCGCCTCATAAAAAAAAATTAGTTTGAGCTTCTGAAAGATGAAGTGGAGGCAGTTGTGCAGACGTATCGATGTCAGAGATTGTTGGAGACACATATGGGATGTCGGAAGCAATTTGATGGCATTATTTTTCAGAACTTAAAATGTCTTCTGGCGTGATTTTTTCAGAATGAGGCAGAGTGTTCTCTTCATCAGCCAGTTGAGCTGTTACGGTAAGTACTGGTGATGAAGGCTTAGTGCTTGTACCGGGTGAAGTAGATGAGGAATCCTTGTTTGTTGGGATGGCTTGAAAATGTTTAGAGCACGGATCTTCATGTATTTCAATCAGAGAGTCGAACTTACCCTGTTCTATAACTGCTGGAATATTGAGATCCTATCGCATTAGAACAACCTTTATATTAAGCGATAGTGCATCCATCTCAAGTTGAGAGATGAGTTGAATCATACTTGGTCGTAGAACAAAAGGGATCAAAGTTTTTCCTTTTTAATTTGATGATGACTCGAAGATTACTTTCTTTCATCTGAAGTTCCAGAAAGTCTCGTCGACGTAGAGCGGTTTGAATAACAGATGTCTCTATCCATTCCAAAATAGACCGTTCAAGCTTAGCGGCTGCTTTTATTTTCCCGGTTTGAAGTAAAGAGTCAAAAGTTACAGAAGTCCGATATTGAACCCATTGATCAAACATCTCCATTTTATTTAGGACGACCTCATTGACACGCTCGCTGGTCAGTACTATGGCAGTATGAATCGAATTGCTTTGTGGCGGATTTTAAATCATTACCTGTTTGCCCTTATCTTTGGAGAGAATGGTAGGAACTCCTGAGTAAGAGGACTCAATCTCTATTCCAGTAATTTGAATCCCTTCGAGCTTCATGGCTGAGATTTCGGGGATTGGGGCAAGAAGTAGTGGTGCAAAAAGATGTTTAACCAGTTTGATCTTTGCTGGCTTTTCAGTTCGTCTCTTCTTAAAAACTTGAGAGACGGGAATATCATCCTTGGATTCATCATATGAACTGGATTTTAGAACAAGCTTCCTTTTGGTTTCTTTGGGTGTTACAACAGTCTTCGATGTCTTCTTCTTTTTCACAAATTCTACTCCAGTATCGGTTTTGACCGAGACTATCTCCTCATCAGCCGATTGGTTTTTCTTGATGAATTTTTCAACCGTTACCCAGTTGAATAGCTTGGTCTTTCCGACTTCTATCATATCAACCGGTTCAACTCCCACATTAATCAGCATGTGGTAGATTGGAACCGCAAAGCCTTGTGATTGATTTTCTTTATTGATCATGGCTGTCAATATCTTGAATAGAACCTCAGACCAGGTGATCCGCAGTTTGGATGAAATGGTGTCCATAACTAGAAATTTCTCTAAGGTTATTTTATCATAGGCACCAGCCTTGTCAAGAAGTCTTTTCGCCACAATATCAGCCAATAATCTGAATTCAATATTCAGATCGCGTTTTTGACAAATTGGGTGAGAAATTGGAGAGTATGTGATCGAAAAGGTGCTTCTCAAAATGTCAATATTTCCGTCTGGCAGTGTGGAGAAATCAGTAATTCCATCCGTGGGTAAGCTGAACAAATCGGCAAACATCTTCTGGGTGAATTGAAGATTTTTGTTTTGAATAGCACATATAATTTCTCCATTCTTCATATATGCAGAATCCAAAAATTCCTTCAAGAGTGTATCGGAGTAATTATGGCTGCAACCCAAGAAAAGAGCGAAGCCCAGACTATTCTAATGTGCGGAACATGACTTGCATAGACTTTTTGGGCATGGTAAATACTGACGCAAAGTTAACAGCAATTATGTTGTGAGCAATGGAGGCAACAATTTTCTTGATTTTCAGAGAAGGTTTGAATTTGAGCACCTGCAAGATAAGTTTAAACGCGATCGAGTGTAATAGCAAGGTAAGATCAACAAGGTTGCAAATGTAGAGTACGTATTTGCGGTTCAGATAATCACCAGTCAGTCCACATGGACGACTGTTAGTGGAGAGAATTTTGTAAGTTTTGAAAAAAAAAATTGGGTGGTGATAAGATAATTAATTTCAAATTTAAAAAAAAAAAATAGTCACGTCAGTCAGAGGCAGTCGAAAAGTTTGAGTAATTTTTACGAAATGACGTGGAAGTATCGTGCCCAAGGAAATGAATCGGATGAATAATGTTATTAGGAGGAGACGGTTGAGAAGTCAATTTAATTAATGACACAACCAATTTTCCCCCTAAACATGTGGATTAAAGTTATTATTCTTGGGAGATGGAGCGGCAGTAGCTTTGATAGAAATCTTCTTCAAACATTAGTAGTAGTCATCATGAAAGAGAGACTCTTCATATAATTCTTATCTATATATGGTTCTTATCTATAAATACAATTAGATAGGTTAGTTTTACAATCGCTCGAAACATAAAGCAGATAACAGGATGGCGAAAGCAAGCAGTTTTTGTGAGCCAGACTTGGCTGAAGCATTCATGAAGTCGGTGGTAGCTTCCCGCAAGACTGCTCTGGAGAACAGCGTTTCGGAGAAGACGATGTCAACCTCGATGAAAGTCTAGGAGCTTCAGTCCTCCCTTGGGGGAGGACTAGTTGCTACCCCCAAGGGGGTGGCAACTCTGAAGAAATATCGGCGACGTCTCCACGTCGCTGATAGTGCAGATGTCTTCTCTGATGACGGCGTCTACCTCCTCATGCTCCTAAAGGAGCAGAGGACTCTGAGAAGGATTGCTTTCTTAAAGGACTTTTTACGTACCTCCATCGGAGGACTGACCACCTGGTTGGCCACCTGGAGAAAGGAGGTTGATGATGAAATCATGGTTGTACGTGCCCGCCTTTTTTAATAAAATTCCTATTTAGTATTAATGATTGTCTCTTTATCTTTCTTTTTATTTCCTGCATTACAAACTGAACACACACAAGAACTAATCATATCAAGATAAATCAATTGATCCAAGAATATTTCGGAAATGAGAGAACTTAGCCTCCGGTAATGGTTTTGTGAAAATATCGGCCGTTTGTTGATCCGTATGAACATATTCAAGTTTTATTTCTTTCTTCATGATATGTTCTCAGATGAAATGGTGTCTGATGTCAATATGTTTTGTCCGAGAGTGCATAACTGGGTTGTATGTGATGGCTATTGCGCTGGTATTGTCGCAAAAAATGGGTGATTCAGCAGCTTGGATGCCATCATCTTTTAATTGTGGTTTTATCCATAGCATCTGAGCACAACAACTTCCAGCCACAAGGTATTCTGCTTCAATGGTTGATGTAGCAATTGACGTTTGTTTCTTACTAAGCCATGATATTAGTCTTTCGCCAATGAACTGACATGAACCTCTCGTACTTTTTCTGTCGACTTTGCATCCAGCATAATCTGCATCTGAGTACCCTACAAGATTAAGACTTGAATTTTTGGGATACCAAAGACCCACATTAGCAGTACCTACGTTTAGAAGTAATAAAATGAGATTGCATAGGTTTAGCTTGAAACTGTGCGCATAAACAAACCGCAAACATAATATCCGATCGACTTGCAGTCATATATAACAAAGAACCAATTAACCACCCTCTGTACATTTTTGTGTCCACATAGATTCCCCCTTCATCTTTATCTAGTTTAATTGATGAACTCGTTGGGGTGGAAGCTTGAGAGCAATTTTCCATGCCGAATTTCTTTAGCATATCTCGAGTGTATTTGGCTTGATTGATAAATATACCATTTTCGGACTGCTTGACTTGCGGTCCTAAAAAGTAATTTAATCCGCCCATCATGCTCATCTCTAATTGCTCCTGTGTCATCTTAGAGAATCTCTCACATAGCTTAGAGTTAGTTGTTCCGAAAATAATATCGCCCACATATATTTGTACAAACAGTGAATGATCTTTTTTTAAGAATCTAAAAAACGTTTTATATACCGCTCTGATTGAGAAACCATGCTCAAGCAAGAATTTGGTTAACGTGTCATACCATGCTCTCGGGGCCTGTTTTAGTCCATATAGAGCTTTGTCAAGTTTGTAAACATACTCAGGGAAAGTGTGATTAACAAAGCCGGATAGTTGTTTTACATGAGCTTCCTAATTTAACTATCCATTCAAGAATGCAGATTTAGCATCCATTTGATATACTTTGAAATCTTTAAATGCTCCAAATGCCAAAAATATTCTTATGGCTTCTAACCTGGCTACTGGGGCAAATGATTCATCAAAGTCTATATTTTCCTCTTGTCTATAGATTTGAGCTACTAGTCTAGCCTTGTTTCTTATAATCAAGCCGTTTTCATCCATTTTTTTCCTAAATACCCACCTAGTTCCAATCACATGAGTATTATTAGGCCCAGGGACTAGATGCCAGACCTTACTCCTTTCAAACAGATTAAGTTCCTCTTGCATGGCCTCTTTCCAATTTGTGTCAAGTACTGCATCATCGATTATCTTATGTTCTTTCCGAGAGACAAACGCAGCATGGATAAATTCATTTATCATTTGATTTCTAGTTCTAAGAGGAGCAGTAGGGTTACCGATGACCAGCTCGAGTGGATGATCATTTTTCCACTGGAGACATGGTCCATATGGATTTAGCTCGATTGGTTAAATGATTTCTTCTTCTTGTTCCAGTGCTCCTTCTTCTATTTGTTTGTTTTAGATTTGTTGATTTTTTTCCGGTTCGTTCACCTGTGGAGTTTGTTCTTGAACGGTTGGATTTTATTTTGAAATGTTTCCACCTATTTTTCTCAGATCTACCTCATCATCACTGCTTGTTTCAAAGGTTAGTAGAATCAAGATTATTTATGAAATCATGTATACTGCTACTAATATTGTCATAACATATAGAAGATTCATCAAATACAATATGTATGGATTCTTAAACAGTGAGAGTTCTTTGGTTATAAGCTCTGTATGCTTTGCTCACTGCTGACTATCCTAAAAAGATACCATTGTCAGCTTTTACATCAAATGCGGTGAGATGAGTTTTTCCATTTATATGAATGAAACACTTACAACCAAAGACGTGAAATTATCCAACTTCTGGTTTCTTGCCAGTCCAAATTTTAGATGGAGTCTTTTCATGATTTTTATTGATCATGAACCGGTTTTGAGTATAACAGGTTGTGTTAATAGCTTTTGCCCATAATCTTTGTGAGATACTAGATTCGGATAGCATAGTTCTAGCTGCTTCCTTTAATGTGCGGTTTCTTCTTTCAGCTACTCCGTTCTGTTGAGGTGATCTAGCCGCTGATAGTTCATGCTTTATGCCATGATCTTCAAAATAGGATGAAAAGAATTGGTTTAGAAATTCAGTTCCTCTGTCACTCTTGATTCTGTCAATTGCTTCGCTTTTCTCATTCTGAAGTCTTTTGAGCAGCTTGATTAGTTGATCGGCAGTTTGGTCTTTGGAGTTTAAAAATGTTACCCATGTAAATCTGGAGAAATCATCAATTACTATGAGAGTGTATTTCTTTCCCCCTAAGATCGTTACAGGTATTGGTCCAAATAGATCCATATGAAGATGTTCCAGACATCTTGCTGATGAGTTTCTTCCTCTGCTTTTGAATGTTGAGCGAACTTGTTTTCCTAATTGACAGACATTGCAAATTCTATCTTTGGCAAAGTCAATGTAGGCAAACCAGATACAAGTTTAAGTCTGCTAATAGTAGCAATGGATTTAAAGTTGAGATGGTTGAGTCCTTTATACCAAAGCCAATTTTTATTTCCATTCAAGGCAATAAAGCAGGTAGGTGCATTAAGATAATCATCATTCGATTTGACTTTATATGTATTTTGCTCTCTATGACTAGTCAACATGATATTACCAGCTGTGGTTTTAACCGTGCATATGAGTTTTTGAAACACAAAGGTATACCCCTTGTCACATAGTTGGTTTATGCTTATGAAGTTATAACTTAGATGTTCTACAAGAAGCACATCTTTAATGATAACTTTGCCGTGGGTAATCTTACCTTTACCCACAACTCTACCTTTAGAATTATCACCAAAGGTGATTGTTGGACCTCTGTAGTTGACTATTTCTGATAAAAGATCTTTGCATCCAGTCATGTGTCTAGAGCAGTTACTATCCAAGAACCTGATGGATTCTTCCAGCTCATTTTTCTTTGTTGCCTGTCATTGTGAAAATAAGAGATTGTTACCCTTCTCTATTTGGGTCCAGAGTTTATTAGTCCTTTAGGAATCCACACTTGAATTATCCTGAAAGATTTTTCAAGATGTGTCCTAAATTAAGTGATGTTGTGTGCATAATCAAGCGGTGTACGCAGTGCCTTTTATTTTCCAGTATGCTGTTTCGACCATCTGTCATTGTCACTCAATCGGTACCTCTTTTGAACATGTCGACTGTTGTGGTAATGGTTAGGTCTAGTTTTTGAATGATTTCCAGTTGACCCTGACTTTCTGCTGGCCCAACCTGAACCGTTGTGAGCGGTTGAATTTGGCCTGCGTTTGAACAATGATCGGTTGGTTTTAGCATTCTTAATTTCGACGTATCCTAAACCACATCGCTTTCTGTTATTTTCAATATTTACATTCTGAGTACTTTGATCTTCAGTCTTATCATGTTCATATACCGTAATAGATCTGACAAATTTAATTGGTTTTAAACTGTCTTTCTCTAGCAGCGGTTGAGTTGATGCTCCAAAAGTGTTGCATTCATTAATGCTATAGCCTAGCCCGGTTATGTCTCCGACTGGTTTCTACATTTCATGCAGAGAAACAGAGGACTTGTTCCAAGTGTTGACTGTATTTATCAACCGTTTATGTAGAGGCCCATATTTCGTTATTGAAAATTTGCGGAAAAATTTGAAATTTTCTATTTAAGCGAATAAAATGCCTCATTCATATCCAAAAAAATTAACTGATAAAAAGTTTAATAATTCAAAATAGCAGCAGAAGTAAATAATGTTTCAAAACGACAACTTAAAATAATTCGTCGTAATAAACTGAGTTTGCATAAAAAGAAATAATAAGTAAACTGATAAATGAGGTCCTCGGGTTCCTACTACTGCCGACCCAAGATGGCTCACTGGTCCCTGTCCTCAGTCCCGACCTCATCAGTACCTGCAACAATCAAGTCTAGTGAGTCTAAAGACTCAACATGCATATATCATAAGTAACAAGTAATAATAATAAATTGCATGCAAGGTAAAAATATCATGAGTCTGGCGTAACGTAAAAATATCTTGTCATGATTGATTATAATACGTGCATAACTGAACTGAGAATCATAAGTGAAATATTTGCTCCATCGAGCCCTGTCATAAAATAACATGTCATAATTTACGTTGAGAATATGTTCACGCAAGTGGCCAATAACGTGAAATGAATCGTCTGATCAGACTAAACCACAGTATACTGGGCGGTAGAGATCTACCAATACATGAACATGAACTGAACCGGTCAGTGACCACCGAATGAAGTAATAATCCCATGATAAGCTGCAATCCCATGAACGTGAAGTGGCCACAAGCAATATCACATATATCTCAAAAATGAACATTTTATATTTTTATGCATGTAATATAATTAAATAACATAATTAAATATCCTGTATTATTTTACCAAATGGGTTGGATCGTTCCCAGGCTCGCTGCGACCTAATTCTAACATGAAAAACATGCAATTGATTTAACTTGACCAAAATATCGTAATTGAATCCAAAAACGAGACAATTACGCCCAATGACTTAGTATTTAATCATGACTCTGTGCCAAACCGAACCAACACCAAACCATCATTTAGTCATGATTAAAATACACCTAAAATGATGAAATAATGCTCCTAAAATTATAGTACTCAAATTTTTGGTGAATGGGGCCAAAAACATAAAAGGCTCTTTCGAGAGTAATTTCTGCACATTGCACTGTAAATTCTCGTACGACCTATAAACTTAACCGAATCACATACAGCCAAAAACATTACCTTCCTAACTTGATGAGGTACTGTCTAGTCCAAGGCCAGAGGCTAAAAGCCAAAAAATAACTCAAACGAGCATCTGAACCAAAGCACAACTTGCTGTCACAAAAATACAGCAGCAGCGATTGCGTTCCTTTGCGTTGTTTGCGAGTCTAATAGCCATTGGGGCTTGAACCACTGACCAAAGCCTCTTCCCAACATCGTGTGGCTTGAACCATGGCTAAGGGCCCTAGGCCAGTCACAATCCAAGCAAAACCATGGATCACCCGAAACTCCCACCAGAGAAGCGAACCTGCGCGCGTGGGGAGAGTTGCTTCGTTTGCTGTCATGGACCATTCCAGTGGCCATTTGATTGACCATGACATGATCTCCACATAAAGGGGTATGGTATGAACCGTGGCTAGGGGCTAAAAAGCCAACCAAGATCCACACCAACCATAAAGCCGAAATTACACATGCAGAAAATGAAGGGACCGAAGGGCTTGTCTTGTTTTGTTTGAAAACCGATGCAACCATGAACCAAGCCTTGAAAGGCCGACTTGGTCACATCTTAGACAAGCCGAGGAGAGGTTATAACCATGGCTACAGCCCCTAGGGCAGCCAGGATTCGAAACCTTCTCCTTTGACGGCAAAACCACAAAACCGAGACACACAATGACATAAAGGAAGAGTTGCTATCATTTATTAATTCCTCCGTGCATGGGGCTTGAACAAATGGCTAACGTGATCCTGACACACCCTAGTACATGTCTAGTTGCAGCCTTGGGAGCCTAGGACCGAGCTAAATCCCGCAACAACAGAAGCAGGCCAAACCCGTGAGGTAGCAAAGGAAAGCCGAAAATCTGCACCTTATTTTCGAAAATATTTGTCATGTATTTCGGTTTTTCCCTTCAGATTCGTGTACATATGGTATTTAAAATTAATTATACGACTTGATTGAAGAGCAAGGAATGATAGAAACATGCCTGGAAATTTGTTTTGAAAATAAAACAAATGATTACGACGACGCGGCGCGGAGGAGGCGGAGTGCTTCGCTTTCTCATTTTCTCTTTTTTTTTTTCTCTCTTGTTTTCCCCTCAATCACCTCACGATTATTTCCTATGAAAATGCTCTCAGATTTCGGTGGGAATGGTGGGAGAAAATGGTTAGGGAAATGAGGGAAAGTCTACAAATAAAGTGGGATAGAATGGCAAGATCATATCTTGCTTCTTATGAATTTGTGAGATAAGGAAATGATGGTGATATTATTTGATTTTATTGATGATATTGGGGGTTGGATGGCCAAAAATTGCTATCAAAACAATGGTAAGGAAAGGAATCAAGGAAATGAGTTGACAAATAAAATTAAATCTTTTATGGTGAGGGCCGATTTTATTTAATTAAATGGGTAGGGAATATGGCTATATAAACATGGTAGGAATATTGCTTAAATATTAATTAATGAGGATATAAAATGAGAGGATTATCTATGCCATGAAAGGATTAAGGAAAAATATCAAAATGGAGAGTTGGCAATTAATTAAATCCTTAAAAGTGAAATGGCCGAAAATTTGAATAAAATGGATGGGAAAATATTTCTTAAATATTGTATTTTAAATCTTTAGCGTTTTATCTACTCATTAAATATTTTAGTGAATTAAGAAATTAAGAACTTTATTTACTACTTAACTCAAATTATTTAAATAAATTCCTTAAACATTCTTTTACATTGATTTAACTTATTATTTATCTTAAATAAATTCTAGGAATGTTTCCTAAATATTAAATTTTATTTCAAAAATCCAACTTCAGTCCGGCCTCACTTATTTAACTAAAATGGTAACACTTAAACTACTGCGTAAAATAATTAAATTTAAAGAAAGAATTTAAATCCTCATGCAATAAAAATCATCTTAATGTAAATATTAGAAATTATGCATGATTTATACGTAGTCTGATTTACGGGTTCTACAACTCTCCCCCTTAAAAGAAACGTCGTCCTCGAAATTAAACTTACCGAATAACTCGGGATACCGACTCCTCATCTCTGGCTCAGACTCCCACGTAGCTTCCTCCTCTGAATAGTTAATCCATTTGACTTTCACTCGCTTAACCAGCTTGTTCCGAAGCTTCTTCTCATGTATGTCTAAGACCTGCACTGGTCTCTCCTCATAAGTCAGGTTCGGAGTAAGCTGCAACGTGTGAGAACCCGGGATTTTTTCGTTCTTAAGGAAATCAAGTAAGTAGTATGAACTTGAAAATTTACTTAAAATAAAATCAACAATTTTCGTTATAACTAGATAACTTGGATATTAACTTAGATTTTCTGCTAACTTGACTCGTGTAAGTAACTTCAAAGCTCGGGAATGAGCTCAACCGGAAGCTTAGCTGCAAATAACCACATCCATCGAAGTATTGTCACCGGAGGAGTAAAACCCCAGCTCAAGGACTCGATCTCGCAGCACAAAGCAGCTCAACCAAGCTTGACCTAACAAGACCAAAAAGTTGAGCTAAGAGTTTGGACAAACTTATTATTCAAGAGATGACCTTTGAGTTAACCCATGAAAGAGCTAAGGGGGAGTTAAGAACTAGGACATATTAATGATGCAGGAAATGACCTTTTAGAAGATCAAGATGACATTTAAGGAGTGCATGAGATTTTGAGCCACATTCATGACTAATCTAGAACTTGATGAATGCATGGGATTTTGGATTTTCATGCATGAAACTTTGTACCTACATTATGAGCACCAGTATTCCATTCTTGAGACCCAATAATTCGGCCAAGGGGGAGACAAAAGGGCAAGACTCATCTATAAATATGACGTGCAAGGCTAGGAGATGCACTTCACAATTTCCCCTCAACCTCTCAAAAATTTCGGCTCTCCCCACTTCACAAAAGCCTCGGCCGATTCAAGCAAGGAGGAAGCATCGTTCGAACGGTTCGTGTGATCAGTCAAGAGCTAAAGTTCTACGTCAAAGTGCCGCCCAAATTCTGAGAGGAAACTACGTGCCAAAGTCTACAAATTTCGGTTCTAACCTCAAAATACGGTAAGTGGGCTTTTGCTAAGTACATCGATTGTATTTTTAAACCTTGATATAAATAACGTGACATGCATGTTGATGTGTCCTTTTTTTCGAAAATATCAGTCTGATTTATTTAAAATTTCGATCGATTATGTGTTTTCCTTTGTGCTTCGAATTTCTTGATTCCGCTGTGTCAGTATGGAAACTCTAAGATTTGAATATCTGAAAAGTTCTACCTGTAACTTCTGAAGTCTTTGTTGCACTGTTACAAATTGATTTGAATTGGGACGAGAATTGTGATTTTGTTCGGCCCCCATTGGTGGGTATAAAACCATGTTCTGTTCGGCCCCCATTGGTGGGTATAAAACCATGTTCTGTTCGGCCCCCATTGGTGGGTATAAAACCATGTTCTGCCTCACCCCTTAGAGGACTAACATATTTGGGACAATTTGACCATGGAAATGAGATGAGTAACAGTGTTCTGTCTGTTCTGATATGTTCTGTTCCGAATTGAAATGATCTGTATTGCTTCTGTTTTGTTCTGAATCATTTGATAAGTTCTGTCTCTTATTCGATTCGTTTCCGTTGTGCCAAGTTAAGAATATTAGTTTTGAAAGTATGTTAAAGAAATGTTTTAAAGAATTAAGTTCTATATGTATCTTTGGAATCGATCGACCCCCAATTGCTGAGTGTTTTCCCAAAACACTCACCCCTTACAAATTTCAGATAAAACTGAGGAACAAGTAAATGAGGAGGAGCAAGAGGCAGTCTGGGGATGGTGATCGACTGCTGAGATCAAGAATTCAGAAAATGTATATCTTTCCTTTTGTTTCATTTCGAAAACTCAGATGTAATCTTCATTTTGCATTGTCGTTGTAAGACAATATTTTATTTATGAAAAAGACTGGTTTTTGGCATTTAGATACGAGGCTTAATTGTTTTCAAGTAATTGTTAAACAATGCCGGATGTCACCGATGCTTCGGACTCGGAGCGTGACATTTAAGTGGTATCAGAGCCGCCAGGTTCATAATCCCGCTGGGATTTTGACAGAGAAAGTCAAATTTTGTCAAAAGCCTAGTGTATCTCAATTCGAGTCCAACTTTCATATAATCCTGAAGTATAACTTTCATCCGTTTCCTAAATATCGAATAGACTTCAAAAATGTGTCCCCTCAATCGTTCTGAAATCGCTTAGTATAAAAAATTTCCCACGACTGCTTTGTTTGTGCTTTTCCACCCTTTATACGATTCTGATGCTTTACCTTCCATTTTATCCTAGGAAATGGCTGCCCCTCGTACTCGCGTACAGGCTGCTCTCCGTATGCGTCAGCTTACCATCGATAACCACGCTAGGGAAATAGCAACTTTAAAGGCGCAACTAGCCAAGGAGAAATTGGAAAGGCAAGAGCTTAATGAGATTAGACACCTGCTGGAGTCGGAAATACAGCGACTCACTCATCATTTGGATGTGGCTGAAAGTCAAATGCTACAGATACCGACGAATTCGTTTCGCTTTGCGCGCTTGGTCTCAATCAACAAGGATTTACTTGAGAGGATAGAGACAGAGAAGGATCGCGCTGCTCAGGCCCGTCAGCGCCAGGAGGAGTTTATCGCCAGGCAGGATCGGTACATTTCGAAGGTCCACGGAGCTATGGACAGGCTTCAAGACCAAAATAACTACCTACATTCAGTGATAGAGAACATGGAGGAAGAAGTTAACGAAGCACTAGGTGATGGGGAAGTGATAGATGAGTAGAGAGAGAGAGAGCTCTAGAGTAGGCTTCGATTGTATCTAGAAGTATTTAATCAATTATTTGACAAGATTGGTTGTATGAAAACTTTTTGCAACTTAATGAAAGTATTTCTTTTGATTAAATATGGTGGCAAACAAATTAATAAAATACATGTTTATAAGATATGGCAGGCAGACCTCCCCGTCACAAACGTAATCCTCGTGGCGACAACCAAAACGAGAATCCACCACCACCACCCAGAGTGAACCTCAGCCAAGAGGATATGATGGCGATAGCAACTATCGTAGCCGCTACATTGCAAGGAATCATTAATCCCCTCGCCAATGCCATTCAGC
Source organism: Primulina eburnea (assembly GCF_022965805.1). Lineage (NCBI taxonomy): Eukaryota > Viridiplantae > Streptophyta > Magnoliopsida > Lamiales > Gesneriaceae > Primulina > Primulina eburnea. The sequence continues at coordinate 25,598,404 of NC_133107.1, read as the reverse complement.
CACCACCAGAACCACAACCTCGAAGAATTAAGTATCATTACGAATCTCTCAGGAGGAACCGTGTTCCGACCTTCAATGGAAACCCAGACCCGGAAGTCAGTCATAACTTGCTCAAAAACGTCGAATCACAATTACACTTACTGGAGGTACCTGAAGAATTGAGGGTAGAAGTTGTAACGCCGTTTTTAGAAGATCGAGCTAGGAAATGGTGGGAAACTGTGTCGCCATCTTTGGCACAAGTAGAGGAAATCACATGGTAGATCTTTAAGAGAGAATTTCTGAGGCAATAATATCCGGCCGAGTTTCGCCTACAAAAGCTTAATGAATTTGAAAATTTCAGACAGACACCGGACATGACGGTAATGGAATACACATCAAGATTTAATGATCTGGGAACATATGTCCCAACGATTATGTCAGATGAAACATTGAAAATGCATCGTTTCAAAAAGGGACTCAACAGTGGAATTCAGTCAGCACTGACAGTATTCAAACCTATCAGTTTTGCTGATTTAATGGGCGCTGCTATGAGCGCAGAAACTGATATCAAGAGGCGCGAGGAAGAAAACAGGAACAAAAGGTCGTCGAATAGTCAATCCATGCAGAATGGTCCCAAGTTTAAGAAACTAAATTATTCAGGTGGATCTTTCAAAGGGAGTTTTAACAATACGAAAAGCACCGAAGGAAAGTGGTGCGAGACATGTTGACAGAAGCATGTGGGAGAATGTTATCGAAAGACCAGAGCTTGTTTTAAATGCGGAAAAGTGGGCCATAGAATTAGAGATTGTCCAGACATCAAGGACAAAGGGACAGGGCCCGGCAAACAACAAGAAAACAAGACTAATGCTCGGGTTTATGCAATAACCCAAGAGGAAGCCGATAACAGCAACGAAGTAGTGGCAGGTACTGTCTTACTCAATAAAATGCCTGCTTATACCTTGTTTGATTGTGGTGCTACACATTCGTTTGTGTCTAGAAGATTTGCTAAGAAGCTTAAACTTGAGCATGATATTCTTAGTGAACCATTAAGAGTAGCAACACCTGCCAGCAAAACAATTGAAACCCAGAAAGTATATCGAAACTGTGAAATTTGTATCAATGAACAAACTTTTGAAGTAGAGTTGATACAACTCAATATGGTTGAGTTTGACATTATCCTTGGAATGGACTGGTTAGCTAAAAACCATGCTATTGTAGACTGTCAAAAGAAAGAAATTAAACTTCAGACTCCTACTAAAGAGGAAGTCTTATTTCACGGGAAATCCAAAGAAATAAAATCCCTACTGTCAGCCTCACAAGCCTGGAAGGCTATAAAAGGGGGAGAAGAAATTTACCTAGCTGTACTTAATGAAGTCAAAGGAGAAGAAGTTCCAAAGTTGGAAGAAATTCCAATTGTTCAAGAATTTCCAGATGTATTCCCCGAGGAACTACCGGGTGAGATACCCGATAGAGAAGTAGAATTTGAAATCAATTTAGTCCCTGGTGCTGCACCATTATCAAAGGCACCATACCGAATGGCTCCAGCTGAATTGAAGGAGTTAAAGGAGCAACTCCAAGAATTGCTGGACAAGAAGCAGATTCGTCCTAGTGCATCTCCGTGGGGAGCCCCAGTGCTTTTTGTAAAGAAAAAGGACGGAAGTATGAGGCTATGTATCGACTACCGGGAGCTAAACAAGATCACCATAAAGAATAAGTACCCACTCCCGAGAATAGATGATCTTTTCGATCAGCTAAAAGGAGCCAAAGTTTTCTCAAAGCTTGATCTAAGATCAGGATATCACCAGTTGAAGGTCAAAGTCGAGGACATTCCTAAAACTGCTTTTAGGACAAGATATGGACATTACGAATTCAAAGTAATGCCTTTTGGCCTAACAAATGCTCCTGCAGCGTTGATGGACCTGATGAATCGGATATTTAAACCATATCTCGACAAGTTCGTGGTCATTTTCATAGATGATATTTTGGTATACTCGCCAAGTGAGGAAGAACACAGAGAACATCTGCGATTCACTCTACAAACACTGCGTGAGAAGGAACTTTATGCCAAATTCAAGTAGTGTGAATTTTGGTTAAAAAGTGTGGCGTTCCTAGGCCATATAATCTCTGAATTAGGGGTGTCAGTAGACCCTAAGAAGGTGGAAGCAATTAAAGACAGGCCACAACAAAAGACAGTGACTGAAATAAGGAGTTTTCTGGGTTTAGCGGGCTACTACAGAAAATTTGTGGAAGGATTTTCTTCGATAGCCATTCCGCTCACCAAACTTACTCAGAAAAATTCAAAATTCATTTGGAGTGAAGCTTGTGAAAAGAGTTTTGAAACTCTGAAGTCAAAACTCGTATCCACACCAGTACTAGTTCTTCCCGAGGATGGTAAGAATTTCACTGTTTACAGCGATGCTTCAAAGGAAGGATTAGGGTGTGTACTTATGCAAGAGGGTCAGGTAATCGCTTATGCCTCACGACAGCTAAAGCCATATGAACAAAATTACCCCACTCATGACTTGGAGCTAGCCGCAGTAGTTTTTGCGCTTAAAATTTGGAGGCACTACCTTTACGGAGTAAGATGCGAAGTTTTTACTGATCATCAAAGCCTCAAGTACATTTTCACTCAGAAGGAATTAAACATGAGGCAAAGAAGGTTGATGGAACTTCTCAAAGATTACGATTTGGTAATCAACTACCATCCAGGCAAAGCAAATAAGGTGGCAGATGTATTAAGCCGGAGGAACCCTGGAAAGGTGAGCTTATCGTCACTATCAGTGCAGCCAGGTCTCCAAGAAACCATCAAACTGAAACAAAGTCAAGACACCAGTATCTTCAAGATAAAGGAACAAATGCAGGAAGGAAAGATACCAGAATTTCAAATTGATGAAAAGGGTGTCCTCTGGATGAAAGGACGATTATATGTGCCAAATATCGATGGAATTCGAGAAGAAATAATGGCCGAGGCACATAAATCAAGATTTTCAGTACACCCGGGAAGCACCAAAATGTACAGGGATTTGAAGAATAACTACTGGTGGAATGGAATGAAGAAAGACGTAGCTGTCTTCGTTGCAAAATGTCTAACCTGTCAACAAGTCAAGGCAGAGCATTAGCGGCCTGGGGGACTTCTGCAACCATTGGAAATACCCGAGTGGAAGTTGGATAACATCTCTATGGATTTTGTAGTCGGGTTACCAAGATCGAGGCAGGGCCACGACGGAATCTGGGTGATCATTGATAGATTAACCAAGTCGGCACATTTCTTACCAGTGCGGATGAATTTCAACTTAGATAAGCTGGCTACCTTATATATGGATAATCTAGTAAGACTACATGGAGTACCGGCGAGTATATTATCTGATAAAGATCCAAGATTCGTATCCCGATTCTGGAAGAGTTTTCAAAAAGCCATGGGAACTAAAGTGACTCTTAGCACGGCCTATCACCCACAAACTGACGGCCAAACTGAGAGGACAATTCAAACCCTCGAGGACATGTTGAGGGCATGTGCATTAGATTTTCATGGGAATTGGAGTGAGCAGCTACCTTTGATCGAGTTTGCCTACAATAACAGCTATCATAGTAGCATTCAGATGGCTCCGTACGAGGCATTATATGGCCGAAAGTGTAGATCGCCTTTGTACTGGGATTAAGTCGGAGAAAAAGCCGTTACTGGACCAGAGCTTGTTCAACTAACTGTGGATAAAGTAGCCATAATCAAAGAAAGGCTCAAGACCGCCCAAGATAGACAAAAGAGTTGAGCCGATTTGAAGAGAAGAACGTTAGAACTGGAAATCGGAGAAAAGGCTTATGTCAAGGTCTCACCAATGAAAGGAGTGGTACGGTTCAGTAAATCCGGAAAGTTAAATCCGAGATATGTAAGACCATTCGAGATATTGGAGAAGGTGGGAACTTTAGCTTATCGACTGGCTTTACCTACGAAAATGTCTAGATTACATAATGTTTTCCACATCTCACAACTACGGAAAAATGTCCCGGACCCGAGCCATGTATGTGAAGTCACACCACTGATGATCGAAGGTAATCTGAATGAGGAAATCAAATATGAAGAAGTCCCTATTCGAATAGTGGATACAAAAGACCAAGTGTTGAGACACCGGACCATATCTTATGTCAAGGTACAGTGGTCAAATCACACTGAAAGGGAGGCAACTTGGGAACTAGAAGAGAAAATGCGATCTCAGTACCCTCATCTATTCGAAAGATCAAGCTAGCGCAAGTTTCGAGGACGAAACTTTCAATAAGGAGGGAGGGATGTGAGAACCCGAGATTTTTTCGTTCTTAAGGAAATCAAGTAAGTAGTATGAACTTGAAAATTTACTTAAAATAAACTCAACAATTTTCTTTATAACTAGATAACTTGGATATTAACTTAGATTTTCTGCCAACTTGACTCGTGTAAGTAACTTCAAAGCTCGGGAATGAGCTCAACCGGAAGCTTAGCTGCAAGTAACCTCATCCATCGAAGTATTGTCACCGTAGGAGTAAAACCCCAGCTCAAGGACTCGATCTCGCAGCTCAAAGCAGCTCAACCAAGCTTGTCCTAACAAGACCAAAAAGTTGAGCAAAGAGTTTGGACAAACTTATTATGCAAGAGATGACCTTTGAGTTAACCCATGAAAGAGCTAAGGGGGAGTTAAGAACTAGGACATATTAATGATGCAGGAAATGACCTTTTAGAAGATCAAGATGACATTTAAGGAGTGCATGAGATTTTGAGCCACATTCATGACTAATCTAGAACTTGATGAATGCATGGGATTTTGGATTTTCATGCATGAAACTTTGTACCTACATTATGAGCACCATTATTCCATTCTTGAGACCCAAGAATTCAGCCAAGGGGGAGACAAAAGGGCAAGACTCATCTATAAATATGACATGCAAGGCTAGGAGATGCACTTCACAATTTGCCCTCAACCTCTCAAAAATTTCGGCTCTCCCCTCTTCACAAAAGCCTCGGCCGATTCAAGCAAGGAGGAAGCATCGTTCGAATGGTTCGTGTGATCAGTCAAGAGCTAAAGTTCTACGTCAAAGTGCCGCCCAAATTCCGAGAGGAAACTTCGTGCCAAAGTCTACAAATTTCGGTTCTAACCTCAAAATACGGTAAGTGGGATTTTGCTATGTACATCGATTGTATTTTTAAACCTTGATATAAATAACGTGACATGCATGTTGGTGTATCCTTTTTTTCGAAAATATCAGTCTGATTTATTTAAAATTTCGATCGATTATGTGTTTTTCTTTGTGCTTCGAATTTCTTGATTCCGCTGTGTCAGTATGGAAACTCTGAGATTTGAATATCTGAAAAGTTCTGTCTGTAACTCTTGAAGTCTTTGTTGCACTGCTACAAATTGATTTGAATTGGGACGAGAATTGTGATTTTGTTCGGCCCCCATTGGTGGGTATAAAACCATGTTCTGTTCGGCCCCCATTGGTGGGTGTAGTAACCATGTTCTGTTCGGCCCCAATTGGTGGGTGTAAAACCATGTTCTGTTCGGCACCCATTGGTGGGTATAAAACCATGTTCTGGCCTCACCCCTTAGAGGACTAACATATTGGGGACAATTTGACCATGGAAATGAGATGAGTAACAGTATTCTATCTGTTCTGATAAGTTCTGTTCCAAATTGAAATGATCTGTATTGCTTCTGTTTTGTTCTGAATCATTTGATAAGTTCTGTCTCTTATTCGATTCGTTTCCGTTGTGCCAAGTTAAGAATATTAGTTTTGAAAGTATGTTAAAGAAATGTTTTAAAGAATTAAGTTCTATATGTATCTTTGGAATCGATCGACCCCCAATTGCTGAGTGTTTTCCCAAAACACTCACCCCTTACAAATTTCAGATAAAACTGAGGAACAAGTAAATGAGGAGGAGCAAGAGGCATTCTGGGGATGGTGATCGACTGCTGAGATCAAGAATTCAGAAAATGTGTATCTTTCCTTTTGTTTCATTTCGAAAACTCAGATGTAATCTTCATTTTGCATTTTCGTTGTAAGACAATATTTTATTTATGAAAAAGACTGGTTTTTGGCATTTAGATACGAGGCTTAATTGTTTTCAAGTAATTGTTAAACAATGCCGGATGTCACCGATGCTTCGGACTCGGGGCGTGACACAACGGCTCAAAGTTCAGGACATGCGAAGGATTTGCCATATACTTCCTCAGCGTAGAGACGAGGAACACATTGTGTGCTCCGGCCAGATTCGGCGGAAGAGCAACACGATAAGCTAACATCCCAACCCTGTCGAGGATCTCAAATGGTTTAATAAATCTTGGACTAAGCTTCATATTCTTCCCAAATCGCATGACACCTTTCATAGGTGCTACCTTCACAAAAACATGGCCGCCCACAGCAAACTCTAAACCTCTCCTCCTCTGATCCGCATAACTCTTCTGTCGACTCTGAGCAGTCCTCATCCTATCACAGATCTTGACTACTACATCGACAGCCTGCTGAATGATCTCTGGACCCAACTCTGATCTCTCCCCTACTTCATCCCAATGAACAGGAGATTTACACTTACGGCCATACAGTGCTTCAACCGGAGCCATACCTATAGACGCCTGGAAACTGTTGTTATAGGTGAACTCTACTAATGGAAAGTTCGACTCCCAACTCCCTGAAAAGTCGATGACACAAGCACGGAGAAGATAGTCCAAAATCTGGATAACTCTCTCTGACTGACCATCTGTCTGAGGGTGGAAAGCTGTGCTAACAACAACTTCATACCCACTGCTGAATGCAGACTCTTCCAAAATACGGAAGTGAATCTAGGATCTCTGTCAGACACTATAGAAACTGGAATACCATGAAGTCGGACTATCTCCTGGATATACAACTCTGCATACTGAATCATGGTGAAAGTCGTCTTGATAGGCAAGAAGTGCGCTGACTTGGTAAGACGATCAACAATCACCCAGATAGCATTTGATCCTCTGACTGACTTCGGCAACCCGGTCACGAAGTCCATGGTAACATTCTCCCAATTCCACTCGAGAATAGGAAGAGGCTTGAGCAAGCCTGCTGGTCTCTGATGCTCCGCTTTCACTAGCTGGCAAGTCAGACACTCGGATACGAAATGCTGGATATCCTTCTTCATTCCTGGCCACCAGTACAGCAACTATAGGTCTTTGTACATCTTTGTACTCCCAGGATGAATTGAGTACGTCGACATGTGGGCCTCGGATAGAATATCTTCTTGGATAGAATCACTGCTAGGAACCCACATCCTGTTTCGGTATCTCACAATACCGTCGCTAACTGCATACAAGATACTGCCCTTGGCCTCATCTCTCTGCTTCCACTTTGCCAACTGTTCATCTGCTGACTGACCACTGCGAATACGATCTAGAAGGGAAGACTGAATAGTCAAGGTAGATAGACGGGGAACTCTACCTCGAGGATAAGTCTCTAGATCAAACCTCTGCATCTCAGACTGAAGAGGTCTCTCAATCTTCAAATGAGCCATCACTGCGAATTTCCTGCTCAATGCATCCGCAACTACATTTGCTTTACCCGGGTGGTAGCTAATGTCACAGTCATAGTCCTTCACTAGCTCCAACCAACGCCTCTGATGCATATTCAGCTCTTTCTGCGTAAAGAAGTACTTGAGGCTGTTGTGGTCGGTAAAGATCTGACACTTTTCTCCATACAAATAATGCCTCCAAATCTTCAAGGAAAATACCACAGCTGCCAACCTTAGATCATGGGTAGGGTAGTTCTTTTCCTAGATTTTCAACTGTCGAGAAGCATATGCTATCACCTTCCCATGTTGCATCAACACTGCGCCTAGACTGAGCTTCGAAGCATCGGTATACAGAACAAACTCGCCGGGTCCTGACAGCATGGCCAAAACTGGTGCTGAGATAAGAGCTTGCTTCAAAGTATCGAAGCTCTTCTGACACTCATCACTCCACAAAAATTTAACATTCTTCTTGGTCAATGATGTGAGTGGAACTGCGATAGAGGAGAATCCCTGAATGAACTTCCAATAATATCCTGCTAGCCCAAGAAAACTACGGATCTCTGATGCATTCTGCGGCACAACCCAATCCCTGACTACTGCAACTTTCGCTGGGTCTACCTCAATACCGCTGCTAGAATCGATGTGGCCTAAGAACGCCACATTCTCTAACCAGAATTCGTATTTAGTGAACTTCGCAAATAACTTGTGCTTTTGCAAGGTCTGCAAAACTCTGGTCAGATGTCTGTTGTGATCCTCTTGATTCTTTGAGTAGACGAGAATGTCGTCTATGAATACTATGACAAACTGATCAAGATACGGCTGAAATACGCGATTTATGAGATCCATGAAGATCGCTGGCGCATTCGTCAGACCGAACGGCATCACAAGGAACTCGAAGTGTCCATAACGAGTCCTAAAAGCAGTCTTGGAAACATCGGCATCTTTCACCCTCAACTGGTGATAACCGGAACGCAGATCAATCTTTGAGAATACCGAGCTCCCTGCAACTGATAAAATAAATCTTCAATCCTCGGAAGTGGGTATTTTTTCTTCACTGTAACCCTGTTCAACTCCCGGTAATCAATACAGAGTCTCATCGTACGATCCTTCTTCTTCACAAACAAGACTGGCGCGCCCCATGGAGAAAAACTCGGGCGGATGAACTCCTTTTCAAGAATTTCCTGAATCTGCTTCTTAAGTTCTGCCATCTCTGTCAGTGCTAATCGGTACGGCGCTTTTCAGATCGGATCCGTACCTGGAATAAGCTCAATAGAAAACTCCACCTCTCGCTCAGGTGGCATACCGGAGACGTCCTCAGGAAAAACATCTAGGAAATCCCTAACAATCAGAACATCTGAGGCTAACTGACTGGGTGCCTCGGGGACAGATATAAAAGTGGCTAAAAATGCTCGACACCCTCTATGCATGAGCTTCCTAGCCTAGACACAAGATATCAAATGCGTTAAATGAAAGTACCTGTCTGGCTCGAATAAGAACTGCTCCATCCCAGGCGGTCGGACTAGAACAGATCTCTGCTAGAAGTCGATCAACACTCTGTTCCTTAGTAGCCAGTCCATACACAGAATGATATCAAACTTTGGCAGCGGCAATACGATCGGATCCGCATAAACAAGGTTGCCATGAAGCTCGAGGTCTATGTCTCGGATCACATTAGTAGCTGTCATCTCCTCACCAGAAGGCAATACTACCGAATAGGCTATATCTAGCCCAATGGTCTTGACCTTGAGAAAGTTAGCAAAGGTCTCCGAAATAAACGAGTGAGTAGCCCCTGAATCTATCAAGGCTTTCGTAGCTGAACCCGCTATAAAAATTCTTCCTGAAAGATTGGAACGCTAAGTTGAACCCAATAGTTACGAGAGCTAAACTTATAGACATGCAAAGGTCAGAGTTCTTCTAAACTAAATTCCCGAAAATAACCCTGATTAGAGCATGCAGTCCTATCATCAATTCTAAGTTCAAAACCTCAACCTGAAACATAAATTCCCAAATCAATGAATTTTGAATATTAACTTAAAGCTTTAAGATACCTGTCATGAGCATGGTGTCTGGGTTCGTCTCTGCTGCATGGAGAGCAAAGACTCGGCCTTGGGTAGGCAGACTCCCCCTGTGGGCATTGCTGCAGTAAGTGGTCTGGACTACCACACTTGGAACACTTCCCGGAACCATACATACACGCCTCAACATGGTGGCGTGTGCACTTGGGAAAGACTGGGTGCTCAAAGGTCCTCGAGGCTGTACGTCCCTGCTGCTGTTGTCGTTGTCCTCTATTCTTGGGTGGACCATGGAAAGGTCTCTTATTCTGATGCTGCTGCTAAGGAGGAGGAGGACGGTGTGGTACTGGAACCGGTCGCTTACTCTGACGATCCCTCTCGATGTCATGTTGGTCCTGATCTGCAGCTAGAGCTCTGGAGACGGCAACATCATAAGTAGTAGGGCCAGCCACCCTAACATCGCGGCGCAAGACCGGCCGCAGACCATCCAGAAAGTTCCTCAGCTTGGCACCGACATCGTTCGCAATCAGGGGCACAAAATGGCAACCCCTCTCAAAATTACGGATGAACTCCGAAACAGTCGAGTCTCCTTACCTCAGGGTCATGAACTCCCTGGTCAATCTAGAACGCACTTCGTCAGTAAAATATTTGGAGTAAAATACCTCCGTGAAGCACGTCCAGCTCAACGTAGCCATGTTCAAAGCTACTGATGCTCCTTCCCACCATAAGCGGGCATCTCCTCCAAATAGATAGGTGGCACATCGAACTCTATCCACATCTCCAATCTCCATGAACTCGAAGATAACCTCAAGGGACTTGATCCAGCCCTCGGCAATCATGGGATCAGACGTCCCTGAAAACTCCTTCGGACGCATCTTCATAAACCGCTCATAAGTAGCATCGGCCCTTGTCGGCCTGGCTACCACAGCATTGTTCCCCGCAAACTATGCGAAGAACTGAGTCATCCTAGCCAGCATCTGGGCATTCATGTCTGGTAGAGGGGGTGGTGGTACATTCCTCTCCTGTCTCTGATCCTCCCTGTCCTCCTAGTGAGGCTCATCGTCTCTCGCACGCTCAAGAATGCGTCTAGGAGGCATACTATTCCATACATATAACCCATACGTAACTAACATGCATAATTTCTATAATTTATTTTTAATTCAAATAAATACTGCGTAATAAAAATCTGAACGTAAAATACTTCATGAAAACATGCTGTTAAAATAATTCATGCTTTAAAAGAAATATGTAAACGTAAAACTTACAGATCGAAGACGTGACTTCGTGAGCTTCTCGAGATCAGTATTAGTACAACCCTTTACAAGAACATAGGCTCTGATACCAACTTTAGAGGCCCGTATTTCGTAATTGATAATTTGCGGAAAAATTTGAAATTTTCTCTTTAAGTGAATAAAATGCCTCATTCATATCCAAAAAAAAATAACTGATAAAAAGTTTAATCATTCAAAATAGCAGCGGAAGTAAATAATGTTTCAAAACGACAACTGAAAATAATTCGTCGTAATAAACTGAGTTTGCATAAAAAGAAATAATAAGTAAACTGATAAATGAGGTCCTCGGGTTCCTACTACTGCCGACCCAAGATGGCTCGCTGGTCCCCGCCCTCATTCCCGACCTCATCAGTACTTACAACAATCAAGTCTAGTGAGTCTAAAGACTCATCATGCATATATCATAAGTAACAAGTTATAATAATAAAGTTGCATGCAAGGTAAAAATATCACGAGTCTGGCGTACCGTAAAATATAATGTCATGAGTAATTATAATACGTGCATAACTGAACTGAGAATCATAAGTGAAATGTTTGCTCCATCGAGCCCTGTAATAAAATAACATGTCATAATTTTACGTTGAGAATATGTTCTACGCAAGTGGCCAATAACGTGAAATGAATCGTCTGATCAGACTAAACCATAGTATACTGGGCGGTATAGATCTACCAATACATGAACATGAACTGAACCGGTCAGTGACCACCAGATGAAGTAATAATCCCATGATAAGCTGCAATCCCATGAACGTGAAGTGGCTATAAGCAATATCACATATATCTCAAAAATGAACATTTTATATTTTTATGCACGTAATATAATTAAATAACATAATTAAATATCATGTATTATTTTACCAAATGGGTTGGATCGTTCCCGGGCTCGCTGAGACCTAATTCTAACATGAAAAACATGCAATTGATTTAACTTGACCAAAACATCGTAATTGAATCCAAAAACGAGACAATTACGCCCAATGACTTAGTATTTAATCATGACTCCGTGCCAAACCGAACCAACACCGAACCATCATTTAGTCATGATTAAAATACAGCTAAAATGATGAAATAATGCTCCTAAAATTACAGTACTCGAATTTTTGGTGAATGGGGCCAAAAACATAAAACGCTCTTTCGAGAGTCATTTTGGCACATTGCACCGTAAATTCTCGTACGACCTCTAAACTTAACCAAATCACGAACGGGCAAAAACATGACCTTCCTAACTCAATTAGGTACTGTCCAGTCCAAGGCCATAGGCTAAAAGCTAACCAAGAACTCAAACGAGCCTCTGAGCCGAAGCAAAAATTCCTGTCACAAAATACAGCAGCAACGATTGCGTTCCTTTGCGTTGTTTGCGATGCTAATGGCCATTGGGGCTTGAACCACCAACCAGAGCCTCTTCCCAACATTTTAAGGTGTGGCTTGAACCATGTCTAAGGGCCCTAGGCCAGCCAAAATCCAAGCTAGACCATGGATCACCCGAAACTCCCACCCGAGAAGCGAACCTGCATTCGTGGGGAGAGTTGCTTCGTTTGCTGTCATGGACAATTCTAGTGGCCATTTAATTGACCATGGCATGATCTAGACATCAAGGGGTATGGTATGAACCGTGGCTAAGGGCTAAAAAGCCAACCAAGATCCACACCAACCCATAAAGCCGAAATTACACATGCAGAAAATGAATGGATCGAAGGGCTTGTCTTGTTTAGTTTGAAAACCGATGCAACCATGGACCAAGCCTTGAAAGGCCAACTTGTTCACGTCTTAGACAAGCCGAGGAGAGGTTCTAACCATGGCTACAGTCCCTAGGGCAGCCAGGATTTGAAACCTTCTCCTTTGACGGCAAAACCACAAAACCGAGACACACAATGACATAAAGGAAGAGTTGCTGTCATTTCTTAATTCCAGCGTGCATGGGGCTTGAACTAATGGCTAACGTGATCCTGACACACCCTAGTACGTGTCTAAGTGCAGCCTTGGGAGCCTAGGACTGAGCCAAACCCTGCAAAAACGGAAACAAGCCAAACACGTGAGGTAGCAAAGGAAAGCCGAAAATCTACACCTTATTTTCGAATATATTTGTCATGTATTTCGGTTTTTCCCTTCAGATTCGTGTACATATGATATTTAAAATTAATTATACGACTTGATTGAAGAGAAAGGAATGATAGAAACATGCCTGGAAATTTGTTTTGAAAATAAAACAAATGATTACGACGACGCGGCACGGAGGAGGCGGAGTGCTTCGCTTTCTCGTTTTCTCTTTTGTTTTTCTCTCTTGTTTTCCCCTCAAGCACCTCACGATTATTTCCTTTGAAAATGCTCTCAGATTTTGGTGGGAATGGTGGGGAGAAAATGGTTAGGAAAATGAGGGAAAGTCTACAAATAAAGTGGGATAGAATGGCAAGATCATATCTTGCTTCTTTTGAATTTGTGAGATAAGGAAATGATGGTGATATTATTTTATTTTATTGATGATATTGGGGGTTTGGATGGCCAAAAATTGCTATCAAAACAATGGTAGGAATACTGTTTATTTAATAGTTTTGGTGATTAAAAGGAATGGATTATCATACCAAGGAAAAGATTAGGGAAATGAATCGAAGGTGAGTTGTTAAACAAATATTCAATCTTCCAAGGAGGTGGCCGATAATTTCATTCAAAAGGGATAGGAAAATAGATAAATGATTAATTATTGAAGAATAAGTGTGATTGAATTATCTCACAAGAAAATGGATAAGGAAAGGAATCAAGGAAATGAGTTGAAAAATAAGATTAAATCTTTTATGGTGAGGGCCGATTTTATTTAATTAAATGGGGAGGGAATATGGCTAGATAAACATGGTAGGAATATTGCTTACATATTAATTAATGAGGATTTAAAATGAGAGGATTATCTATGCCATGAAAGGATTAAGGAAAAAATAATAAAATGGAGAGTTGACAATTAATTAAATCCTTAAAAGTGAAATGACCGAAAATTTGAATAAAATGGAAGGTAAAATATTTCTTAAATATTGTATTTTAAATCTTTAGCGTTTTATCTACTCATTAAATATTTTAGTGAATTAAGAAATTAATTATTGAACTTTATTTACTACTTAACTCAAATTATTTAAATAAATTCTTTAAACATTCTTTTACAATAAATTAACTTATTATTTATCTTAAATAAATTCTAGGAATATTTTCTAAATATTAAATTTTATCTCAATACTCCAACTCCAGTCCGACCTCACTTATTTAACTAAAAAGGTAACACTTAAACTACTGCGTAAAATAATTAAATTTAAAGAAAAGAATTTAAATCCTCATGCAATAAAAATAATCTTAATTTAAATACTAGAAATTATGCATGACTTATACGTAATCTGATTTACGAGTTCTACAGTTTATTTTCTTTCAAAGTAGCATGAAACAATATTCGCAGATCATCGTTCTCAGCCGTTAACAGACTTAACTTTACTCTCAAACTGTCAACCTCATTTTTTTTGCTGCGAACTGCTAGAGAGAGTTAACTTGTTTTTCAAGTTTTGTTTTTCTGTTTTGGCTGCATTGAACTGCTGTGATGGCCTCTTAAACTCATTTATCATGTCGTGAAGTCAGTGACAAGATCTTCTCGTGTGAATTCATCAAAGTTAAAGTCAAATACCATTGAATCAGTAGATTCTTGATATTCTTTGGCCATGAGACATTCTACTTTCTCATCTTCTCTTTCACTTGAAGATTCTTCAGATATGGACTTTTCAGATTTTGATTCAGTCCGTTTGTCATTATCTTCTTTTGCAACTAAGACTCGCTGACTTTTCTTTTTGGTGAATCCTTTGTTGTCTTTAACTCGTCTTGTGTCACTTGATTTCTTTTCATCTTATCTTGGCCTATTGCATTCTGCAATAAAATGTCCTTTCTTTCCACAGTTAAAACAAGCTTGACCATCATCAATATGGTCCTTGTTGAAGTGAGGTTTATTCATCTGTGATTGATTCTTACGCATGAATTTACTGAATTTTTTAACAAATAAAGACATGGCTTTATTTCTTAATTGCTCGGCCGATTTCTTACTTGTGGACTCTTCGATCGGAAGAGTCACTGTGGTAGCTGCCAATGCCTTCGTTTGTTGAGAGGTGGATGGTTCTCCTTCAGTTCGTATCCCAAGCTCGAACTTATACGCTTTAAGATCGGTGAAGAGGTCATGAAGTTCCAGCTTGTTCAGATCTTTGGATTCTCGCATTGCTATAGTCTTTACGTCCCATTCTCTGGGAAGAGCTCGCTTAACCTTTAAAGCAATTTCGCGATTAGAATAATCTTTTCCTAATGAAATGATTTCGATGATAATACCGTTGAACCTTTCATCAAATTCTGCCAGAGTTTCTTCTGGCTTCATTTTCGCATTATAAAACTTCTGGATGGCGACAATTAACTTGTTTTCTTTTGTCTGATCATTGCCTTCACATAATTGAGAGAGCTTTTGTGGCGTCCTGTTTAGAAATTCATAATTATTCCCTTACTAAGTGCCACATTTTCTACAATCTTTCTTTATTGAACTGCTATCTTTATTTTTTCCATTATTATTATTAAAAAGATATTGTAGATAAAAATTTAAATATTTTCTACTATCATAAAAAGATTATATACAAATATTTACATTCTTATTTCAAATATGTACAATTATTTTACAGCGGATGTTTAACATTTATTTATAAACAGATCATCCCAACTTTCAAATGCTCTTATTTCAGCTTCAGTTATTTTCCTTCTGTTCCAATTCTGGGGTTCCTGTGTCTGAAAATTACAATAGACGAAAAGAAACAGAGGGTTAAGTCTTTGAGGACTTAGTGAGTTTATATTAGTATATGGTTTTTAAATAGCGCTTCATCATAATTATGCATGAAGTAATAGTCATAACAATATAGATGTTATGAATGCTATGCAATGGAATAATAGATAAATGAAAAATTTCATAAAATAACATTGGTGGCACTAATTGAGCACTTTTGACGAGCCGGGTGAACCATTCTCCAGACCGAAGTATTCGGTGCGCGTTGTTCAGATGAACCATATAGCCGGGACTTTTGACCCGTTGTTCCTTGGACTCATTTTCCGGGCCGAAGCCACGTTGTCCAGTGGACTCAATTTCCGGACCGAAATATGTTGTCCATGACTCCATTCATTAATGGTATATCAATCCATTCATAAATATGCAAGAAAATATATAAGTAATTGAAATGAATTGTAGATTATATTTTAACATTAAATTATATGTTAAAGTTTTAAGTAACTAGCTGATCATTTTCAGATTGTTTTTGTTCAGAATTTAATCCGGTTGATTTTACTTAAGTTTGCAAAATTCATATTAATTAGAAGATATTCTAAACATTAGAAAGTTGGTCAAAAAGTCGGAAACATCACCAGAAAAGTTCGGCCAATGGACATTTGATGATACGGAAGCGCGTGCAGTACACGCGCCGAAGGTTCCGACCACGCGCGGCCGGGTATTTTCCAGAATATGTAACTTTGCAAGATCTTTAATTCTTATGTTGAAAGTTATTTTCAAATTCCTAGACGATCAATACTAGATTTAAATATCTCCTTATGGAGAACTAAGGTAATCCGGCATTCCGAAAATGTGAGTTCTGACAATATTTTGGGACGACGGACGGTATGTACCTTATCCATGCAACAAAAGGTTCAACTTTTGTGTTCAGGTCAACCTCTAGTTTGGTGTGTAGCTATAAAAAAGATGAGCGTAGATTACCTTGCTTGAAACGGGATTCCGTTGCCGTTTCTCAGAATATCTTTGTTTGATTTTCTTGTTTTTGATCAATCTTTTTACGTCATCTCTAGTTATATACTGCTTTACGATATGAGGTGAATAGTTGGTAATTTATTGGAATTTTTCGGAAAGGTTTATAGATTTTCTTCTATTTTTTCTTCCTCTTTTTCCTTTCCTTTCCTCTTCCCTCCTCCTTTCTTTCTATCTTCTCTCGGCTGGTTTTGTGAATTGAAAGGAAGAAAGTTCAGCTATATATATAGCCGTAAATCATGCGTATCCTTATTAATTTTATTATTATTTTTTATTTTTATTTATTTATTAAATAGAAAAAAGTTATGTTTATCCAAACATAATATTATTATATTCTTGTATCTAATTAGTATATTATATTAAACCTATGTATTGAACCTAATTATAATTTATCTTACATTAAACCTAATGATTATTGTACTTAATTATTTAGTATATATTATAATTTTTTATTATATTTTGGGTATTTGGTTTTAGAATGGGAATTTCATAGTACTTGATGAATTTTTTTAAGTGTATTGTGATGTATTTTAATGTAATTTGTACCGAAAATAATGTGGAAAAATTCTAAAATAAAATAGTACAATTTATTCTAATAAAATTTAAAATGCATTTATGCACCTTTGTGTTTAGGGTGTCACAGTTTTTCCCATATTTCCTTAACAGTAGTGCAAGTTTTGATTTTGGCGAACATATTTTTTTCAGAGTCTTGTAGAGGATGTCTTTTGCAACGTTGTCCAGATTTGCCTTTTTTTTGTTTTCAGCTGTCCATTTGTATCTGTGCTTTTCTACCATCTGAGGAGCACCTTCGATTGTAGCGGCAGTTGTATTAACTTTCAAGATTTTCATCGGCCCATCAGTGATAATATACCACATATCATCATCTTGGGCTGCTAGATGTGCCTGCATACGAGTTTTCCAATCATCATAATCTTCATTAGAGAACATCGGAATTTTATTGAAAGAAGCCATAAGTGTTCAGAAAGATATCAGTGTTTGAAAAAACCTCGCTCTGATACTACTTGTTAGGATCGGGAAAGAGTTTAGAGGGGGGTGAATGAACTCTTTCAAATATTCTCGTGTAAAGTGTTGATTTCAACCCTTTTTAGGCTTTTAAAAAATTCTTCTCAAACGGTTGGAAAAGTGAACCACTATTAAGTGCGGAAACCGGTTCACAATTTCCAATAGAAACTTAAACACATTAACAGGCTTAATTAACCGTTAGATACTTTAAAAACAAGTGCTTGTGATAAGTAAAGTGACACAAGATTTTTATGGATGTTCTGAGAATGAATACTCATACGTCACCCCTTCTTCCTTCTTAAGAAGGATTCCACTAAAAGACTTTGGCTTTACAAATGTCTTGCAATAGCCCACTCCAATCAGGACTTATCACACTATTTGTTTTGAAACTCTTAGTGATCACATTACACTTTTGGGTTTTAAGAACACTTAGTTCACAAGATACCAAGACTAAATCAAATAACCAAAAGCTTACTGATATGAACAATCAGTTTGGTTTGAGTAGCACGAAATTGATCCTTAGGAGATCGATTGTAATGATGTTCAAAACGTGCTGAAAGAGCGATGAAGTATGTAGGCTTTCGATAGCGCTTTGAGATCTTTGTTTATGCTAGCAACGAGAGTTTTAGCTGTGAAATCAAGAGTTGTTTTAGCTAGCAAACTCCTCCTTTAATGTACACGATCTTCTTAACGGTCGGGAAGAGCACAACAACCTTAACCTGATCCTCTGAACAGATGTGTTACTATCGTCTTTAAGAGCATTAATTGTTCTTCAATAAACGCATTTAATGTTCCTTTTGCTCAGCATAGTTCTGAAGCGCTTTTCTTCAGGAGTTTCTTTTATAGTAACTGTAATGCCCGAGATTTAATTACTGTAATCAGACATTGATTAAGAATTGAGGTTATATGAACTCAAATGACGAAGGGCGTTGTTTTATTTTAAGCCAAGATGTTGAACCGAACATCTCAAGATGTTAGACCGAACATCTCGCGCCCGAGCGGTAGAAAAGAACCGCCCGAGCGCCAATTTTACTTCTTATATAAGAATGTTTGGCGCCCGAGCGGTAGAATATTACCGCCCGAGCGCCAGGAGATGTTCAGCCGAGTATCTCGACAGAAACTTCCGCGCCCGAGCGGTAAGGATCAACCGCTCGAGCGCCGCTGCAAAACATGAAAATGAGACACGTTGATTTACATGAAACAAGTGGATATATATATATATATATATATATATATATATATATATATATACATACAAACGTGTATTCAAAAAAGAAAAGGGGAAATCAAGGGAATCTTTGAGGAAAATTCTCCGTAGCATTTTAATCGTAATTTACGAGAGATCCGTCCTTTCGATTTTAAATCCGAATTCAGTACTGTGTTTCTATCGAAACATGCTACAACTGGACGTAAGTTTTGTTAAGTTTAGATACGATGTGAAATTATGATATTGTCAGAATTGAATATGAATTATATATGGTGTTTCTGATACAGTAGACATCGTATAATTGAAGTCAGATTAAAGAACAGACTGTTTTTGTAATTGTTATGATTTTCAAGATCGATTTGGCTGAGATTTCATAGCAGATTTGTATTATCGTTCAGAGTATGAGTTATATCGATATTGATTATAAATTCTGGTATTATATCTGTGATGTTGGGACTGACGGGTTTACTGAGACTGTATCATTATGCCGTTGAAACATCAGTTAATTGATATTGATCAAATTTGGTATTGATTTAGATTGTATTGGTATACCGTATGTTGATTGACATTGATCAGATTGTATTGTCACATGAGTATTGATCAGAACAGGTTCCGAATTGAGTTATATGTATTGATATTGTATCTGTTTGGTATTGTTATTAACAGATTGGAAATGGACAGAGTGGAATTCGGACTTCTTATTCTTCTTCTTCTCCTTCTAAGCGAGAAGATAAAGGTATAAATTAATGTGGAGTTGGGATTGCACAACTAGAGTGAGTTTGGCTCGAGTTTCCCTAAATCACATACGTTATTGTATTGCATGAATAATTGCAATGAATTTATTGAAAATGCTTGTTCTCTTGATTTATAGATAGCAGGTATTAGACGAGTAATCTTGTGACAGAAGTGCATGATAGTGGCGGGATCGCCACGGGCACATTGCACGATGTCACAAGATAGTGCATTGGCGAAAGTGCCAGAGTCTGTCACCGGATGATTGGCTATCGATGTGGATATAATTGTAGCTTCTTCTATTACTGGTGATCGGTACTGTAACGATGTGGATAGAATCGTAACTCTTCTATTACTGATGATCGATATCATATCGATGTGGATAGAATCGGAGTTTCTTCTATTACTGGTGATCGATACTATATCGATATGGATAGAATCAGAGCTTCTTTTATTATTGGTGATCGATACCATATCGATGTGGATAGAATCGGAAATTCTTCTATTACTGGTGATCGATATGGAATGTCAACATCTGGAAACCGGGATCCCTAGGCTAGGATTGAGTCTAGTCTAAAACGTAGAATCACGAGTCTGAGTGACAGTTATATTGATTTATATTTATTGATGTTGATTTACATTCCTGAATATGGTACATGTCGATTTATGTTCCTGATTTAGGTACATGTTTAGAATAGGAATTATTTTTGATAGTAACTCATGTTTCTGATTCTGTTACATGTTAGAAATGTTTGTTATATCCTTTTATATGATTTATATGACTGCATGCATACATGGTTTATACTGAGAATATAATTCTCACCGGAGTTATCCGGCTGTTGTCTTGTTTGTATGTGTACATGGCAACAGGTGGGATAGAAGCGGGGTCAGGACGAGAACGAGGCTGGACTAGATAGCGTGGAGATCCGGGCTCAGAAGTAACTTAGGATTCAGCACTGACATGTAGTTAAACCTAGTTAGATTATTGTAGATAATAAAATAATTGTATTTTATGTTTAATATGTAATTTGAATTTAATTACAATACGTTTCCACTTTGCATTTTTAAAAAAAATTTAGACCCTGTTTATTATAAATGATTAAATATTCCTAAAGACAATTAAGGAATGAATTAGCGTCCGGTTCCCCACAACAGGTGGTCAGAGCACTAGGTTCTAGAACTGTAGATTCTTGAGACTGAGATAGAAGCTAGTGAGTGGGGTAGAAGGTGTTTTCTTTCCTGCTTTTGATTGCTAGCATGTGACTTAATTATAATGTTGAATTAAATTGTGTATGCTAGCATGATACTATGTTTTGTTGTTTTGAGATATCTGTTACCTGAATATCTGAGTTGATTTGGTAATATGTCTGATTTGAAAATATATCAGAACCAGTTTTTTATCAGAGGTAAGCTGATCAGAAAGAGACTGAGATTGATTTATCCCCTGTTATTGCTAACTCTGGTGAATATCAGATATACCTCCTAGAAGAATTCTAGAAATGGATAGTATATCGGTGGATCAGATAGATGTATCAGAAACTCATATGGAAATACAGTTGAAAGAGTTTCAGTCACTTCAGCCACCAATTCTGAGTGGTATCGAGACGTCTGAAGATTGTGAGAATTGGTTTGATGACATAGAAATACTGTTTGATTTACTTGATTGTTCAGATGAGCAGAGAGTTAAACTGGTGCCCAATCAGTTACGAGAGGCCGCCAGGAGTTGGTGGATTACAAGTAAAAGAATATTAGAACAGAGAGGTACAATGATTTCGTGGGAAATATTCAGAACTGAATTTTATCGAAGATTCTTCTCAGGATCGTACCGAGAGGACAAGAGAGCAGAGTTTGAGAATTTGAGACAGGACCAACTGAATATTGAAGAATATGTTGCTAAATTCTTTACTTTACTGCGTTTTGTTCCTCAGATAGCTGGGAATGATGAAGCTGTAGCGGATCAGTTCATCAAAGGATTGAATTCGGAGATAGTTGCATTAATGAATATGCAGCGACCTTATCATTTTGCGGATGCTTTGAGTAGAGCAAAGAGAGCTGAGGCGAGTCTGATTAGACAACAAGAAAGGTTGTGTGCGATGCAACATCAGACACAACAATCCCCTCTCCGATTTGATCGCGGCAGTACGAGTGGGAAGCAAGATTTGTTGAAAACTCAAAAGAAGCCGTTCAAGAAGTTAGGGAGCGGTTCCTCTAGCTTCAGTGGTTCTAGTCCGAGTTATACTGGAGTTCACTGCAGGACGTGCGGAGGGAGACATCCCATGGAGCAATGTCAGGGAGTGACTGGTAGTTGCCATATCTGTCGACAGCCTGGACACTTTGGTAGGGTTTGTCTACAGAGAGGTTCCCGAAGATTTCAGGGAGCAGGATCATCTGGGTGCCGTGATCGAGGAACAGACCCAGGACACACTTGATGATATAGCAACAGGTGCTGCTCTTTTATGATTATATTGCATATGTATTGATATATACTAATGCATTCTTTATGATTATCTTTGATTGAGTTGCATTAATATATGTTGTACCTGTTGGGTCTGTAATTACTATAGTATCGATCTCTTTACCTTTTGGGGAAATGTTGATATCAGAGATTTCTGTGAAATATTGTATACTACAGTAAAACGAGAATGAGTTTGAACTAGATTGTATTGTACTTGTATTGTTTGATGTTGACTACATTATTGATATTGATATGCTAACAAGTACAAAACGAATGTAGATTCTTGCCAGGAAATGGTAAGATTCAGATTTGAAATAGCCTAAGAATGAATGAAATACAATAAGGATTCTCGATTTTGAGTTCCTTGATATCCGCATTATTTATGACTCGATGATTATCGAAAGGAATGGAGTTATTCCTTTATATTCAGTTGATTACTGAAATGGATGTATCAGGGACTGATTTGCCAGTAGCAGGAAGGTTGCTATAGTCTTTGAGATGAGATTTCTGGGATTGTCCTGTATCAGAGAAGGCGATTTTTAACCTTGATTCGATACCAGATATTGGGTTCATTTTATAATTCCGTACAGAACGATACTGATGGAATTGAAAGAATTGAATTATCGGTTTGAAGATTTACTGCACGAGCGTTAAAGTCACATCTGAGTATGTGTTTCTCTGTAACATACTCAAGTTCTGTGTATGGGTTGATAAATCATGTGTTCAGAAGTGTTCTGATGACTTGATGCTCGTTTTATCTATGATATTTTGATATATTCGCAGCGTATGATTGATTGACTCGAACAGTTGAAATTTGTTTTGAATATTCTGCGAATTGAGATTGTTGTATACAGAATTGTTCGGATATGAATCTTGATTTCAACAGAGTGTATTCAGAGTCTGTGATATTTGAAGATAGTATACTGAATGGTATTTTGAATCCGATCCGATATTGATGTTATTCTGAATCCGTATTTGATACCGATTGTTATGAACCGTTGAGATTATATACAGTTCAAGCTGATTCAGAGCTGATTTTGAAAATTACAGCAGTTCAGAAGTTTGATCAGACTGTTCAGAATTTGATTTCGATCATCAAAACAGTGTGTTAATCAGAATACCAGGTAGGTATTGTTTTATTTTATATAATTAGCTGATTTGTTTTTGCCGAATATCTCAAATCTGAGATGACAAATGTTTGTCCGAAGTGCACAGTAATCGAATAAATTCTTCCTGGTAAGATAATTCGAAAAGACAGTTTTGATATAGACAAATGGGATCAGTTGTGATAGGAATTATACTGAAATGTCTAAATCTTCGACAGAGGAAGACAGGAAGATAGAAACCAGGAGATTGGTTATATTGATTATTGATTTCTAAATAGAAATGGGAGTACATTTCTGTGGATTGTGTGATGACACTACTGAAATCTTTTCTAAAGTGTTGTGATGTGATTATGATTTACAGATCGTTCGAATCTGGCTTTATGATGTTGTACAGGAGGATGTACAGATACAACCAGACGACTGGGAGTTATGTCAGAAAAGGGATCAGATTGTATTGAACGCCAAAGTTGAGTATATCATACCAGGATGTTTGGTTGATTTTATACTTTTGGCAGTGTATACACTTAACTCTTTCCTTTATTGTTTATAAATTGACGGATAGTCAGAGCGAACTATCATGACACTGGAAGATATCCAGGAACTATAGTGCTGGACGATAACAATAGTTGACATGATCTATTGTCAATTGTAAATTATCGTATAATGATAGTTATCATATGGGTATCGAGATAGTATCATTCGAAGTATTGTACTGTGAGAGCTGCAGGTTTCCTTCGTATGGGGATGATATTGCGGTGATGCCTGAGATTGGATTGATAGGATCATATATCTGATAAAGAAAATGAAACTGATTCAGAAGCAAATGAAGATAGCTCGGAAGTTGATATTGTTAGAGTAGGTGCCCGTCGAGCCAAGTGTTGGCTGAGGGTTCATGATTAAACTCTATGTATAAACAGTCTTTATTTTAATAATATTTGAATTTATCGTTTTGGCACTTCTTTATCTGTATACCCATGCTAGTTGCATAGATAAAGCCCTTGAATATACAAATAGTAGAAAGAATATGATATGCTCATATGATGAGTATCATGAAACTCATATTTGTAATACTGTATATTCTAAACGGTTCCTAGTCGATTCAGCCGCCACTAAGAAGGATATAGGCCGCTTGAGTTTGAGACTAGTATCTGCGATGTGAGTACCGTGTTTCATTGGTAGAGGACATTGAGATGTCCGAACATGCAGATAGGTGCTCCTTGTAAAGAGTGCACTGAACAACCCTCCATAAAAGGACTTCCCAAGTGGTTCTCCCTTATCGAGTGGAAAAGTCCTAGTTTATGGTTGTACACCATTAGTCCTTATGACCCGGGACAACATTGAGACTCTATGTGCTAGAATTACACTTTGACTTGTTTACCGACTCTCATGGGGTCATCAGGTGGCAAGGTTGGGTGTTCTGTCGAAACACATAGGAGTCGATGCATTGTAGTCGGGGATTCACCGCTTACCTTCGGGTATGGATATCCTATGTGTTCTCATGTATGTGTAGGTTGAAATATCTGATCAGAGTATGGTGGTAATTATGAAAGGGGTTTCATAGATTACACCATCGATGCAACTACAACATGACACATAGTATCGATTCATTGACAACTCTCGATAAACCAATTGTTGTCGAATCGGTCGGGATATATGAGTTGAAGGGACCGTACTCTACGCTAACCATAATTGAATGGTTCTTGCAGGCACTATCATTTGATACCTAGGGAATCATGTAAGCGATGCGGGATATATGAGTTGAAGGGACCGTACTGTACGCTAACCATAATTGAATGGTTCTTGCAGGCACTATCATTTGATACCTAGGGAATCATGTAAGCGATGCTACTAAGCGTTTACCATGATTGGTTGGGTAATATCAGACTTGAGTTCTGACGTTCTTGTTATCAAGGAGTTGATAAGTAAGAATGGAGCAATTGGGGTATGCTCGTATAAGGACATGTTTAGTCCGAATCACATGGAGATGTGAACCCACGGCTAGTTGTATCAATAAACCATTGAAGGCCACACAAGTGCTAGCATTCTAGATCCCGTTGAGAAATTAAAATTGTTCAATGTGTTGAACGGCTTATAAATGAGTTTATGAGCGTAAAGAAAAATAGAAGTATGACTTCTATGAGAGAAATATAAATTTTAATTAATGGAAGTGTTCCTAAATTAAAATTTGGTCAAGTGAATAATGTATTCGAAAATTGTGATTTTCATAAACATTATTATGGAATTAATTAAATTAATTCAAGTGTTGAATTAATTAAACATTAGTGGGGCTAGTAGAGTCCAAATAATTAAATTAATTCAAGTGTTGGATTAATTAAATAACATTGGGCCTTGTAGAGCCCAATTGGAAATAATTATTAAACTAGTGGGCTTGAGTAAAATCAAGTAAAATCTAATTGGACTCAAATATGTTTGAGACAATTAAAAAGTCCATGGGCCTTGTAAAAGTTACAAGCTCACTAGGATTTGCATGCTTGGGAGGTGAAAGGGTGTGGATTATTTTTGATTAAAATATTGTATGGCATGCAAGAAAACTTTTTCACTTTTCCCACAACCAAGACAAGTCTTCCACCCTTCTCTCCTCCCCCTCACTTGGCCGAAACCTCCTCTCACATTTTCTCTCAATTTTTGGTTCTTCAATTGTTGGAGAATCAATATATACTTCTCATTGAAAAATCCTCAAATTTTTCTAGTGCAAAATTTGAGGGGATTTATCTAGTTGGTGGTGGGCCTTATTTTGAAGGAAAGAGGAGAGCTTGTAGATTGCCATTCCTTTCAAGAGCTAAAGTGTTTACACTTTAGTTGGTGCCATTCATCAACCTCAAGAGGTTGACAGGTATATTTTCTCAACACCCTATGCATGAAAGTTGAGATTTTTGTATATGCTTGCACACTAGTACATGGTGTTCGATTTTTGAAATAAAATCTTCTTGAAAATTTCGGTTTTCATGAGATTCAAAATATTTTGAGCTTCCGTTGCGATTTCGAACACCTTAAAACGATCCCTTTCAAGTGGTATCAGAGCTAAGGGTACTAGTTTTTGTGTAGCATATACATAATATTATATTGAGGACAATTTCTAACCGATTGAGATGAAAATTTGCAACAAAAATCAAGCCAATGATGGGGATTTTTCGGGCAGCAACCTGCTGCCCATTTCGGGCAGCTCGGGCTGCCCGAGGGGCTGCCCATTTCGGGCAGCTAGGGCAGCCCGAGGAGCTGCCCGAATCCTCCCTTTTAAAATAAAAAAAAATTTTTGTTGCCGGAATCCGGCGACGACGATGACGACTAGGGTTTCCAAAAGTGTTTTGGATTATCAAAGTGTCTTGGACCTTGAGTTGTTGGGTCATTGGATGGCTAACATATTTGTGAATTTTAAATGG
This sequence comes from Primulina eburnea, assembly GCF_022965805.1. NCBI lineage: Eukaryota > Viridiplantae > Streptophyta > Magnoliopsida > Lamiales > Gesneriaceae > Primulina > Primulina eburnea. The sequence continues at coordinate 25,571,893 of NC_133107.1, read as the reverse complement.
GCCAAAATGTTTTTGGTGAAAAATAAGTTTTTGGGCCCTTAAGTTTAAAATTACAAAAGTTGCAAATTTTTCTCATAAAATAAATAATTGAAGTTGGACTTTAATTATTTATAGTAAATTGTGATTTATAAGAAATTCGGTTATAAATAAATTAATTGGAAAGTAGACAAAGGTGTTTGTATACTTTGTTAATTTAGTTTATAATCGTGGCGGTTAGTGATTGGTTCAAGATATATAATATTGGATCAATTAATTATTGTGATAATTAATTGATGTTGTATGATATGTGATATTATGCATGAAGGATGATCAAAAGCCCAAGCCCAATTTGCTAGGTGTATGCTACGATATTTTGTGTTGAATGATTGTAATAATTATCAATTTATAAAGTGGGCTTGGTTTATGGCCCGTTCCCACCCCATGAGATGTATCCTTATTTGCCATGGATATTTATTTGTAAATATTAGTATAGTGGATGATCAAGATTGGAAGATGGTGGCCATGATGATTATGAACATCGAAGACATGTAAATATTGGAAGCTAATGTAATAGTTGCATTGCATCCCGTGCATTTACCCTAGGATTGGACCTAGGCCCGTGTTTAGCTCACACGGGCCATTAGTTTTGGGGCGATTGATCATCCTTGTTTGTTTACTGTTTATAATATATGCATGATATGTTATAAATAATGAGTATGTGCGTTATTATTATGATAATAACAAAGTTGCATGAAACCGGCAAACATACGATCAAACATGGCGAGTTTTTTTTTAAAATAAAATTAATGATGAGACCTTTCAAAATTAAAAACCCTCATTTTGAATAAGATTCAAAATTAATATCAAGTCCGAAAAGGGGAATTATAAATTTGTTTATAATTTACTTGTCTTCCATCGACAATAGGTGCATGATGAACGCACCCGTACTCGGGGCTCGGCTCATATTATTGGGGGAGCTTTGGGTGCCGGAAAGCTGTGACGTCCATTGACATGGAGATGTGAACTACGTGGAACTCCCATGATTTCGGCTCATATTATTGAGGGAACTCATGGCCACCGTCCATTAAGGTTCAATATTGATGGGTTAGGCTTGACACGTAAAGATGAACGGCGACATATTATTGGGTCCTAATCAAACATGAGACAAAAGTTTACGTAGAGGGTTGCATGGCGATGCAATTGGAAACTACCTTTTAGGAATTATGATTGGCTGATATTATTCGGGATCATAATTCGCTAATTGGACCTTACGTACCTACTGAGGAAAGGAGTTTCCCGTTTTCACTAGAGGGTAGTGAAAGATGTCAAAACAGTGGGAGCGAATATTTATGAAGTAAAAGTCCAAACTTCATATCTTATTAAATATTTTAAAATAGTCATATCAACATTTATCTGTTTTTACTTTTCAGTACAAATTGACAATGTCTTCGATTCTCAATCCGATATCCGTAATACTCGACAAACACATATTAACTGGACCTAATTACCTCACTTGGCTAAGAAACCTAAAAATCGTCTTGAATTCGGAAAGGGTAGCATATACACTGATTGAGTCGCCCCTTGTTGAGGCTCCAACTGACTGCACTCCTGAGGAATTGCAGGCTTACAAGGAATGGTGTGACCATGACTTGATAGCCCGGTGTTATATGCTGACTTCTATGAATGATGAGCTGCAGAGGCGTTTTGACGATGCAAAGAGTGCTGCTGACATTCATTTGCATCTCAAGGAGCTCTTTGGTGAGCAAACACGGCCTCTTAGGCAAGCTACCGTTAAGGAGCTGATCACTATGCGCATGCGAGATGGGGCCTCGGTCCATGAGCATGGCCTGAAGTTGATTGGGCTCGTGGATAAGCTCGTTGGCATGGATATGATCTTGCCTTCGGAGTTGACCACCGACGTGTTGCTGTTATCATTGCCTAGCTCATTTGATCCTTTTGTGGTGAACTTCAACATGAACAAGATGGAGCCGACCCTTGAGGAGTTGGTGAACATGCTTGTTACGTTTGAATCAACCATCAAGAAAGAGAAGTTGGTTCTTTATGTGGGTTCTTCATCTGGTACGAAGATTGATCCACATGGGAAGGGAAAGAAGAGTTCTTTCCAACGTCCCAAGAAGAACGTGCCCTTGATGAGGCAATCTCCGAATCCCGTTGTGGCAGCCACACCAGTTAAGGCTGACAAGACTAGTGATGTTTGTCATCACTGCAAGAAGCCTGGACATTGGAGGCGAAATTGCAAGGAATATCTGGCCCAGACGAGTTCTGGAAACGGTATGTTCTAAATAGAAGTAAACATTTCAATTAACTCTACTTCTTGGGTATTAGATACCGGTTGTGGCTTAGATCTCTGTAATGTGTTGCAGGTGATGGGAAGAATTAGGAGACTAAAGGAATGTGAGACCTTCTTGAGGATAGGCAATGGAGCAAGAGTTGCTGCCAAGACCATAATAAATGTTTACTTATTGTTGAACAATGATTTTAAGTTGATTTTTAAGAGATGTTTTGTTTGTACCTTTTTGGTGAAAAACATTGTTTTCATTTCTATTGTGATAAAGATGGATATTCTTGTCTATTTAGCAAAGGTGTTTGCAATATTTACAAGAATGAATGTTTAATTGGTACTGGAGAACTTGGAAACGATCTCTACACCTTAAAATTGAAAGATATTCCACTTAACAATGTCCAAGCAATAACAACAACAAACAAGCGCAAACAAGATACTCTTAATATGGCACAATTATGGCATGCTCGATTAGGACATATTTCCCTAAGAAGGATGAACAAGTTAGTGGAAGTTGGCATGTTTGATATGTCTGATATTAATGCTCTCACGACTTGTGAATCCTGTCTAAAAGGGAAGATGACCAAGATTCCCTTTCAGGGCCATGTGGAGCGAGCCAAAGGGTTATTGGATTTGATCCATACCGATGTGTGCGGTCCGCTTAGCATCACCACTAAGCATGGACATGCCTACTTCATCACCTTTACCGATGACTTTTCAAGGTATGGGTATGTGTATTTGATGAAATACAAGTCTGAAGCCTTTGAAAGGTTCAAAGAATTCAGAAGTGAAGTAGAGAAGCAATTGGGACGAAGCATCAAGACACTTCGATCGGATCGAGGTGGTGAGTACTTGAGTGCCGAGTTCCAAGAGTATCTTAGAGAGAATGGGATTCTCTCACAGTGGACTCCGCCCGCTACACCACAGTTGAATGGAGTTTCGGAGCGTCGTAACTGGACTTTGATGGACATGGTTCGGTCTATGATGGGGTTCATGGAGTTGCCTCCATCCTTTTGGGGATATGCGCTTGAGACAGCGGCAATGTTGTTGAACGATGTTCATACAAAGGCAGTTGACAAGACACCATATGAGATATGGATGGGTAAGCCACCCAAATAAAGGTGTTTGTTTCTAGGAATTGTTTCTAGGAATGCAACCTTTTTAGAAAAGGAATTTCTATTAGATAGAAAAGGCGAGATGATAGAACTCGAAGAGGTTCGAGAGACACCCACAATTGTAGAACCCACACCCGAAGAGCCAAGAGAGGAGATACAACCTCCTAGAATATCCGAGAGAGTCTCGAGACCACCTATGAGGTATGGTCTGCTTCTTGAAGAGGGCCATGATGAGCCTAACCATGGATGTGATCCAAGGACCTTCAAGGAAGCGTTATCTGATGCCGATTCATCCAAATGGCTTGAAGCTATGGAATCTGAGATGAATTCCATGCATTCGAACCAAGTGTGGAATCTCGTGGATCCACCTGAGGGAATTGTTCCCATAGGGTGTAAATGGATTGACAAGAGGAAACTTGGGGCGGATGGGAAGGTATTGACCTTCAAGGCGCGATTGGTGGCAAAATGATATACTCAAAGACAAGGAGTTGACTTTGAGGAAACCTTTTCTCCAGTTGCAATGTTCAAGTCCATAAGGATTTTGCTAGCCATAGATGCATGGTATGACTATGAGATATGGCAGATGGATGTTAAGACAGCCTTTCTTAATGGGGATATTAAGGAAGAGATTTACATGTCTCAACCCGAAGGGTTTACATCTATCGGAAGTGAGCATATGGTATGCAAACTTCAAAGATCTATTTATGGTCTAAAGCAGGCATCTAGGAGTCGGAACCTCAGATTCGATAGTACAATCAAAGAGTTTGGTTTTACTAAGAATCCTGAGGAACCCTGTGTGTATAAGAAGGTCAGTGGGAGTGCTGTGACATTCCTGGTGTTGTATGTTGATGACATTCTACTCATTGGGAATGATGTAGGAATGTTCCAATCAACTAAGATATGGTTAGCTAGTAAGTTCTTGATGCAGGACTTGGGTGAAGCATCTTTTGTATTGGGAATACAGATCTATAGAGATAGATCAAAAAGATTGCTTGGTCTCACCCAGTCCACATACATTGATACCATCGTGAAGCGGTTCTCGATTGATGAGTCCAAGAGAGGACATCTACCAATGTGTCATGGCGTGTCCCTATCCAAGTCTATGTCTTCCAAGACTGATGCAGAGATAGCGGCAATGACCAGCAGTCCTTATGCATCTACGATTGGTAGCATCATGTATGTGATGATATCTACACGTCCTGACGTGGCTTTTGCACTAAGTGTAGTGAGTAGATATCAATCCAACCCTGGTCTTCCACACTGGAAAGCTGTGAAAGACATCCTCAAGTATTTGAGATGGACCAATAAATTGTTCTTGGTCTATGGGGGTGGAGAACTGAAATTGGAAGGCTATACCGACTCTAGCTTCCAAAGCGATATTGATGACTCGAAGTCAACCTCTAGATTCATATTCATGCTCAATGGTGCTGCTGTCTCTTGGAAGAGTTCCAAGCAAGACAGTACTGCGGATTCCACCACTGAGGCGGAATATATTGCTGCATCAGCTGCAGCAAAGGAGGCAGTTTGGATAAGGAATTTCGTCCAAGAGTTGGGCGTCATTCCTAATGGAGTTGCTCCTGTCCCGGTGTTTTGTGACAACACGGGAGCCATTGCTCAAGCAAAGGAGCCTAGGTCTCATCAGAAGTCCAAACACGTATTGAGAAAGTACCACATCCTCAGAGAGATCGTGGAAAGAGGAGATGTCACGATTGACAAAGTCGGCTCCGCTGATAATGTTGCTGATCCGCTAACTAAGCCTTTACCTGGACCATTGTTCGAGAAGCATCGCGAATCGATGGGTTTGAAGCATATGGGTAGTTGGCTCTAGTGCAAGTGAGAGATTGTTAGAATAGGTGCCCGTCGAGCCAAGTGTTGGCCGAGGGTTCATGATTAAACTCTATGTATAAACAGTCTTTATTTTAATAATATTTGAATTTATCGTTTTGGCACTTCTTTATCTGTATACCCATGCTAGTTGCATAGATAAAGCCCTTGAATATACAAATAGTAGAAAGAATATAAGATGCTCATATGATGAGTATCATAAAACTCATATTTGTAATACTGTATATTCTACACGGTTCCTAGTCGATTCAGCCGCCACTAAGAAGGATATAGGCCGCTCGAGTTTGAGACTAGTATCTACGATGTGAGTACCGTGTTTCATTGGTAGGGGACATTGAGATGTGCGAACATGCAGATAGGTGCTCCTTGTAGAGAGTGCACTGAACAACCCTCCATAAAAGGACTTTCCAAGTGGTTCTCACTTATCGAGTGGAAAAGTCCTAGTTTATGGTTGTACACCATTAGTCCTTATGACCCGGGACAACATTGAGACTCTATGTGCTAGAATTACACTTTGACTTGTTTACCGACTCTCATGGGGTCATCAGGTGGCAAGGTTGGGTGTTCTGTCGAAACACATAGGAGTCGAAGCATTGTAGTCGGGGATTCACCGCTTACCTTCGGGTATGGATATCCTATGTGTTCTCATGTATGTGTAGGTTGAAATCTCTGATCAGAGTATGGTGGTAATTATGAAAGGGGTTTCATAGATTACACCATCGATGCAACTACAACATGACACATAGTATCGATTCATTGACAACTCTCGATAAACCAATGGTTGTCGAATCGATCGGGATATATGAGTTGAAGGGACCGTACTGTACGCTAACCATAATTGAATGGTTCTTGCAGGCACTACCATTTGATACCTAGGGAATCATGTAAGCGATGCTGCTAGGCGTTTAACATTATTGGTTGGGTAATATCAGACTTGAGTTCTGACGTTCTTGTTATCAAGGAGTTGATAAGTAAGAATGAAGCAATTGGGGTATGCTCGTATAAGGACATGTTTAGTCCGAATCACATGGAGATATGAACCCACGGCTAGTTGTATCAATGAACCATTGAGGGCCACACAAGTGCTAGCTTTCTAGATCCCGTTGAGAAATTAAAATTGTTCAATGTGTTGAACGGCTTATAAATGAGTTTATAAGCGTAAAGAAAAATAGAAGTATGACTTCTATGAGAGAAATATAAATTTTAATTAATGGAAGTGTTCTTAAATTAAAATTTGGCCAAGTGAATATTGTATTTGAAAATTGTGATTTTCATAAACATTATTATGGACGTAATTAAATTAATTCAAGTGTTGAATTAATTAAACACTAGTGGGCCTAATAGAGTCCAAATAATTAAATTAATTCAAGTGTTGGATTAATTAAATAACATTAGGCCTTGTAGAGTCCAATTGGAAATAATTATTTAACTAGTGGGCTTGAGTAAAATCAAGTAAAGTCTAATTGGGCTCAAATATGTTTGAGACAATTAAAAAGTTAATGGGCCTTGTAAAAGTTACAAGCCCACTAGGGTTTGCATGCTTGGGAGGTGAAGGGGTGTGGATTATTTTTGATTAAAATATTGTATGGCATGCAAGACAACTTTTTCACTTTTCCCACAATCAAGACAAGTCTTCCACCCTTCTCTCCTCCCCCTCACTTGGCCGAAACCTCCTCTCACATTTTCTCTCAATTTTTGGTTCTTCAATTGTTGGAGAAACAATATATACTTCTCATTGAAAAATCCTCAAATTTTTCTAGTGCAAAATTTGAGGGGATCTATCTAGTTGGTGGTGGGCCTTATTTTGAAGGAAAGAGGAGAGCTTGTAGATTGCCATTCCTTTCAAGAGCTAAAGTGTTTACACTTTAGTTGGTGCCATTCATCAACCTCAAGAGGTTGATAGGTATATTTTCTCAACACCCTATGCATGAAAGTTGAGATTTTTGTATATGCTTGCACACTAGTACATGGTGTTCGATTTTTGAAATAAAATCTTCTTGCAAATTTTGGTTTTCTTGAGATTCAAAATATTTTGAGCTTCCGTTGCGATTTCGAACACCTTAAAACGATCTAAAACCTAGCCCTAGCTTGCTCAAACCCTGCTGGAAACTGACCCAATTGCATGCATGTGTGTGTGTGAGGTGTTCTAGTGGTATTAGGACTCCTAGCTAGCCTAGGACTCTTCCAGCCGAGCCACCACTGGACCACCATGACCCTAACAGACCCTGGACCATGCCCAAACCCAGCTGAGACCAGCCCAATCCCTAGAACCCAATAGCGAGCCACTTGAATTCCGAAGCACAAGCTGCGCACATGCTGCCTCCATTAGTTCATCCTCACGTTTTCTCTGTTTGGCTCGATCCAGGTCGAGCCACCCTACACCAACTCATGACCAGGCCCTCTAGGAACCCTCCTGGACCCTTAGAACCCATAGGACTCGAGCCCCAGCACTAACCGAAGCCACCACACTTGAACATGCCTTGGCCGAGAACCCACATGCACTAACTCTATATTTGTGATGCTAGGACCCTAACCACTGGATCAGCCCTTGACCCAGCTCCTTGAGTACCCTCTTAGGACCCTAAGGACCTAACCTAGCCCAGCCCAAATCCCCCTGGCCAAGCCATTTCTCCCTTCCCGTCTGTACCACCAGCGTGTACCTTAGGTAAAAGCAACCTTGATCAATACCATAATCATGGCAGCCTCTTAACAACATAATAAACATGATTTTTTCATCCAATTCAAACCTTAAAATTAACATATGACACAAAAACCAAATTGTTTCATGATGCACTTGTTTTTTATGCAAAACCTCAATTAAATAAATACTATGGTGTGATCGATGAGTGAAATAGAATATGGTATGCCTTTGGGTATTTTACACATGATTAACGTTGACAATTGAAGAACGACGATAAGGAGACGACGGCTTTGAAAACTCTAGAAATTTGATGCTTTTCCTTCAATATGATGTGTGTGTGTCATGTAAAGCTTGAAGAAAGGAGTTAGTAATTTTATGGGGTGTGGGGCGTGGGATGATATGGGGTTTAGGGTAGGATTTAGTATATTATATATTTAATTAATCACTAACCAAGCTTAGGCCCATTAGTGTTTAATTAAAATATTAAAAATTATTTTGAGTAGAAAAGTTTGTGAATTTATTAGTCGGGTTGCCAACACGTTCGTATTTTGGTTGAAAAACCAACAACAGTAATGTCTCGGCATATAAAATCACCTCAAAACCCCTTATTTTCAAAAATAAGAAAAAAGCATCAACCATATTTTAAATAATTAAAAACAATTATTTAATAAAAATGTGGGGACCCAGACGCTAATCAAGTTCTTAATCATCATTGGGACTAGTTAATCAATAATAAACAGGGTCTAATTTTTTTTTTAAAATGCGGAACGTAGTGACATACAACATAGATACATATCAGTATATAAAATACAAATCATGTATTTCAACATTTATTCAAACTAGGGTTTAAAACTAAAGTCAAGTGTTTAACCCTACATCTAGTCCAAGTCCGGTGCCACCACTCTAATCACGATCTAGCTCTTCATCTCCTCGACCATGGACCTGTCCCACCTGTTGTCAAGTACACATACAAACAAGACAACAGCCGGATATACCGGTGAGAATATAATCCCCAGTATAAATCAATGAAACATGCAATCATATAAACAATATAAAGCATGTAATCAGGTAACATGAATATGTATCAAAATCTGAAACATAAACAATGTCAAATCAAACTGTCGACATCAATCATAATTCAGACTAGACTCAATCCTAGTCTAGGGATCCCGGTTTCCAGATGTGGTATTCCTATATCGAATTCCGTAAAGGATGGAACCATAATCTCTATTACTCGATATAACCAGTGCCCTGGTATTCCTATATCGAATTCTGTAATAGAAGAATTCCAATACCCTTTACTCGATATAACCAAATATGGTGTTCCTATATCGAATTCCGTAATATATTCCATTACTCGATATAACCAAACATCCAGTGTCCTAACCTAACCGTCAAGGACTGTAGCTCTATCACTAGCATCCTATCTTGAGACATAGTGCAATGTGCCGTGGCGATACCACCACTATCCGGCACTTCTGTCACAAGATAACTTGTCTAATACCTGTCATCTAAATACAAGAGAACAAGTACATTAATCAATGTAATGCAAATATCCATGCAATAAAATAAAGTATGTGATTTAGGGAAACCCAAGTCTAAACCGACTCAAGTCCATCTCCCAATACCACATTGACTTATACCTTTCTTTCGTCGGTCTCTGGCTCAGTCGAAGTCCTGAACTCACAATCTGTCTGGTACTGACAATATCAATAATCTCATGTCAATATACCATTCAATTCCATAATAATCTGATCAATCTGGATTTAATTCAAAATCAACAGTATAACGGTACAATTCCAATATCCCCGTCTATACCAATTCACCAGATAATAGTTACAATCTATAACCCATATCCAATACAATCTATGATCAATCCATAATCCAAATCTGTCCGGTATTAACTGATTATAATCAGAAAATCATAACAATTTCATAATCAGTCTATTTCTTAATCTGACTTCGATTCTACGATGTCTAACATATCAAGAACATCATATCTGAATCCTATTCAATTCTGACAATAGCATAATTTCAAAACATGTCAAAACGTAGCAAAACTTATGTCAAGTTGTAGCCTACGTCGATAGGATTATCGTACCGAAGTCGGATTATGATTTGGACAGACGGATATTGCACGGTAGAATTTTGAAATGTACGAAGCTAGCTTTTCCTCAAAGCTCTCGTTCCTTTCTGATTTTTCTTTCAAGAAACAATTCTTGCATGTATATATATATATATATATATATATATATATATATATACTCACGGTGCATAACAAGCCATTTGTCAAATTTCCAAGCTGCATGACTCGCGCATATGCGCGCCCTACTCGGCGCATATGCGCGAGGCCCTTTGCTCACCACTGCCAAGTCTCGGGCAGCCTCGCACATGTGCGCGAGTCTCAGCCGCGCATGTGCGCGGACCTTTCTGGAACTTGCGCGCATATGCGCGCAGATTATCGTGCATGTGCGCGGACCCTTTGGGACGTCTCGCGCATGTGCGCGCTGCGTGTATGCGCATGTGCGCGGGGCTCCTCACACCTACACACACTTTTCACACATACTTGTATTTCGTGTCCTGATTAATCCTTTCATAATCATATCAAATTATAATTCAATAATTACAGATTACTGGGATAAATTTTCCAGACATTACATTTCTCCCCCTCTAAGATACGATTTCGTCCTCGAAATCATCGATAATCAAATCATATCATTAAGAAGGAATGTAATTACAATAGAGTACGTATTTACATTAGTAAAATAATGCTGGGAATTCCTGTCTCATATCAGATTCAGTCTCCCAAGTGGCTTCTTCAATGCCATGACGAGTCCATTGAACTTTCACCAATGGAATCATTTTCGTTCTGAGCTGTTTTTCTTTACGATCAATAATCCTGATCGGTTTCTCGACATAACTCAATGTCTCATCCAGCTCGGTCTCATCTGGTTGAATCACGTGTAAATCATCAGGGAGATATTTCCACAGCATCGATACATGAAAAACATCATGTATTCCAGATAATGATGGCGGCAATGCTAGTCGATAGGCCCGATCTCCTATCTTCTCTAGAATTTCATATGGACCGACGTATCGTGGAGACAACTTCCCTTTCTTGCCAAATCTGACAACTCCTCTGAAAGGTGAAATTTTCAGGAACACTCGGTCTCCAGTCTCAAATACCAACGGTCGTCGTCTGAGGTTGGCATATTTGGCTTGTCTGTCCTGAGCTGCCTTCATTTTCTTCTGAATCAGCTTTACTTTCTCAGTCATATCTCTGATCATATCCGGTCCAGTTTCAGGAACTTCAGAGATATCATCCCAGTAAAGAGGGGATCGACATTTCTTTCCGTACAACGCTTCAAAGGGCGCCATCTCAATACTCGTTTGATAGCTATTGTTGTACGAAAATTCACAAAGTGGCAATGCATCCTGCCAACCAGTGCTAAAATCAAGTACTACAGCTCTCAGCATATCTTCCAATGTCTGAATCGTACGCTCTGACTGTCCATCAGTCTGTGGATGATATGCGGTACTAAGATGTAACTTCGTACCAAGAGCTTGCTGCAGACTCTGCCAGAAGTGCGATGTAAATCGAGGGTCACGATCTGAAACAATCGACTTCGGCACTCCGTGCAATCTTACCACTTCCTTGACATAAATCTCAGCCATCTGATCATATCGGTACGTCATCTTGTATGGAATAAAACATGCAGATTTGGTCAATCGATCAATCACAACCCAAATCGCATCACAACCTCGGGAGGATCTCGGTAACTGTGTCACAAAATCCATGGAAATGTGATCCCATTTCCATTCAGGAATGGACAAACTCTGTAATAATCCTCCTGGTTTCTTTCTTTCAGCTTTCACCTGTTGGCAATTCAGACACTTGGCTACAAATTTAGTCACATCAGATTTCATTTGTTTCCACCAATACTGTGTCTTTAAATCATTATACATTTACCTACCACCAGGATGAATGCTAAAACGACTGTTGTGCGCTTCTGACAGTATTCGCTGTCTCAATTTTGAAACATTTGGCACAAAAATACGATTATTCACATACAAGACATTGTCACGAACCTGATATTCCGATTGATGTCCAGTTTTGATCATCGCAATAGAATTCTGTACATTCTGATCAACTTTCTGAGCTTCTTTAATTTTCAAAAGTAGCTCTGGTTCAGCTCGAACAGCACACAATCTCAGAGGCTGACGATCTGTCTTAAATACTAATCCAGACAAACAACAATCTTCAATCAAATTCGATACACCAATCGTCGATAAGGATAGTGCACATACCTTTCGACTCAGTGCATCTGCTGCTGCATTGGACTTCCCTGGATAATACTTGATTTCACAATCGAAGTCTTTCAGTAAATCCAGCCATCTCCGCTGTCTCATATTCAACTCTGATTGCGAAAACAGATATTTCAAGCTCTTGTGATCAGAATATATTTCAAATTTCTCACCGTAGAGGTAATGTCGCCATATCTTCAATGCAAAGACTATGGCTGCCAATTCAAGATCATGAATTGGGTAACGGGTCTCATGTGGTTTCAATTGTCTCGAGGCATAGGCAATGACATGCCCTCGCTGCATCAGTATACATCCTAGTCCTCTATGAGATGCATCACAATAAACCACAAAATCACCAGTACCTGAAGGAATCGTCAACACAGGCGCACTGGTCAATCTCTTCTTCAGTTCAATAAAACTGGTCTCACAGTCTTCAGACCAATTAAACGGAGCATTCTTCTGAGTCAACTGCGTAATCGGTTTTGCAATACTCGAAAAATCTTTAATAAATCGACGATAATATCCTGCCAAACCCATAAAACTGCGGATTTCCGGCATAGATGTAGGTCTCGGCCAAGAAATCACTGCCTCAACCTTACTGGGATCAACTGATATACCGTCTCCCGATATAATGTGACCCAAAAACACAACCTGTTTCAGCCAAAACTCGCATTTCGACAATTTAGCATACAGTTTCTCTGCCCTCAAAATTCTCAACACCATCCTCAGATGATTAGCATGCTCAATCATATTCTTCGAATAAATCAATATATCATCAATGAATATGATAACAAAATCATCCAAGTATTTCTGAAATACGCGGTTCATCAATCCCATAAATACCACTGGTGTATTCGTCAAACCAAATGACATGACAATAAATTCATAATGTCCAAACCTGGTTCTGAATGCTGGCTTTGAGATATCAGAATCCCTGACTCTCAGTTGATGGTATCCAGATCTCAAGTCGATCTTGGAATACACAGATGAACCTTGCAACTGATCAAACAGATCATCAATACGAGGCAATGGATATTTATTCTTTACCGTTGCCTTGTTCAGTGGCCGGTAGTCGATACAAAGTCTCATCGACCCATCTTTCTTCCTCACGAACAGTACTGGAGCACCCCAAGGAGATACACTCGGTCTGATATATCCTTTGGCCAGTAAATCCTCCAACTGTTCCTTCAATTCTTTCAATTTGATTGGTGCCATCCGGTATGGAGCTCTCAAAATCGGGACTGTTCCTGGCATTAACTCAATGCTGAAGTCTATCTCTCGAATCGAAGGCAATCCAGGAATCTCATCTGGAAAGACATCAGCAAACTCACACACCACTGGCAAATCTGCCAATGATGGGCTCGTTTTCAGTAAGTCAACTGAATATACCAGGAATCCATCCGCTTCTTTCTGCAATAATCGAGTCATATTTATTGCAGATATCAAAGGAATTCTAGCCCTAGAACCCTTACCATAAAATTTCCACTCCTTAGCCATCTCAGGTCTGAATCGAACTATCTTGTGGAAACAATCGACTGTAGCCCGGTACTTGGTCAACATGTCGATACCGACAATACAATCAAAATCAGATAAACCAAGCACAATACAGTCTAACTCAATCGTATGCCCATCGTACTGCAGTATACACGATTTCACAGATTTCACCGATATCAAACATGTTCCTAACGGAGACGTGACAGATGCTACAGTAGCTAAGGACTCAACAGGCAATGAATGCATTAAAGCAAATCGCTCAGACATAAAAGTATGTGATGCACCAGTATCAATCAGTACATAAGCAGGATAACCAGAAATAAAACAGTTACCTGCAACTACATCATCAGGTACATCTTGTGCCTGCTCCTCGGTCAAAGCAAAAACTCTGGCCTGCTGTCTCGGAGGCTGGCTCGCGATCTGGCCCCCTCCTGGCCTCTGCTGTGACAGAGTAGACGGTGCTGGCTGAAAGGAATGAACGGCAGAAGATCGTCTCCCTGTCTGAGCCGCTGATCCAGACGACTCAGCAGCCTGTGATCCCTGGGCACTCCTCTGGGGACACACTCGGGCAAAGTGTCCCTGCTGTTTACAGATACGACAGCTGCCAACTACTCCTCGGCACTGATCTGTGGAATGTCTCCCTCCACAAGTACCACAGTATGGTCCTGCATAGCTCTGGCTCTGACCGGTCTGTCTAGAGCCACTCGAACTGGACGAGGTAGTCCCTGATTTCTTGAATTGCTTTCCTCTAGCCTTCAAGAAATCCTTCTTCCCGGTACTACCGCTGCTGCCACCTTCAAATCGAGGAGGTGGTTGTTGTCCCGATACTGGAACCACAAACGAAGCCTCTCTCTGCCTCATCAGGCCTGCCTCAGCTCCCTTGGCTCTGTTTAGGGCATCGGTGAAGTTGTTGGGCCTCCCAGTATTCACCAGAGTAAAAATTTCAGGATTTAGGCCATTTATGAACTGGTCTGCTACGGCCTCATCACTTCCTGCCACATGAGGGGCAAATCGGAGCAGAGTAGAAAACTTAGCCACATAATCCTCAATGTTCAACTGGCCTTGTTTCAGGTTCGCAAACTCGGCTCCCTTGTTTCAGGAAATGGCCATACCTCTCTGTTCCAATGCCCTTCTAGTCGTGATCCACCAGTGTTTAGCAACGTCATGCAACTGGTGTATTATCAGTTTCGCCCTCTTTTCCTCAGTATACTCCAAAGAGTCAAACAGTGATTCAATATCGTCCAACCAACTTTCACATTCCACGGAGTTCTCCGTTCCTTTCAAAGTCGGTGGATGAAATGACTGAAACCTTTTCAGCAATTTCTCCATTGCTGTAGGTGTCACATCCATGGGAGGATTCGAGGTACTCCCCTGTTCTGGCATTCTCCTCGGAGGCATATCTGATAACCAAAAGGGTTAGCAGTTCCAACAATAATCCTATTTCAAGCCTCCCGGGATCATCTTACAGCTGATCCATTCCAATAATACACAATACCATATCAATAGCAGATAAGTCAGGTAACATGTATTAAAACAGGAATCATGCTAGCAATCAAAAGCAGGAAAGAAAACACATTCTACCCCGCTCACTATCTCCTATCTCAATCTCAAGGATCTATCGCTCTGATACCACCTGTTGTGGGGACCCGGACGCTAATCAAGTTCTTAATCATCATTGGGACTAGTTAATCAATAATAAACAGGGTCTAATTTTTTTTTAAAATGCGGAACGTAGTGACATACAACATAGATACATATCAGTATATAAAATACAAATCCTGTATTTCAACATTTATTCAAACTAGGGTTTAAAACTAAAGTCAAGTGTTTAACCATACATCTAGTCCAAGTCCGGTGCCACCACTCTAATCACGATCTAGCTCTTCATCTCCTCGACCCTGGACCTGTCCCACCTGTTGTCAAGTACACATACAAACAAGACAACAGCCGGATATACCGGTGAGAATATAATCCCCAGTATAAATCAATGAAACATGCAATCATATAAACAATATAAAGCATGTAATCAGGTAACATGAATATGTATCAAAATCTGAAACATAAACAATGTCAAATCAAACTGTCGACATCAATCATAATTCAGACTAGACTCAATCCTAGTCTAGGGATCCCGGTTTCCAGATGTGGTATTCCTATATCGAATTCCGTAAAGGATGGAACCATAATCTCTATTACTCGATATAACCAGTGCCCTGGTATTCCTATATCGAATTCCGTAATAGAAGAATTCCAATACCCTTTACTCGATATAACCAAATATGGTGTTCCTATATCGAATTCCGTAATATATTCCATTACTCGATATAACCAAACATCCAGTGTCCTAACCTAACCGTCAAGGACTGTAGCTCTATCACTAGCATCCTATCTTGAGACATAGTGCAATGTGCCGTGGCGATACCACCACTATCCGGCACTTCTGTCACAAGATAACTTGTCTAATACCTGTCATCTAAATACAAGAGAACAAGTACATTAATCAATGTAATGCAAATATCCATGCAATAAAATAAAGTATGTGATTTAGGGAAACCCAAGTCTAAACCGACTCAAGTCCATCTCCCAATACCACATTGACTTATACCTTTCTTTCGTCGGTCTCTGGCTCAGTCGAAGTCCTGAACTCACAATCTGTCTGGTACTGACAATATCAATAATCTCATGTCAATATACCATTCAATTCCATAATAATCTGATCAATCTGGATTTAATTCAAAATCAACAGTATAACGGTACAATTCCAATATCCCCGTCTATACCAATTCACCAGATAATAGTTACAATCTATAACCCATATCCAATACAATCTATGATCAATCCATAATCCAAATCTGTCCGGTATTAACTGATTATAATCAGAAAATCATAACAATTTCATAATCAGTCTATTTCTTAATCTGACTTCGATTCTACGATGTCTAACATATCAAGAACATCATATCTGAATCCTATTCAATTCTGACAATAGCATAATTTCAAAACATGTCAAAACGTAGCAAAACTTATGTCAAGTTGTAGCCTACGTCGATAGGATTATCGTACCGAATTCGGATTATGATTTGGACAGACGGATATTGCACGGTAGAATTTTGAAATGTACGAAGCTAGCTTTTCCTCAAAGCTCTCGTTCCTTTCTGATTTTTCTTTCAAGAAACAATTCTTGCATGTATATATATATATATATATATACTCACGGTGCATAACAAGCCATTTGTCAAATTTCCAAGCTGCATGACTCGCGCATATGCGCGCCCTACTCGGCGCAGATGCGCGAGGCCCTTTGCTCACCACTGCCAAGTCTCGGGCAGCCTCGCGCATGTGCGCGAGTCTCAGCCGCGCATGTGCGCGGACCTTTCTGGAACTTGCGCGCATATGCGCGCAGATTATCGTGCATGTGCGCGGACCCTTCGGGACGTCTCGCGCATGTGCGCGCTGCGTGTATGCGCATGTGCGCGGGGCTCCTCACACCTACACACACTTTTCACACATACTTGTATTTCGTGTCCTGATTAATCCTTTCATAATCATATCAAATTATAATTCAATAATTACAGATTACTGGGATAAATTTTCCAGGCATTACAAAAAACATTTTACATTTTTCATCCATCGGTCTCCGTTCTTCGATCGCAACTTGAAATAAAATAACATTTTAATGCAACCATGCAGAAAAATATATTTTAAACAAGTTAATATGCACAACATAATTAATTTATGCAATTAAAACAATAAATTGAAATACAAAAAGAATTTAATAACTTGGGTACATGTGGTTCGCGTGGACCTTTAATTTTTCGGGACGTTACATATACATATATGATAAAAAGAAAAAATTATACTACGAAAAGAAAAATGTTTGAGTTTATGCATATTCATGAAAATTTATTTTATTAAAAGTATTTTGAATGTTGCTAGTGAATGTATGTATATATTATTTGCTATCGTGATTAAAGTTTGCTTAGTAAATAGATTCATAGGTGTGATCGATGCATGTGCGCATGATATTGATGGAGGACTTGATGGTTGATGTAGGTTCCAAAATTAAAATGACGTAATCCAACTGCATGCAAATCTAGGGGAAATGAAAAATAGCTAATTAAATAGTTTAAATTGCATAAATTGAATATAATGCGTATGGTTGCATGTATAAAATGTACTTTCTACACGAATGCATGTAAACTGTATTTTTTAAAGGTTATTGGAGATACGATTGATAAGTGCAATTTATTGTACTTTTATTACTTGTTTTTAACTTGGAATTTTGTGATTCTTGAGCAGGTTTTATGTGATTTGTTGTTATTTTTGTTATTGAAGTTTGGAAGCTTATGATGAGAATTTGGAGTAATAAATTGATGAATTAGAAAGTGCAAAGGACAATTTTTGCCGAAGCAAGACCGCACCAGCGGTCTTGTTAGCACCGCACCCGCGGTCTTAGTTTTGTGAAAAATGATTTTTGTTGCGAAGCACGACCGCACGCGCGGTCCTACTTACACCGCACCCGCGGTCATGCACAGACAAGAGTCCGGAAATTCTGAAACTTTGGTGTGCTGCGCATGGGAGTTGCTGACTTTGATGTTTTGCGTATAAGACTTGTCTAGGACTATAAAAGGCCTCTATTATTCATCATTTAGGTCATTGGGGAGCCAAGGGAAGGATTGGAGGTTGCTGAAGAAAGATTGAAGATCAAGTTCATCAAGTTCTAGAGAATTCTCTTGCACACTTTTGGAAAGGAATTTCATTGCACTCCAAGCTCTTGTTCTAAGTTCTTCTTTCTTTATTTCCATGTTTATTTGATATGTCTTGTTTAAGATTTGTGTGTTGTGTTATTTTTATTATTATGAACTAATTTTTATTTCTAGAGGAATGATGGAACAAAACTAGAAACCATGTGTCGGGATTTATGATTTATGCTATATAAGTTTTCCTTATTGTTCATTTGTATTTTTCCAATCTTAATGCTTTCATTTTATTGGCCATATCTTGAATGATTCTTATGTTTATAATTTATCACTTGGAAAAGGAAATTTATAAACAAGAAAGGGAAAATACATTGATAGTATTTATATAGTTCGGGAGGACATATATTGCTATTGAAGCCATTAAAAGAATTTAGTGCTTATTGTGTTATTTAATTATAGATTGTTGATGGGGACGTGACAATCTGTTGTTAGATAATTAGTATCTACTTAGCACTCGGGAGAGGGAGTAGATAATTTAGAATTCTTGGCTAATATATAATAAGAACATTTATAATATAGCTACACAAAATAACACATGGTGGATAGTTGCGTGAAATCGGACCTCTAGATCTTTTATTCCATATTTATTTGTTACAAAAAGTTTGGTGTTGTACTATAATTTAATTTAGTTTCAAATCTAGTTATTGGTATAAACAAATCTGTCAATTGATTATTCTAAATAAAGTCGAGACTATTTCAATTACAAGCATTAATATAAATTTAGAAATACATTCCTCGTGGGATCGACACTTGTACTCGAAAATACATTTTATTACAAACTTGACATTGTGCACTTGCAAGCAATTAAGAAAATACGCAACAAGTTTTTGGCGCCGTTGCCGGGGACTGTATATTTTAAATTTATATTAGTATTGTTACCAATTAGTCTTTATTTTAATTTAGAGCCGTTTTTATTGTAATACAATAAACATTGATTTGTGTATTATCTTTGTTTGACAGTGCATGCGAAGATCGCAAAATATTGACTTGCTTATCTTTGATCCTGAAATCGAAAGAACCGCAAGAAGATTAAGAAAGACAAGAAGAGAAGAGATTCGAGCAATGGCTGAAAACAGAGATAATGAAAATCCACCCCCTGCAATACCCATCAGAGATCATTTTAGGACGGTACTGAATGCTCATTACTCGGGCATAGCACGAGGGACTATTAATGCAAACAACTTTGAGCTTAAGCCTGCATTGATAAACATGGTTCAACAGAATCAGTTTGGGGGAGCCACTACTGCAGATCCTCATTTACATCTCAGAACATTCCTTGAAATTACTGACACGGTAAAAATAAATGGTGTTTCTGATGATATAACTCGATTGCGTTTGTTTCCTTTTTCTCTTAGGGACCAAGCAAGAGGATGGCTCCAATCCCTTCCTTTGGGGAGTACCACTACATGGCAGGAGTTAGCAACCAAGCTCCTTGCTAAATATTTTCCACCTGCGAAGTCTGCACAGTTGAAGATAGAGATAAGTACTTTTAGGCAGACTGATTTTGAGCAATTATATGAGGCATGGGAACGTTATAAGGAGTTGTTGAGGAGGTGTCCAAACCATGGTTTGAAGATTGGGTACAGATTGAATTGTTTTATAATGGTTTGAATGGACAAACAAGAGGCACTGTGGATGCAGCAGCTGGTGGCACGATATTTGCAAAATCACCTGATCAAGCATATGATTTGCTTGAACATATGACCATTAACAGCTATCAATGGCCGTCTGAGAGGTCAGGAGTAAAGAAGCAAGCTGGAATTTATGCCATAGATCCTATTACATAACTCACCGCTCAAGTTTCAGCTTTAACAACTCAAATTGCAGCAATGAATAAGGCTAGTACATCAGAGGTTGAAAATGCATAGGTTGTTACTGAAGGACCACATATTTCTGATGAGGCTCATTATATCAACAATAGGAATTTTGGTGGCTACGGAGGATATCGAGGTAACCCTCCCCCTAACACTTATCATCCTGGTTTGAGAAATCATGAAAATTTTTCATATGCCAATAATAAGAATGTGTTGAATCCTCCACCGGGGTTCAATACATCAAAGGAGGAAGGAAAACCTTCACTTGAGGATTTAGTTGGGACATTTGTTGTTGAATCTAGTAAAAGAATGGCTAGGACTGAATCTCGTCTTGATGGCATGGAAACTCACATGGGAAATATGGGTGCCACAATGAAATCATTGGAGACACAGATTGGTCAATTGGCTAATGCATTGAGAGATCAAAATAAAGGTCAATTCCCAAGTAATACTGAAGTGAATCCAAAGGAGCAATGCAAAGCTGTAACTTTGAGAAGTGGAAGAGAACTTGAGGTTAAAAATTCGAAAGAGAAGGATGAAAATGAGATAACAGTTGAAGAAGTTGAAACTGAGGGATCCAAAGCTGAACAACCTCCGGTATTTAAGCCAGTTCTTCCATATCCGCAGAGGTTCAAAAAGAAGAAATTGGATGATCAATTTGCAAAATTTTTGGAGATTTTCAAGAAGAGTCACATCAACATTACATTTGCTGATGCTTTAGAGCAAATGCCAAACTACGCAAAGTTCATCAAAGATGTGATGTCAAAGAAAAATAAGTTGCATGAGTTCGAGACAGTTAAGTTGACCGAAGAGTGTAGCGCCATACTCCAAAGGAAACTACCACAGAAACTCAAAGATCCAGGGAGTTTTACTATTCCTTGTGTTATTGGTGGTTCTAGAATCAATAAAGCTTTATGTGATTTAGGTGCCAGTATTAATTTAATGCCTTTTTCTATTTACAGGACTTTGGAGCTTGGCGAGGTGAAGCCTAGCACTATTACCCTGCAGCTGGCGGATAGAGCACTTACATATCTACGGGGGATAGTGGAGGATGTTCTGGTAAAGGTAGACAAATTTATATTTCCTGCTGATTTTGTCATTCTAGATATGGAAGAAGATCAGGAGACTCCGCTTATCTTTAGAAGGCCGTTCTTGGCCACCGGAAAAGCTTTGATTGATGTGCACAAGGGCGAGCTCACATTGAGAGTAGGTGGAGAAGAAGTCATGTTCAACATCTACAACACAATCAAAGAACCAAATGAGGTAAGTACTTGTAATAGTATTGATGTAATTGATTCATGTGTATCTCATGTTGGTGCAGGTAGGATGACGAAAGATTCCTTAGAAAGATGTTTGTTGGAATCGGCGTCTGCACTGGATGAAAGTGATTGGGATGTGCAAGATGAGATACTAGCTCTCAATACACTGCCTAAAGAAAAGAGTGATGTACATCATGTAGAGCTACTTGAAGATGCAAGTAAAGAGGTACCAAAAGCATCTCCTGAATTGAAGGAATTGCCAAGTCACCTTTGTTATGCATTTTTAGGTGAAAATTCGACATATCCGGTAATTATCTCTTCTTTTCTTACTTGTGTTGAAAAAGAGAAATTGTTGAGAGTGTTGAGGGAATTTAAATCTGCTTTGGGATGGACAATTTCTGATATAAAGGGGATTAGCCCTACTGTTTGTATGCATAAAATCTTGATGCAGGAATCATATTCACCCTATGTTGATCATCAGAGAAGGCTTAATCCAGCAATGAAAGAGGTTGTGAGGGCTGAGGTATTAAAACTCTTAAATGCTGGTGTTATTTATGCTATATCTGATAGCTCGTGGGTTTCACCAGTACAAGTAGTGCCTAAGAAAGGGAGAATAACTGTAGTGAGAAATGAGAATAATGAATTGATTTCAACTCGTCCAGTGACATGGGTTGCGAGTATGCATAGACTACAGGAAATTGAATGATGCTACTAGGAAAGATCACTTCCCTCTTCCCTTTATTGACCAGATGCTTGATAGAGTGGGTGGTTATCATTATTATTTCTTTCTAGATGGTTATTCAGGTTACAATCAGATTGTCATAGCACCGGAGGATCAGAAGAAGACTACCTTCACTTGCCCCTACGGTACATTTGCTTTCAGGAGAATGCCATTTGGTCTGTGCAATGCACCTGCTACTTTTCAGAGGTGTATGATGGCCATATTTTCTGACATGGTCGAGGAAATAATGGAGGTTTTTATGGATGATATCTCTGTGTTTGGTTCATCTTTTGATCACTGTTTGCAAAATCTAATGCTTGTTTTGCAGAGATGTCAGGCGAAAAATTTAGTTTTGAATTGGGAAAAATGTCACTTCATGGTTCCAGAAGGTATTGTGCTTGGGCATAAAATTTCGGCTAAAGGAATAGAAGTTGACAGAGCTAAAGTTGTGGCAATTGAAAATCTCCCACCACCGAAGAATGTGAAAGGGATCAGAAGTTTCTTGGGACATGCCGGGTTCTATCGTCGTTATATCAAAGATTTCTCTAAAATTACTAGACCTTTATGTAATTTGTTAGAGAAAGATTCGATATTTATTTTTGACGATGATTGTTTGCAGGCGTTTAACAGGATCAAGAAAGCACTGATTTCTGCTCCCATTATGATAGTGCCTGATTGGAAGGAGCCATTTGAGCTCATGTGCGATGCTAGCGACTATGCTGTGGGAGCAGCATTGGGACAGAGGCGAGACAAGATGTTCAAGGCTATATACTATGCAAGTCGTACACTTAATGCAGCCCAACAGAACTATACAACTACTGAGAAAGAGATGCTAGCAGTGGTGTTTGCATTTGACAAGTTCAGAACCTATCTTATTGGCACCAAGGTAACTGTTTTCACTGACCATGCAGCTCTTCGTTACTTGTTTGCCAAAAAGGATGCCAAGCCCAGGTTGATACGATGGATACTTCTACTTCAAGAATTTGACTTTGAAGTAAAAGACAAGAAAGGTTGTGAAAACCAGGTGGCATATCACTTGTCACGACTAGAGCTGGAAGAACGAACTGACGGTGGAGTTATCAATGAGTCGTTCCCAGACGAACAACTGTTTGAGGTAAATTCTAAACTCCCTTGGTTTGCTGATATAGCTAACTTCTTGTCTTGTGGTACTCTTCCTCCAGATCTAAATCACCATCAGAAAAAGAAGTTCTTCCATGATATCAAATTTTTCTTTTGGGATGATCCTTGTGTATATAAAAGATGTGTTGACCAAGTGATTAGGAGATGTGTTGATGGCGAAGATGCAAACAAAATTCTGGAACAATGTCATTCATCACCTTATGGTGGAAATTTTGGAGCAACAAGAACAGCAACTAAGGTATTGCAATCAGGTTTTTTCTGGCCTACTTTATTTAAGGATAGCTATACCTTAGTGAAATCATGTGATAGGTGCCAAAGGTTAGGAAACATTTCTAGGCGTCACGAATTGCCACTGACAAATATTTTGGGAGTGGAACTTTTTGATGTCTGGGGCATATATTTCATGGGACCTTTTCCCCCTTCTTTTGGTCAATCTTATATATTATTAGCTGTAGATTATGTTTCGAAATGGGTGGAAGCAATCGCCACCAGTACTAACGATGCTCGTGTTGTAGTTAAGTTTGTGCACAAGAACATCTTCACCAGATTTGGAACACCGAGAGCCATCATAAGTGACGAAGGTACGCACTTTTGCAATAAAATTTTCAACTCACTGATGGCTAAATACAATGTGAAGCACAGAGTGGCATTAGCATATAATCCTCAGTCGAACGGACAAGCTGAAATATCCAACCGGGAAATCAAGCAAATATTAGAAAAGACTGTCAATACAAACCGGAAGGATTGGGCTATACAGTTGGATGAATCATTGTGGGCTTATAGGACCGCGTTCAAGACGCCTATTGGGATGTCTCCCTATAGGTTGGTTTTTTGTAAAGCCTGTCACTTGCCGCTGGAATTGGAGCATCGAACATTTTGGGCAGTTAAGAAGTTGAACTTTGACTTGAAAGCATTTGGCGATGGCAGAAAATTACAGTTAAATGAAATGGAGGAGTTCCGCAATGATGCATACGAAAATGCCAAGATTTATAAAGAACAGACCAAAAAGTGGCACGATAAACTCATTGTACGAAAGGAGCTCAAACCAGGACAACAAGTACTATTGTGCAACTCCCGTTTGAAGTTGTTTCCTGGTAAGTTGAAATCGCGTTGGTCAGGACCATTTTTGGTGGAGAAAGTGTACCTTCATGGGGCGATTGAGCTAAAATGCAGTGATGGGAGGACTTTCAAGGTGAACGAGCAGCGAGTTAAGCCGTACTATGGGACTGAAGTCAGGAAAATCAACAGTGTCAAGCTGAGCGAACCAAACTGATCAGACAATTGACAGTCAGGCTGAAGACGTTAAACCAAGCGCTTATTGGGAGGCAACCCAAATTTTTGTTTCTCTTTTGCATTTTGATTTCGGTTTTGATTTTATTTTTTGTATCATGATTATCTTTGGTTGTGTATTTTTAATATAGTGTGTGCTTATATCTTCCCAAATTTAATGAATCCCAATTGTTTTCTTTTCAGGACTGAAAATTTGAGAAAAAAATAATTTTGACGAAATAGGAGTGCACCCGCGGTCTCATGTGCACCGCACCCGCGCTTGTGGTGCATTCAAAATACAAGAAAATTCGAAGCAGGAACGCACCCGCGGCCTCATGGACACCGCACCCGCGCTACGTGTGCCGAAGCAACACCGCACCCGCAGTGCTACCTGTACCGCACCCGCGGTCTTGAAATGTTGAATAATGCAAGAAATGCCGAAACACCACCGCACCCGCGGTACGAGCACACCGCACCTGCGGTCGTTCAATATCGCATTATGATAGAAATCCCGAAGACATACCGCACCCGCGGTCTTGTGGACACCGCACCCGCAGTCGCACAACCTGGAATAAAAAAATAAATCGAGAGCATACCGCACCCGCGGTCCTGTTAGCACCGCACCCGCAGTCGATGGTTTTAAACACATAATTGGGCAAAAATCTTCATAATCGAAGAACACATCTCAAATATTTCCTCCTCCATTTCGAAATCCTTCCTCAAGAACAAACTTTTCACACCAAATTTTTGTTATTCCTTCAACAAATTTAACACTCCAACCTAAATAGCCTCACACATTCCATCTAATATTTTCTTTCCACAAAAATCAACACTGAACCTAGGGTTTGAAAGGGGGCTCGAAAATTTATTCAAGAATTTGATGGAGCTTTGATTTTGTTCTTCAAGAAACATTTCAACACAATCAAAGTGAGCAAATCCATTGCATAATTGTTGAAAATTCGAAAATATTGGTGTTAGTGGCTATGGAAGGAAATTTCATTTAGTGAAGTACATTATTGATATTGTGGATATTGTTGATTGATTGTTGGGTAAATTGTTGAGGTGTGGATATTGTTTGAATTGAGTTTGGGGTAGTGCTAGAATCATTGAAGTTTGTGAATTGAATTGAGGAGAAGTTGTTGATTGAAAGGTGTTCGATACAATGCCTCCAAGAAAAAAACAGTCAAAGGGTGCATCTTCATCATCTGTAAATTACGATGCGAGCATGTTTTGGGATGAGAAGGCGGAGAAGCACTATGGAAAAATTTTAAATAAAAGCATTGTAAAAGAAAGGGGATTTGATTTGAGTTTTCCTCATTCCGAAATTGGACGAATGCTTACTGCTCGAAATTGGGTGGAGTTTGGCAGGCAGCCACAAGATGCTTTCATTTCATTGGCGAGAGAGTTTTATGCTAACCTCAAGGTTAGGTATGATCAATTGACAGTGTTTGTGTGAGAAAAAATGGTTGCCTTTGATGCACATACGATCAATACGTTATATGGTATCTCTCATGTAATGCACGATGAATATGAAGAATACAGGTATGAGCATGTTGATTATAACGATATTTGATAAGTGCAATTTATTGTACTTTTATTACTTGTTTTTAACTTGGAATTTTGTGATTCTTGAGCAGGTTTTATTTGATATGTTGTTGTTTTTGTTATTGTAGTTTGGAAGAGTAGAAATGAGAGTTTAGACTGATATAGTAATGAATTAGAAGGTGCAAAGGACAAAGATACACGAAGCAACACCGCACCCGCGGTACCACCGCACCCGCGGTCATGCACAAACACCATTCCGGAAATTGTGAAACTTTGTGGACTTTGAAGAAAAGAAGGGGAAAATGGTGTGCTACGTGGGATATCTTGTCTAGACTATAAAAGGGACTCTTTTTCATCATCTAGGGTAGAGGGGAGAAGCTAGGAAAAGGGTGGAGGCTACAAAGAAAAGAGTTGAAGATCAAAATCATCATCTTCAACAAGTCATTGCAAATCTTTGGACAAAAACTTCATACACTCCAAAACTCTTGTTCTAAGTTCTTTCTTTCTTTATTTTTACTTTTAGTTGATATGTCTTGTTTAAGATTCATGTATTGTTGTGTTATTTTTATTATTATGAACTAAATTTTAAGTCTAGAGGGATGATGGAATAAAACTAGAAACCATGTGTTGAGATTCATGATTTATGCTATATAAGTTGTCTTTATTGTTCATTTGTGTTTTTCCAATCTTAATGCTTTCATTTTATTGGCCATATCTTGAATGATTTGTATGTTATAAATTATCACTTGGAAAAGGAAATTTATAATCAAGAAAGGGAAAAATACATCGGTAGTATTTATATAGTTCGGGAGGACATATCTTGCTATTGAAGCTATAAAAAGAATTTAGTGTTTATTGTGTTATTTAATTTTAGATTGTTGACAGGGATGTTACAATCTTTTGTTAGATAATTAGTATCTATTTAGCACTCGAGATAGGGAGTAGATAATTATAGAATTCTTGGTTAATGAATAAGAAGGACAATTATAATATAGCTACACAAAATAGTACATGGTGGATAGTTGCGTGAAGTCGGACCTCTAGATCTTTTATTCCATTGTTCAAATCTGTTTGTTGCTACAATTAAATTTATTTTCAATTCTAGTCATTGGTATAATCAACTCTGTTAAGTGAATATACTAAATAAAATCGAGACTATTTTAATTACAAGCATTAATATAAATTTAGAAATACATTCCTCGTGGGATCGACACTTGTACTCGAAATTACATTTTACTATAACTTGACGTCGTGCACTTGCGAGCATTAAAGAAAATACGCAACAAGTTTTTGGCGCCTTTGCCGGGGAGTGTAAAATTTGAATTTATATTAGTATTGTTACCAATTAGTCTAGATTTTAATTTAGAGCTATTTTTATTATACTACATTAAACACTGATTTGTTTATTGTCTTTGTTTGACAGTGCATGCGAAGATCGCAAAATCTTGACTTGCTTATCTTTGATCCTGAGATCGAAAGGACCGCAAGAAGGTTAAGAAAGGCAAGAAGAGAAGAGATTCTAGAAATGGCTGAAAACAGAGACAATGAAAATCCACCCCCTGCAATATCCATCCGAGAACATTTTAGGCCGGTATTGAATGCTCATTATTCTGGTATAGCACGAGGAACAATTAATGCAAACAACTTTGAGCTCAAGCCTGCGTTGATAAACATGGTTCAACATAATCAGTTTGGGGGAGCCGCTACTGCAGATCCTCATTTATATCTCAGAACATTCCTTGAAATTACTGACACGATAAAAATAAATGGTGTTTCTGATGATATAATTCGATTGCGTCTGTTTCCTTTTTCTCTTAGGGACCAAGCAAGAGGATGGCTCCAATCGCTTCCTTTGGGGAGTATCACTACCTGGCAGGATTTAGCAACTAAGTTTCTTGCAAAATATTTCCCACCTGCAAAGTCTGCACAGTTGAAAATCGAGATAAGTACTTTTATGCAGACTGATTTTGAGCAACTATATGAGGCATGGGAACGGTATAAGGAGTTGCTGAGAAGGTGTCCAAACCATGGTTTTGAAGATTGGGTACAGATTGAATTATTTTACAATGGTTTGAATGGACAAACAAGAGGCACTGTTGATGCAGCAGCTGGTGGCACAATATTTGCCAAATCACCCGATCAAGCATATGATTTGCTTGAATAGATGACCATTAACAGTTATCAGTGGCCGACTGAAAGATCAGGAGTGAAGAAGCAAGCTGGGATTTATGCCATAGATCCTATTACATCACTCACAGCTCAAGTTTCAGCTTTAACAACTCAAATTGCAGCAATGAACAAGGCTAGTACATCAGAGGTTGAAAATGCATCTGTTGTTACTGAAGAACCACATATTCCAGATGAGGCACATTATATCAACAATAGGAATTTTGGTGGTTATGGAGGATATCGAAGTAACCCTCTCCCTAACACTTATCATCCAGGTTTGAGAAATCACGAGAATTTTTCATATGCTAATAATAAGAATGTGTTGAATCCTCCACCGGGGTTCAATGCATCAAAGGGGGAAGGAAAACCTTCACTTGAGGATTTAGTTGGGACATTTGTTGTAGAATCGAGTAAAAGAATGGCTAGGACTGAATCTCGTCTTGATGGCATGGAAACTCAGATGGGAAATATGGGAGCCACAATGAAGTAATTGGAGACACAGATTGGTCAATTGGCTAATGCATTGAAAGATCAAAATAAAGGTCAGTTTCCAAGTAACACTGAAGTGAATCCAAAGGAGCAATGCAAAGCTGTGACTTTGAGAAGTGGAAAAGAACTTGAGGGTAAAAATTCCAATGAAAAGGATGAAAAAGAGGTGACTGTTGAAGAAGTTGAAATTGAGGGATCCAATGTTGAAGTTGAACAACCTCCGGTATTTCAGCCAATACTTCCATATCCACAGCGGTTTAAAAAGAAGAAATTGGATGAGCAATTTGCCAAATTTTCGGAGATCTTCAAGAAGATTCATATCAACATCCCATTTGCCGATGCTTTGGAGCAAATGCCAAACTATGCAAAGTTCATCAAAGATGTGATGTCAAAGAAAAGGAAGTTGCATGAGTTTGAGACAGTTAAGTTGACCGAGGAGTGTAGCGCCATACTCCAAAAGAAACTACCACAGAAACTCAAAGATCCAGGGAGTTTTACTATTCTTTGTGTTATTAGTGGTTCTAGAATAAATAAAGCTTTATGTGATTTAGGTGCCAGTATTAATTTAATGCCTTTTTCTATTTACAGGACTTTAGAGCTTGGCGAGGTGAAGCCTAGCACTATTACCCTGCAGCTGGCGAATAGATCACTTACATATCCACAGGGTATAGTGGAGGATGTTCTGGTAAAGGTAGACAAATTTATATTTCCTGCTGATTTTGTCATTTTAGATATGGAAGAAGATCAGGACACTCCACTTATCTTTGGAAGGCCATTCTTGGCCACCGGAAAAGCTTTGATTGATTTGCACAAGGGTGAGCTTACATTGAGAGTAGGTGGAGAAGAAGTCATGTTCAACATCTACAACACAATCAAAGAACCAAATGAGGTAAGTACTTGTAATAGTATTGATGTAATTGATTCATGTGTATCTCATGTTGGTGCAGGTAGATTGACGAAAGATTCCTTGGAGAGATGCTTGTTGGAATCCACGTCTATACTGGATGAAGATGATTGGGACGTGCAAGAGGAGTTACTTGTTCTCGATACATTGCCTAAAGAAAAGATTGATGTGCATAATGTAGAACTACTTGAAGATGCAAGTATAGAGGTACCAAAAGTATCCCCTGAATTGAAGGAACTTCCAAGTCACCTCTGTTATGCATTTTTAGGTGAAAATTCAACATATCCAGTAATCATCTCTTCTTTTCTTACTTGTACTGAAAAAGAAAAATTGTTGAGGGTG
This sequence comes from Primulina eburnea, assembly GCF_022965805.1. Classification (NCBI taxonomy): domain Eukaryota; kingdom Viridiplantae; phylum Streptophyta; class Magnoliopsida; order Lamiales; family Gesneriaceae; genus Primulina; species Primulina eburnea. The sequence goes on along the minus strand of NC_133107.1, from coordinate 25,541,800 downwards.
TTGAGAGAATTTAAATCTGCTCTGGGATGGACAATTGCTGATATAAGGGGAATTAGCCCTACTGTTTGTATGCATAAAATTTTGATGCAGGAGTCATATTCACCTTATGTTGATCATCAGAGAAGGCTTAATCCTGCAATGAAAGAGGTTGTGAGGGCTGAGGTATTAAAATTGTTAAATGCTGGTGTTATTTATGCTATATCTGATAGCTCATGGGTTTCACCAGTACAAGTAGTGCCTAAGAAGGGAGGAATAACTGTAGTGAAAAATGAGAACAATGAATTGATTTCAACTCGTCCAGTGACTGGTTGGCGAGTATGCATAGACTACAGGAAATTGAATGATGCTACTAGGAAAGATCACTTACCACTTCCATTTATTGACCAGATGCTTGATAGAGTTGGTGGTTATCATTATTATTGCTTTCTAGATGGCTATTCAGGTTACAATCAGATTGTCATAGCACCGGAGGATCAGGAGAAGACTACCTTCACTTGCCCTTACGGTACATTTGCTTTCAGGAGAATGCCATTTGGACTATGCAATGCACCTGCTACTTTTCAGAGGTGTATGATGGCCATATTTTCTGACATGGTTGAAGAAATAATGGAGGTTTTTATGGATGATATTTCTGTATTTGGTACATCTTTTGATCATTGTTTGCAAAATTTAATGCTTGTTTTGCAGAGATGTCAGGCTAAGAATCTAGTTCTGAATTGGGAAAAATTTCACTTCATGGTTCCAGAAGGTATTGTGCTTGGCCACAAAATTTCAGCTAAAGGAATAGAAGTTGACAGGGCCAAAGTTGTGGCAATTGAAAATCTTCCACCGCCGAATAATGTGAAAGGAATAAGAAGCTTCTTGGGACATGCCGGGTTTTATCGTCGTTATATTAAAGATTTCTCTAAAATTACTAGACATTTATGTAATTTATTAGAGAAAGATTCTACATTTATTTTTGACGATGACTGTTTGCAGCATTTAACAAAATCAAGGCAGCACTGATTTCAGCACCCATCATGATAGTACCTGATTGGAAGGAGCCCTTTGAGCTCATGTGCGATGCTAGCGACTATGCTGTGGGAGCAGCATTGGGACAAAGGCGAGACAAGATGTTTAAAGCCATCTACTATGCAAGTCGTACACTCAATGCAGCCCAACAAAATTACACAACTACTGAAAAAGAGATGCTAGCAGTGGTGTTTGCATTCGACAAATTTAGAACATATCTCATTGGCACCAAGGTAACCGTTTTACTGACCATGCAGCTCTTCGTTACCTGTTTGCCAAAAAGGATGCAAAGCCCAGGTTGATACGATGGATACTCTTACTTCAAGAATTTGACTTTGAGGTCAAAGACAAGAAAGGTTGTGAGAACCAGGTGGCTGATCACCTGTCAAGACTAGAGTTGGAAGAAAGAACTGAAGGTGGAGCTATCAACGAGTCGTTCCCAGATGAGCAACTTTTCAAGGTAAGTATTACATATCCGTGGTTTGCAGATATAGCTAATTTCCTTGCTGCAGGAGAATTGCCTTCAGATTTAACGTATCATCAAAAGAAGAAATTTCTTCATGATGCCAAGTTTTACCTGTGGGACGATCCGTTCTTGTTCAAGAGATGCGCTGATCAAATAATCAGACGATGTGTAGCTGAGGAAGAAGCGGGTATTATTCTAGAGCAGTGTCATTCCTCACCCTACGGTGGACACTTTGGGGCATCTAGAACAGCAGCTAAGGTATTACAGTCAGGTTTCTATTGGCCTAATTTATTTAAAGACAGTTATACTTTAGTCAAGTCATGTGATAAATGCCAAAGAGTTGGCAATATTTCTAGACGACATGAATTACCACTAACAAATATTTTGGAGGTGGAACTCTTTGATGTCTGGGGTATTGATTTTATGGGTCCCTTCCCATCTTCGTTTGGTCAATCATACATTTTAGTTGTTGTCGATTATGTGTCAAAATGGGTGGAAGCAATTGCCACCGTAACTAATGATGCTCGAGTTGTTGTTAAGTTTGTCCACAGGAAAATCTTCACGAGATTTGGAACGCCTAGAGCCATTATCAGTGATGAAGGTACACATTTTTGTAACAAAATTTTTAACTCACTATTGGCCAAGTATGATGTGAAGCACAGGGTGACACTGGCATACCACCCGCAAGCTAATGGGCAAGCAGAGATATCCAACCGGGAGATAAAGCAAATATTAGAAAAGACAGTGAAGACAAACCGGAAGGATTGGGCGATCAAGCTAGATGACGCGTTATGGGCATACAGGACTGCATACAAGACACCTATCGGGATGTCACCTTATAGGTTGGTCTTTGGGAAAGCTTGTCATTTACCTTTGGAACTGGAGCACAAGGCATTTTGGGCTATCAAAAAGCTCAATTTTGATATGGGAGCATCGGGCGAGCAACGAATGTTGCAGTTGAATAAGATGGAAGAATTCAGGAATGAAGCATATGAGAATGCAAAGATATACAAAGAAAAGACCAAGAGATGGCACGACAAGCAAATTTTTCGACGAAACTTTGAACCAGGGCAACAGGTGTTATTATTCAATTCTCGACTGAGGTTGTTTCCTGGTAAGTTAAAATCCAGATGGTCTGGCCCATTCACAGTAGAAACAGTGTACCCACATGGTGCAATTGAGCTAAAATGCAGTGATGGGAGGACTTTCAAGGTGAACGGGCAAAGAGTTAAGCCATACTATGGAAATGAAGTAAGGCACCTTGACAACATTCCTTTGGACGGATCAACTTGATTTAAACTGATGGTAGTCAGGCTGAAGACGTTAAACAAAGCGCTTATTGGGAGGCAACCCAAATTTTTGTTTCTCTTGAATTTTTATTTCGGAGTTGATTTTATTTTTGTATCATGTTATTTGTGGTTTTGTATTTTTGATATAATGTGTGATTTTATCTTCCCAAATTTAATGAATCTCAATTGTTTCTTTTCAGGACTGAAAATTTGAGAAGAAAATATTTTGACAAAACAGAAGTGCCCCTGCAATCTCATGTGCACTGCACCCATGCTTGAGGTGCATTCAAAATACAAGAAAATTCGAAGCAGGAGTGCTCCCGCAGTACAAAGACAGTGCCCCCGCGCTTGGTGTGCCGAAGCACAACCGCACCCGCGGTGCTAACATCACCGCGCCCGCGGTCGTGAAGTATGGAGAAATACATGCAAATGCCGAGAACACGGCGCACCCGCGCTCCGTAGCATACCGCCCCTGCGCTGAACTGCACGAAAATACACCGCACCCGCGGTATTCATAACACCGCCCCCGCGCTGATTCGCATGGAAAAATACAAGGACTGCCGAACATGTACCGCACCCGCGGTGCTTACATTACCGCACCCGCGGTCACACCATTTAAAGACACAATCGGGCATTCTCTTCCACACTCGAAAAAAAAAACACCTCTCAAGATCACCCATCTCCATTTTCGATTCCCTACTCCAAACACAACTCAAACACCAAATATTTGTTTTTTCTTTCAACAAATTCATCACTACAACCTACAAATCTTCACTCATTCCATCAAATACCTCATTTCTTTCCATCAAATTCAAAATCAAACCTAGGGTTGAAAAAAGGGGCTTCAAAATTTCTTCAAGAATTTGAACAAAACTTTGTTTTTGTTCTTCAAGAAACAATTCAACACACCCAAGGTGAGCAAATTCATAGCAAATTTATGGATAAATTCGAAATTTGTTGGGTTTGTTGCTAAGGAAGGAAATTATTCATTTGGTGAAGCATCTTGTTGATTTTGGAAATATTGTTGATTGATTATTGTGTACATTGTTGAAGTGTGAATATTGTGAAGTAGAAGTTTGGTGGATTGCAATAATCTTGTATTTTGAGAAGTGAGTTGAATTGAAGTTGTGTTTAGAAGGTGTTCGACAAAATGCCACCAAGAAGAAAACAATCAAAGGGTGCTTCATCCTCATCAACGGTAAATTATGATGCGAGTCGGTTTTATGATGAGAAGTCGGAGGAGCAATATGGCAAGATTTTGAATAGAAGCATTATAAAGGAAAGGAGATTTGATCTTAGTGCCCCTCATACTGAAATTGGAGAAATGCTTAGGGCTCGACAGTGGGAAGAATTTGGCAGGCAGCCACAAGATGCTGTCATTTCATTGGTGAGAGAGTTCTATGCTAACCTCAGGGTTAGGTATGATCGGTTGACGGTGTTTGTGCGGGGAAAATGGGTAGCATTTGATGCACATACGATTAACACGATATATGGCTTCCCTCAAATCATGCACGACGAGTATGAAGAATATAGAAATGAGCATGTTGATTATAACAGTATTCTTCAAACAATATGTATACAGGGAGCCGAATGGAGAATGAGGGACGATGTGCACTTGAGCCTAGCAAAGTCTGATCTGAAGACTGTTGCTAAAAATTGGTATTCATTCATTTCTGCTAGGATCAAGCCTACCGAACACACCACTACCGTCATCAAGGAGAGGGCTATCCTCACATTTTGCATTATGAGAGGGAAAGCAATTGATTTAGGTCAATTGCTTCAGAATTTGATTCTCGACTATGCAAGAGGTAACTCTCCGAGTGGACTTCTCCACCTCTCTCTCATCACTGTTTTATGCCAACATGCGGGGGTTACTTGGGCACCGAATGAAGAGTTGTTGAAGCCAAAGAATGATATTGTGATAATTCAACCACATGGGGGCATCAGAAATGACCAAGCTGCAGCACGTAGAGATGAAAGGGAATTTAATAGAAGAGCTGCAGAGAGACGTGACCAAGCCCAAGCCCAAGAACAACCACCGCAGCACAGGCACAAGAGAAACAGATTGACTATGTTGGAAGAGGACATGCGAGCTCAACACCAAGAGATGGATGCGTTGAGGTATAGGGCCGATACATTCATGGATTACATGATGGATTTCACGTCAGTGTTGGCTCAGCAATTTCCATCTGCTTCCACTTCTGGTCATCCGTTTCCACCTCCTCCACAGTGGCCACCTGTCTACCACCCGCCAGAGTTCCAACCACCCCACCACGATGATGATGATGAGGATGATGGCAATGACCACTGACGGTCGTTGCCCAGTGTATGTGCATTCTCCTATTTATCATGCTTATTCACATCGAGGACGATGCACATGTTTAAGTTTGGGGGAGATTTATTTATTTTATTTTATTTTACTTTGTGTGCTTTGTTTTAATTTATTTGGAGTGTTTATTTGTTTAGTTGATTTTGTGTGTTTATTTATTTAGTGTATTTTTTGTGTGTTTAATTTTTTGGTTTATTTTGTGTGTTTGTAGTATTTTTGTCATGAAATTTTTAATGAATTGGCCAATGATGAAAATATTTTTAGTATGGAAAAGAAATGTCATGCATCAAATTCATGTTAATTGATCACTTTGAAAAATTTAGAGAATAGTCATGAGATTTGGTGAGTTTGAGACTTACAATTTCTATAAAACTTTGTGATTTTTATTGGATATTGAAATAAAATTTTTGCAAACACATAGATGATTGAGGCAATCTTTGATTTTATTTGGGCCATTTATTTTGTTCATAAACATTCATTTGATGCCCTTTTGAGCCTATACAAAGAAAGATTTGTGTTTTTGAAATTCCTTGGAAGCCAAGCACATTTCTTTTTGAATATATATATTTGGTTGATGCATTGAGCCACCATTTTCACGATGATTAAATTCTACTCTTTGATGGTGAATTGAGATTTTGTCTAGAACTATCCAAACATCACTCGAGGCGAAATACGGACAAATTATGACTTAGGAATGATTTAGGTGATTTTTGGATCGATTGAGCCTTTCAAGCTACCAAATAAATTAATTTATCATTTGTCACCTCTTTGAGCTTATATGAATTTGAATGGCACACGTAAATATGTGTAAAAGACCCCCATTCAAATTTTTTTTTTTTGTTTTCAAGTATCCCACAATTACCAATCTTTTGAATATCTTATACAATTAATTCCTACCTTCTCAAGGGAGTAAGAATTCAAAAGATTAAAGAAAGTTATTTTATTCAAAAGATTAAAGAAAGTTATTTTCTCCTACAAAAGAAAAATGAATAATGATACATTGTTGAAGTTGGAGAAAAAGGGAAAAAAAAAAAAAAAAAAGAGATGAAATGAATAAAGAAAAAAAAATTTGAAGATCAAAAGAAATAGTGGAGTTAGAAAAAGAGATGAAATTCAATTTACTCCCTTATTTGAACTCCTAATCTTTATTTGTAGCCATGAACCAAGGCCTAACATTACAACCATTGAAAATCCTGTTAACCTAGTCATAGTTGTCCAATATACTAGTGGAGAGTGATTGGGAGGATCTAGCCTATGGACAATTGATAAACACTGTCATTGAATAAGAATCTTGATCAATTTTACACACACCTCATTGCATCAAATATTTATTGGGTATCCATTTCTTGAATGAATATTGCTTTGAACCCAATTTTTACCGAAAAAGACCTTGTGATATGTGTTTGTAAAAATTTGAAATCAATTGATAATGATTTGAAACATGGTTGAAGAGATTTGAAGTTAGAGAATGAACCCATCACATGATTTTATCCGGATGAACAAGTGGTTTAATTGATTTGAATTGTAAATGCATGATGGATTTTGAATTTATATTGAGGCCAAGTTCTTTAAAATATTTCATGACTTGTTTGTTTGTTTGTTTTTGTTGTTTTGTTTTGCTCGGGACTAGCAAAATCTTAAGTTTGGGGGAGTTTGATAAGTGCAATTTATTGTACTTTTATTACTTGTTTTTAACTTGGAATTTTGTGATTCTTGAGCAGGTTTTATTTGATATGTTATTGTTTTTGTTATTGTAGTTTGGAATAGTAGAAATGAGAGTTTGGAGTGATATAGTAATGAATTAGAAGGTGCAAAGGACAAAGATACACGAAGCAACACCGCACCCGCGGTGTTCACAAGAGCGCACCCGCGCTGTTCTCCGAGGCATGACCGCACCCGCGGTCATGCTAGCACCGCACCCGCGGTCTCACCAGAAGAGCTGGAGGAGTTGTAGTCGAAATGGCACCGCACCCGCGGTCCTTATACCACCGCACCCGCGGTCATGCACAAACACCATTCCGGAAATTGTGAAACTTTGTGGACTTTGAAGAAAAGAAGGGGAAAATGGTGTGCTACATGGGATATCTTGTCTAGACTATAAAAGGGTCTCTTTTTCATCATCTAGGGTAGAGGGGAGAAGCTAGGAAAAGGGTGGAGGCTACAAAGAAAAGAGTTGAAGATCAAAATCATCATCTTCAACAAGTCATTGCACATCTTTGGACAAAAACTTCATACACTCCAAAACTCTTGTTCTATGTTCTTTCTTTCTTTATTTTTACTTTTAGTTGATATGTCTTGTTTAAGATTCATGTATTGTTGTGTTATTTTTATTATTATGAACTAAATTTTAATTCTAGAGGGATGATGGAACAAAACTAGAAACCATGTGTTGAGATTCATGATTTATGCTATATAAGTTGTCTTTATTGTTCATTTGTGTTTTTCCAATCTTAATGCTTTCATTTTATTGGCCATATCTTGAATGATTTGTATGTTATAAATTATCACTTGGAAAAGGAAATTTATAATCAAGAAAGGGAAAAATACATCGGTAGTATTTATATAGTTCGGGAGGACATATCTTGCTATTGAAGCTATAAAAAGAATTTAGTGCTTATTGTGTTATTTAATTTTAGATTGTTGATAGGGATATTACAATCTTTTGTTAGATAATTAGTATCTATTTAGCACTCGGGAGAGGGAGTAGATAATTATAGAATTCTTGGTTAATGAATAAGAAGGACAATTATAATATAGCTACACAAAATAGTACATGGTGGATAGTTGTGTGAAGTCGGACCTCTAGATCTTTTATTCCATTGTTCAAATCTGTTTGTTGCTACAATTAAATTTATTTTCAATTATAGTCGTTGGTATAATCAACTCTGTTAAGTGAATATACTAAATAAAATCGAGACTATTTTAATTACAAGCATTAATATAAATTTAGAAATACATTCCTCGTGGGATTGACACTTGTACTCGAAATTACATTTTACTATAACTTGACGTCGTGCACTTGCGAGCATTAAAGAAAACACGCAACAATATTCTTCAAACAATTTGCATACAGGGAGCGGAGTGGAGAATGAGGGATGATGTGCATGTCAGCCTAGCTAAGTCTGATCTCAAAGATGTTGCCAAACATTGGTATTTATTTATTTCTGCTAGGATTAAGCCGACCGAACACACCACCACCGTCATCAAGGAGAGGGCTATCCTTACTTATTGCATTATGACAGGAAAGGAAATTGATTTAGGTCAATTGCTTCAGTATTCGATACTTGATTATGCAAGAGGTAACTCTCCTAGTGGCTTACTCCATCCTTCTCTTATCACTGCATTGTGCCAAAACGCGGGAGTGACTTGGGCAACGACTGAAGAATTGTTAAAGCCTAAAAATGTCATCATGGTAATCCAACCATATGGGGCAGTCAGAAATGACCAAGCTGTAGCACGCAGAGCTGAAAGGGATTTCAACAGGAGGGCTGCAGAGAGACGTGCCCAGGCTCAAGCGCAAGAACCACAACCGCAGCAAAGTCATAAGAGAGATAAGTTGACCCAGTTGGAAGAAGATATGAGAATTCAACGCCAAGAAATGGATGCGTTTCGGTTTAGGACCGACACATTTATGGGATACATGATGGATTTCACATCTGTCTTGGCTCAGCAATTTCCATCTGCTTCAACTTCTGGACATCCATTTCCACCTCCTCCACAGTGGCCACCTGTATACCACCCACCGGAGTTCCAACCACCACAGGATGACGAAGATGATGATGGTGGCGATGACCACTGACGGTTGTTGCCCAGGGCATGTGTATTCTCCTAATTTTCATGCTTATTTACATCGAGGACGATGCACATGTTTTAGTTTGGGGGAGATTTGATTTATTTTATTTTATTTTATTTTTGTGTTTTATTATATTTTATTTGGTGTGTTTATTTTCATTTGTGTGTTTGTTTATTTAATTTATTTTGTGTGTTTATTATTTTTTTTAGTTATTTGCTTGTGTGTTTGTAGTGTTTTAGTCATGAAATTTTTTATTGTGAATTGGCCAATGATGAAAAATTTTTTGTATTGAAAAGAAAGGTCATGCATTACATTCATGTTAATCGATCAATTTGAAAAATTTAGAGAATAATAATGAGATGTGGTAAGTTTGAGACTTATAATTTCTATAAAACTTTGTGATTTTCATTTGACATCGAAATAACTTTTTGCAAACACATAGATGATTGATGCAGTCTTTGATGTTATTTGGGCCATTTATATTGTTCATAAATATTCATTTGAAGCCCTCTTGAGCCTATTTGAGAAAAGAATTGTGTTCTTGAAATTTCATGGAAGCCAAGCACTTTTCTTTTGAATATATATGTATTCGGTTGATGCATTGAGACACCATTTTCACGATGATTAGATTCTACTCTATGTTGGTGAATTGAGATTTTGTCTAGAACTATCCAAACATCATTCGAGGCGAAATACGGACAACTTATGATTGAGGAATGATTTAGGTGATTTTTGGATCGATTGAGCCTTTCAAGCTACCAAATAAAAAATTAATTTATCATTTGTCACCTCTTTGAGCTTATATGAATTCGAATGGCACACGTTAATATGTGCAAAAGACACCCATTCGATGTTCTTTCAATTATCCCACATTTACTACCCTGTTGACTATCTTATACAATTAATTTCCTACCTTCTCAAGGGAGTAAGAATTCAAAGGATCAAAGAAATGAAAATTCTCCTACAAAAGAAAAGAAAAAAATGAATGATGTTACATTGATGAAGTTGGAGAAAAAGGGGAGAAAAAGAGATGAAATGAAAAGAAAAAAAAAATGGAGATAAAAGAAAAAGTGGAGTTTGCAAAAGAGATAAAATTCAAGTTACTCCCTTATTTGAACTCCTAATCTTTATATGTAGCCATGAACCGAGGCCTAACATTACAACCATTGAAAATCCTATTAACCTAGTCATAGTTGTCCAATATACTAGTGGAGAGTGATTGGGAGGATCTAGTTTATGGACAATCGATAAACACTTTCATTGAGTAAGAATCTTGATCAATTTTACACACCTCATTGCATCAAATATTTATTGGGTATCCATTTCTTGAATGAATATTGCTTTGAACCCAATTTTTACCGGAAAAGACCTCTTGATTTGTGTTTGTAAAAAAATTGAAATTGATTGAGAATGTTTTGAAACATGAGTTGAAGAGATTAGAAGTTAAGAAAATTAACCGATTGCATGATTGTATCCGGATGAACAAATGGTTGGATTGATTTGAATTGTGAATGCATGAAGAGTTAGTTAAAATATCTTGAGGCCAAGTTCTTTAAAGTATTTCATGACTTGTTTGTTTGTTTGTGTTGTTTTGTTTTGCTCGGAACTAGTAAAATCTTAAGTTTGGGGGAGTTTGATAAGTGCAATTTATTGTACTTTTATTACTTGTTTTTAACTTGGAATTTTGTGATTCTTGAGCAGGTTTTATGTGATTTGTTGTTATTTTTGTTATTGAAGTTTGGAATCTTATGATGAGAATTTGGAGTAATAAATTGATGAATTAGAAAGTGCAAAGGACAATTTTTGCCGAAGCAAGACCGCACCCGCGGTCTTGTCAGCACCGCACCCGCGGTCTTAGTTTTGTGAAAAATGATTTTTGTTGCGAAGCACGACCGCACGCGCGGTCCTACTTACACCGCACCCGCGGTCATGCACAGACAAGAGTCCGGAAATTCTGAAACTTTGGTGTGCTGCGCATGGGAGTTGCTGACTTTGATGTTTTGCGTATAAGACTTGTCTAGGACTATAAAAGGCCTCTATTATTCATCATTTAGGTCATTGGGGAGCCAAGGGAAGGATTGGAGGTTGCTGAAGAAAGATTGAAGATCAAGTTCATCAAGTTCTAGAGAATTCTCTTGCACACTTTTGGAAAGGAATTTCATTGCACTCCAAGCTCTTGTTCTAAGTTCTTCTTTCTTTATTTCCATGTTTATTTGATATGTCTTGTTTAAGATTTGTGTGTTGTGTTATTTTTATTATTATGAACTAATTTTTATTTCTAGAGGAATGATGGAACAAAACTAGAAACCATGTGTCGGGATTTATGATTTATGCTATATAAGTTTTCCTTATTGTTCATTTGTATTTTTCCAATCTTAATGCTTTCATTTTATTGGCCATATCTTGAATGATTCTTATGTTTATAATTTATCACTTGGAAAAAGAAATTTATAAACAAGAAAGGGAAAAATACATTGATAGTATTTATATAGTTCGGGAGGACATATATTGCTATTGAAGCCATTAAAAGAATTTAGTGCTTATTGTGTTCTTTAATTATAGATTGTTGATGGGGACGTGACAATCTGTTGTTAGATAATTAGTATCTACTTAGCACTCGGGAGAGGGAGTAGATAATTTAGAATTCTTGGCTAATATATAATAAGGACATTTATAATATAGCTACACAAAATAACACATGGTGGATAGTTGCGTGAAATCGGACCTCTAGATCTTTTATTCCATATTTATTTGTTACAAAAAGTTTGGTGTTGTACTATAATTTAATTTAGTTTCAAATCTAGTTATTGGTATAAACAAATCTGTCAATTGATTATTCTAAATAAAGTCGAGACTATTTCAATTACAAGCATTAATATAAATTTAGAAATACATTCCTCGTGAGATCGACACTTGTACTCGAAAATACATTTTATTAAAAATTTGACGTTGTGCACTTGCAAGCAATTAAAAAAATACGCAACAACGATCGAGGAACGGAGACCGATGGCTGAAAAAGGGAAAATATTTTTAATAAATAATTGTTTTTAATTATTTAAAATAAGTTTGATTCTTTATTATATTTTTAAGAATAAGGAGATTTGAGGTAATTTTATACGCCGTGTAGTAATTTTTAACGGTATTCGATTTTGGACGAAAATATAAACTTTTTGAGAACTCGGCTAATATTTTCACTTTCTTTCTTAAACGAAATATTTTAAAAAAATGCACTAATGGGCTTAATGAGCCTATTGTACCATGCTAATGGGCATAGGCTTGTACACTTAATATTTATCAAATATTTAAAGCCTAAACCCTCCCCATTCCATACCAAAACTCACGCCCCCTTCCCCTCAATTGCAAGGACTCTCCCCTCCCCCTCAAACACAGCACACACGCACGTATTATTGCAAGAGAAGCATCGTTTTTCTAAGGAAGAGTTCATACTAGGTTCTATGTCGTCATTCTTCGTATTGCCAACACGTTTTTGTGCTTAATTTGTTTTCAATTATATTTGCAAGAAAAACATGTTTACCTTATGTTTATTTTCGTTTTTATGCCTTGACACATAAATAATTTATGATTTCATGATTCAAAACTTAGAGAATTATTGCATGAAGGGGCTGCCATCATAGGGACACCAAAAGGGAGGAGTTTAAGGGTGTTTAAGCGTCCCTTGATCAAGGTTTAAAGGCTGCACATGAACTGGAATAGGTTGGAATGAAAATTATTTCATGTAGGGTTCTAAAGTTCGGTTAAGGAGTAACCAACGCACGGCTCGACCAGGACTCGGGCTGGACATGGTTTGGTATGACGAGGAGTCCTAGCCACGCTATGACTCAAGCACGACGGCTAGGGAAGAGTCCAAGCGAGCAAAGACTCTTCCCAAGGCAACCGAGAATACTAGCAAGGGCAAGGGGGATCGCGGCTTGGCCATGGGTCCAGACTAGGTCTGTTAGGTTCCTGAGAGGGTCCTGAGGGTGAGGGCCCATTGGTGGCTCGAGGGTAGGAATCCTAGTGCGATAGGAGTCCTAGGCGCGTACATGTGGGAACTCGCGCATGCTCTTGTTTTCGTGCAAGAGGTTGCAGCGAGCTAGGGACTGGTTCAAGGGGGGTCATGGGTGCTTAGTAGGGTCCATAGGCGGTCTGGGAAGAGGTTGGCTCAAGGTGGCTCGGGCATGGCTCGATGAAACCGAGAGTTGGCTCAAGGGTGAAGTTAAGGGTTTGGTTTTAGGGTTTTAATGGCTAAAGGGTAGAACCGTGGGTCCACGGGGTGGTTCATGGTTCACAAGGTTAAATTAGGCAATAATAAGTCTATGTTTAAAATTTGAGAATTTAATATTAAAGTTTGAATTAATTCGGGATTAAAACGTTCTACGAATTAATAATTATGAAATTAAATCAAAGCCATGAATTTAAGTTAAATAAAATATAAGAAATTAATTTAAGCTTAAATATTTATTTTGGATGGTCTAGATTCAACGAAACTAAGAAAAAGTCAAAATCGAGAAATTTTACGTCTAGGGGTAAAACGATCATAGTTCATGTCTTGGCAGTGCCCTGAATACTGTAAATAATGATAATATTCTTATTTTAAATGTTTATGAAATTTTATGATAAAACTATAATGCTAAAATATATGGTGCATGCTTGGTTTAAAAGAAAAATGATTATTATATAATTGAATTTTTATAAAGATGAAAATATGAAAAGTTGAAGGAGATAAGTAATTATGACTAATACGATGATACGATGATTTTGATGATATGATGATATGTAAGGCCAATGCTCAGTTGACAGGTGAGAGTGTCGCTGATGTCCCCGCTGTAAGGCCCGAGAAATTTGTCCTGTTAATCTGAAATGATTTGGCGATAATTATTATAATCTATTGGTAATTGAGATGTGATTATAGACGGAAACGGCATAGACGGGGAAGCCGGAAAGAAGATGGGAATTTAGTGCAAGAAATGAGATTGAAAAGTAAAAGTGTTGGAATGATATGGAAAGCATATCCATGAGTGGAAATTCTGTAGGTATTGCGCACATGCGCGAGAATATGCGCGCATATGCGCGAGAGGCTAATTGCAAAGGCAGAAGACCTCGCGCATATGCGCGAGGAGGGCAGTAGCTTAGGAGCTGGAAAAGAATATTGCGCGCACGTGCGCGGCTTAAAGACGCGCACATGCGCGTGGTAGGCAGAATGTTAGGCGCATATGCACGGAGTAGAGTCGCGCATATGCGCGAGTAGCAGAATAGCAACAAGTGTTGGACCGAACTTCCGGCGCATATGCGCGGGGCTTGAGCGCGCATATGCGCACGGCATGCAGAACAAAAATTAACCACTTGTCCTTATCGTGTGGGGACCCGGACGCTAATCATGATCTTAATTATCATTGGGACTAATTAATCAATTATAAAACAGGGTCTAAATTTTTTTTTTTTAAATACAAAGCGGAAACATAATGTAATTTACTCAAATTACATATTACACATGAACACACAAATCTTGTGTTATCTACATGCATTCAACTAGGTTCAACTATATATCAATGCTGAATCCTAAGTTGCTTCAAAGCCCGGATCTCCATGCTATCTATCTTCTCTCATTCTCTTCTTGACCCTGATCCAGCCCCACCTGTTGTCATGCACACATACAAAACAAGACAACAGCCGGATAAATCCGGTGAGAAATACATCCCAGCATAAACAATGTAAACATGCAATTATATAGCAACATATACAAAAGCATATATCAGTTATCACATGTAGCAATTCAACAAACATGAATGATATAAAACTGTAAATCAATGTCATATCAGACTCAACTCAACCGACGCGTCGTTTCAGACTCGGCTCAACTGAAGTGTCGTCTCAGACTCGACTCAATTTTATTCTAGGGATCCTGGTGTCTGAATAATAATAATTATACCGAATCTCAGTCGATAGGAATGAATCAATCCCTAACGGCATCGATATAATTCATATATCCAGTGTCTGGGCGAATCAGCCGCAGAATTGACGAATCAGTCAAGAATTAGGCGAATCAGCCAATAACCAGACGAATCAGCCTATAATTAAGCGAGTCAGCTTAAGTTTAGACGATTCAGTCAATAACCAGACGAATCAGCCGGTGACTAGGCGAATCAGCCGATAACCAGACGAATCATCCGGTGACTAGGCGAATCAGCCAATGACTAAACGACTCAGTAAACAATACATGCAGTGGATATAAATCAATAGACAACAAACATCAATCTCATCAATTACAAATATCAATGTAATAAGCTAAGTATGTGATTTAGGAAAACTCGAGTCAAACCTCCCTCGAGTTGTGCAATCCCAACTCAACATTAATTTATACCTTTCTTTCTGATACTTTGACTCTGTCGAAGTCTCGAACTCAAATCTGTCAATACTCAATCTGACAATAACAATATCGAGGGTACGGTATCAATACACCAATCACTCAATACTGGATATAATCAGAATTTAATCAAATTCTGTTTCAATACCATAATGTCATAATTTCAATATATCCAGCGCTACCATATCAGTCAGGTATCAATCCCAACATCTCATACTCGATAACAATTCAGTTCTGATATCTATTGATTCCAAAACAATTCCGAAAATCATAATAATTTCATATGGTATCTGTTTCTCAATCCAATTTCGATTATACGATGTCTAACATGCCAAGAACATCATATATGAATCATATCAGATTCTGACGATACCATCATTTCAAATCATATCAAAACGTAGCAAAACTTACGTCCAGTTGTAGCCTACGTCGATAGGAACACAGTACCGCAGTCGGATTCAAAATCGGACGGACGGATTTCTCACAAAAGGCGTAAGGATTTCTCAATTCTTTTCCCGAACCTTTCTTGATTCTCCCCTTCTGATTTTGAAGAATTCGTGCATATATACAGCAGGAAAGGGAATTGTCTCCACGGGATTTTGGGCCATATGAGATTCTGGAGAAAATAGGAAACTGTGCTTATTGAGTCATGTGATCGCCTTCTTTATCAGGGATATCTGATATGTTGCTGTATTGTTATTGAAAAGATATCTATATGATGCTATGCATATTATTCAGTCAGAGGAAGTCAAACTGGATGAAGCTGATTCAGATCTTTCGATCGTAAAAAAAAAAAAGCACCTCTGAACGAAGATTATTCCGCGTGTGGAAGTTCAGTGGAATCATTATAGCATCAAAGAGACTACTTGGAAAACTGAGCCTTATATGAGATAGCGATGTTCATAATTGTTTCATTGGGGTAAGTTTCTAGTAGCTTCTGTATATCTCCTTCTTATGTCTGAATTGCTATCTGATTGGATTGCTTGTAATTTGGGGAACGAATCTGAATTGATTACCTTTGATTTTGGGAATGATTGCCTATGATTTCGGGGACAAAACCAAATCTTAGGGGGGAGAAATGTAAGGCCCGAGAAATTGTCCTATTAATCTGAAATGATTTGGCGATAATTATTATAATCTATTGGTAATTGAGATGTGATTATAGACGGAAATGGCATAGACAGGGAACCGGAAAGAAGATGGGAATTTAGTGCAAGAAATGAGATTGAATAGTAAAACAGTTGGAATGATATGTAAAGCATATCCATGAGTAGAAATTCTGTAGGTATTGCGCACATTCACGAGAATATGCGCGCATATGCGCGAGAGGCTAATTGCGAAGGCAGAAGACCTCGCGCATATGCGCGAGGCGTAGCGCGCATATGCGCGAGGAGTGCAGTAGCTTAGGAGCTGGAACAGAATAATGCGCGCACGTGCGCGGCTTGAAGACGCGCACATGCGCGTGGTAGGCAGAATGTTTGGCGCAAATGCGCGGAGTAGAGTCGTGCATATGCACGAGTAGCAGAATAGCAACAAGTGTTGGACCAAACTTCCAGCGCATATGCACGGGGCTTGAGCGCGCATATACGTGCGGCATGCAGAACAAAAATTAACCAAATGTCCTTATCGTGTGAGTTAATATGTATATGTGTAAATTCTTCAAACATACAGCAAACCAACTAGAGAAAAACGTAAGAAGTCTTCAGCAAATTCTCTAAGTTTCATCGTAGCTTTAAATTGCGATTTAGCAAGATTCGATTATTCAATTTTGCATCCGAACACGGCTTTGAGCACCTCTCGACACAGGCTACAACCAGACGTAAGTTTTATTAAGTTTTGACTTGATTTGAAATTATGATACTGCCAGAATCAGATATGATTGATATATGTTATTCTTGCGATATCAGACATCGTAGAATCGAAGTCAGACCGAAGAATAGATCGATTATGGAATTGTTATGATTTTCTGAAATGATATGACCGAGGTTGTAAAAATTTGAGATTATGATCGGTTATTATCGAAGATTATGATTCGTATTGATATCAATTATGTCTCGTGGTATTATATCTGGGATGTTGATATTGCTGGGATTATTGAGATTGTATTGTGATACCGTCGAAACATCAGTGGATAGATATTGATCAGATTCAGTAGTGACTTCGATTATATCATGATATCATCGATATGGATTAGATTGTATCCTGATTCGATATTGATCAGATTATGTCTTGATTTGCGTATTGATCAGAACATGCCGTGAATTGAGCTGTATATATACATAGTCTATCCGATATTGTTATTTCAGATTGGATATGGACAGATTTGATTTTGAGACTTCGACTTCGTCAGACCGAGAATACAAAGGTATAAATTAATTTTGAGTTGGGATTGCACAACTCGAGTGAGGTTTGACTCGAGTTTCCCTAAATCACATACTTTATTTTATTGCGTTGTTATTTGCAATTGAATGTGATTGATATCTTTGATCTATGGATGTATAGACAATGTATGTCTTGAGTCATAAGCAGATGTGCCTAGTTGTAGACATTTGATCTTGTGACAGAAGGGCCGGATAGTGAGGACTCGTCACTGGCCCATTGCACTTTGTCGCAGGATAGTGTATTGGTGAAAATGCCAAAGTCTGTGACGGATAGGTGAAGACACCAGACGTTTGGCTATATCAGAGTGGATAGAATCGGAGTTTCTTCTATTACTGGTGTTCGATATGGAAAGAGACAAAGTCCGTGAATAAGTACATACCACCACCCCGATCGGGAGTGTAGGTGGGTGTATGTTCTTATTCCGATCGGGATCTCTAGATTAGGACAGAGTCGAGTCTGAGTCTGAGAATCACGGAGAGTGATTCATTGCCTGATTTTGAATTATGTTCCTGATGATGGTACATGTTTAGAATATGAGTTATTCTTGATATTGATTCATGTTTAGGATTATAATACATGTGATGAATATTTGATTCATGTTTCTGATTTTGATACATGTTAGGTATGTCTGTTATATGCTTTTGTATTGTTTTTATGATTGCATGTATACATGGTTTATACTGAGAATATAATTCTCACCAGAGTTATTCGGCTGTTGTCTTGTTTGTATGTGTGCATGAAAACAGGTGGGATAGGATCAGGGTCAAGAAGAGAACGAGGCTAGACTAGATAGCGTGGAGATCCGGGCTCAGAAGTAAATTAGGATTCAGTACGGATATGTAGTTGAACCTAGTTAATTCTCATAGACAATACAAAACTTGTATAAATATGTATTTCGAATTGATTTACATTACGTTTCCGCTTTGTATTTAAAAAAAAATTAGACAGTGTTTATCATAATTGATTGATTAATTCTAAGAATGATTAGAATTTAATTAGCTTTCGGGTCCCCACACCTGCCGTCCAGTACTGTGGTTACACGTAGATGGATCCATCGACCTTCAGCTGATACGAAAGTCACAATTAACGATCTAAATTCAACGAAAAGGAAAATGTATACGTATATGATGGAAAGAAAATGTATATGATAAATGGAAAAATGTTTATGTTTATGCATGTTAATGAAATGTTATATTAAGTAAAAGTATTTTCACTGTTGCATGTGGTTGTATATGTACTACTCGTTATCATGATTATGGTTTGCTGAGTCGATAGACTCACTAGTTGTGATCGATGCAAGTGAGCATGATATTAATGGTGAGTGACTTGATGGTTGATCTTACTAGACTGAAGGTGCACATAACTCAAGGACCAACGCTAGTTTTACGCAATTACTTTTAAGTTTACGTTAAAGATTTTTATGAGGTTTTTGAGAGGGTGTTAGAGGTAAGTTTATTTTTGAAATATTGTTAGCTGAGGTTGTTGACGATTTACAATTTCATGTTTTGAATTCTTTTACTTTGGATTTTCAATATAGTTGGTTGTTTTATTTTAAACGCTGTAAGGTTATTTTAAAGTATATATTATACATACATATATATATATATATATTTATAAATATATGGATATGTTTCTGGTCGATTAAGTAGAAGTAATAGAAAAAAAATTTCTAGTACTTTTTAAGAAAAAACGAGTAATAAACGTTTCAGTTGAACTAGCTGAACTGAAGGTGCACACAACCCGAAGATCGTCGCTAGTTTTTCGTAAATAAAATTATGTTTAAGATTTAATCTACTTTAAAGATTTTATGACTTATGATGCTTTTGAGAGGTTTTTGAGAGGATGCTAGAGCTAAGTTTATTTTGAAATAATGTTAGCTTAGGATTGGTTAACATTTACGATTTTATGTTTTAAATGTGTTCTTTTGGATTTTCAAATAATAGTTGGTTGGTTTATTTTAAATGGTGCAAAATTACTTTAATATATATTTATGTATACTTTCAGCCGAATGCTTAAGTGGGAAAAAATTAAAAAAAATATCTAGTACATTTTAAAGAAAAACGAGTAGTTGACGTTTCATACCAGGTTTTAAATCCGTTGTTCATTGGATTCACATTTCGGGCCGAAACCACATTGTCCAGTGGAGTAGCAGTTTTGTTACGTAGACCATTTTCCACGCGCAATTCATTCAACCATTTATTTACTCAGACATTCAATCACTGATAGCAAATCGATAATCAATCAAGAACTAGAAATCCGAGAGGAAGTACAATATGACCAATCAATTAAGAAATATAAAATATACGAATAAATCAGTAGTTATGAAATTTTACAATAAATTTCAGGCCAAATGTCAAACTATATTATTGTAAAAAACCGATAAGAAACCTCATCTCAGTAGCTTACTTTCATCTCGGTTTCAATCCCAAGGAAAGATCATTTTTTATAAATATAATTTGAGTTATTTTATATTGGTTAAGACTGGTAATGGCTGTCGGAACCTTTAAAAAATTATTTTTGTATAAAATTTATACCGGGTAGTTTTAAATAAAGATTAATAAATTCAGATTAATTAAGTACATGCCAAAAAATTACCAAAATTTCTAGGAATGTCTAAAAGTAGTGCAAAAATGATCATCTGTCAAACTCCAAAACATCATAGAAGCTTATGAAATTACGCGCTACTGTGCCAGCACGTGGATAAGCTCTGGTGGCTTGGTCTTGGTCCGATCTACAACTTTTATGTTTTACGAATTTTAAATTTATTATAGTGGATTGGTATTGGTCCGATCTACAACTTTTATGTTTTACATATTTTCAAATTCAGAATTTTATGTTTTACATATTTTCAAATTCAGACCATATCAATATAACAGATTTTGAAAAACAAAAATGATGATCAAGCTTGATTCCAATGACCAAAGCGTGTACTTCCAAAAGACTAAAAGGATAAACAGACGACACCATTGCAAAATAGAAAAAAATATTGAACACTTATATTTAAAACTGAAGTAAAAATCATTCAAGAATGAGTAATATAGGCTGAATGTAGCTACCTTAATTACAAGTTTTTGGAATTTTTCTATAAATATTTTTCGCGAATCTTGATTTTCTGGGCAAAATTGGTTGATGACTTTGATACACTTTCTGTATGATTTGGTTTTTGGGTATGTAAGGATTTTTGTGTAAATATTTCTGAATTTTTGGAGATGGTTTGCTTCTTTGAAGTGGTTGCTGCAAATATTGAAGAAATGATGACCTTGCTATCAGCTAGTGGTAAGATGGTCAAGGTATCTGAGGCCAAAAGGGAACTTAAGCCAGAATTTTAGCTTCTGACAGACATTGTTGCCAAGGGCATCCTGGCGAAAGCTGGTTCTTTTGCAGCTGTAAGGTCCGAGATTTATTAGTCTTCATTAATATGAGACTCGGAAGATATGGGAATGCATGATATGAAATGAGGGAAGGAAAGACATGAGAAATTAGGGTTTTGCGAGACCGCACCCGCGCCCAGAACAGGAGTGCACCCGCGGTCATGCAATTGTGGATTTTTGCAAGAAAGTCCGAAGCCACACCGCACCCGCGGTGCAACCCAGACCGCACCCGCGGTGCATTGACAGAAAGTTGGCAAATTTTATTCGAAGCAAGACCGCACCCGCGGTGCGAGAAGACCGCACCCGTGGTGGGGTGACCGCACCCGCGGTCTGATATGTACCGCACCCGCGGTCGTCGGAATTTTGAAAATGAAAAGCATGCCGAAGCATGAGCACACCCGCGCTGCTGACCCTACCGCACCCGCGGTGCTGCATGCGAGAGATCCACCTTGATTCTTATGATGACACATGGCATACATATATATAGAGGTGTCTTCATTATTCCTCATTTCAGCAGATGACCGAGAAAGGTAGAGAACTCTTAGAATTATTCAAGTTTCTTCAAGGCTTTGAAGTTAGATTTCTCAAGATTTAGCCATCCGAATTATATTCCGAGTTAAGATTTGGATTCCTCTCATCACTAGCTTCAAAAGGATGTAAGTTTCTTTATATTCCTGCATAAATTAAGATATTGATGTTGGGGAAATGCTGATATGCTTGTAATTATATATTCTGGGGAGAATAGACATCGTAGTAACGTAAACGGATCGAGAAAATGATGCCATACGTGATTGTTATGAAATTTCAGATGGTATGAGTTGAGATAATGCAGATTTTGGGGAGATTATGACTTCGTGATTGATGTGATGAGTGGTGGATAATCCACTAACTATTATTGAGAGATTGGTATCAAGAAATCATGCCATTACACTACTAAATTGTATTGAGATTGAATTATGAATGGTATAAGACTCGCCTTGAGTTATGTCTTGATAGAGTGTATCTTTACATTGCCATTTCAGATTGACATCGGTAAGATTCGTCTTCGAGACCTCGACATCAATAACGGTTTAACAAGAAAGGTATAATGCATGTTTTGTTTGGGGAGATACAACTCAAATGAGATCTCAATTTGAGTTTCCCAACCAAAATCACATACTAGATTTATTGATTATCTTGTAATATGATTGTGATTTGTTTATAGACTTGTATTCAAATCTTTTGAGATGATTATGTTTTGTTTACAGATTGTTATTCATTGCATTTAAGATAGGGAGTCTTGACAGAACAGTCAAACTTCTAGATGTTCGGTGATATCACAGCTTAGGGGAAGATCAGTCTCCTATTGTAGATGTGGATACAGATCAGGCCGAAGTCTAGGAATAAGACGTACAGTCACCCCGATTGGGAGGGTAGGTGATAGATCGTCTTATTCACACCGGGATCCCTAGAGTTATAGTGGAGTCGAGTCCAGACATGGTTTGATTCGCATTGCATGTTGATATTGATGTCATTCATAATAGCATGTTTCATGTTTTAAATTGATTTTTGCATGTATACATGTTTATACTGGGATTTGTTCTCACCGGAGTTTCCGGCTGTTGTTATGTCTGTATGTATGCATAACAACAGGTGGGGCAAGATCTGGGTCGAGACAGAGATGAGATCGTGATAGCGTGGTGACTTCGGGCGCAGCAGAGGACTAGTGGTTTTTACTAGCTTTGTACTACTTGTAGATAGTAGTTTGTTTTAAACACTAGTTTGTACGAATGTATAATAACAAGACTTGTATTTACATTTGATAAAATGAAGTAGAAGTATATGTTGTGTTTAGTTTTTATTAACATTTGATGTAATGTTAAAGCAAAAATTTGACCCACTTTTTATAATAACGATCCAATTAATCCCAAAGAAATGAGTTAGAGCCCGGGTCCCCACAGCAGCCCTCACTTTTGAAAAATTTCAAGTAATGATTGTAATTGTGAAAGGAATCAAAATGAACTGGTCATTTATCTTGTTCACGATTCTGACAAATATAGTGTAATCAACGAAGTAGTGGAAGTGATTTGGACTTTAGCTAAGTAGGCTGATTGAGGACTCTGGGATGCTTTTGGAATCAACCTCAACAGTCACGAAATTAAATCTATAATGCTAAGAATGTTGAATCGAAGAAGGCCGGAGAAGAGAAGGCAGTTATCAAACAAAAGAAACTAGTCAAGACTAAAGTTGTTGCTCTAAAGCCTAAGAGGAAACTGGTTTTGTCAATTAGTGATTCAGAAAATACTCTCTCACCACATCTGGTCAAGAAGCCTAGGTCACAGAAGGCCAAGATAGCTGCAGTCCCAAGAGCTCTACCTGAGCTCAGATTACTTTAAATTGGAGCTGAGGCACCAATCTCTATAGTGGGTATCCAATCAGTCCAACCAGCCACAGAGATTCGATCCAAAAAGAAGGAAGACTATCCTCAAAATATCATAACTGAATCTGGAGATACTCTGAAGCTGACCGAGATTCTAGCGTCTTTCACCTTGGTGGTTTGTCCAAAAATTCTTCCACAGACACGGCCGAAAGATGTGCTAATAAGAGAAATACTGGACACCATTGGTTTGGGACTATATCTTCCTCACACCCTAACTGATCTGAACCAGTAGCTCAACTGACTACTTATACTGAAGAAGAGCTATCCTTAACAAATGTAGATGAGTTGTTGCTATCAGTTGCTGAAGATATTCTGCAAGAGTACAAGGAATACTAAGTCATTGATGAAGTTATTGTTGTACCAGTGGCAGAGGAAGAAAGTGCCCCCAACAACTGAAGCTGAGGTACAAACTAAAGAAGTTCAGTTGGGAAATGAACAGCTTACTAATGATAAAACAAAGCCAACAGTCCAAGAACCATCAGTTTTACCAGAAATGATCTCCATTAGCTTGGTGGTTCCTGAGACTTTCTTTATCTCAAAAGCCTCTCACAAACTAATCTCTCAAAGAAGACACGTCTTAGACATAACAAGGAGATGTTTTAACCATGGCTATAGCCCCTAGGGCAGCCAAGATCAGATTCATTTCCCTTTGACAGCCACATGAGAAAATCGATCACAAAAAGGGGCATGCTTGGGGAGTTGCTGTCATTTCTGATTTCCGGCATGTATGGGGCTTGAACTAATGGACCAACATGGTCCTAACATATCCTAGCACATGTCTAGATGCAGCTTTGGATGCCTGGACACGAGCCAACCACCTGTACTCAAAGAAACAAGCAAACCGTGAAGAACAAGAGGGCCGAAGAAAATCTGCACTTCATTTTTTTGAAAAAGTGGTCTTGTATTTCGGTTTTGCTTAAATAAAATAATGAGTATGTTGTTTTAAAATACTAATATGGCTTGATTGAAGAGCAAATAAAAATATATACATGCTTTGGTTTCGTTTTGAAAATAAAACGAACTAATATGACGATGCGGCGCGGAGGAGACAGAGTGATCTTCTTTTCTTGCTTCTATTCGATTTCTCTCTTATTTCTTGCTATGAGGCTCACGATTTTTTTTACTATGAGAGTGCACTGAATTTCGGTGGTGAGGAGGGGGAATAATGGTTAGGATATATGGAGGAGAGTTGCAATATAAAAGGGATTCAAATAGCATGACCAAGTCTTGCTCCCTTTTGAATTGTTGGATGAGGAAGTTGTTTGATATTCAAGAGATTTTTGGAGGGATAATGGGGTGCAAATGACCGATTCTACCATAACACAACAAGGCAAGGATAATGATTTATTATTAATTAACGGTGATTAAAAGTGAAAGGATTATCATACTAAGAAATAACAAGGAATGGGTCAAAGATGGTGAGTTCTCAAAGAAATGTTGTAACACCTAGGGGGTGGCCGAAATTTGGTTATTAAGTGGAGGGGAAATATTGCTTAGTTAGTGTATTTTAAACCTTTAGAGTCTTATCTATCCTTTAAATAATTTAGTGAATTAACACATTAATTATGGAACCTAAATGAAATTATTTCCTACTTACCTCAAGTTACTTAAATAATTCCTTAAACCTTCTTTTAACTTAAATTAACTTACTAGTTAGCTAAAATAAATTCTGGGAATGTTTTCTTAATATTAAATTTTATCTCAAAATTCCAACTCCAGTCCGGCCTCACTTAATTAACTGATAAGATAACAGTTAAACTACTGCATAAAATAAGTAAATTTAAATAAAAGAATTTAAATACTCATGAAATAAAAATCATTTTAATTTAAGATACTATGAATTATGCATGGCTTATACGTAGTCTGATTTACGGGCTCTACACCTACGTATTTCGAAAATATATCCAACCTCACCATCTGATGTCCCTCAATGGAGTCGGTAAATGAGTCAAAGTGCAGCGCTAGTACGCAAAGCCTCCATGTTGTCCTAGGTCAAATGACTAATGATGTACAACCATAACCACAGACTTTCACTCGATAAGTGATAACCACTTGGAAAGTTCGAGGGAGAGTTGTTCAGTGTATCATCAAATGATCGCTCATCTGTATGAACGATGTGGGGACCCGGGATCTAATCGATTCAATCTGGGATTAAATGGATCTGTGAGAAAATGTGTGTCAAATTTTTCGCTTTTTAACATTAATTCTAATGTTTATAAATCAAGCACAAGAGAGTTCCATGTTTTATTTCATAACATACAATACATGTCTCATTATAATACATCAATCCAAACTAGTGTAAAGTTCAATACAAACCATAACTACAAATAATACAAGTCTAGTAAGAGCCACTAGTCATCTTCTGCGCCCGTAGTCACCACGCTATCTCGATCTCATCTCTGTCGTGACTCAGATCCTGCCCCACCTGTTGTTATGCACACATACAAACATAACAACAGCCAGAAACTCCGGTGAGAACAAATTCCAGTATAAAACATGTATACATGCATATGCATAATAAAATCATAAAGCACAATCTCATGCATGTAACAGAAATAGGTTCCATAGTCTATGAAACCAGTCTATAAAAACATGCAGTCTAAGTCAAATCATGTCTAGACTCAGTTCGACTCTACTCTAGGGATCCCGGTGTGAATAAGACGTCACTGTCTGTTACCTACCCTCCCAATCGGGGTAACTGTACGTCTTATTCCTAGACTTCGGTCCTGTCTGTATCGAATGTCTACAATCGAAGGAAGTCTGCTCCTATGTGTCGATACCACCGAACGTCTAGTGTGACAAATCTGTCACTGACTCTCCTATCTCAATGCTCGGATATAAATCTATAAACAAAGCATTATCATATCAAGAGATTTGAATATATATCTATAAACAATTCAAAACATGTCAAAAGATACAATAACAATTCTAGTATGTGATTTTGTTTGGAAACTCCAATCAAGTCTGATTCGAGTCGTATCTTCCCCAAAGTCAAATGCGTTATACCTTCTTGCTGAATAATCTGTCTTAGTCGAAGTCTCGAGTTCAGAGTGCCCAATACAAATCTGAAATGGCAATGTCTAGATGTCATCTATCAATATACAACTCAAGCAAGTCTTATACAATTCATATTCAATCTAGGTATAAATCAACAGCATAAAAGCGTAATCTTTCGATACCGGTACTCCAACAATAATCAGTACATGATCCACAAGTCATAATTTCCCAAAATCTGCATGTATACAACTCAAAACATGCTGGAAATTACTAGCAATAGCATACGGTGTCTGTTCTTCGATCTGGTTGCGCATACGCTATGCTCAATATGTCAAGAACACCATATAATCATCATATCATAATTCTTCCAACATATGAAATCTAAATCATGCTGAAACTTAACCAAACTTACATCTTCTTGTAGCCTTGGTTGAGACGAGCACAAATCTAGGTTTAGATTCAAGTTTCGATGTATAAATCTCACACAATCACAATTATAAATTTGGAAGAACTTGAGGAATTGTTGAAGATACTCTCGGTTCTGAGTTTTGAAAGTGAGAAAGACTGAATTAGTCCAATATCTATATATATATGTATATATGCCATGTGTCACAACAAGGAACAAAGGTGGATTTCTCGCATGCAGCATCGCGGGTGCGGTCACTCTTCACCGCGGGTGCGCTCATGCTTCGGCAGCACTTTCATTTTCCAATATTCAACGACCGCGGGTGCGGTCCCTCCTTGACCGCGGGTACGGTCCCTCCTTGACCGCGGGTGCGGTCTTGCTTCGAATAAAATTTCCTACCCTACTGGACATCGACCGCGGGTGCGGTCCTTCTAGCACCGTGGGTGCGGTGTCCCCTCGGCCTCACCTTCACAAATTCACATTTAATGACCGCGGGTGCAATCCTTCTCTAGGCGCGGGTGCGGTCCATGTCTCATGCCACACTTCATAATCTCATTGTTCAATTTATAATCTAGGACATTACATTTCTCGCCCTCTTAGACATGAGTTCGTCCTCGAACTCACGAGCAATTAATCAAGATACATAAAGGAGGCAATGTAATCAAAATAGAACAAATACTTACATCATTGGAATAACTCGGGATATCTCTGTCTCATCTCTGATTCTGTCTCCCAAGTTGCTTCTTCGATGCCATGTCGACTCCATTGGACTTTCACTAGCGGAATAGTCTTCGTCCTGAGCTTCTTTTCTTTCCGATCAAGAATTTGTATCGGTTGTTCAACATAACTCAAAGTCTGATCAAGCTCAACTTCGTCAGGGTGAATGACATGGGAAATATCAGGCATATATCTACGCATCATCGATACATGAAAGACGTCATGTATCCCGGATAAAGAGGGAGGAAGAGCAAGTTGATATGCTCGATCGCCAATCTTCTCCAGAATCTCGTAAGGACCGATGTATCTCGGAGACAACTTCCCGCGTTTGCCAAATCTGACAATGCCTCTGAAAGGAGAAATCTTCAAGAATACTCTGTCTCCTTGCTCAAATACCAACGGTCTACGTCTGACATTGGCGTATTTGGCTTGCCTATCTTGTGTCGTCTTCATTCTTTTCTGAATGATCTTCACCTTCTCACTCATCTCACGTATCATATCAGGCCCAAGTTCTGGTACCTCAGATACATCATCCCAGTACAACAGAGATCTGCACTTCTTGCCATACAAAGCTTCAAACGGTGCCATCTCGATACTCGTCTGATAGCTGTTGTTGTACGAGAATTCACATAATGGCAGTGAATCTTGCCAACTAGTACCAAAATCTAGTACTACAGCTCTCAGCATGTCCTCTAAAGTCTAGATAGTCCGCTCTGACTGTCCGTCTGTCTGGGGATGATAAGCAGTGCTTAGGTGTAAAGTCGTACCTAAGGCCTGCTGCAAACTGTGCCAAAAGTGCGAAGTGAATCGTGGATCACGATCTGATACGATAGACTTCGGCACACCATGCAATCTGACTACCTCTCTGACATATATATCTGCCATCTGATCATGTCGGTAGGTCATTCTGTATGGAATAAAACATGCTAATTTGGTCAATCTGTCTATAATGACCCAAATCGCATCACAGCCCCGGGAAGAACGAGGTAACTTCGTCACGAAATCCATGGAAATTTGATCCCATTTCCATTCTGGAATAGACAAACTCTGAAGTAAACCTCTGGGCTTCTTCCTTTCAGCCTTTACTTGTTGGAAATTTAAGCACTTAGACACAAATTCAGCAATATCCGATTTCATTTGATTCCACCATAACTGTGTCTTCAAGTCATTGTACATCTTCCTGCCACCAGGATGGATACTGAACCGACTGCAGTGCGCTTCTGACATAATCTGTTGTTTCAAATCTGAAACATCTGGCACTACAAGACGGTTATTCACATACAGTACAAAATCATGTACCTGATATTCGGATATATACCCTGATCTGACCATATCAATCGATTTCTGCACATTAGGATCAATTCTCTGTGCTTCTTTGATCCTCATAATCAAGTCTGGCTCAACTAGAATCGTGGCAAGTCGTAGTGGTCTACTCTCTGTATCAAATATCAATCCAGACCAACAGCAATCTTCAACTAAATTCGAAACCCCTATCGTCGATAAAGATAAGGCACAAATCTTTCGACTCAAGTCATCTGCTGCTGCATTTGACTTTCCTGGATAGTATTTAATCTCGCAATCAAAATCTTTCAACAAATCGAGCCATCTACGCTGTCTCATGTTCAACTCAGATTGAGAGAACAGGTATTTCAGGCTCTTGTGATCAGAGTAGATCTCAAATTTCTCGCCATAAAGTTAATGACGCCAAATCTTTAATGCAAATACGATAGCCGCCAATTCAAGATCATGAATTGGGTATCGAGTCTCGTGTGGCTTTAATTGTCTCGAGGCATATGCGATCACATGACCTCGCTGCATAAGAACACACCCCAGCCCTCTGTGAGATGCATTACAATATACAACGAAATCGCCAGTACCTGAAGGAATCATCAAGACAGGTGCACTGGTCAGCCTTTTCTTCAACTCTAGAAAGCTAGACTCGCAATCTTCAGACCACACGAATGGTGTATTCTTCTGTGTCAACTGGGTAATCGGTTTCGCAATACTGGAGAAATCTTTGATGAATCTTCTATAATACCCTGCTAGACCCATGAAACTGCGTATCTCAGGCACAGAAGTCGGTCTCGGCCAACTGATCACAGCTTCAACTTTACTCGGATCCACAGAAATACCATCTCCAGATATGATATGACCCAAGAAGACAACCTGTCTAAGCCAAAACTCACATTTTGACAGCTTAGCATATAATCTTTCATTTCTCAGTGTTTGCAACACAATTCTCAAATGATTGGCATGCTCATTCAGATTCTTAGAGTACACCAAAATATCATCGATAAAAACAATCACAAACTCATCCAAGTACCTCTGAAAGATGCGGTTCATCAATCCCATAAATACTGCTGGTGCATTCGTTAAACCAAAAGGCATGACAACAAACTCGTAGTGTCCATACCTGGTCCGGAATGCTGTCTTCGGTATATCACCATCTCGAACTCTAAGTTGGTGATATCCCGATCGCAAATTGATATGTGTCGTTTTTACGTATTTTATTGCATTAGTCTGTGTGTTTTGCATTGTGCATACGTTTATTTCAATCACATTCTGTTCATTTTAGAGTAAACATTTGCATTATATCATATCTCACTCGGGCATGACGAATTTGCAGGAAAAGTGGCCGGAAAACCAAAAATGGAGCAAAGTGTACAAAAGAGGAGGCAACGAACAGAATGAGCGGCGCCCGAGCGGTAATTTTCTACCGCCCGGGCGCGAAAGGTGATCAAGTCCACAACTCGACAGAAAGGTCGGCGCTCGAGCGGTACTTTTCTACCGCCCGAGCGCCACCTATTTTGGGCAAGATTTTTGCAGCCGATTCGTTACCTTATTTGGAGAGGGTGGCTGAGATGGAAAGGGAGAGGCACGAATTAGAGATGATTCAGACTTAATTTTGCGGCCGCCACAAGCTTTTGGAGAGAACTTTGCGCTTGGATTGAAGATTGGAAGTTTTCCGAGCATCGTTCTTCGCAGATTTCGTCTCGCCTAGTATTTCTAATCTAGTTTTTATCTTTTAAACATTGTTGCATTTATTTTTAATATGAATTCTAGTAGCTAACTTTATTATTTGTTGGGATTAAAGGGGATACTACCCCGAACTTGATTTGAATTAATTTATATTTCGATTGTGCGTTATTCTTGATTTTACTACTGTTTTATCGTGTTGTTAGAGCGTAGCTAACTCTAACGATGTTTTCATATCAAGAGTGAGTTCGAGAGAATAGCGAGTGATAGGAACGAGTAGTATAATTTGCGGTTCTACAATTTACATAGATATATGAAATTGGATACGTGCCGATAGTCATAGTCCTAAGGGTCGAAAACTAGGGGATTTCATAGATCGAAATGCGATTTGCTCTTGATAAATAATTAAAGATATTTAATTACTTCATTGAGTAGATTTAGTTTGGCATAGCTCGAGAGAGTGTGTTCAATAGATTAGGAAATCCTGTCGGAAGCGTAGATCACGATCGAACGAATTAATTAATAAACGAGGGGTAGGTGAACCGAGATTCCCAACAAATCCATCTCTCATTGAATTTTAACTCAACATTTTAGATTAAATTCTCATTCATTACTTGTTGAATCATTTTACTCGCATATTTATTTGAGTATAGTAGGAATAATCACACAACTCAATTTTCGTTGCTAACTGTTAAATAACTGAAAATAATAATTGTTAAACACAGTCTTCAGTGGAACGATACTTGTACTCACGTACACTATATTAAAACTTGACATCATGCACTTGCGATTAATTTTTGAGCATACAAAATAATATTTTATTGGGGATTTCACTGTGCAAGTTTTGCTCGATCAAGTTTTTGGCGCCGTTGCCGGGGACTGTTAATCTACAATTTTAGTTTTAGTTATTTCCGTTAGCATTATTTTATTTTTCTTGAGATAACACTTCATATTTTATGACAGATATTTCTTCCAGCGCATGCCAAAGTCACTTGACGTGGAGCTTGAGTTTGATCCTGAAATTGAAAGAACTTTCCGAAGGCGAAGACAACAACAAAGACTTAAAGAACTGATGGAAAGACACGAGCAAGAACGTGGAGAGGAACAGCGTGACAATAGACAAGTTGAGATACCGCGTCGCATACCAATGCTGGAGTATGCCCAGCCTTCTTTGGAGGGTGCACGCCCTAGCATTGTGAGGCCTATCGTGCGGGCGAATCACTTCGAAATCAAGCCAGCCATAATCCAAATGATTCAGAACACGGTCCAATTTGGAGGAACTGCAATGGATGACCCAAACACGCACATCGCGGATTTTCTTGAAATTTGCGATACTTTTAAATTCAATGGAGTTTCTGATGATGCTGTTAGGTTGCGTTTATTTCCTTTCTCCTTACGTGATAAAGCTAAAGCATGGTTAAATTGTTTACCTGTAGGTTCGATCGCTACGTGGGACGACATGGCGAAAGCTTTTCTCATCAAATACTTCCCTCCCTCCAAGACCATGAAGCTGCGGGTAGACATTACGACATTTGCTCAATTTGATCAGGAATCTCTATATGAGGCATGGGAACGCTTCAAGGATCTACTACGAAGATGCCCACATCACGAGTTACCACTTGGGTTAGTCGTTCAAACATTTTACTATGGTTTGCTTACTCCTAACCGTACTATGATAGATGCGGCTGCTTGTGGAAACCTGTTGAGAAAGACCGTGGAGGAAGGATGTGAGTTGTTAGAGGAGATGGCTGCTAGCAGCTATCATCCTCAATCTGAAAGAAACAACCAGCGGAAGAGTGCAGGAGTGCACCAGGTAACTGATTTTTCTGCTATTACTGCACAACTTGATGCTTTAAACAGGAAAATAGACGGCTTGAATGTGGGTGGCACGGCGATGCGTCTTCAAGAGATATTCTGTGAAAAGTGTGGAGGGGAACACTATGCGAAGGACTGTCAAGACGACAATCCATTCTATGTGGAAAATGAGGCACCAGTGAACCAAGTGGGAGTCCAAAACCGCCCAAGGCATGACCCTTATTCGAACACATACAATCCTGGGTGGAGGCAACATCCCAACTTCTCATGGGGTGGTGAAAATAGTCAGAATAGACCGCAAGGAGGACAACAGTATGGGAAACAACCGATGTACAGATCTGATCCTCCTAGAGAAGAAAAGTCCAACTTGGAGCAAATGATGTCTAAGTTTATTTCATCCACTGAAACTAGACTTCAAAATCAGGATGCGTCGATAAAGGGGCTTGAAAATCAGATTGGTCAGTTAGCGAAGATGATAGCAAGTAGAGAGCAAGGCACCTTGCCAAGTAACACAGAGACTAATCCAAAAGAGCAAGTGAAGGCTATTGAGTTGAAAAGTGGGAAAGTTTTGGAGTTAAGGGAAAAAGAGAAAACTCAAACAGTGGACGAGCAAACTGCGACATCTAAAGGTAAGTCCTCTAACTCTACACTAGCACCCACTGCACAACCAAAAATTGTTATTCCTCCACCTTTCCCTGCAGCATTGAAAAAACGAAACTGGATGCACAATTCGGTAAATTTCTTGAGGTGTTTAAAAAATTGCATATCAATATTCCCTTTCCCGATGCTATAATGCAAATGCCTAGTTACGCTAAATTTTTGAAGGACATTTTAGCTAATAAGAGGAAGTTGGAGGATCACATGACAGTGAACTTAACTGAAAATTGCTCCGCTTTGGTGCAAAACAAAATCCCACCGAAACTAAAAGACCCAGGGAGTTTCTCTATTCCTTGCATGATTGGTGATGTTGTTTTTCATAAAGCATTATGTGATCTTGGTGCAAGTATTAATCTGATGCCATTGTCTGTGTTTAGGAAACTTGGGTTGGGAGAGCCTAAGCCGACGAGGATGTCCTTGCAACTGGCTGACAGATCTGTCAAGTACCCTGCGGAGTGATTGAGGATGTGCTAGTGAAAGTAGATAAGTTTATTTTTCCTGCTGATTTCGTGGTGCTAGACATGGAGGAGGACATGGAGATGCCCTTGATTTTGAGGAGGCCGTTCCTTGCGACTGGCAAGGCACTGATTGATGTGCAAGAAGGGAAGTTGAGATTGCGAGTGGGCGAGGAGGAGATTACTTTTGATGTCTTTAATGCACTTAAGCACACACTGCATTCTGATAGCTGTTTTAGAATTGATGCTTTTGACTCTCTTGTGTCTCACTATGTGCAGGATGCTTTTAGGGACCCTTTAGAGGCCGCTATCACTACTGAGTTGGGAGAAGAGGAATTGGATGATGAAAAAACTGAAATTGTGGCACATCTCAATGCCAACCATCCATGGAGAAATCCAATGAAGATGCGACTGGAGGACCTAGGAGAACGCAGAGATTTGATCCCTCCAAAGTCGAGCATCGAGGAGCCACCGACGCTTGAACTCAAACCCTTACCTCCGCACTTAAAGTACGTATTCCTAGGTGAGAATAACACATTGCCTGTCATTATTTCTGCTGCTTTGACAGATGCTATGGAGGACAAATTGTTCCAAGTTCTCAAAGAGCACAAAAGGGCATTCGCTTGGAAGGTGGCAGACATCAAGGGAATCAGTCCATCGATATGCATGCATAAATCTTGATGGAAGAGAAGTACTCACCTCTCGTGCAACCTCAAAGACGACTAAATCCAAAGATGCAAGAGGTAGTGAAAGCGGAAACTATTAAGCTTCTCGATTCAGGTATTATCTACCCTATTTCCAATAGTGTTTGGGTAAGTCCGGTTCAATGTGTGCCTAAGAAAGGTGGGATTACGGTGATCACCAATGAAAAGAATGAACTTATTCCCACGAGAACCGTTACGGGGTGGAGAGTGTGTATTGACTATAGGAAGTTGAATGATGCCACCCGTAAGGACCATTTTCCCCTTCCCTTTATTGATAAAATGTTGGAGAGATTAGCGGGGCATGAATTTTATTGTTTTCTAGATGGGTATTCGGGGTATAATCAAATCACAATTGCACCTGAGGACCAAGAGAAAACCACTTTCACTTGTCCTTATGGCACGTTTGCTTTTCGCCGAATGCCTTTTGGTCTTTGTAATGCACCTGCTACATTTCAGTGCTCTATGACTGCTATATTCCATGATATGATTGAAATCTTTCTCGAAATGTTTATGGATAATTTTTCTATCTTTGGTGCAACGTTTGATGAGTGCTTGCAGAATTTGAGATCCGTGTTGAGAAGATGCGAGGAGACGAACTTGGTGCTCAATTGGGAAAAGTGTCATTTCATGGTACAAGAGGGAATTGTTTTAGGGCACAAGGTTTCGGAGTAAGGAATTGAGGTGGACAAAGCAAAAATTGAAGTCATAAAGAACCTACCACCACCAGCCTCAGTAAAGGGAGTTAGAAGTTTTTTAGGCCACGCCGGTTTCTATCGGCGGTTCATCAAAGATTTTTCTAAAGTTGCCAAACCTCTATCTTCTCTACTTATGAAAGATATGCCCTTTGATTTTAATTCTAATTGTTTGCAGGCATACGAGGATTTAAAGGAGCGCTTGGTGACGGCTCCTGTCTTGGTGGCACCGGATTGGGACCTGCCCTTCGAGATCATGTGCGATGCCAGTGATGCTGCGGTTGGTGCTGTCCTCGGCCAAAGACGGAACAAGGTATTCCACACTATATACTATGCAAGTAAGACTCTAGATGAAGCGCAATTAAATTATGCCACCACTGAAAAAGAGTTACTTGCAGTAGTGTTTGCACTTGATAAATTCCATACATATCTTGTTTTGTCAAAGGTCATTATTTACACAGACCACTCTGCACTGAAATATTTGCTTGCTAAGAAAGATGCAAAGCCACGCTTACTTCGGTGGTTCTTACTGTTACAAGAGTTTGATTTGGAAATAAAAGATAAGAAAGGTGTTGAGAATGTGGTGGCGGATCATTTATCTAGACTAGAGCTTGTTAGTAATGAATGTGTAGATCAAGCTATTAATGATTGGTTTCCTGACGAGCAACTGTTTGAGATGAAACACTGTCCATGGTATGCAAATTTGCTAACTTTCTTATCACAGGCACACCTCCACCAAACCTATCGTTTCACCAACGAAAGAAATTCTTTTCTGACGTGAAATACTATTTTTGGGAGGAACCGTTTTTGTTTAAAATTTGTGCAGATTCCATGATAAGACGGTCTCAACCATTGCCATGACCGTGAGGTAGGTGGTCATTTCGGACCAACAAGGACGGCATCCAAGGTACTTGAATGTGGCTTTTATTGGCCAACTCTTTTCAAAGATGCTCGTTCTTATGTGCTACATTGTGATAAATGCCAGCGGTCAGGTAACATCTCTAACCGTCATGAAATGTCGTTAAATAATATCATTGAATGTGAGGTTTTTGATGTGTGGGGAATAGACTTCATGGGACCGTTCCCCAGTTCTTTCACGAAAAAATACATCTTGGTTGCGGTTGATTATGTGTCTAAGTGGGTAGAGGCGGAAGCGTATGTCACTAATGATGCTCAAGTGGTTCTAAAATTTTTAAAGAAAAACATTTTTAACCGATTTGGAACACCACGAGCAATCATTAGTGATGGTGGCACGCATTTTTGCAACAAACTATTTGAAAAACTTTTGAGCAAATATGGTGTCACACATAAAATCTCTACCCCCTATCACCCCCAGACGAGTGGGCAAGTGGAGGTGTCTAACCGATAGATAAAGCGAATTTTGGAGAAAGTGGTAGGTGTCAGTAGGAAGGATTGGTCGGTGAGATTAGATGATGCTCTTTGGGCATATAGGACTGCTTTTAAAACACCTATAGGCACTACACCGTATAGGCTTTTGTTTGGTAAAGCATGTCATCTACCGGTAGAGTTAGAGCATCGCGCATACTGGGCCACAAAAGCACTGAACTTTAATTTTACTGATGCAGGTGAACAGCGTTTGCTTCAACTAGATCAGTTGGAGGAATTCCGGAATCTGGCCTATGATCTAGCACTGTTATACAAAGAAAAGACAAAGAAGGCTCACGATAGGCGGATCATCGAAAGAGAATTTAAAGAGGGTGAAAGTGTCCTACTCTACAACTCCCGGTTGCGACTGTTTCCTGGAAAATTGAAGTCACGATGGTCTGGTCCATTCGTGATTTCCAAAGTTTATCCATCGGGAGCTGTAGAATTGAAAGATGGGAAGGACGGGACATTCACGGTCAATGCCCAGCGCCTGAAACACTACATGGGTGGCACAGTTGAGCCACAACTTGGAATCACCCGGTTCCAAGACATGCCGAACTGAGACCGGCCGACAGTCTAGCTCTCGACGATAAATGGAGAACTTACTTTTCTTTCCCTTCTCTTGCATTTAATTTAATTTTTTTTTTCTTTCGTATCAGCATATTTTATTTCACTGTTGTTTTATTTAAAAAAATGTAATTTTCCCGAGAACTCGGCGCTCGGGCGGTAGTTTTCTACCGCTCGAGCACGCCCGAAGCATCAAAAAGTTCCCGAGAGGTTGGCGCTCGAGCGGTAGTTTTCTACCGCCCGAGCGCGAGCGCATACCTGTGAAAAAAATTCCAGAGAGGTCACGCTCGAGCGATAATTTTCTACCGCTCGAGCGCGACGTCTTTTAAATCGCGATTTCCCCTTTCCCCTTTCATTCTGCGCGAACCCTACCCACAAATCCCTAACTCTCCCTCACTCTCCTCTTCAATTTTTGTGTGCAGGTGGTCGATTTCTTTCCCGAACCTCGGCAAGGTGAATCTTCTTCGTAGGAACACACGCATATTCCATCAATCGGGTCTTCTTCTCCGGTCGTCATCTCCATTTTCACACATAATGGCTCCAAAGAAGCAAAGAGGTAATCCCAGTTCCTCCTCTTCATCCTCATTTGATAGAACACGTTTTGTGAGTGCGGAGGCTCGTGCTAGATATGACCATGCTAAAATTCACCGAAACCCCATTACCGAGAGGGGATTTCGTCGTACTTTTGAGGATCGATATATGCCACCTCTTGTGGACTTGGAAAGAAGAGGATGGGAGAAATTTAGCGAGCCACCTAAGGCAGCTGTGGTATCTGTGGTGAGGGAATTTTACACGAATGCTTGTGAGCGCACTGATGATAGAGCATTTGTTAGGGGCAAGCATGTGCCGTTCGATTCCACTACGATTAACGCCCTCTTTGAAACGGCCGAGGTCGACGACTCTAATTTCCAGGCATTGATGGTTAATCCCGACTACAACCTGATTATCGAGACTTTGTGCCACCCGGGTGCAATGTGGAAACCATTGGGTGGAACGCCGAGCTGTTTCGAGGAGAAATACTTAAGGGCTGATATTGCCTTGTGGTATTTGTTTGTGGCCCGACGGATGATGCCGGTCTCGCACAAAAGCGAGGTGCAAAAGGAGCGTGCGGTGTTACTTTTTGCGTTGCACCGAGGATACGACATCGACGTGGGAAAACTTCTCAACTCGCAAATCACACTGAGCGCCCACAACAGCCACATAGGTCTTTTCTTCCCGACCATCATTTCCGAATTGTGTGCACGGGCCGGGGTGCACTTCAGGGACGACGAGGAGTGGCTTCAACCGATGAAGCCAATTTTTCAGGAGGATGAACAGCGCAAAAGGGCAAAACAGCGAGCGGACTTCCCCCCTCGGGCGGAGGATGCCGGTGGATCTAGCACTGCCGTCCCACAACGCCGCCTCCCACCACAACCCCGCAGGCGAACTCAGAATGATAAGATGGATGAAAGTCTAGCCTTCCAAGCACATCAGAGTCAGTTCAAGTCCTATGTCACGGACCATTTATCGCACATTGACTCCATGATGCGCACTTTGCTGGTGCACGGGGGAGTTGACCCGTCGACCATTCCACCGACTCCGCTACCTCCTCCCCCATTCCAGTTCCAGTATGATTATTCTCAGCAGTGGGAGGCCGCAGGAGTGCCACCGCCGGAGCATGATGAGGATGAAACTTGATCAGGGGAGTTTACTGTTTTCCCTACTTTGCACATTTATTTTTTTTCGTTGTTTTCTGTTTTTCTTTCTCACCGTTGTTTATTTCTAGCATGTTTTAACTTTCATGTTTCTTAGTCTGCATTTGTGTTTGCATTTCTGTGTTTGACTCTTTTGTGCAATGGGGACATTACACACTTCTAGTATGAGGGGGTCGTCTTGCATATTCGTATTTGTTGTCGTGCATGAGTGTCCGTAGATGGTGAAACTAGTGAATTGTTGGCCGATGATGATTGTGGGGTGAATGAACTGCATATTACTTAGTTTTATCACACGTCATGAATACCCCAGTGAAATGAAATGTTTATTGTATATGCGTACATTGTGGGTATTATTAGTAGTGTACACGATAGTCGGGTTTAAGATTCTATGGGAGGAACTGGAATAACATGAGATGCAAGTCGAACTTGAATGAATTTTTTTGACAGTCGCGACCGACCAGTGACATGAAATAGCGTAGATCATTTGAACCCACCGGAATAACTTTCGTCCCAATTGTGCATAATACATCAAGAGTTATCCCTAAGCCAACTAAACAAACATACCATATACTCAAAAATTTAGGGAGTACACTTGAGAAAATTATGCACTAAAAAAAACGAAAAAAGAGAAGTATTACAACAAGAGTGTTGTAAATGAAAAAAGGGGATGTAAGGTGTGGGGGAGCCAAAAATGGATGAAATCCTATCCCAAGGCTAAATAGATGGAGAAGTAAGGCGTTGAGGAATGTCAGATAAAAATTCTGACAAGTGCATAATGAAAATGATCAGTGTACGTCCCATCTTCTTTAGCCGGTCGAAACCTCATGATATTGACTCCCTCATTCCTGGTGTACAACCTTGAAAATTAGCCGCTTTGTGTTCACTTGTTGGTCACGACTAGAAACAGAACTCGGGATAGGGAAACTTGCATTGAACTGTTGATTTGGTGACTCGCATGATTTGCAAATGAAACTGTCTGAAACACGAGCTAGTGAGACCCACAGCACACACACGACCACACTTTCTGGTCGAAATCAAAATGTTATAAGGTGCTTTAAAAAGGAGTATTGGTGAATGTTGTGATTTGACTAATTGGATGTGGTTCAAACACCCGCTGAGGCAGGAGACACCGGTTTGCTACTTCACCATCAGCTTCGTTAGTTTAATTCTTTCATTTTTGTTTATTTCGTATTTTGGTTGTGGGTTGTAACCTATTTTGCTTGAAGGCAAGCAAAAGGTTAGTATGAGGGGGTTGATATGTGTCGTTTTTACGTGTTTTATTGCATTAGTCTGTGTGTGTTTTGCATTGTGCATACGTTTATTTCAATCACATTCTGTTCATTTTAGAGTAAACATTTGCATTATATCATATCTCACTCGGGCATGACGAATTTGCAGGAAAAGTAGTGGGAAAACCAAAAATAGAGCAAAGTGTACAAAAGAGGAGGCAACAGACAGAATGAACGGCGCCCGAGCGGTAATTTTCTACCGCCCGGGCACGAAAGGTGATCAAGTCCACAACTCGATAGAAAGGTCGGCGCTCGAGCGGTAGTTTTCTACCGCCCGAGCGCGAATGCCGCACACCCCAAGGAAGTTTACAGAAGGTGTGGCGCTCGAGCGGTACTTTTCTACCGCCCGAGCGCCACCTATTTTTGGCAAGATTTTGGCAGCCGATTCTTTACCTTATTTGGAGAGGGTGGCTGAGATGGAAAGGGAGAGGCACGAATTAGAGATGATTCAGACTTAATTTTGCGGTCGCCACAAGCTTTTGGAGAGAACTTTGCGCTTGGATTGAAGATTGGAAGTTTTCCGAGCATCGTTCTTCGCAGATTTCGTCTCGCCTAGTATTTCTAATCTAGTTTTTATCTTTTAAACATTGTTGCATTTATTTTTAATATGAATTCTAGTAGCTAACTTTATTATTTGTTGGGATTAAAGGGGATCCTACCCCGAACTTGATTTGAATTAATTTATATTTCGATTGTGCGTTATTCTTGATTTTACTACTGTTTTATCGTGTTGTTAGAGCGTAGCTAACTCTAATGATGTTTTCATATCACGAGTGAGGTCGAGAGAATAGCGAGTGATAGGAACGAGTAGTATAATTCGCGGATCTACAATTTACATAGATATATGAAATTGGATACGTGCCGATAGTCATAGTCCTAAGGGTCGAAAACTAGGGGATTTCATGATCGAAATGCGATTTGCTCTTGATAAATAATTAAAGATATTTAATTACTTCATTGAGTAGATTTAGTTTGGCATAGCTCGAGAGAGTGTGTTCAATAGATTAGGAAATCCTGTCGGAAGCGTAGATCACGATCGAACGAATTAATTAATAAACGAGGGGTAGGTGAACCGAGATTCCCAACAAATCCATCTCTCATTGAATTTTAACTCAACATTTTATATTAAATTCTCATTCATTACTTGATGAATCATTTTACTCGCATATTTATTTGAGTATAGTAGGAATAATCACACAACTCAATTTTTGTTGCTAACTGTTAAATAACTGAAAATAATTGTTAAACACAATCTTCAGTGGAACGATACTCGTACTCACGTACACTATATTATAACTTGACATCGTGCACTTGCGATTAATTTTTGAGCATACAAAATAATATTTTATTGGGGATTTCACTATGGAAGTTTTGCTCGATCACAAATCAATCTTGGAATAGATGGAAGATCCATGCAACTGATCAAATAACTCGTCGATACGAGGCAAAGGATACTTGTTCTTTATCGTTGCCTTGTTCAGTTGACTGTAATCTATACACAATCTCATAGAACCGTCTTTCTTTCGTACGAATAGCACTGGAGCGCCCCAAGGAGATACACTGGGTCTGATATATCCCTTGGTTAGAAGATCTTCTAACTGTGCTTTCAGTTCTTTCAGCTCTATCGGCGCCATCCTATACGGAGCTCTCGAAATAGGAACGGTACCTGGAATAAGATCTATACTGAAATCAACCTCTCGGGCTGGAGGTAACCCTGGAATTTCGTCCGGAAATACATCTGCAAACTCCCGTACTACTGGCAAATCTGCCAATGCCGGGCTCGATTTCTGTAGATCTACAGAATAAACAAGGAACCCTTCTGCTCATTTCTGCAACAATCTACTCATAGTCAGAGCAGATACTAAGGGAATCCGAGATCTGGAACCTTTACCGTAGAATTTTCATTCTTCTGT
Source organism: Primulina eburnea (assembly GCF_022965805.1). Lineage (NCBI taxonomy): Eukaryota > Viridiplantae > Streptophyta > Magnoliopsida > Lamiales > Gesneriaceae > Primulina > Primulina eburnea. The sequence continues at coordinate 25,500,108 of NC_133107.1, read as the reverse complement.
CATTTCAGGTCTGAATCTGACAATCTTGTGGAAGCAATCCACGGTAGCTCTGTACTTAGTCAACATGTCAATCCCGACAATGCAATCAAAATCAGATAAACCAAGTACAACAAAGTCCAAATCAATTTCATGCCCCTCAAATTGTAGTATACAATGTCTAACTGAAGTCACAGATATAAGACTACTTCCCAAAGGAGAAGAAATAGACACTACAATGGACAAGGACTCGACAGGCAATGTATGTGTCAATGCAAAACGTTCTGATATAAATGTATGCACCTGTATCTATCAACACATATGCAGGATAACCGCAAAGAAAACAGTTAACTGCAATCACATCGTCTGGCGCATCATGTGCCTGCTCCTCTGTCAATGCAAACACCTGAGCCTGTTGTCTGGGAGGTTGGCTCACTGTCTGGCCACCTCTGGTTCTAGGCTGGGACTGTGTAGGCGTGGGCTGGAAGGAATGGACAGACGAAGCTTGCTTCTCGGGCTGAGCTACTGAAGCTGATGACCCTGCACTCTGAAATCTCTGGGTACCTTTTTCGGGACAAACTCTGGCGAAGTGTCCCGGCTGTCTGCAATAGTTACATCTGCCCATCACTCCCTGACACTGCTCAGTGGCATGCCTACCACCACAAGAACCACAATAAACACCTGTATAATCGGTACTCGGGCCAGGACCTCTCTGTCTTGACCCACTGGAGCTCGACGAACTGCTCCCTGCTCTCTTAAACTGCTTACCTTTAGCTTTCAAAAACTCTTTCTTGCCATTACCGCTTCCACTATCAAATCGAGAAGGAGGTGGTGGAAACTGTGCGGCGGGCGGTGGCGGTCTCTGACCCTGAACACTGTAGGAAGCTCCTCGCTGCCTAATCAAGCCAGCCTCTGCTCCCTTCGCTCGATTCAAAGCCTCAGAAAAAGTGTTGGGTCGCCCCGTGTTCACCAATGTGAAAATATCCGGATTCAAACCGTTTATGAATTGATCGGCGACCGCCTCGTCATTCCCTACTACATGTGGTGCAAATCGAAGCAAGGACGAGAATTTGTCAACTTACTCCTCTATGTTCCATTGCCCTTGTCTCAAATTGGCGAACTCTGCCCCTTTGTCTTTTCGGTATGACACTGGAAAGAAACGTTGATAAAATTCATCTTTAAAAACTTTCCAAGTAATATCAATACCTCGTTATTCTAGGGCTCGTTTCGCCGTTAGCCACCAACTCTTGGCCACTTCTTGCAATTGATGCCCAATCAACTTTACTCTACGTTCATCTGAATAGGCAAGTGATTCAAATATCATCTCTATAACATCCAGCCAGCTTTCGCAATCCGTTGCATTCTCAGTGCCTTTTAAAGTCGGGGGTCGGACCGACTGAAACCGCTTCAACAGAGTCTCCATTGGGGTAGCAGTTACGTCCATCTGAGTACCTGACGTACTCCCCTGTTCTGACACTTGTCCTGCAGCTGGTTGTGGTATCCTTCTAGGCGGCATATCTGGTTATCAAACAGGTTAATACACAGTCTATACAAGCTATCTCAGCCCTCCTCTGATCATATACCTCTGATCCAGAATCGGTTCTGATTCAGTCTTGGCAATTATATGTTGTAAATCAACTCAAATATAATACAACACATAATAAGGAAAGCAATAAATCATGCTAGCACATCAAAAGCAAGGAAGATGACTCGATCTACCCCGCTCATTCTATTCTATCTCAGTCTACAGAACCTACTGCTCTGATACCACCTGTTGTGGGGACCCAGGCTCTAATTGATTCCATCTTGGATTAAATGGATCTGTGAGAAAATGTGGGTCAAATTTTTCGCTTTTTAACATTAATTCTAATGTTTATAAGTCAAGCACAAGAGAGTTCCATGTTTTATTTCATAACATAAAATACATGTCTCATTCTAATACATCAATCCAAACTAGTGTAAAGTTCAATACAAACCATAACTACAAATAATACAAGTCTAGTAAGAGCCACTAGTCATCTTCTGCGCCCGTAGTCACCACGCTATCTCGATCTCATCTCTGTCGTGACCCAGATCCTGCCGCACCTGTTGTTATGCGCACATACAGACATAACAACAGCCGGAAACTCCGGTGAGAACAAATCCCAGTATAAAACATGTACACATGCATATGCATAATAAAATCATAAAGCACAATCTCATGCATGTAACATAAATAGGTTCCATAGTCTATGAAACCCGTCTATAAAAACATGCAGTCTAAGTCAAATCATGTCTAGACTCAGTTCGACTCTACTCTAGGGATCCCGGTGTGAATAAGATGTCACTGTCTGTTACCTACCCTCCAATCGGGGTAACTGTACGTCTTATTCCTAGACTTCGGTCCTGTCTGTATCGAATGTCTACAATCGGAGGAAGTCTGCTCCTATGCGTCGATACCACCGAACGTCTAGTGTGACAAATCTGTCAATGACTCTCCTATCTCAATGCTTGGATATAAATCTATAAACAAAGCATTATCATATCAAGAGATTTGAATATATATCTATAAATAATTCAAAACATGTCAAAAGATACAATAAAAATTCTAGTATGTGATTTTGTTGGGAAACTCCAATCAAGTCTGATTCGAGTCGTATCTTCCCCAAAGTCACATGCGTTATACCTTCTTGCCGAATAATCTGTCTTAGTCGAAGTCTCGAGTTCAGAGTGCCCAATACAAATCTGAAATGGCAATGTCTAGATGTCATCTATCAATATACAACTCAAGCAAGTCTTATACAATTCATATTCAATCTCGGTATAAATCAACAGCATAACGGCGTAATCTTTCGATACCGGTACTCCACCAATAATCAGTACATGATCCACAAGTCATAACATCAATAACCACAATCATAATTTCCCAAAATCTGCATGTATATAACTCAAAACATGCTGGAAATTACTAGCAATAGCATACGGTGTCTGTTCTTCGATCTGGTTGCGCATACGCTATGCTCAATATGTCAAGAACACTATATAATCATCATATCATAATTCTTCCAACATATGAAATCTAAATCATGCTGAAACTTAACCAAACTTACATCTTCTTGTAGCCTTGGTTGAGAGGAGCACAAATCTAGGTTTAGATTCAAGTTTCGATTTATAAATCTCACACAATCACAATTATAAATTTGGAAGAACTTGAGGAATTGTTAAAGATACTCTCGGTTCTGAGTTCTGAAAGTAAGAAAGACTGAATCAGTCCAATATATATATATATATATATATATATATATATATATGCCATGTGTCACAACAAGTAACAAAGGTGGATTTCTCGCATGCAGCACCGTGGGTGCGGTCACTCTTCACCGCGGGTGCGCTCATGCTTCGGCAGCACTTTCATTTTCCAAAATTCAACGACCGCGGGTGCGGTCCCTCCTTGACCGCGGGTGCGGTCTTGCTTCGAATAAAATTTCCTACCCTACTGGACACCGACCGCGGGTGCGGTCCTTCTAGCACCGCGGGTGCGGTGTCCCCTCGGCCTCACCTTCACAAATTTACATTTAATGACCGCGGGTGCACTCCTTCTCTAGGCGCGGGTGTGGTCCATGTCTCATGCCACACTTCATAATCTCATTGTTCAATTTATAATCTAGGGCATTACAAACGACATATTCATACCCTTACTAATGAAAATGTTGTTTACATCACAAATGCTAGTCTCAAGCTCAAACGACATTTATTCTTATTTTAGACAGCTAATTTGACTTAGAATATGTTTATAATATATGACACACTTCTTAATAAGGTTCATGATTTTAAATTGTAATGCAGACATCATGATACCTATTGTATATTCAAAACCTTTACATATGCAAATATACAAATAAAATAAATATCACAATTAAATAAAAAATAAAATATTATTAAAATAAATATGATTTTTACATGAGAAAACACAAATTAGATCGCTGGAAGCTATTGAACTAGTTCATTTGTCAACAAATTAATTCCCAATCTCACAAACTAGAGATGTCAATGGGGCGGGTATGAGGCGGGTTTGGTTAAACCCAAGATCCTCCTCATGAAAAAAACTTTGACCCATTACCCGCTCCACCCCGGTTAAATATTCTTCGGACCCATCCCACATCGAATACGAAATGGGGCCGGGTAGACCCGTGAGACCCATGAGACCCGAATTTTTTTAAAATAAAAAAGTAATCTTTCTTCTCACATGACTGAATTATGAAACAGACAAGCCTCTAAATACAACATTGTGGAAAATTAATTCATGTCTTCGACCACACATAATAATAACAAACAAAGTATTTTCACGACATAAAGAATTATATAAAAAAGAGTTACTAGCTCTCCAAAAAATTCTTGACATCTCCAAAAATAAGTCATAACTTAATTTATACAAATCAATATAAAATCAGCGACTAGACAATATTTAATCTACTAAGATGAGGACCAACTATTCTTCCACTATTGCTAAAAGCAAATTCAAATACAACAGTTGACATAGGAATAACTAAGATCGTTATGGTTGAGGTGAGCTACTAAAAAAATGAAAATTAATAAAACTAAAACCTTAGAATATTTATATCCACATATATATGGGGCGGGTATGTGGCGGGTATTATAAGACCCATGACCCACCTCATATCTGGATGGGTCTGAAAAATTGGACCTAATACCCAGTCCATGACCCATTTAATATGCCTAAACCCACCCCATGTATGCGAGTCCATTGAGAGTCGGAGTAAAACTCGGACACATTGACATCCCTGCCACATGCTCGCCCTCTTCCCCATAACCCGCGCGCACGTACTACATCGAGTCCAGCCATAAATTTTTCGCTGTATTTTACAACAAGAATTATCATTTCACATGTAATTGGAGTGGAGATAGATATATAACAATGCTTCTGGGTCAAAATTAATCAACTCATCACAAATATTTGGTATTAGTGCGTAAGAATTTCGTGTTGGAGCTGAGTAATGGGCTGCTGCGAATCGAAGGAGAATCCGCTGCGCGGAGCGGCGAAGGGTCAGTGGCTGCAGCAGCATCACGGCCACCGTCGCTCTTCGTCTGTTAAAGGTGGGGGGTCAACTGGGTTTGCGGAGTTCTCATTGCCGGAGCTGAAGTCGGCTACCAACAACTTCAGCTCCGAAAATATTGTATCGGAGAGCGGAGAGAAGGCGCCTAATGTCGTGTATAAAGGCCGTTTGCAGAACCAACGGTGGATTGCTGTGAAGAAATTTACAAAGTTGGCGTGGCCAGATCATAAACAGTTTGCTGTATGTATAGTGATACCCCCAAAATGTTACTTAAATATCATCTTTCCTTGTTTTTAGTGGGGATTCAGTTGGCTTATCGGTTTAGAATTATTGAACATGTTAAACTGTTTGTGTTTGAAAGGAGGAAGCAAAGGAAGTGGCGAAGCTGAAGCACAAGAGGCTGGCGAATCTGATTGGATACTGTTGTGATGGAGATGAGAGGCTGCTTGTAGCTGAATTTATGCCTAATGAGACTCTTGTTAAGCATTTGTTTCACTGTATGTTCGTGGCACTTTCGGACGGTTTTGATATTCTTTCTTTTCCTAGGCTTTGAGCTGTAGCTGTGGTTGTCATTTTCTACTTCAAAAAATTTTGAAGGATTTGATTAAGATTTGACGTTTGCTCAAGTTCTGGGGGTCATAAAATAGTTGAATTGGAAAGATTATCCAACATGCTATTTTTATGTATGAAGTGCATTTCTTTGGTCATTCCTTTCCTTTTTTTTTTTTTTGGTTTAATTTTTGACTAATCTATCCATGAAGACCCAACACTCACGCCTCATAAATCTGTGTTCCAGCATTCCATTAGGGGAGGGAGTCTGTTTCTTTGTACCAACACCGGCATCTAAATTGTTTGCTAATATTAAATCACGGGTGTATATTTTTTGTAAAGTTTTGTCCATAACATCCATCATGACCTTCCTATTTTATTCTTTATGCTTTTTGCAGGGGAGAATCAAACCCCTGAGTGGGCGATGCGTCTCAGAGTTGCTTTGTACATAGCTGAAGCCTTGAATTATTGCAGCAACGAAGGTCGCCCACTCTACCATGACTTGAATGCCTATAGAGTTCTCTTTGATGAGGTTAATTTGTCTTTTTTCTTTAATCAGCGCTTTTGTTACCCACTAAATAGGGTGATAGGGATAATGTGCCTTGCACCATGCTCTTTTTCCCCTTTCGATGCTATTTTGTCTAGGTTTTTGTATTGCAAGTGCTGAAATGTTTTTTTTCCACAGAATGGTGATCCGCGTCTTTCCTGTTTTGGATTGATGAAAAATAGCAGGGATGGTAAAAGTTATAGCACGAACCTTGCATATACACCTCCGGAGTATTTAAGAAATGGTAGATCCTGTGTTTTGTTCATGTGTCTATTTCTTGAACTTCAGGTTGCTTTTTAGATTTAGCTTGAGTTTGTAATCTCTTGTAGGTAGGGTAACTCCAGAAAGTGTTGTGTTCAGCTTTGGAACAGTCCTTTTAGATCTTCTTAGTGGAAAGCATATCCCTCCAAGTCATGTAAGTTTTGTGGGCAATGCTAAATATTACTTTTATAACCTCTCTCAATCTGGCTTGCTGCTCTTTAAATCAGCTTTAATGCTACGAAACTATCATTTACCTGCGGCATTAACTCATCAGACATTTTTAGGCAGTTGATCTCTGCTTATTACCGTTATCAGAAATAGAAGATTTTGAAAATATGTTCTCCACGTGGTTATGATCAAATATGCTAAATTATGTCTTTGCTTACTTTCGTAACGGTTAACGAGATCTCACGTGGACCCCACATGTGAGGATGAATCTCCACCATTGGATGCATGTTTAGGGTATTGCCTTAAGGGTGGTATGAAATTTTCCTTTCTTAACACAAGGAAAATGTTACTGTCCTGGTCAGCCTGAAACCAAACACAATGAGTAGTTGAGAAGCAAACCGAAACGGAAGATGACACAGCAAAATCTAAATCGTGTACAAGAGATATACTCATAGAAATTTCATTAATAATTCTGAATCTAAAGAATAGATGGATGCTATTGTTGCTACTACTTATTAGTCAGTTTTTCTTTCAATAGAAAGAGTAGAACAATTAAGAAATAATGGAGGCTCCTTTCTAGAATTAGCTGAATGAAAGGATGTGAATGACCTCTATATAAATATGAGAATATATGGAATAAAACAGCGGTTTTTTATTCTCAAAATAATAATAATAATAATAATAATAAGTATTACCAGGAGATCTTGAGGTTTTATCTAACGAGCCTCGAAGAATTGCCCCCATCAGAAAATCTGAAACCTAGGACCATAACAAATTGGTACTAGAGCTGGTAGTCATGGGAGAATTCCACGTTTTTCAACATCAATTCAAAGTCTTTATGAAAATGTATCAAGAGGGACACGACAACCGCCGATAAATGACGACAAGCTCTTGTTGATCAATTGGAGGAGATCTCCATATGTCTGTCAACGATTCGTTCAGAAGAACAAGATCAGGATTCAGGGCAAAGATGGTAGCAGTGAACAGGGCACCACTGACCATCATTTCAAAGGTCAGGAAGACAGCGAGGATGGCCTATCCTATGTACCTCAAAATTCGAAGCTAGATTTTCCCCGGTGCGATAGATAATCAGATCTGTTAGATGGATTAGTTAATGTTAAATTTTTTTGGCACCACCAGGGAAGGCGAGGAAGGGTTGGCCTTTTGCCACCTTGAGGGCAATGTTGAACCCTTTTCCTCAAGTGGGAACGGGATCAACCCTAGTTAAAGCTGAAGGAATTTAAGAACCAATGTCATCTAAGTAAGCTTTATTCTTGAAATACTCCCAACAGCTTGAAATGATCCAAGTGCCTTCTTGGAAAGATGCTAAAACTATGATGAAGCAGGACCATTTCCTCATGGTTGAGGACAACCATGATCTCCAAGGGGGGAGTAATGTCATGGCCTAGTCAGCCCAAACCAAGCACAGTCAGCAGTTGAGAAGCAACCCGAAAAGAAAGGTTACACAGCAAAGGAAATTGTGCACAAGAGATATACTCATGGAAAAATCAAGAATAATGCTTAATCGAAGGAGTAGATGGATGCTAGTGTTGCTCCTAATTTTAGTCAGTTTTCCTTTAAATAAAAAGATTAGAATGATTGAGAAATAAATGTGGATCCTTGCCACAATTAGCTAAAGAAAAGGATAGGAATAAACTCTGTATAAATATGAGAATATATGAAACAAAACAGTAGCTTTTGATTTTCAAAAAATAATATTATTACGAGATCGTGAGTTTCTCTCTAACGAGCCTCAAAGATTTATCCCCCATCACAAAATCTAACACGGGACCATTTCAGAAAATCTCGATTCATGTCAGTAAAATAGCTTTAGGAGCTCTCAGTACAGAAGGAAGTAGTCAAAATAGCTCTTTGGTATCTGGAGAGAGACTCGCATTTTGTCTTTGGTTGAATGGATTTCAGGGCAAGATGCCTTAAGTATCCTTAATGGTGTAAGACATGTCCTTCGAACAAGTCATGAATTTTCAACTGAGATTAACTTGGGTTCCGAGCAGGAAAATGGCTGTTTAATTTTCACTTGAATTCTTCCCGAATAAAATTTAAGGAGTTAATCTGATTGTCATGTTTCGACTTACACACTATTTACTCAGGGTGAAAGCAACAAGATATTGCTCCATACCCAATTTTTGCCTGGCCAGTAGCCTGGATATATATTTTTTAAAATCCGGAAAGTTACAAAAATGCCAAAAAACTAGAAATTTTTAAAAACATAATTCAATTGTTTTTGTTAATAAAATATACAAATTTAAAAAATACTGAAATATTAAGAGGACATTAAAAAGATCTACATGGTACTGGATAACTTTGCTGAATCGGGTTTCCTGAGTATGAGAAAATACTATATTAGTTATATGCAAGACTGTAAATACTAAAAAAAATGACTGCTTTATTGGACCTATTTCATCTTGTTTCTGTTTTCCAGTTTTCGGTTGCCACCCATACTATTTCACTTATACAAGTCACGTTTGGTATTTAGTTTCTTTTCAGTGTGTAGATACAATTAAGGTCAGCATGATGGCGTGAGCTTTCTCTTCCTTTTTCCTTTTTAGCTTCTATTCCTATTCAAGAAACTTAATGTTCCATTGACGATTTTTTTATCCCTGATGCCATATATCTGAAGCACCTTTAAGGCCATTGCCAATTATTTGTTGGTTTTGTAATGGTTGCTTTAAATTTGTTCAAAAAAACTCCACGTACATAACATTCGTTTTTTGCATGCAGGCTTTGGATATGATACGGGGGAAAAATATTCTTCTTTTGATGGATTCTCATTTGGAGGGGAATTTCTCAGCCGAAGAGGCTACTGTGGTCTTTGATCTTGCTTCACTATGTTTGCAGTATGAACCAAGGGAGCGACCAAAGACCGAAGATCTTGTTTCAACCCTCTCTGCATTGCAAAATAAACCTGATGCAAGTTCTATTCTCTTTCTTACTTTTAATGATTCAAACATTAATGGCTTTATTAGGGCACATTTACTTTAACCAACAAATCCATTATATTGTTGATAATATCATCTTCGTGTATTCTGAAGCATAATCTGGCAATTTTAGAATTTGATTGTTTTTATCTTGGCTATATAATGTCAAGTCTAGGTGGTATTGTTCTTTTTGGTATCTGCATTGAGCAGACGCGTATTACAGTGCATTATTCTGATGATTTTATTAGCTGGACCGAACAGCTATATAGTACTTTTTAGAATTTTCATGTTCTGCAATGTGTGAATCACTTCCATGTAAATGATTTAGATTCTTGCAGGCTGCTATCATGCTACATAACACATCTTTTCTTCTCATTTCATTTGATCTTTTTATATCTTTCGTAGGCATGTCATTGGCAGTGGCAAGGTAACCTAGTTGATATGATACTTTGTAGTGGCATAGTTGGGTTTTTATTTGGTTTTTATTATATTGGGAAATCTTTAGTTTATGATTTATATTAATGTAGTAAATGTCAAAATTTTATGGTACGTTTCTCACTCACTAATGGGCTTCTTCAGTGGTGATATTAATATTGTTATATAATTAAATGCACTTATGGTAAAACATTGATCTTATGGTACTTCATTCGTGAAAATAATAAAAATTATTCCTATTTCTAGGTTCCATCTTATATTATGCTGGGCATTCCAAAGGGTGAAGAAGCACCATCTACTCCACCACACCCTCTCTCTCCAATTGGTGATGCCTGTTCCCGCATGGATCTTACGGCTATCCATCAGTTTTTGGTGACACAACACTACAAAGATGATGAAGGAACCAATGAGGTAAAATGTTCATGCAAAAGATGTTTTAGTAAATCTTTGATAATATATCTGTGCTAAAATATAGTGATTACCATTTAGCTTTCTTTCCAAGAGTGGACTCAACAAATGAGAGATATGTTGGATGCAAGGAAAAGAGGAGACCTCGCCTTTCGGGACAAAGATTTCAAAACCGCCATTGATTGTTATTCTCAGGTACTTTTCACACAAGCAATAACTATTCATCTACTGTTCGCATCTATATGTTTTTGAAGTGCCTGATTTTGTTGTCTCATCATTTTATTATATTCAAGTTGACGGATATCTTCAAATCACCTAGTTCCTTGAACGTCGTTCAAGTCTATCAATTTTTTTGTCAACCAAACAGCTTCTTGCCTCTCTCACTCACACAAAAAAATATCCACCTGAAATTTATCTAAGATCTTGCTGGTTATGCAAATCGGGCCTTTAATTTGTTTGTGCATATAAGCTATGGTGATTCCTTTTTAACTCATGGAAAAAAGATTCAAGGAGCATCGGGCCTTTAATTTGTTTGTGCATATGGTGATTCCTTTTTAACTCATGGAAAAAAGATTCAAGGAGCATCTTAGATCATTGGTTGAGGTACAGGGAAGTCAGCGGGGACATTGTCCCTGTGTTTCAACTTTTTCTTGATAATTAGTGTGATATTAGTATAAGATTTTTCAGCTCTGTTACTGTGTTCAACATGTAGAACCTACAGTATTGAACTATTTTAGCCTAGTAGAACTGGTACTGAAATCTTAAACGTATGTCCAGTTTATAGATGTTGGGACCATGATATCCCCCACTGTTCATGCACGACGAAGCCTTTGTTATCTAATGTGCGATCAGCCTGATGCTGCCCTTCGAGATGCAATGCAAGCGCAATGCATCAACCCAGATTGGTCGACAGCATTCTACATGCAGGCAGTGGCACTTGCCAAGCTCGACATGCACAAGGATGCAGCCGACATGTTGAATGAGGCTGCCATGCTAGAAGAAAAGAAACGAGGCGGAAAATGATTGCATGGATCAGTTGAAGGAAAATAATTTAAGGGTTTGAACGATGTTGTTGTGAGCACGATGTGCGGTATGTTTGGTTTGAGAGTGGTGATGTTGAAAATTGTACATTAATTGGGAGGGGTTTTATACATTCTTGCGCTCGGAAGAGAGGTTCATGTTAATTTTTGTATGGAATGTGTTGAATAATCATGGTGTATGGTCATGCATTACTGAGAAGTAAATTTGTTGTAATTATTTCACATGTTATGTATATTAAAAAAATGTAAATTTGATTTTTTTAAACAAATTACTAAAAAAAATTAGATTTGATTTTATTTGTAAAGAGAAAATTGGTAGAAAATCCCCATCCACAAACTTGTAGTTTGTGTTCAGTTTTTTTAAATTCCCTCGATTTTTCATTCATTTTCCTTCATATATTTTATTGTTTCCATTTTTTTCCCTCTCTCTCACCCCTTCTCTATTCTCAATTCTCCCAATTTTTTTCTCGTCTATTTCCCCTCGACCCACAACAACTCTAACCTTCCACTACCTCCTTCAACATTACATGCCATGCAATCAATTCGGGTCACATAAGTTAGAAAGAAGGAAGACAAACAAGAGACCTAGACAACCGATTTTGTGGAGAATCAAGAAAGCAAAGCGATCTGACTTTCTTCTTCTTTGTTTCTTGATCGATTTCTCCAATAGTTTTATATTTGTCACCAACTTTCTTATTGATATATGATACTCCATTTCAATGTTCGTATCATTCTTCCTAACAATAACATATGGTAATGGAGCCTACAAAAGGCAATAAATTCAATGATATTTGGTTGTATTTTTTGAGAATGGAGGAGGGCAAGCAAAATGAACAAGTATAACCAATTTTATATTATTATTATTATTAATGGAATCTAAATGAGACATTTTTGGGTCGGATGTTGATTTTTCTGAAATGATTGTCATATAATTCAATTTTATGTTAACACACAAACATATTTTCTATGAATATGTAATTTTTTTTTACCGATATATGATATAAACACAAGCTTGTTGGTTCTCACAAGATTTTTAGTTTTCTTTAAATATATGATTGAAAGCTCAATGCAAAAGACACTGGAGAAATAAGACAGGCATTCAACATATTTGGATTTTCTTTAGTTTGTAGAACTTATGTTAGTCCGATTCATCAGCATGTTATTGGTTTTTCGGATGTTATATTTCGATTTTTTTTTTTGAAATTATTATTAGTTATTGTATGTTTGTACAAGTTTATTAGTGATTTGTGTTCGTGGTTTGTTGTTTTAACGTATTGTCAATCTTTCACTTTATTTTTTGTTGTATATATTATTATTCTGTTGTTATATTGTTGTTGTACTTTATATAATTGATTTGTGTTTTTTTAATTGTTTCTAGTTTCTATTCGATTTATGTTGGATTCATTGAGTCATGTTTGATCTGTACGAGTTTAGATGGTTTAGTGTGATTTTTTTTTTTATAATTTTGTGCTTAGTAAAATATTTTCTATATAAAATTTTTAACTGATTAGTTAAGGTAGGTTTTTGTTTTCTTTCTTGGAGAAATGGAATCAGGATCATCAAATTTTTCATTCCTGGGTAGCTGCAAATATAAAAATGAGCTTTATATGATTTCAATCTTTAATGTGTTCAATCTAGCAGAGTTGTTTCTTAATTTTGGGAGAAAATATATGGATATTTCTCCACAAACTATTACCTTGCAATATTTAGCCCTATATCAGATGATGTATGTGACGTTGAATGAAGATGATGGTGTCCGTACCATGACCAATCTTCACACATTTATGAGTCTGACAATAATTAACATGAGGACAGTGACAAAAGACCAAATGGGATGCCATAATATTGGGAGGTAAAAACTTATATCTTAATTTAATTTCCCACATGAATTGAAACGACATCAATTTTTTTTTCTAATCTTAAATCATAAATTATAAATTACTAAATAAAATAATTTAACATAATCATGAATCATAATAATTTAACAATTTAAATCTCTAGTGCATAAAATAAATCCTAAATCATCAACTAATCAAAACTTTCTAAATTGACCTTTAAAAAGATCAACTAACAATAAAACAAAGCATAAAAAAATATCTAATAAAAATCATTAATTAACATAATCTTTAAATCATTAATCTATCTAGCTAGTGCGGAAACATAAAAGTCCTCGGGTGTGTACTGATGCAATCAATCCACTCAATCTTCAGCACCTCTCCTAAACCATCAAATCATGCATCGTACAAACCTAGTGAGTCTAAAGACTCAGCTCATTATAAACATGGATAACAAATAATACATATACAATCACATACACTAAAATCATATTTTTATTTAAAATAGCTTTTGAATATAAATAAACCAATTAAAATCATTTAAGCATAATTAAAACATAAATAGTAAAATCATTTTAAAATAACTTTAAGCATAAATAAATCTTTTAAAAATTATTTAAAAATAGTTTTAATCATCATCATATATCATAAAATCATTTTAATCATAAAATATCATTTAACTTGTGTTATGTTCCTTCGTGACGCTGCCAAGCTTTTTCATATTTTCTCAAGTGTAAAATTACCATTTTGCCATTTGACATAAAAATTCTGAATTTTGTATTTTTCACTTTTAATGACAAGAGATTATTCTAAATAATTATTTAAGCTTAAATATAATTTTTCATATTTTTATAAAGATTAAAACTAGGCTTTTCAATTAATTTTTTAATTAACGTTGCGATTAAATCCCGAATAAATCCAAAAATCCATATTTTGATCCCAAATTTTAAACATAACATTTTTATTACCTATTCTACCCTTGTTAGCCATGAACCACATCCGTGGACTCGTGGTTCCAATTTTTAGTCTTTTAATTTTTGAATTTGACACATAATCAAACCACCCGAGCCAACTCTTTATTTGTTCGAGCCATGGTCAAGCCACCTCGAGCCAAACCCGAGCCAACCTACCTAGGCACCCTCCTCACCAAGTCCAGCCCAAAGAAGCTAGCCCTAGTCGCTCAAACTCATCTGGACAGTAGACCCGAAACCTGCGCACATGCTTGACTCATGCCTATAGACTCCTAGCAAGCAAGGGATCTTCCAGCCAAGCCACCACCAAGCCCACCTGACCCTAACCATCCCTGGACCACACCCAGACCCAACCCAGACCAGCCCAAACCATGGAACCCAAGCGCGAGCCACCTGGATCAGAAGACACAAGCTGCGTGTCCTTGAGCTCTCTCGAGCTAGCGGCTAGCCCAACTACTCCAGCCCTTAGCCCAGCCCTTGCCCATCATCCTTAGAGCCTATAGGACCCACCTAGCCCGCCCAAGCCCCATCAGCGAGCTCCCATGTCTGATTCCGCACCAGCACCCGCGAGGGTAAGAGTTCCACTTCACGTGGACTCTTCCTCAGCTCATGACTCGAGCCCTAGCTCTCTTAGGACTCTTCTTAGGACCTAAACACGACCCTTAGGACCCAACCCCCAGACCTAGTCGAGCCTCATGACCCCATGCATAGTAACCGAGCCTTGAACCATGGACAAGACAAACAAACTCACAGTTCCTTCTTTGATAAAATCCTAAGGTTCCAGCTTGGTTTTCTTTATTATTTTATCATGTTTTGTCCATAATTAAATCATATTTTATCATGTTTTGGCAGCGTGTCTGTTGGTTTCAAAAACGTTTTTAAAACAAGCTTGAAATCATCGAAACTTTGAAAATACGTAACGTACCGTAAAATAATTAAACACCAATATTTTTCATGCATAATAAATTAAACACACATATTATGATTTGTATGATGTTTTAAAAATTTTAGAGAACGTGTCTTTGTGTTTATAATGCTCGAATATACGATCTTCGGCGAGGGTGCGACGTTGAACGACCGGGCGACGAAGAATACAAGCTTTCTTCTTCCCCAATATTTTCGAAATTATTGAAGGTGTGTGCAAGGTGTTTTTTGGCTGATTGGATATGAATTGTGAGGTTTAAAAGACTTAGGACACTTATTTATAAATAAATTAACATGTAAACGGACTTTGTTTTTGGGCTTGCAAGCTTAAGGGTAATTGAGCCTACCTAAATTAAATCGGGCCCAATAACACTTGTTTAATTAAATAATAAAATTTTATAAAATTAGTTTCCATAAAATAATATTTTTGATCTTTTAAAACTCTTTGTTTCCAAAAACCGGCTTCCCGAGAAAAATCGAGCTCGACTCGTAAAATAATTCGAATTCCAGCATTTATAGGAGAATTAAATCATTTTTAAATTATATTAGGAAGCATTGCCATTAATTAAATAAAAATACATATTCTTGTCTTGGTCGTCCCAGGCCTCCTTTTCTCTGCCTATTATCGAATATTCGGGTAAAATCCTTAATTTCTTGTAATCATGTCATATTATCATTTAATAATGCAATCATACATTTAATCATTTAATAAATATCATGCCAGCATTTAAAATCAATTAAATAAAACAATTAAAATAATTTGCATACATGCGGTTTACGTAGGTTGGTTTTTCGGACATTACATGAATTGGGTTTTTGTTGATGTTTTCTTTTTGTTTTGATTGGTAATGGATTTCCAGAGTGCAACTACCGATAGAAATCTGTTGTGAGTGTGCTTCTTGTGAATCTAGATAGCGTGTCAGTTATATTTTTCAATTAACTGATCATCTGCATTGTTATCTAGAACATAAGTATTATTTCATGTGTCTTATATTAATAATGTCGTAAAAGGTACAAAATGGAAGTATTAAAAAAAATTTACGTTAATTAAAATAGGGTTGAATTTGAAGATGACACTGTGAATAATAATGATGGTCATCCTTGAAGTTGGTTTGTTAAAAAATTCCATAGATGTTTGGAGTTTTGCATCCATGGAAATGATCAAATCTTCAAGGATGCTGCTGAGAGTTTATGCTAAAATTTATGCAATTTCTATGAGACTTTCTCATGAAACAAATGTGACAATATTTTTTGCATTAGAAAATGAAATCTAATACATACGAGTGGAGATGACAATCTACGTAGTAGAAGACATCCTCAAGCTGATGCTGCCTGGGTTTCCAATGTTGTGATGGAGAGATTGAGGGGATAGCCGTCGTACTGACCATGTATGATGTTCTAACACGTACGAAGAGATTATGAGGTCGAGCTCAGTTACCACAAGGTTTGGAAATGGAATGAATTGGCTATACTTGACATTCATGGTGCAGATGATGGGTCTTATGGTAGACTAAGATGGTATTGTAGTTCCATCAAAGAAAATAATCCTTGAAGTATTATTGAGTGTGAAATTGACCCTTGTAATAATCAATTTAAACGATTATTCTTCTATTTCAATGCATGTGCAGTTGGTTTTGTCAGTGGATGTAGGCCCTTAGTTTTCTTGAATGATACTCATATAAATAATAAATACAAGGGAAATATATTCGTTTCTATTGCAAAAGATGTGAACGATGATCTTTTTACAGTAACATATTCAGTTGTCGATGCTGAAAATGATGATAACTGAATATGTTTTTGTTTCTAACTTAAAGGTGCTCTGATTTTGCATAACTGTATGGGGTTTGATGAGTACATTTTTTTCTCCGATAGGCTTCCTGGAATAATCAAGGTTGTTTAGTTAATATTCCCAAGTAGTCATCATGCGTACTTTCTACGCCACTTGGTAGATAATTTCGTAAAACAAGTTTGTAAGTAATTATATATTTGTGTTGGGAAACATTTTTTAAAATATTATTATATGTATTCTGGTTTATAATCTTTTCTCTATTTTTTAATATTGGTCATGCGAAGATACCAACTTCACAACAAGAAACATTGGTCATCTGTGTTCAAAAATGCTGCATATGCCCCATCAAAATAGGAGTTTGAAAATCATATTAACAATATAATATCGTCAATGCCACTTGTGAGAGACTTTATAGTCAATTCCTCTAGAGAAATTTGGGCAAATTCATGGTTTCTCATATTAGTAAGGCATGTAGTTGGAGTTTTGAGGTTGTGGATGAGGATGAATCATTTGTTGTTGATTTGTCTTCTACAAGTTGTTCATGTAGAGATTGGTAGCTTAACAGACTTCCATGCAAGCATACATGTTGTGCAAAGAGTCAATAACACTTGTTCTTATATAATTTTTGTGACAAATACTTTACGATGGAGTTATATCGTGAAAGTTACAAAGGAATCCTAAATCCTATTCCTACGTTTGACATGCATGAATACAATTTCAATCACGCATTAGTAATCAATCCCCCTGATGTTCGAAGCCAACCTGGCCGAAAAAGAACTCAAGGGATACCATCACAAGAAGTTCTTCTGGTGTTAAAGTATGGTCGGTGTCATAAGAAAATCCACAATCGATGAAGTTGCAAAGGACCCATTAAGTAGTCTTTGGGTTATGTTTTGTTAACTTAGTTTTAAGTTTTTTCACTTAAAACTAAAAATATTATTATATTCATATATTTGTGTTTCACAATATTATGATTGATAGGAAAACAACTAATCAATTTTCCAATTCCAGGAAAAGGAAGATGGTAAAACACATAATTTGCAAGACCATTTCAACGAGAAGGTTTACTCGATCCGGTGTAATAGTATTAGTGATACATCATTGGCTTTTCTTACAGCTCCCTTATTCTTTCCAAATTACGAGATTGCTCTGACTTGTATTTGAAACCCAAAAATGCCCTTGTTTCGTTCTTTCATTAATAAAAAATCTATCATTGTAATCTAGTTATTTTCCCTTCATCGGAAACATGTTGAAGTTGTTCGATTGGAGACAGTGTGTTAGGATTGAGTTACAGTTTAGAGGGGATAAATAAACTCGTTAATTTTTTTTAACTTGATAATGTTCTTAACTATTTTTAAGATGATAAAAACTATTTTTGAAGAACTAACTTTACCAAACCATTTTAAAATAGAGTGAATATAGTAACGATCCAATTGGGATATAGATAGATAAACAGTTGACAGTTTAACGAGGAACGGTCAGAAAAATTGAATGTGAAGAAATTTGAAGTGCATGAATATATGACGCAAGATTTTTATGAATGTTAAGATATAAAACTCCTACGTCACTCGCTTTTGTTTGCATAGAAAAGTTTTCTCTAAAATACTCTGTCTTTATAACATCGTATAATAGCCGGCTTCAGTTAAGACTCATCAAACTGCCTAAGTTAAAACTCTTAATTATCACTTTACAAAGTCTGTATGTTTAAGAACCTAATTCAACTCATAGGATCAGTTGAATTGTTTAGAAAAAGGGTTGAAATTTCTTAACTTCAGTTAGAAAATGAAATTGTTATTCTCGATGTTGATGTCGATGTCAATGTCAGTTTGGTAACAAAAATATATGGGGAAAGAAGCCAAAATGACATATTAGAATAGTTCAAAAAATGGCTTGACTAGGTAAATTGAATGGTAAGCAGACATAATTTTGTTTCCAGATGTTCAGAGTACTCAAACTCCTACGTCACCCCTTCTTTCTTTTGGGAAGGCTCACAGTAGAAAATTTTGATCTTTATTAGTAATTTGCAAAAGAACTAATTTAATTTGGACTTAACACTGCCAACTACTCAACTGAACGAACAAATTATATACAAATAGTTCTCAAATATACCAATGGTTGCAGATTCTATTAGGATATATAAGTTGAAGGGACCGTACTGTATGCTAATCATAACTTAAGTTTCTTACAGGCACTATCAGTGATACTTAGGGGATCACGAGGCGATGCTACTAGACGCTCATACTATGATTCGATGGGTGCAATGAAAATGAGTTCTGACATTCTTGATCAAAGTGTTGGTAAAAATAAAGAGGCTAATTATTGTAAGCCCGAATAAGAATAAATGTTATTTTGTATCATATGGAGATGTGAACCCACATCTAGTTGTATCACTTAACCATTGAGAGAAAAAAGTATTGGATTTTTTGTTCCATTGAGAAGGTAAAAGTTCAAGAAGTTGAATTGGGCGACTGTAGTTTGATGGAGATTAAGCAGAATGCTTATAAAGAAATTTATATGTTGATTCCATAAGATGGGAGAAATAAAAGTTAGCTTAATTGCTAATTGAGGAAGGAGAGTGGAACTGCTTGTTTTGGTGACGGAGTTCACAAAACTGGTAGCTTCCAAATGTGCCAAATGAGGACAGTGAAAATTTTGGTCTTCGAAATTTTCAGTTTTCATTATATGAACAATATCTGTATCATTGGTATATCGACGCTGTCGGATCGTCGATCGGGTTATAATGAGTTTACAATTATTTATTTAGTTAATTTAGAATTAACTTAAATAACAGTACTAGTACCAGTGACTACTAATATATACAAAATTCTCATGAAATATTCTAGAGAGGACTAGAATTAATTAAATAATAATTTAATTAAATAAATTAAATTATGGTTATTTAATTTTAATTAATATATCTATGCATATATTATATGTGCATTTGTAGATGTCTTAATATATGTATACATATATTTTGTATGGAGATATAAAGATGTATATATGAGATAAATATTGTTGAAGATTATAAATTTTAGAGTTTGACAAACTAATCAGTAACCATACAGAAGATCTGAACTAAATCAATAACTGAACTGAAAGAACATAACTAAACTGAAAGATACTTATGGGACTGAAACAGACCAAGAACTTAAGTAAATAAACTTAAATTCTCACAAATATTAATAAGTCTCAAACTGATGAATTGGAGATTGACTATAATTGTTAATATTCGTGGAACTGATATAGCTAAACTGGATCAATCATAACTGAACTGCTCCGATCAAATTAAAAGGTCATCAGTTAGAATTGATATAGACCAGCTGAACTGATCAATCGACCAGCTTGACTCCTGGTCAGTTAGCCATGTCATAAGTTGAAATATGAAATCTCGGTAGACAAACTGACTATAATGCCCAAGATTTTGATTATCGTAATTTGATATGAATTGAAGATAATTGAGATGTGATTATAGACGGGGCACTCCGAAATTGGATTTTGAGTTGTTTGAGTATTGGTTGTGCGTGACCAGAAGGTCTCGCGCATATGCGCGAGCTGTGCGGAAGCCCGTGATGGAAGACAAAACATTGGGCGCATATGCGCGAAGATGAGCACGCATATGCGCGAGGTGACCAGTAGCCCAAAGGTGGATTCCAGAGAAGTTGGCGCATGTGCGCCGAGTGAAGGCGCGCATATGTGCGAGTATATATATGCCGAGACAGTAGGTCTGGCGCATATGTGCGGTGTCAGTGCGTGCATATGCACGAGCAGAGATGAGCTTAGGCTCCGAGACAGAATGTCTCGCGCATATGCACCGACGGTAGTCGCGCATATGCGCGAGACGTTCTGCACATGGAGTGAGCCACTTGTTCATTTTCATGCATTGATATATATAAAGATTGCAATTCCTTCAGTAATTCAGAGAAGGGAAAGAACGAAAGGCTCCGAGGAAAGATTTCAGTTCGTGATACTAAATTTGTGATTTTGAGAAATCCGCTCGTTCGATTTTGATACCGAGTATGGTACCGTGTTCCTCTCGACAAGAGCTTCAACTGGACGTAAGTTTTGTTACGTTTTGTTATGATTTGAAATTATGATACTGCCAAAATCAGATACGATTGATATATGGTGTTCTGGATATATTAGACATTGTATAATTGAAGTCAGATCGAAGAACAGTCTGTTTATGCAATTGTTATGATTTTAAGAATTGATATGATCAAGATTGTACAGATTGAGATTATGATCTGTTATTGTTAAGATTATGAGTTGTGATATTATATCTGTGATGTTGAGATTGACGGGTTATCGAGATTGTGTTGTTATGCCGTCGAAACATCAGTAGATTGATATTGAGCAGATTCAGTATTGTTTGAGATTATACCGTGATGTTGTTGACATTGAGCAGATGATGTCTTAATTTGAATATTGATCAGAACAGGTTTTGAATTGAGTTGTATATTGATACTGTATTTCTCGATATGTCATTTCAGATTCGAGTGACATTGATAGCTTCGAATTCGAGACTTCGAATGTATCAGATCAAAAGAAAGAAAGGTATAAATCAATGTTTATCCGAGATTGCACAACTCGAGTTAGTTCTGAATTTAGTTTCCCAAAATCACATACTTTATTTTATTGCATTGATATTTGCAATTAATGAGATTGTTATGCTTAGGCTATTGATTTATGGTCTAGCATGTGTTGTGACGAGTCTTGGGCAGGATATGCCTAGTCAGTGGCATGACATGCTAGGGCAGATATGCCTGGTCATTGGCGGAGATGCCAAGACACTGGACGTTTGGTCATATTGATGTGGCTTAGAAGAAGAACGACTTCTATCCCCGAGATTCGATATAGAGAGGACAAAATACTATAAATAAGAACGTACCGCCACCACGACCGGGAGAGTAGGTGGGAGATTGTTGCGTTCTTATTCAGATCGGGATCCCTAAATTAGGAAAGAGTCGAGTCGGAGTCTAAGAGTCATAGAGTGTGATTTACAGTTTTATATCGATTCACGTTTCTGATTTTGATACATGTTATGGATATCTGTTTCATTCTTTCATATCTGTTTTTATGAATTGCATGCACATACTTGGTTTATACTGGGAATATAATTCTCACCGGAGTTATCCGGCTGTTGTTGTGTTTGTATGTGTGCATGACAACGGGTGGGACAGGAGTATGAACAAAAAGAGGATGAGAGATTACAGTTAGCATGGAGATCCGGGCCCAAAAGTAGATAGGCTTCAGCAATTGAGATATAGTAGTTGAACCCTAGTTTGATTTGAATGTATCGAGTACAAGACATGTACTTTATGTTTGATATGTATATCGAATTGATTACATTACGTTTCCGTATTTGTATTAAAAAAAATTAGTCCCACTGATGCGATCCCGCCCACGAGATATCTGATTTGTCCCGATCTTTGAAACAAGTAATCGATAGGTGTGATAATCGCCTCTAGATCACGCGGTCTAGCAACAACTAATCAACGATAGAAGCAATCGCGTTCAAGAGAACCTCCAAAGAACTTGTCCTTGGCAACCCTCGTGATGTTCGATTGACAAACGCCACAAAAGATAAATCTTTTGATAAGTTTGATTTGATACGACGCAAAAGTTATAACAAAACTTAAGCTTGTGTTGAGAGAATTCTCAAAGAAATTTTCATAAAAGAAAAATAATTATCAATGTTCAATGAATGTCCCTACCATCAATAATTCGTCCATATATTGACTAAAAATAAAAAAGATATGATAAATCTAGTTACCTAACTAAGCAAAACTCTAAAATAGGAAACTAGGTTTTCTCTTCGTAGGCGGCGCGCTCGGGCGCGAGTTTCTACCGCTCGAGCGCGGCTCCCGCCCACAAGATCTTTGATCTTTCCCGATCTTTGAAACAAGTAATTGATAGGTGTGATAATCGCCTCTAGATCACACGGTCTAGCAACAATTAATCAACGATAGGAACAATCGCGTTCAAGAGAACCTCCAAAGAACCCGTTGATAAGCACGAATTATATAGCATTTTAGGGATTCTATTTTGTCGTATTCGTGCTTATCTGGCATTTTTTATTCCGAGTTTCGCGCTTAATTCGTCTCATTATGGCTATTTGTAGGTTTGACCAAAAGATGGTGAAAGCCAAAGGAATGAAAGAAAAGTCAAGTCCGCAGTGCCATGTCACGAAATACCCGGAAAAATAGGAAAGCTTCACAAGAGAGCACCCGGACCCAGAGAAGGACCCCGTCAAAGGGTCCGTGTACATCAACCCCAAAGAAGACAAAAACCGAGGCCACACGGACCTGTTGACGGACCGATACACGGGGTCTGTGTCCCTCATCACCCGAGAACCCAACTTACAGTGTGTGGACGGATCTCCAGACGGACCCCTGCACGGGGTTCGTGTCAGCCATTCTCGAGAAAGAAAAAAATCCAGAGTCTACACGGACCCTTCTCCGGATGCAGGCACAAGGTCCGTGTGCGCAATATCAGATCGAGATCTTGGCGAAGATTTGCTCGTGATTTGGAAAAGAATAAAAGGAAAAACAGACCAAACAATTAGGGGTTGTTGAATTTCTGGAGAGGCAGCCGACTTGGAGGCAAAAAGGAAGAGAACTTTTGTGCATCGTTGAAGACGGCGACGGCGAAGGAAGAAAACGCGAGAAATTCGTACACTTCTCACGCAAGAACCGCGCACCATCACCGAGAATTTCTCTTCTCTTTTATTTTCTTATTTTTCAGACATGAATTCAAACATTAAATTTGATTTTACTTTTGAATTTATGGAGTAGTTTCTTTTGTGATCGGGACCACGATAGGGACAAACAATTGATTTTTGGTTATTCGTTGGGTTGTTTGATTTATGAACTTATTTCTCGTTATTGATTAATGTTTGCGTAAAATTCGTGCTTTTGATTCGGCCAATTAATTGCATGTTTGTTGTTCGATCTTGACTCGAAAGGGAATAGATTGAATTTAGCTTCAAAAATATTAATCAACACACGGTTAAACAGACTAGAAATAGTATTCGGTTTCAGTGTGCGATTTTCGACGACAGCTGTAATTCTATTGTTGATAAATGCATTTTTGTTTAATTAAATTCAATTAGAAATAATTGGACTGTTAAATGAAAATAAGATTATAAATTCTAGAAATAGATTTATAATTAAATTGGAGAATTGCATCATGACATTGAATAATCTGTGATTATTTAATTCCAGTGCATGATTTTAATCAGAGTTTGTTACCATCGTGTGTTCCCGGTCATTTTATTTAAATTTGAAAATCCCCAAAATTCCAAGCTTCACTGATATTTGATTTAGTCCTTAAATTCGCATAAATTAGTTTAAAATTTATTTAGTTGAAATAATAATCAAATCGCTCGTTATTGTTTGCCTGGATTAAATAAAATAATTGAATCTTAGTAATTAAATAATAGTCTCTGTGGGATCGATACTTGGACCGTTCGTCCATTTACTATAACTTGACCTAGTCCGCTTGCTAGAATTAATCCCCACCGAATTCGTCGGTCAAGTTTTTGGCGCCGTTGCCGGGGACTATTTATTTGATATTAGGATAAATTATTTGTTTGAGACTAGGCTTTTATTCTTAGTTTTAAAACTCTTAATTCTTTCTTTATCATTTTAATTAACCTTGTTTTCAGCTTTTCATACTCTTTTGGAGCTTAAATCTTGCACTTTAATTTTTGATTTCAGGGGTTAGCTCGTGTTATATGAGCCGTGCTCAAGACATCAGGAATCTTGTGCCACTTGATCTTGAGATTGAAAGAAATCTCCGCAGTATCCGCAGAGCTCGAAGGAACAACGAATTGACCCTGGAGTTTGAATCTGAAGCAGAATCTGAAATAGACCGTAAACCAGAGGTTGAGGAAATGGCCGGAGAAGAGGATAATCGTACGCTGATGGAACTTCATCGACCCGCATTCGGAGGTTATGGGTCTAGTATTGTGCGTCCCACAATACAGGCTAATACATTTGAGCTTAAACCGGGCATCATCCAGATGATCCAACTTCAAGTCAAATTTGGAGGATCACCTTCTGAAGACCCAAATGCACATCTGGAGAACTTTCTGTCAATCTGTGACACAATAAAGTGCAATGGGGTGAGTAATGATGCCATTCGACCCAGATTATTTCCATTTTCCCTACAAGGAGAGGCTATGGAGTGGCTTCGAGACCTTCTAGCTGGATCTATCACGACATGGGATGGATTGGTCGAGTTCTTCATGCCCAGGTATTTTCCCCCAACCAAGATTACCCAATTGAGAAATGAAATTACATCATTTAGACAGAGGGATGGGGAATCACTGAATTCAGCATGGGCAAGATTTAAGAAGATGTTGAGGATGTGCCCGAGACATGGCTTTTCAATTGGCCAGCAGGTTGAGACATTCTATTATGGGGTGGATCCTTCTGTGAGATCTATGCTCGATGCGGCAGCAAACGGAAGCTTGTACAGGAAAACGCCAACCGCAACGCTCGTAATCATATCTAATATGGCAGAGAGCAATGTGGGTTGGCAAGACAACCGCAGGGAAAAGAAGGTAGGATTTCTAGAGATGGACGCTTTGACAGCGATCACAGCGAAGCTTGACGGGTTGACACATCAGATGGCACAGTTACAGGCAAATAAATCAATACCAGTCAAACTGGTGCATAATATTCAGGGAAGTACTAATACAGTTGGTGGATCATCTAGTGATATGCCCTTCGTGCCAGATATGTCTTGTGAGGGGATACAGTGCTTTGGAGGAGACTCGGTGAATTATGTGGGAAACCAAGGTCGTCCACAATACAATCCATACAGTTTTTCATATAACCCGGGCTGGAGGAATCATCCAAATTTTGGATGGAAGCAACCTGAAACGTCTGTTGAGCAACTACAGTTTAATCCTCCACAACATCCTACGCAGCAAAGACCTCCTCAACAACCACATAAACCGCCGCAAGGTGCTGGAACTTCGATGCCACCCGGTTTCAAGCCACAGGATAGCAAGTCGAATCTTGAGGATATTCTTGCCAAGTACATAGCTGGGAATGAAATGAGATGGCAAAACCATGATGCCATGATGCGAAGAGTGGAGACGCAACTAGGGAAGTTAGCGACACAAATGGCTACACGAGCTCCGGGTACACTACCTAGTGACACGGAAAAGAATCCAAAAGGTGTCAATGCTGTCACGGCGACGTCCCCCATAAAGCAGGAATTGATCGATGTTGAAGGAGATGAGAAGGAGAAGAACATATCCAAGCAAGAGTCCAATGACACGAGGGAGAAAGGTAAGTCTCTAAACTCAAACTCGAATATTGATATTAAATCACTCCCATTTCCCCAAAGAGCAAAGCAACTGCAATTGGATACTCAATTTTCAAAATTTCTTGAGATTTTCAAAAAGCTGCATATAAATATTCCATTTGTAGAAGCTTTAGCTCAGATGCCTTCATATGCAAAATTTCTTAAAGAGATTTTATCAAAAAAGAGGAAATTAGTTGACTTTGAGACAGTTAAGCTTTCGGAGGAATGTTCTGCAATTCTACAAAATAAACTCCCTCCGAAGCTTAAGGATCCAGGTAGTTTCTCTATCCCTTGCACTATTGGAACTTCAATTTTAGTAAAGCTTTGTGTGACTTAGGTGCAAGCATTAACTTAATGCCATACTCTTGTTTTGAGAAGTTAGAGATAGGTGAGGTAAAACCAACTACAATTTCCCTACAGTTAGCTGATAGATCAATTAAATATCCTAGGGGAGTTGTAGAAGATGTGTTGGTGAAAGTTGATAAGTTCATCTTTCCGGTGGATTTCGTTGTGCTAGACATGGAGGAGGATCGAGAGATCCCTCTTATTTTAGGGAGACCATTCTTAGCCATCGGAAAAGCTTTGATAGATGTGCAAAAGGGCGAATTAGTCTTGAGGTTTAATGGAGAGAGTGTCATATTCAATGTTTTTCAGTCCATCAAATATTCTAATGATACTTCTGATTGTTTTCGAATTGATGCTACTGATGAGTTTGTTGAGTGTGATTTACAGGGACTGATAGGTGAGGACCCTTTGGAGGTTTGCTTAACTCATTCGTCTCCACAAGAATTAGGAATTCAAGAGCTTGATTAATGTATCTCCTATTTGGAGGCAGGCAGACCGCTGTCGAAAACGGTAAACTCTAGGATTGGGGAGCTTGGGCATGTCCCACGACCTTTAAAATCATCCATCGAAGAAGCCCCGATCCTAGAGATGAAACCTCTTCCCTTGTACTTAAAATATCTGTTTTTACTTGATAATGATAAACTTCCAGTGATTGTTTCATCTACCTTGACAGGTAAGGAGGAAGAAAAGTTGTTGCGAGTGTTGAGGGAGAATATCAAAGCCATCGACTGGAGCATCGCAGACATTAAGGGGATCAGCTCTTCTATGTGTATGCACAAGATTCTGATGGAGGCCGATCACAAGACATCTACTCAGCCTCAAAGGCGTCTGAACCCGGCTATGCAAGAAGTGGTGAAGAAAGAGGTGATTAAACTACTGGACGCAGGTATTATCTACCCGATTTCTGATAGTAGGTGGGTCAGTCCAGTACAGGTTGTTCCAAAGAAAGGTGGGATCACTGTTGTGAAAAATGATAATAATGAATTGATTCCCACGAGAACTATTACAGGGTGTCGGGTTTGCATCGATTATAGAAAACTTAACGACGCCACCCGTAAAGATCATTTCCCCCTCCCGTTTATTGATCAAATGTTGGAAAGGCTAGCTGGTCATTCTTTTAATTGTTTTCTGGACGGCTATTCTGGTTATATGCAGATTCCCATTGACCCTGAAGATCAGGAGAAAACCACTTTTACTTGTCCTTATGGGACATTTGCATATAAACGAATGTCATTCGGTCTATGTAATGCACCAGCGACCTTCCAACGATGTATGATGGCAATTTTTCATGATATGATTGAGGATTTCATTGAGATATTCATGGATGACTTTTCTGTCTTTGGCTCCTCGTTTGATACTTGTTTGATTAACCTGTCTAAGGTTTTGGAGAGATGTGAGGAGTCGAATTTAGTCCTAAACTGGGAAAAATGTTATTTTATGGTGAGAGAGGGAATAGTGTTGGGGCATAAAATTTCTGAAAATGGGATTGAGGTTGATAAGGCAAAAATTGAAGTGATTGAGAAACTCACAGCCCCAACCAACATTAGAGGAGTGCGTAGTTTTCTTGGGCATGCGGGATTCTACAGACGCTTTATAAAAGATTTTTCTAGCATTGCTGTAATGCCCGAGATTTAATTGATACAATCAGACAGTGATTAATTGGCATGATTAAGGTTATAAGAACTCAAATGAACCGTTATGCCGAGATCGAGCGTCGTTGCATGATTAACCACGGAAGTGGACAGAATCCTCGGCGCTCGAGCGGTAGAAAAGCACCGCCCGAGCGCCAATGCATCGCAAATTTTGGTTCGGGCAGCAAGTGTGGCGCCCGGGCGGTAGTTCTCGACCGCCCGAGCGCCAATGGGGAAACTCGGAGACAGAACTCCTCGCGCCCGGGCGGCAGATGTTTACCGCCCGAGCGCCGAGCTCGCGCCCGGGCGGAATTTTATTACCGCCCGAGCGCCAACCGGAATTTAGAAAAGGGTGACACGTTTCTTTTCATGCAACGTGTGATATATATATAGATATATATCTTTCAATCCTTCAGAATAAAGAGAGAAACGAGGGAAACTTTGGAAGAAATTCTTCACGCCAAGAATTGGTAAATCTACGAGAAATCCGTCCGTCCGATTTTAAATCCGACTTCGGTACTGTGTTTCTATCAACGCAGGCTACAACTGGACGTAAGTTTTGTTACGTTTAGACAAGATTTGAATTTATGATATTGTCAGATTTGAATATGATTCAGATATAGTGTTTCTGCTACCGTAGACATTATAGAATTGAAGTCAGATTAAATAACAGACCGTTTCGGTAATTGTTATGATTTTTGAAAGATATTGACTGAGATTTTATATCAGAATTGCGTTAATATTCAGAGTATGAATTATGTGGGCACAGATTATGAGTTCAGTATTATATTTGTGATGTTCAGATTGACGGGGTATTCAGATTGTATTGTTATGCCGTCGAAACATCAGTTGATTTAGATTGATCAGATTCAGATATGATTTCGATTAGATTGTGATATTATTGATATGACTCAGATTGTATCTTGTTCAGATATTGATCAGATTGTATACGGAATTGAGTATTGATCAGAACAGATTGAATATTGAGTTATTTACTGATACAGTGTATTCGATATTGTCATTTCAGATTTGATATGGACAGAGTTGAATACAGGTCATCGTCTTCGTCAGACCGGGACGACAAAGGTATAATTCATGTGATATTCGGGAAGAACAACTCAATTGAGATCGCGTTGAGTTGCCCAATAAATCACATACTATACTCTTGTTTATGTTTATATGATTATGCAATGATTATAGATTGTTATTCATGCATTAAGATAGGGCAGTCTGGAGATCAGGCAGACTCTAGACGTTCGGCGATATCTCAGCTCTGGGGAAGATCACCGCCCCTTTGTAGACGTGGATACAGATCAGGCCGAAGTCTAGGAATAAGACGTACAGCACCTCGATTGGTAGGGTAGGTGACAGCCAGTGACGTCTTATTCACCCCGGGATCCCTAGAGTTATAGTTGAGTCGAGTCTAGACATGATTTGATTAGGACTGCATGCTCATATGGATGTGGCTCCTAGAACATGGGACCCATCGTTATTACTTTCAGTTATGATAGCATGTTTGTATGATTTAGATTGTTTATATGCATGTTTAGCTGATTTGAAGTGCATGCTTGTTGTGATTAGATTTCATAGCTTATGAAATCTAATGTTTTGATTTTATTCGTGACAGCATGTTTCATGAATTATTTTATGTATATACATGTTTACCATGTTTTATACTGGGATTTATTCTCACCGGAGTTATCCGGCTATTGTCTTGTTTTGTATGTGGGCATGACAACAGGTGGGGCTGGATCAGGGTCGAGATGATGATGAGAGATGACGAGTTAGCGTGGTGATTCCGGACTTGTAGCAGATTTGGTTTATTACTTGAATTTAGTAATTGAACCTTAGACTTAGGTTGTACAGTATTGTACTTTTCTACTGAACTGTAGTTGTTATACAGAAATGTATATCTTGTTTAGATTCCATTACCTTCCGCAGTTACCTTTTAAAAAGAAAAATTTTTAGACCCTGTTTATCAGAACTGATAATTAAATCCCAAAAGATGATTAAGAAAAGATTAGCGTCCGGGTCCCCACAACAGGTGGTATCAGAGCCGATAGTTCCTTTAGACTTAGATTATCAGAGCGAAGATCCTTTAGAGATAGATCTTTAGATTGAGATAGTCAAAACTGATAGATCTTTTAGATTGACTTAGATTGAGATAGAAAAGAGTGAACGGGGTAGATGAATTTTCTTTCCTTGCATGTGATTGCTAGCATGAGATTTACGTCAATGTTGATTTGCATGATGTGTGCTAGCATGATTTACTGTCTTCCCTATTACGTGTTGTTTGTATCTGAGTTGATTGCAGCATGTACTTACTAAGCCTGGATCAGAACCGAGTCTGAATCAGAGGTATATGATCAGAGGAGGGCTGAGACAGATGGTATAGCTTGTGTACTAATCGGTTTGATATTCAGATATACCGCCTCGGAGAATTCCAGAGAGAGATAGTACTTCGTCTGAACAGATAGATGCATCAGAAACTCAGATAGAAGTAAAGTTGGCAGAATTTCAGTTATTTCAGCCGCCGATTCTGAGTGGTACAGAGACGCCTGAAAAGTGTCAGGACTGGGTTGATGACATAGAGATATTGTTCGATCTACTGGATTGTACAGATGACCAGAGAGTTAAATTGGTATTTCACCAACTACAAGAGGCTGCCAGAAGTTGGTGGATTACAATCAAAAGAGTATTAGCACTACGTGGTACTGTGATCACGTGGGAAGTCTTCAAGACTGAATTCTATCAAAGATTTTTCTCCGCCTCGTACCGAGAAGACAAGAAAGCAGAATTTGAGAATTTAAGTCAAGGTCAATTGAATATTGATGATTATGCTGCTAAATTTTCTACTCTGTTGCGTTTTGCTCCTCATATGGCTAGAGATGACGAAGCTGTAGTGAGTCAATTCGTTAGAGGATTAAATTCGGAGATAGTTGCATTCATGAATCTACAGCGACCCTATCACTTTGCTGATGTCTTGAGTAAAGCAAAGAGGGCTGAGGCGAGTCTGATTAGACAGCTAGGGAGGTTGTGCGTGAAGCCACCCCAAACCCAGCAATCCCCTCTTTGATTCGATCGAGGCAGTACGAGTGGAAAGCAAGATTTGCTGAAAGCTCGAAAGACGTCATTCAAGAAATTGAGAAGTGGTTCCTCTAGCTCCAGCAGTCCTAGTCCCAGCGATACTGGAGTGTATTGCAGGACTTGCGGTGGGAGACACCTCACAGAGCAATCCCTATGGAGTATCTGGTAGTTGCCATATCTGCAGACAGCAAGGACACTTTGCTAGAGTTTGTCCCCAGAAAGGTCCTCGAAGATTTCAGGGGGCTGGACCATCTGGATATGGTGATCGAGGGACAGATCCAGGTCACACTGGGTAACATAGTAACAGGTACTATTCTTTACGATTATATTGCATATGTATTGATATATACTAATGCATTATTTATGAGTATCTGTGACTGAGTTGCATGGAGATATGCATTATATGTTGGATCTGATTATACTGTAGTATTGATTTCTTGGTTGTTGAGGAATATATTGATATCAGAGATCTCTGTGACATGTTATATACTACAGTGAAATGAACCCGAGATTGGATTAGATTATGATGTACTTGGGTTATATGATTTCGATTGCATTATTGACATGTAATGCTAAACAAGTACAGAAATATCGTAGAATGTGTTCCAGAAATGGTAAGATTAAGATCAGATCTAGTTGAGAAATGAGGATTCTAGATCCAGGATTCCTTAAATCATTGTACTGTTGACTCGATTAGCACCGAAAGGAACAAATGGTATTCTTATGTGTTTGGTAGATATACTGAAATCGAGTCTAACAGTGACAGATTTGCCCGTAATGTATTAGTTAACTGGTGTTTGCCTAGATAAGATTTAAGATGTGTGGATATCAGAAAAGTAGATTTCAGAATTGAATCGATACCAGATAATGGTTATAGACTAGAATTCAGTACAGAATGATATTGAAGATTAATAGAAGGGTACAGATTGCTAACTCTTAGATTCAGGGATATTCGGCTGATTGTATGCTTGTTATATCTATGATATTTGATATGTTAGCAGCATCTGACTGGTTGAAATGAATATTGGAAGACTTTATTGAATATTCAGAGAATGGTGATTATTGTATACAGAAATGGGTCAGGTATGAATCATAATTGAAACGGATTGTATTCCGCATATGTAATATCTGCAGTGTGTATACCGAATTATTTGCACAGTTGAGACAGAAATCAGCAACTGTAAACGACACAGGTAACAGATATATCAGAATTAGTAGGAATGTCAGAAAGTCAGAATTGCTGAGTTTTACAGATTTTCTTAGTCTCTTATTCCCTTATTATGTTATATCTGCTTGCGTGTTGTGATTACTCTAAATCAGTATTTGAGACATCTTATATTGTTTGGGAGCATATTCTATTTGCAGATGAGATATGGCAGATGATTTGGGCACTGTGAAGATTGATCAGTAGTCAGAATTATCAGTATTGCCAGCAATCGTTATTTTATGAGTTTTCTTAAACTCACTAGATCTGTATAGGCTGTTTTATCTCGAAGCTGATTGATATTACTGTAGTTGCATGTATGTTTGATACCGAATATTGTAAACAGTTGAGGGTTGCAACAGTTCAGAAATGTGATCAGAATGCTCAGAATTGTATTTCGATAATCAGAACAGAGTTTCGATTAGAGCAACCGATATGTGATTTGTGTTTGTATAAGATTGATTACCTTGTGATATCAGAATGTTTCAGACTTGTATAACAGAACTGATATTTATAATCAGAGCCGAATACCAGGTAGGTATTTTTTTTCTTTATCTTATATTATTACTGATTGTTTATACCGAATAGTTCGATTCAGATATCACAAATGGTGTCAGACATGCACAGTGATGGATTCAGTTTTCATTCGGATAACAAATAGTTGTGATATAAACCGATTAGATCAGTGATGGCAGAAATTGTACTGATAGGTCTGAATTGCTAACAGAAGAAGACAGAAAGATAGAAATCAGAAGATTAGTACAGATTTTGTATACTTCTGAATAGAAATGGGAGTATATTTCTATGGCTTTCGTAATGAAATTACCGTCATGTTAGATTATGACATGATATGATTATGATTGACAGATTTCTCAATCTATATCTATCGGTTGGTACCAGATTACGTACAAACAGAACTAAATGACATAGGTCGATGTCAAAGAAATGTTCAGATAGAACAAAACATTTAAGTAGATTATATCAGATTGTGATTTTGATTGAGTTTGTATTTGTGATAGAAGATATCATGAACTCTTTCACAGATTATTCACAGATTGACAGGTAGTCAGAGTGTATGATTCAGATACTGACAGATATTGGTAGAGTTTTAGTGCTGGATGTTAGCACTAGTTGTTATGATTTATTGTCACTATATGACTTATTGCATGACAATAGTTATCAAGACAGTTCAGAATGGAAAGATTAAAGAAACCAACATCGGATGATGATGCTTGGTATTTGAAACTGAAGATTTCATATGTCCTTGATTGGGATTAACAGGTTTGATAACAACTGCTAGTATTGTTTTGTTATGAACTGGGATTGGTTTATACGGATGTTGTATAACCAACATGGCAAGATTGATTCTGTCAGAGTTAGTTTAAGAAGTATTAGAATAGTATACTTTATGAAGTTTTATTCCAGAATTGAAATCAGAGATTGATACAAGAAAGAGATTTCAGGATGGATTCAATAA
This sequence comes from Primulina eburnea, assembly GCF_022965805.1. Lineage (NCBI taxonomy): Eukaryota > Viridiplantae > Streptophyta > Magnoliopsida > Lamiales > Gesneriaceae > Primulina > Primulina eburnea. The sequence continues at coordinate 25,466,150 of NC_133107.1, read as the reverse complement.
GATAGGAGTTTGGATGTTAAACTCTATTATACATTTCTTCTCTTATATTTGAAATTGATTGCTTATGAGTTCGAGGACGAACTCAGATCTAAGAGGGGGAGAAATGTAATGCCCGAGATTTAATTGATACAATCAGACAGTGATTAATTGGCATGATTAAGGTTATAAGAACTCAAATGAACCGTTATGCCGAGATCGAGCGTCGTTGCATGATTAACCACGGAAGTGGACAGAATCCTTGGCGCTCGAGCGGTAGAAAAGCACCGCCCGAGCGCCAATGCATCGCAAATTTTGGTTCGGGCAGCAAGTGTGGCGCCCGGGCGGTAGACTACGTGTCTAAGTGGGTGGAAGCAAGTGCATGCAAAACTAATGATTCTAGGGTTGTCGTTCAATTTCTTATGAAAAACATTTTCTCACGTTTTGGCACACCTAGAGCCATTATCAGCGATGGGGGTACTCATTTTTGTAATCGTCAGTTTGACAGTCTGTTGGATAACTATGGGGTCTTACATAAGGTGGCAACACCTTATCATCCCCAAACTAGTGGCCAAGTCGAGGTTTCGAACCGAGAACTTAAACGCATTCTTGAGAAGACTGTCGGTGCTTCGAGGAAAGAATGGTCTAGGAAACTCGACGATGCACTATGGGCATACCGGACCGCTTTTAAAACCCCCATTGGCATGTCCCCTTTCAAATTATTGTATGGAACCCCCATTGGCATGTCCCCTTTCAAATTATTGTATGGAAAGTCGTGTCACCTACCTGTAGAACTTGAACATAAGGCTTATTGGGCTACTAAATTTCTGAATTTTGATGCTAAAGCCACATGTGACGAAAGAGTGCTGCAGCTAAACGAATTGGATGAGTTTAGGTTGGAGGCCTACGAGAATGCCAAGCTTTACAAAGAAAAAACCAAACGCTGGCATGATCAAAACATCGTCCATCGAGAATTTGTGGTAGGACAACTGGTCCTGCTATATAATTCTCGTCTGAAATTGATGCCAGGTAAGTTGCGTTCACGGTGGTCAGGACCATACACTATAACACAAGTTTTTCCCTACGGAACAGTGGAGATCACTAGTGCAACAACTGGAGCTTTCAAAGTAAATGGGCATAGGCTGAAAGTTTATCATGGTGGTGCCATACCCGATGAGCAGACCACACTGGATCTACAGGATCCAAACTTAATCAAGGGAGTACAGTCAGGATATCGACTCTAAATTTAACGCTTACTGGGAGGCAACCCAGTGTCCAGTTTTATTTTTCTTTCATACTCTAGTTTATTTTATTTGTCCGAATTTACTTTCGTTTTGTTTTTCTCGCATTGTTCGTAAGTTAATCTCAGTGAATGGTGGTGCAGGTAATTTATCTACTGACGGTGGAATTTCTCAAGTGTGGGAGAATCTATCAGGGCGATCGGTTTCAAAAACCTCAAATTGACCAGGGAAGTTTCTGTACAATTCTTGCATCTTGTGTGCTTTATTGAGTGTCAATTTTGTCGTTATAGATATAGAATTGTACATGCATGGCATAACATTTGGGTTTGGGTCGTATAATTTTAATCAAAAAAAAAAGGGAGTGAAGTGAAAATTTTGTTTCTTATACCGAGGCTACCCGGACCCACCACCGGACCCCTACACGGGGTCCGTGTACTTAACCATCGGAATTGCCAGCTTCCCGAGTCTCCACGGACCCGGCCCCGGACCCCTACACGGGGTCCGTGTACGCTACTTTCAAAAAAACCGAGTTCCAGAGCCTACACGGATGCAAATACGGACCCCTGCACGGGGTCCGTGTCCTTCACTTCTCAGACTGTCTCACATCCCGAGGGTGCACGGACCTCTACACGGACCCCAGCACGGGGTTCGTGTCGCTTATTTTCGCGACATATCAGAATAAAATCGCGATTTCTGCTACCCAAATCCCTAAAGCCCCAAAATCGATTCCCTCCGCCTCCGTCTCCGTCTCTCCAACTACCACCGTCCAACTGCATCTCCACTGCTACCGCACCTCAAGCCGCCGCACCACCGCCGTCCTTGCACCTCTCCCGTTGCAATCTCTCACACTAACACCTCCTCTATCTCCTCCTCCACCCGAACAGCACCAACCACCGCCCCGGACCACACTCCTCCGCCGTGATATCATCGTCATCTTCTTTTTCTGGTAAGAGTGGCTACACCTTGTCTCCATTTGCCAATTATCAGTGTTGGGGAGTGTGTGTATTGTAGAAGAGACAAATTTCTCGCAAATTAGTTCGATTATCTCTTGAATTTCGTTCGTCGTATGTTGATTTGTTGGATTTTGCTTGTCTGAGGCCCATTATATCATCATTGTGGTTTGGTTGGAATTGAATTGTTATTGGAGGCTATTGAGTAGATTGGGGGGTATCGTGTTCTAATTCTTGACTTGGTATTGAGTTGTGCATTATTGTAGTTGTTTGGGATCAATTGAATTGTGTTTCTGAGTTGGGATCGCTGTGCTTCTTTGACTACCTCTTTGCGTCTAGCCGTCTCTATCGTCATGCCTCCCCGTCGTATTACTGGAAAGCGCGCCCGAACCGGTGCTTCTTCGTCCTCTGGGTCAGCCAGGAGATCATTTGATTCCTCCAGATTCACATCCCTCGAGAACTCTGATTGGTACTCGGCCCTGCACGAGAACGCAATGATTGTTGAAAAATCTATCCACCCCCGGATTGATCACGAGGTACCAATACGGGCTGAATTCGATAAGTTTGGTTGGGGATCACTGTTGGACATCACCGGTCCCTACTTCCCCGAGTTGGTATGGCAATTTTATGCAAACTTTGACGACAAGAGTACTACTGGGCTGCAACACATCCGCACTTTCGTAAAGGGGGTGCTTATCGAGTTTGATACTGCCTCTCTAGCCACTCTGTTGAATGTACCAAATGAGGGCCCCCCGGTGAGTCATAATCAGCTAGACATATTCTTCTCTGACGTCACCTTTCGGATTCCAGAGGCCCGACATCGTCTGCACTACTTCACTTCCCAGACCGGGTCTCGCTCGAGCGTCCTTCCCACTTCCCTCCCGTTGCTTGATCGCTTAATATGTTATTTCATGGGAGCAAACATTGTACCAAGGAAAGCCGGGAACAACGAGGTCAGAATTATAGATTTATACATTATCGATAAAATGTTGAATGGGTTGGGGGCTATACCTGCGATTCCGGTGGCTTCGGTCATCCTCGCACATATGCGCTCTGTCGCACATATTAACCCTACCAAGAACAAGAGCCCATATGCTCCCTTTCCGATCATCATCTCCAGGATTTTAGCGGCCCACGACGTCGATCTCACCGGCGAGACGTCCTTCGTCCCCACTTCTACACAGATGCTTACCCCTCAGGCTATGCAGGGGATGTATTTAATTTTCCGGCAGGGTGCTCTTGGTATCGGAACCCTGAGAGTCGACATATCGACCATCATCCCCGTGACCCGCCGGTGCCTCCACCTACAGCAGATGAGCGCATCCGGGAAGATAGAGTTGGAGAAGAAGCAGCTATGGATGCCCGAGCTGGCCCTAGAGCTGACGTACCCCCAAGACCGCGCAACTCGCAAGCCCGGCGTCACTTTTACTCATCTGTACTCGACTGCATGGACGACATCCGAAAGCGCTTAGCTCGTATCGAGCAACAGTCTCCCGACGCCTATGCCCCACCATGGGAAAGGGCTACTCTCGATGCATTCATGGACTTAGAGCTGGGGTCAGACGATGAGGAGTAGTTTTATTTTAGACTATGTGGAGGATTGTATTCATTTTGTTTAACTTCGAAATTTCGTTCGTTGTTATTGATGTTTTGGGACATGCTGTTTATGTTTATTCTATTTTGGACTTTATTGGAGCGCTTGCATGTTTTTGTCTATTACATTTTACGGTTGTTGGTGTATTCGATGTCATTCTTTCAGGATCTACTGATTTCCCCCTCTTTCCACCACGTACTCGACATTTTACCAGGGAAGTATTTTTGTTTTCACATTCTTGATAATTATTTTTATTTCGTTTTACACTGAGGGCATTGTCGTGGGCAAAGAGTGGGGGTGGGTCAGTCTTGTTACACATCGTTGCACAACACTTAACAACACTTTTCACGTAGGAGGGAACTATTCTTAGACTAAGAACTCTTGTTTCACTTAATAATCGGATTAATTTGTTAGATTTTGGATCACCCGGAAAATTGTTTCATGCCTAGTATTGAGTGAGAGGAGTCGTAGTTTCAAGGAGAGAGTATAACATGAACCAGTTCTGTATCAACATTTTGTTCAATGCACGTGGTCAAACTTTTACTCATTGATAGTGAATTGGTGAAATGTGAACTAAAAAAAAAAAGAGATTAATCGAACAACGATCCCTAGAACTTGTCTGATTAGCCCTCGAAGCGAAAATACGAACGATGGTGACTTAGGGATGATTTAGGCAATCTTTGGACCGTTTGAGCCTTTCTAGCCTGACCGATACATCATTCATTGCCCCTAGTAACCCCTTTTGAGCCTGAAAAAATCGAATGGTGTGTGTCAATGACACACAGTTAGCCCCCATTCGTCAGTTATTCAATGTCCCACATCAACTACCTGAATCTTAGCCTATAAACTTTTTCCTACCTACATGTGAGAGAAATAAAACTCCTGTGCAAATTGAAATGTTTGAATTACTCCAATGGATTGAAGAATTGAGTGAAGGAGTCGATGAATTTTTATTCATGAAAAAAAAAAAGAAAAAAGAGGAAAATGTATAGTGTTGAAAGCACCCGAAAGAAAATCTGTGGGTGAAAGCTGATGAACAATGAGAAAGAAAGGAGACAAACGAGCTCTGAAAATGATGAAAATACAGTAATTGTTGACGAGTCGAAAGTTGAATGAATGTGCTGCAGGAATAATTTGTATTTTCTCACTTTTGATTCACATATCTTTTATTGTAGCCGTGAGCCTTGGCCTGACGTTATAAGCTTAAAAAGACCTATTAACCAAGTCACCGTCGTTCAACATTTAGTAGAGAGGGGTATGAAAGTCAAGCATATGGGGCGTTTCGATAACAAATGAAAATAAGTGATCATGAAACTAAGTAGCTGGAGATGAGTACGAGTCTGACATGCACACTACACACATCTTGTTTTGTTGATCCTTACTGGGTAAATGTTTGAATCTTGAATTGCGACGAAAACGAATCTTGTGATATGCGAAGCATGATCTTTTGACCGGGGGTGAAAGAAGTTTGACAATTTGAGAAGTTTTGATTGTGGTACTTGAGTTCTGAATCTGAAATATTCTCCTCTTTATTTTTGTCTGATTTGTTCGAGGACGAACAAAGATTTAGTGTGGGGGAGTTGATAAGCACGAATTATATAGCATTTTAGGGATTCTATTTTGTCGTATTCGTGCTTATCTGGCATTTTTTATTCCGAGTTTTGCACTTAATTCGTCTCATTATGGCTATTTGTAGGTTTGACCAAAAGATGGTGAAAGCCAAAGGAATGAAAGAAAAGTCAAGCCCGCAGTGCCATGTCACGAAATACCCGGAAAAATAGGAAAGCTTCACAAGAGAGCACCCGGACCCAGAGAAGGACCCCGTCAAAGGGTCCGTGTACATCAACCCCAAAGAAGACAAAAACCGAGGCCACACGGACCTGTTGACGGACCGATACACGGGGTCTGTGTCCCTCATCACCCGAGAACCCAACTTACAGTGTGTGGACGGATCTCCAGACGGACCCCTGCACGGGGTCCGTGTCAGCCATTCTCGAGAAAGAAAAAAATCCAGAGTCTACACGGACCCTTCTCCGGATGCAGGCACAAGGTCCGTGTGCGCAATATCAGATCGAGATCTTGGCGAAGATTTGCTCGTGATTTGGAAAAGAATAAAAGGAAAAACAGACCAAACAATTAGGGGTTGTTGAATTTCTGGAGAGGCAGCCGACTTGGAGGCAAAAAGGAAGAGAACTTTTGTGCATCGTTGAAGACGGCGACGGCGAAGGAAGAAAACGCGAGAAATTCGTACACTTCTCACGCAAGAACCGCGCACCATCACTGAGAATTTCTCTTCTCTTTTATTTTCTTATTTTTCAGACATGAATTCAAACATTAAATTTGATTTTACTTTTGAATTTATGGAGTAGTTTCTTTTGTGATCGGGACCACGATAGGGACAAACAATTGATTTTTGGTTATTCGTTGGGTTGTTTGATTTATGAACTTATTTCTCGTTATTGATTAATGTTTGCGTAAAATTCGTGCTTTTGATTCGGCCAATTAATTGCATGTTTGTTGTTCGATCTTGACTCGAAAGAGAATAGATTGAATTTAGCTTCAAAAATATTAATCAACACACGGTTAAACCGACTAGAAATAGTATTCGGTTTCAGTGTGCGATTTTAGGCGACAACTATAATTCTATTGTTGATAAATGCATTTTTTTTTAATTAAATTCAATTAGAAATAATTGGACTGTTAAATGAAAATAGGATTATAAATTCTAGAAATAGATTTATAATTAAATTGGAGAATTGCATCGTGACATTGAATAATCTGTGATTATTTAATTCCAGTGCATGATTTTAATCAGAGTTTGTTACCATCGTGTGTTCCCGGTCATTTTATTTAAATTTGAAAATCCCCAAAATTCCAAGCTTCTCTGATATTTGATTTAGTCCTTAAATTCGCATAAATTAGTTTAAAATTTATTTAGTTGAAATAATAATCAAATCGCTCGTTATTGTTTGCCTGGATTAAATAAAATAATTGAATCTTAGTAATTAAATAATAGTCTCTGTGGGATCGATACTTGGACCGTTCGTCCATTTACTATAACTTGACCTAGTCCGCTTGCTAGAATTAATCCCAACCGAATTCGTCGGTCACCCGTCCTTGACAACCCTCGTGGAAATCGATTTACAAACGCCACAAAAGATAAATCTTTTGATAAGTTTTATTTGATACGACGCAAAAGTTATAACGAAACTTAAGCTTGTGTTGAGAGAATTCTCAAAGAAATTTTCATAAAATGAAAAATAATTATCAATGAATGTTTTTACAATCAATAAAATTCATCTATATATAGATACCAAATCAAAAGATATGCAATCTAGTTACCAAAATAATAAAAAAATTTAAACTAGGAAACTAGGTATTTTTCTCGGAACAGGGCGCGCTCGGGCGCGGATGGTTCTGGAATTCACTTCTCGCACAGTAGGTTTGGCGCTCGAGCGGTAATGTTTTACCGCTCGGGCGCGAAGCGTTCTGCCTTCCTCCAATCTCATTTCCATATATCACGGACTCTTCAAGACATGCAATCTTGCTTGCAAGCTCTCCTCGATTGTTCATGAGTCCATGCAATGTTTCCGTGAACACCCTTCCAATCCGTTGAACGCCATGCCCGGCCAGATTCACATCATACTCCCTTTCTTCAAAAAGATTTGTCCTCAAATCTTGCCCACCTACACAAAAACGAAGCAAGTTAGTAATAACAAGGAGTATATCCTCAACATGCTTACCTTTAAAATCATGTTTGTAGGCGCTATCGTTTGTTCGCTCCATCAGCACGGGAAATACCAACATCACAGTTGCCTTTCCTATGAACTCATCAACTTCAACATACACCAAATAATAAATGACACTAAATGATAAAATACCATTAAGTATCACAAAAATTAAGTTCCTCCCTTTCTTAGACCTAGTCAACACCAAAGCAAGTATCATACAAATGTAAGTATATTGCTTACTAGGATTAAGAATTAAGTCATGCATGTCACAAAACCCTAGCCTAGTTTCTATCTTCATACATGCAAGACCCTCGTCATCACACCATTCGACATACCTCTTCATATGTAACCAACATAGAAATTCATGCATTATATCAATGATTAAATCACAACAACATGCATCACTAGCACATAACTCATGCAATGAATATAGAATGAAGAATTTATTCTCCTTAAAATTGTATTCATTATGAACATAAAGATTCTTATACTCATTTATGCTCTTTCCAATGCCATCATCAAAAAAATATGAATCATGCAAATAGGACACACTAGATGTACTACCCATGTAAACATTTAACACATCACAAAGATTCGAGCATAATGCATACAACCCATTGTCATAACAAAGACTCACCAATTTGACAACTTTTGAAAAATCATAATCACTAACATTTAAACTTGATCCATGCAATATTTCACTATTCTCGATACATATCACTTTGACAACTTGTGAAGAATCACAATCAATAATATCGAAACTTAAAGCATGTGCTTCCTCACTAATATCAATCTCATAAAAACTAGAACTCATATAATTAATAGGGAAAAGTAGCTCATACCTCACAGTTGTTGCATTAACAACTATTTTTACCTCTCCTCGATTGATATGTGGATGTTGCCATTGAACCCATCCATCCTCGCCACTCACTTGTCTCCTCATCTCGAGGGCGCCAAAGTCCTGCAAAGAAGAATTAATATTGCTCGGGATTGAACCGGCTATATCACCACTAGATATATAAACCTCATCTTTGTACAAAGGTACTTGGAGAGATTTATACAAAATTAAATCACTCTCATACTCACTCTTTTGGACCTTTAATTTATTTTCTTTTTCTCTTCTTTTGGCCTCGTTTGCATTTTCTTTTTCTTTTCTTTTTATGGCCATCTCACTCTTTTGATCACTCATTCTTCCGGCCATTTTAAATTCTTTTTCACTCTCACAATTAAATTGCAGTTGATCATCAGGAAATATGTTGATCAAGAAAGGTACATGATGAATCATAACATGCGTGAAACAAATTATTGCTACTCTCTCCTTTCTCCTCCTTAGCACACACATTAGAAGCAAATTCACCATCTAAGGATTCACTCTCCACAGCACAACGTTCTATGCTCAAGTCAGAAATCAGTGGAGTGCCAACCTCCTCAATTCTCTCAACCTCCACTTTAGGCTCAACATCAATGCTCACTTCAACTCCACACTCGACTGCAACCTTAGATTCACATTCAACTACCACCTCAACCTTATCCTCAACCTCCACTTGAGATCCAAGCCCAACCGCAACATCAACCTCCATTTGAGATTTAAGCTCAACTGGCGATTTTAATACAGTCACCTCCTCACGTGTACATTGGGTGATATCATGCCCAACCTCTAAACACCAACAACAGATAATATCACAAGTACTAGAATTTGAGTTTTTAAATGTACCTTGATATTCATGTTTGCTAGCTTTACGCCTCGACTCCTTCTTTGGCCTAACAATGATTTTCTCTTCACTCGACCTCCGTGCGGATGCCAAAAACTCCTTCCACGAGTCACTTCCACCACCTCTCCTATTATTGTGATTTGGAACAAACTGCTTCCTCATCACCATTTTCATCTCATCCCATGTAACTATAGGGTCATACCCACATCGTCTCCTACGCAGTACTAATTTATCCCACCAAGTAGTAGCATAGTCGGCAAACTCACTGCAAGCTCGTCTTACCTTCATTGCTTCGGTATAATCCTCCCGACTCTCAAATACACACTCCATTCTCTCTTCCCACTCAAGGTACGCCTTTGGATCGGCTTCCCCACTGAAAAATGGAATGGTCATCTTCGTGCCACTCAGTCTATACCCTTCTCGGCTTCTATACCCCTTATCCTCATCAAGTCTCCTATCATCATAACGATCTACGTGCAACAACTTATCTCCTCCAACTCTACTACCTCGCCTATTCTCATCAATATGCATATCATACATCTCCTCTTCTTCACACCTCCGATATTTTTTTCGTAGAGGCTTAAACTCCTTCTCCCATATTCTATCCAACCCTCCTAACATCGTTTTAAATTGACAATTGTCAACCATTATACCTGCAAGAAAAGGTTAGTATAAAACAATAAAAGAATAAAGTTTCCTCACCACAAATTCTCACTAGTCACTCCAATGAAAATTCGCTCGCACTCGTCTTTTTTTTTTTCCTCACAACAAAATCTCACAAATCACTCCAATGAAAATTCACCCCACTCAAATATTTTCACTCAAGTGAGAATTCTCAAGGGGGCGCTTAAGTCTCGTGGCTTCCACGTATCAAACTTATGAGATCAATCCTGTGACGTTTGAAATTCGACTCACTTAGACCACACAAGAACAAGCAACTTTGAAAATTGATTAGAATGCGACTAAACGACAAGGACAAACTTAACGCTGAAATATAAGCGCTAAAATTCCAAGAAACACCCGATTCAAAATTTTTTTTTCTTTTTCGGGTGAACAGTACGCTACAGTACCGTGAAAAGTAAATCCGGCAATGAATAGTATTCACGAATCCGGCGATGAACAGTTATTTCCGATGTGAACAGTAATCACGATGAACAGTAACTCCGGCATGAACAGTGTCGTGAACAGTAATTTATGCAACGATGAATAGTAACTCTGGCAATGAACAGTAATCTCGATTTTTTTTCTTGTATATTCAACAAAAACGTAGAAATCGCTACACGAAAATCGGTATTGAAAATCCTACGAATAATTGAACGGATAAGCTTATTTGAGTCAAAAACCTTGAGCTCTGATACCACTTGATGCGATCCCGCCCACGAGATCTTTGATTTTTCACGATCTTTGAAACAAGTAATCGATAGGTGTGATAATCGCCTCTAGATCACGCGGTCTAGCAACAACTAATCAACGATAGAAGCAATCGCGTTCAAGAGAACCTCCAAAGAACCCGTCCTTGGCAACCCTCGTGATGTTCGATTGACAAACGCCACAAAAGATAAATCTTTTGATAAGTTTGATTTGATACGACGCAAAAGTTATAACAAAACTTAAGCTTGTGTTGAGAGAATTCTCAATGAAATTTTCATAAAAGAAAAATAATTATCAATGTTCAATGAATGTCCCTACCATCAATAATTCGTCCATATATGGACTAAAAATAAAAAAGATATGATAAATCTAGTTACCTAACTAATCAAAACTCTAAAATAGGAAACTAGGTTTTCTCTTTTTAGGCGGCGCGCTCGGGCGCGAGTTTCTACCGCTCGAGTGCGGGGTCTTCTGGACGACTCACGCTCGGGCGGTAATGTTTTACCGCTCGGGCGCGAGGCACGCGCTCGGGCGTGACTTTTTACCGCCCTAGCGCGGAGCTCTCGGGTCAGGAGTCTTGTTTTGGCTTCCTCTCCATAATATAGCACTCGAATAGCGTTGAAATATCTTCCAACTTCATTGTTATGCATGCCAAATTCTTTGAAGCTTCGAATCACAAGATTTAGCACGTCATGCCCAGCCAGATTCACATCACCCACTTTTCTTAATTGTTATATTGGATATTAATAATGATTAAGATATGAATTAGCCCGGATCCCACAGCAGGTGGTATCAGAGAAGTAGGTTCCAGAACTGTAGGTTCCTTAGACTGAGATAGAAGCTAGTGAGCGGTGTAGAATGAGTTTTCTTCTCGCTTTTGAATGCTAGCATAATTTACTGCTTTAATATATGCTTACCTTATTATCTGATTTGATTTGGTAATATGTATTATCTGAGAATGAATCAGAACCGATTCTTGATCAGCATTAAGATGATCAGAGGAGGACTGAAACATGTTTGTTGTATTTGGTTACTAATTCTTTTGGTAATCAGATATACATCCTTGAAGAATTCCAGAACGAGGTAGTACTTTGACTAATCAGATGGATGTGTCAGAAACTCCGATGGAAACAATGTTGAAGAGGTTTCTGTCATTTCAACCAACGATTTTGAAGGGTACTGAGACATCTGATGAGTGTGAGAGTTGGCTAGATGATATAGAGATACTGTTTGATTCACTTGATTTCCCAGATGAATGTAGAGTTAAACTGATTGGGCACCAGTTACACGAGGTCGCAAAGAGTTGGTGGATCGTAACTAAGGAAGCCTTAGAACAGCGTGGTACGGTGATTACATGGAAATTCTTTAAAGTTGAATTCTATCGAAGGTTTTTCCCATTTTGGTACCGAGAGGACAAGAGGGCAGAGTTTGAAAATTTGAAAGAGGGTCAGCTAAACATTGAAAAATATATTGCTAAATTCTCTACCTTGCTACGTTTTGTTTCTCATGTGCCTGGGGATGATGAAGTCGTAACTGATCGGTTTATTATTGGATTGAATCCTAAGATATTTGCATTGATAAATGTGAGCCAACCCCATAATTTTGCTGAGGTATTGAACAGAGCTAAGGAAGCTGAAGCAAGCTTGATCCAACAACGAAGAAAGTCGTATCTTGATCAACCACAGAAACAACAATCCCCTCTCAGATTTGATAGCGGCAGTAGTAGCAGTAAAAAGAAAGATCAATTGAAAGCTGAAAAGAAACAGTTTAAGAAGTTAGGGAGCGGTTCATCTAGCTCCAGTTGTTCTAGCCAGAGTTACACCGGGGTATATTGTAGAACTTGTGGAGGAAGACATCCCACAGAGCAATGACGGGGTGTGTATGGTAGTTGCAACATCTGCCGACAGTCAGGACACTTTGCTAGAGTTTTTCCACAGAGAGGTTCTCGAAAATTTCAGGGAGCAGAATCATCTGGATCAGTGCCTCAGACCGATAGACCATCATCTGTTGGTCACTCTTTCCAGCCACCCTCTACTCAGTCACAACCAAGGCCAGAAGGAAACCAGAGTGGTTGCAGTGACCGAGAAACATACCCAGGATGCATTTGATGATATAGTGGCAGGTAACTGATCTTTTATGATTATTCTGCATATGTATTGAGAGATACTAGTACATCCTATACATGATTTCTGAATGAATTGCATTGATGTATGCTTTATCTGTTGATTCTATATCTACTGTAGTATTTATCTATTTACCTTTTGAGGAGAAGTTTGATATTAGTGAATTCTGTTAACCATCGTATACTGCAGTAAGATGGGAATGAGATCGAGTTAGACCTGTATGATTTTGACTGCATGATTGATATTGATATGCTGACCAAGTACAGAGCTACCGTAGACTATTTCTAGAAGATAATACGATTCGGACCTGAAATGGCCGAAGAATAAACATTATATGGTAAGGATTCTTGATCTAGAATACCTTTGATATATGTGATATTTATGACTCGATGAGTATCCAAAGGAATAAAGGGATTCCTTATGCATTCAGTTGATTTACTGAAATCGAGCTTATCATTGGCTGATTTGCCAGTGGCATGAGAGTTGCTAAGGTATTCCCAGATGAGATTCCGGGTTTGCCTTCAGTTAGCTCGAGAGATTGATTTCAGCCTTGACTTGATACAGGGTACTGTTCTTATTTCTAAAACTCTGTACGGAATGCCACTGATTGAATTGAAATATCAGTTAGAAAATTTACTGCTTGAGAGTTATATTTGATTGAGTGTTTCTCTTTGAGATGCTCCAGCTATGTTTGTAGATTGATGAACCTTATGTTCAGAAGTATTTTGATGATTTTATGCTTGTTTTATCTATGATATTTTGAGATTGGCTTGGCCCTTTTATGGCAGATTCCCATAGAGATGATAAATCTTTCGTCTGTAAATTCAATGAATGAATTACCTTTCAATGATCTTGAATGGGATCAATATCATGAATATAAATATCTGATCTATCAAATCAACTCGTAGTCGAGACTTGAATAGTATAACATAGGAAGTTCTTTTATCCATACCAAAAAATAATTTGGATTTCTGAACCAATTAATCCAAAATTCCTTGTATTTATTATCCGTTTCCTTGTTTTTTTCTATAACTTATCTTGCGTCTTGCTTGGATAATCCTCTGATGAAGGATTATTAGATTGCCTAATTGTATTGAATATTCCGAGAACTAAAATGTTGTATACAGAAACTGTTGAGATATGAATCTTGGCCGAGACAGATTGTATTCGGAGCATGTTATATTCGAAGATAGTACATCGGTTGATCTTAGCACATTTGAAGCCGTGATTAGTTGGTTGAGACTGACATCAGTGTCAGAAATCCATAGTTGCATGAGTTTAGCATGCTATTATATACGACTGTTGTCTTGAATTTGATTGAGAATTGTTATGTTCTGGAGCAATATTTGAGACAGATTGTATGCCGTTGAGACTTCATACGGTGCAAGTTGAATCAGAGCTGATTTTGAAAATTAAAGAAGCTCCGAAAATTGATCAGAATGGGCAGAACTCGATATCTATAGTCAGAGCAGGGTATCGATCAGAATATCAGGTATGTGATAATGTAATGTATATGAGTAACCGACTTGTTGTGTCAGATGTTTCGGATTTGACCACTTACAACTTACACAAGACTTTACAAGAGATTTAATCTCTAATTTACAAATCTTCAACTTTAAGCAGCTAAATGTGAGCTTTGTTTCTCGTAAGCCTTTAAGGTAATTCTGGATCTTTCCAGATGAGGATAAGTAAACCACTGTTTATAAACAGGATTGATTTCGGGGTCTTTTAACTGATTCTCAAGAACCTCAATTTGAGTTTTAATTAATTTAATTTTCTTTTTTAAAGTTACAAGATAATTTGCAGATGGCATAATATAATCGAAGGGTGGATCATAAATATAATTATAAGACATAAACTAAACTTACATGATCTTGCAGAAGTTTGAAAAAGCAAAGCTTGAGAGAATTCTTCGAAATATTAAACCTTTTATTCAGAAAGAGAGTAGTTTTTGGTGTGTCTATTACAGAGAGAAACCACTACTCTTATAGACTCCAAAAGCAAACAGTACATCCACTATCGAAATACTTAAACCAATATAATAAAGACACGTACTCAATAAAATATAAAAATTACAGACTCAATAATACACACATATGACAAGAGACTTTTAGTCGGTAGTGGCATCCAGCTCAGTCGGTGGTGGCATCCAACTTGCATCCACTGAATTATGCATTAAGTAATGCGAAAATATCTCCATCATCCTCATAGGGATCCTGTGCATCTTGATTTTGATCATCATTTTCTGCCATAGTAGTATCATCTTCCATTTTATCTTTTCCTTTTGAAGAGGTAGATGCTTGTGTAGATATATTTGATTTTTCACCAAATACTTCTGAAAACATAGAAGTAATGGTATCTTTGTCCAAATATTGGAAAAGTTCTTTAAGTAAAGTGGTTTGAGTTGGGGTATCATGATTCATGTTTTTCATAGTTTCTCTGGCAGGTCCAAGAGCTATTACCCCTTGTCGATCATAGGCTTTACCTTCTCCAAAGAAGTCTTCTTTTCCCCACCATTTTATTAATATTTTTCTGATCAAAATGGTAGGGGCAAATTTGATTTCAAATTTTTCTTTTGGCAAATCTTGTAATCCATACTCCCATCTTATGATCCAGGGAACATTATAATTAATGGAGAATTGAATTATTGCGGTCATTCCGTCGAATTGTGGATTGGCTTGCTGAAACTTAATCCATATGTTTTTAACATTTCTAGGGAAAATAGAGGGCATTACCCCCCATGAGAAGAAAAAAGTTTTGAACCAGGTAGGTATAAATTGATGAATATCATCTAATTGGAATTTAATCCACCATGAATGTTTTCTTTGAGAATTCTCATAAATAAGAATTGTATCCCATGCCATGATATAATCATGATAATTAAACATATTTGGCATTGCCTGAAAGTGTTTAATTGTCTGGCTTGTCCGAGAGGTAAACCCCAATTAGCCGCTGGGATAATTTTCTTTATAATCATTTTAGAGAATGCAAAATCGCGATTGCGATCCATATGTTGGATTTCAACTGAGCCAGTTTCGACTAGAATAGTTTCAAAATAATCACGAGTTTTTCTTCCCAATATGTGTTGTAAATCTTTAATTAAATAGCTTTGAGCTATATGAATTGGAGATAGACCTTTTAGATTTTTGTCAACAGGACAGCAATGAAGACATCCTGAAATTAGATAAGGATATTTTAATTCCTCTTTTGATCCCTTTAAGGCAAATATAGCATTATTATAATAATGAATGTCATATGCAGTTGGATCATCTGCAAATTCTTTAATGGGATCAAATTTCTCTTCTTCTGTAGTAGCCATATTAGGCTGCTGAACATTAGCACCTCTTTTAAAAGGTGGCTTATTCATAGGCTTTTTTCCTGTTGCTGGTCTCTTTAGAACCGTTTTCCAAGGTTGCTCCCTGCAAAAATTCTCTAGTTAGAAAATCTGGTAAAGAATTAGATTTTCCAGAGATATGTTCAATATCAAAATCAAAACATGCTAATATAGCTTGCCATCTAGCAAATATTTGGTTAGATGCTATTACTTTAACATCTTTTAAAAGAATATCTTTAGCAGATTTGCAATCAACTCTTAATAAAAATTTCTTATTTAAAAGATCACTTTCAAATTTTGTAATACATTTAACAATTGAAAGAATTTCTTTCTTTATTGTAGAATAATTCTTTTGAGTATTATTCCAAGTATCAGAAGTATATCTCACAAGAATTTCTTTAGATGTATTATCTAATTTTTGTTTAAGTATTCCTCCATATCCAATATCAGAGGCGTCTATTTCAACTATTTTGAATGCTTCTGGATTAGCAATAGATAAACAAGGGAGTTCTTTAACTCTTTCTTTTATTTTTTGTATTCCTAAAGTATGACTATCAGTCCATGGTTGAGGATTTTTCTTCAACCTTTGAAATAATAATTTACAATCTTGAGCGAGATCTTTATAAAAATCTCCTATATAATTAAGACTTCCAAGAAATCTTTGTAATTGATTTACATCAGTGATTTTATCAGGAAATTTATCAGCAAAAACAATTGCTCTTTCAATAGGAATTATTATTCCATTTTCAATATAATGTCCTAAGAATTTTATCTTAGTTTGAAAAAGTTTTACTTTTTTCTGATTTACTGCCAAACCAGCTTTTTTAGTAACTTGAATAAATATATTTAAATGTTTAAAATGCTGATCAATATTATCAGAATATATAAGGACATCATCTATATAGACAATAATATAGTCTATATATGAATTATAAATTTCATTCATTATATTTTGGAATTCCATTGGAGCATTTTTTAATCCAAATGGCATTACATTCCATTCGTAATGGCCAAATGGTACAGTAAAAGCTGTTTTATATTTATCTTCTTCTTTTAGAAGAATTTGATAAAATCCTGATTTTAAATCAAAAGAAGAGAAAACTTTTCCTTTAAATAATCTATTTAGTAAATCTCTTTTATTTGGTAATGGATGCTTTATCCATTTTAATGCTTTATTAAGCGGTTTATAATTGATAACAAGTCTTGGAGCTCCTCTTTCAATTTTGGCTGCATTTGCAACATAGAAAGCTGGACAACTCCAAGGACTATTACTTGGTCTGATTAACTCTTTTTTAAGAAGACTATCAATTTCTTCTTTGCAATAATTTAAAAGTCTAGGCCCCATAGCTATAGGCCTTGCTTTTGTAGGAATTTTATCTTCATTAAAATCATCTGTATAAGGAAGACTGACCTGATGTTTTTTCCTATTCCAAAAGGCATTAGGAACATCAGCACATATTTCTTTGGATATATTTTCAGAAATAATTTTTATTTTTTCTTGAATTTTTTCAAAATTTAATTTTTCTTTAATATTTTTAAAATGAATTTCATCTTTTAATGAAGTAATAAAATTTTCTTTATTACACACTATTTTTTGTAAAATATTAATAGATTTTGAAACTGGTATTGTTGTGAATGGAAAAAATAAATCATTACCTTTAATGTTGGTATATAAACCCTTTTCATTAATTTTATTAATAGGAAACAACATTTGGAAAAATGGAGTTCCTAAAATCACAGGAGTATATATATTTTTAATAAGAATAAAAGTTGTATTTAAACAAACTCCAGAATTACATATTGCCACATCAGACAATTTGTAATTAACTATAAAAGGTTGCTTATTAGCAGCTGTTATAAATTGAGTAATCTTTTTATAATATTTGGAAGGAACAATTCCTTCACTGATACAATTTACATCAGCTCCCGTATCTAATAATGCTTCAATAGTAATTTTAAATTTTTTATTAATAATTAATGTTACTTTTGAGTACCATTTTTGGGAAATAATCTGATCAATTTTATTGATCCATACCATTTGATTTATTTCATGATCATTATCATTTTTTGGTAAAATATCTTCTTCTTCTTCATCAGAAGTCGAATCTTTTTCCCAAGTGTTATTATTGATACTAAGAGTATTTATTCTTTCTTTTAAATATTTTATTTCAGATTTTATCTGATTTATTTCTCCTTTTAATTCAGAAATTGTAGGCTCTCTTTCTTTTTGTTTAGCCTTTTCTAATATTTTATTGTAAGAATATAATTCATGTTCTTGTACTGTATTTTGTACAAGTTTAGGAGGCTTATGATTTGCCATATTTAAATAATGTTCTATAGCTTTTCTTTTTTCTATAGGATCGTTAATTTGATCTATGAGATCTAAAATGAAAGTTTCTTCATTTGATATAACATTTATTTCTAATCCCATAAAATTTATGAGACATGTGTCACAATCACAATTTGGATCACATATTTTATTTTCTGTTATTTCATTATCAGAATCATTATCTGAACTGCTATTAGAATATTCTGATAATTCATCAATAATATTAATATAGAAATCCTTTTGTTTTGAATCTTCTTCTTTATTTAGAAGAATGTTTATAAATGATTCTTTTAAATCATTGTTTATATTGAGATTATTAATCTTTTTCTTGACATAACACTTATTAGCTTTATGTCCAATTTTTCCACATTTCCAGCATACTGGAACTTTAAAATCATTTTTTATAGGTTTTTTAAACATTTTCTTAGAATATCTTTTAGATTTTTCTTTATCTTTTAAGTAATGTTTCTTTCTTTTAAAAGGAAATCGTTTCTTTTTCTTATCCCTTTTAGGATATTGTATTGGTTGAAAGCCTATTTGCTCTCAAAAATCACCAATAATATTTCTATTTTCTTCTTTTTGCATATCAAGTTGTCTTTTTAACTTGATATCATTACAAAGATTAATTCCTTCTGCAGTTATTTCTGCAGATAAATCTCCATAAGTAAGAATATTCCAATCTATAGAATTTGTTGGAGATTTAGATTTTAATCTATTTTTTACTCTTTCTGCAAAAAGCACCGGAAGTCCGGATATAAATTTTTCTTTCCAGAAATTTGCATTGCAATCATTTCTGGTTAAGACTTTTGTCATAAAAACATCTTTATACCATCTGAATTCAGATAATGTTGGGCATCTCAGATTCATTAATTGTTCTTGAGATCTATCTAATTGGAGTTCATTTGCTCCAATAAAATTAGATAAAATTGTATAAATAAGTGTATTTACAGCATCTGACTCTTCTCTTCCATTAAGATCAACTATAGAAGAGTTTAGAATTTTATTCTTTGCTTCTTTAGAAAGATAAAAATCCCACCAACCTTGAAGTTGGCCTGTGAAACCAGTAATAATGGCTTGAGCAATTTGCCTATCATTATTACCTTTTATCTTTGCTGCAGAAGAATATATTAACATTTGTTTAATAATAGTTTTAATCTGATATTCAGATTTTCCATCTATATTCCATTCAGTAATAGCTTCTCCATTAAACTGAACATAATCTTTTTTCTCTTCAATTTGAAGATCAACAGGTGTCGCCTTTTTATAAAAAGGTTTTACAATTGATACTTTATGCATTTTATTAATCTGCATTTCATCTTCTGACGAACTAGAAATATTATCTAGTTGTTCAGATTTGTTAATTACCGAAATAGAACCTTTTTCTTTAATATTGATTTTTTGTAATCGATCTATTAGACCTTCCATAAAATCATCATCCTTTTTAGAACTTAAAAGAAAATTTTCTTTTTTAAGATTAGGAGGAGGTTTTATCATCAAAGTTTTTGAACTTTCCCCACTAGAAATTCTTGGTTTAGAATTTGATAAAATTTCTTCAATTCTAGTAGTCTGATTTCTTATAGAATGTAAAGTAAGATTATTCTGTTGAATAATATGGTCAAAATTACCATGCCCTATTTCTGATTTTATAAGGGTAGCATAAATTTCTTTATTACCTTTTTTAATTTGTAAAGTAGTAAAAGGAGGATGAATCTCAAAAGATTCTTCTCCAGTTTCATGAACATATAATTTATATGTTGATTCAAGAGTATTTATAAAAAACTCATCTTTAAAATTTGGAAATATTTTATTTCTTGCTGGAAAATATAAATTTTCTATCCATTTGAAAAAATCTAAATTTAATTTAGTTTCTTCAATCCATTCTAAATATCTTGAAACATATAATGTTTGTTGTCTAGAATTTAAACAACTTAAAAACCATTTTTTCTTATTAACATTTTTAATCTTATCTAAACTTTTTTGAATAGAGTTATTTTTAATGACCATAACATTATATCCCATATCAGAAAAAGTAGGGGAATCTGATTTTCTATTATTAACAGAATAACTTCGTTGAAATCGAGAAGTACTAGATTCGGGAATATCCACTTTATATTCTGGATGAGATACATTATCATTAGTCTTTTGCAGACCAGATATACTAATTTTTTCAAAATCAGATATAGAAGAAGTAGAATTTCTACTTTCTTCAGGAAGTTTAATTCGTAGATTTCTTTGAGATGAGAATTTTATTTCAACATCTCCATCAACATATTGAACTATACTTTCCAGTTTTCTAGATTCTTCTTTTAGAGAAGGGGCTATACTTTCCATTTTCCAGATTTCTGGCAAAGTAACTTGACTCCAATTAATTGTTTTAATAATATAGTCGGATTTAAAATTAAATCCATTAGATCTATAGATCTTCATATTAGAAGATGCTGGTATTTTCCAGTTTTGAATATTTTTCTCGAAATTTTCAGAAATAATTAATTCTTTGTTCTTAGTATTACTATTTGAAGATTTATTCTTCGTAAAAGATCGTATTAATTTATCCATTCAAGAATATGGTAGATACTGTCAAGGCTTTACCCTGCCTTACCTTTTGGCTTTACAGGCCTTATGGAACCCGACTTAAGGATTTCTCCTGGGTATAACTACCTTCTTCCTTACAGAATAAAAGAATAAGATCGTAATAGAAGAATAACTTTTATTAATTGTATGATGATTTGAAAAGGCAGATTTTAGGGAAACTGATGAGATCAGATATGGCAGAGTTTGTACTGAAATGTCTGAATTGGCGACAGATGAAGACAGAAAGAAAGAAACCAGGAGGTTTATTATATAGCTTGTCCATTCCTGAAAGGAAATGGGATCACATTTCCAGTGATTTCGTTACGAAGCTACTATGTTCCTCCCGAGGTAGCGATGTGATTTGGGTCGTTATAGACAGAGTGACCAAATCAGCACGTGTTATTTCATACATGAGGATGTACAGACATGATCAGATGACTGAGATCTATGTCAGAAAAATGGTCAGATTGCACGGAGTGCCAAGTCGATTATGTTAGATCGTGATCTTCGATTACTTCGCACTTTGGGCAGAGTATACAACAATATTTGGGTACGAAGTTACATCTGAGTACCACATATCATCCACAGACTGATGGTTAGTCAGAGCGGACTATCCAGACACTGGAAGATATGCTTAGAGCTGTAGTGCTTGATTTTAGCACTAATTGGCAAGATTCATTGTCACCATGTGAGTTTTCGTACAACAACAGCTATCAAACGAGGATTGAGATAGCACCGTTTAAAGTGTTGTACGGTAAGAGGTGTAGATCCCCTCTGTATTGAGATGATATCTCTGAGGTACCTGAGATTGGACCTGATATGATCAGAGATATGACTAAGAAAGTGAAGTTGATTTAGAAAAGAATGAAGACAACTCAGGACAGACATGCCGAATATGCCAACAACAGACGACGATAGTTGGTATTTAAGGCAGGAGACAGAATATTTTGAAGAGGACTACTTTCAACAGTTTTGTCAGATTTGGCAAGAAAGGAAAGTTATTTCCAAAATATATATTGGTCCGTATGAGATTTTCGAGAAGCTAGATGAGGCAGAGCCTGACGAGACACTGAATTATTATGAAAAACCGATCTAGATTCTCAATCGTGAAGAGAAGTCGCTCAGAATGTAATGCCCAGAACACTGAGTGATCATTCTGAATTGATAGATATGTTATGAATAATGTGCATAGAGATAAGAAATAAGAGATGAAGAAGTTTGGCTTGAAATGTATAATTATGCAATTTTAATTCGAAGCCACACCGCACCTGCGGTATAAGACAGCACCGCACCCGCGGTGTAAAGAGAGAAAATAAGATTTGGTGCGAAGCAAGACCGCACCCGCGGTCTTAACTATACCGCACCCGCGGTATAATTCCAGTAGGGTCACCGCACCCGCGGTAGTAACAGGAGCGCACCCGCGGTCGATAGTTTTTGAAAATTACTAGCCCTGCCGAGACATGAGAGCACCCGCGCTCATGTTAGCACCGCACCCGCAGTGATGCAGCCGAGGAATCTACTCTTGTTCTCAACTTGACACATGGCAGGGGTATAAATATAATTCGAACATGAGTCATCTTCTTCTCATTTCCAGCAGGCAGAACCGAGAATTCCTCAAATTTCTCAAGGCTTTAAAGTTGGATATCTCAAGATTTAGTCATCCAAATTATATTCCGAGTTGAGATTCTTGTTCCTTGCATCGAAGGCATCAAAAGGGTATACTTTTTATATCATTTCAACATGTTTCGAGAATTGCATGTAAAGGAAATGCTGTTATAATTGTATTTAGATGTTCTTGTGAAGATTATGAGTTTATAATCGAAACCGGAACGAAGAAATGATATCGTATGCATTTCCTATGAATTTCAGCATGGTTTATGAATAGTTGGGGCATAATTATTGTGTTTTAGATTGATAGTGTGGTGGATTATGAATGAGAATAATTGAGGATTGAGGTGTGTGTTGACCGGTATTGAGAATTTACGTCGTTATGCCGTCCAAGTCTATACCGAGATTGATTATTGATAGTGTAGGTATTGACTAGAGTTAGTAATTGATCGTGTATTTATTATACATTGCCATTTCAGATTTGTTTCACTTCACTTCGACATCGAGACCTTGACATCGATAACGATTGATCAAGAAAGGTATAGTACATGTTTTGTTTGGGGAATCACGACTCAAAGGAGATCACATTTGAGTTTCCCAACCAAAATCACATACTTGTTTTATTATCTATAACTTGATAAGATTATGATTGTTTATAGATTTGTTTCTAGAACTTGTATGCAAATCTTGCTATGCTTTGTTTACAGATCATGTTGCATTGAATTAAGATGATCATGCTTGTTTACAGATTTTGTATTCATGCATTAAGATAGGAAAGTCTGAGAGATCATCCAGACTTCTAGACGTTCGGCGATATCACAGCTTAGGGGAAGATCACCGCCCCTATTGTAGACGCGGATACAGATCAGGCCGAAGTCTAGGAATAAGACGGACAGCACCTCGATTGGGAGGGTAGGTGACAGCCAGTGACGTCTTATTCACAACGGGATCCCTAGAGTTCTAGTCGAGTCGAGTCTAGACATGATTAGATTCGCATTGCATGATTATATATGAATGATATTCATATTAGCAAGTTTCATGTTTTTAAATTGTTTTAATGCATGTATACATGTTTATACTGGGATTTGTTCTCACCAGTTTTCCGGCTGTTGTTATGTCTGTATGTGTGCATAACAACAGGTGGGGCAGGATCTGGGTCGAGACAGAGATGATCGTGATAGCGTGGTGACTACGGGCGCAACAGAGGACTAGTGGTCTTTTTATTAGTTTTGTCCTACTTATAGATAGTAGTTGGTTTGATTAAACACTAGTTGTATAAGAACAAGATATGTATATTATGTTTGTACGTTGTAAATTAAATAAAGAACTTATGCTTGTTTAGTTACATTTGATTAAATGTAAAAGCGAAAAATTGACCCACGTTTTAGAATAATGATCCATTTAATCCCAAGAAAAAGAATTAGAGCCCGGGTCCCCACAACAGGTGGTATCAGAGCGATAGATCCTTTAGATTGAGATAGAGTAGAATGAGCGGGGTAGATCGAGTCATCTTCCTTGTTTATATCATGCTAGCATATCATGATTTATTGCTTTCATTATTGCATGTTGTATGATTATCTGACTTGTATTACAGCATGTGTTAGTAAAGACTGAATCAGAACCGATTCTGGATCAGAGGTAAATGATCAGAGGAGGGCTGAGACAGTTTGTATAACTTGTATACTAATTTGTTGAATAGCAGATACATGCCTCCTAGAAGAGCAGTAGTGCCTCTACGACCCACAGTACCAGAACAGGGTAGCACATCCGGGGATCCAATGGACGTTACTGATACGCCAATGGAGACGTTGCTCAAACGATTCCAGTCCTTCAGACCACCTACCTTAAGGGGTACAGAAAGCGCCATCGAATGTGAAAGCTGGTTGGAGGATATCGAGATGTTGTTCGAGTCTTTAGAATACAATGATGAGAAAAGAGTGAAACTCATTGGCCATCAACTGCAAGATGTGGCTAAGAATTGGTGGTTGAACATCAAAAGAGCATTGGAACAGCGTGGCACGGAGATTACATGGAAAGTGTTCAAGGCAGAGTTCTATCAGCGATTCTTTCCTATATCCTACCGTAAAGATAAAGGCGCTGAATTTGCAAACTTGAGGCAAGGACAATTGAACATTGAAGAGTACGTCGCTAAATTTTCTTCCTTGCTTCGCTTTGCACCTCATGTTTCAGGTAGTGATGAAGCTGTGGCAGATCAGTTCATAAACGGCTTAAATCCTGATATCTTTACGTTGGTAAATACTGGAAGACCCAACAATTTCGCTGAGGCACTGAACTGTGCCAAAGGAGCAGAAGCAGGATTGCTTAGGCAACGGAGTGCTCCGTATGTTGCTCCGAGTCCGAGACCACCACTACCTCCAGCACAACCTCCTCCTAGATTTGATAGTGGCGGTAGTAGCAGCGGGCGAAAAGATCAGTTGAAAGCAAAAGGGAAGCAGTTCAAAGACCTGTGAGCAGTTCGTCGAGCTCCAGTGGATCCAGACAGAGTGGTTTTGATCAGAGTACCAGGTATACAGGTGTCTACTGCAGTTCTTGTGGGGGTAGACATGCGACTGAACAGTGCCAGTGTAGTGACCCGTTCCAGAATCACCTACTAATCAAGATTTAAGCATGCAATTAACTTAATTAATTACAATCAGAGATAATGGCGGAAAAGGTCAACAAACGATAGATATACAACCCAATCGAAGTCCAGAATAATTCAAACAACAATAAATGGTACAACTGTCTCGAAACAAAGCAGTACTGATAACTAAAACAAATGGCTACTCAACGTCCTCCTCCTCCTCCTGAGCCATCCAACCTGAGACCTGCCCCGTGGAAGTGGGGTGTCCAAGATAAAGAAAAACGAGGACGTGAGCGATAAGAACGCCCAGTACAAAAGCATGAGTATACAAGCCTATATGAAATGCACATGCTATGATATGATACCAGGGTAGTCAAGAAACAGGAGTCACAAAAGATCTCAATATGCTCAGTCTAGAGGCGCCAAGTGGATAGTGCCGCGCGGTACTCCTCTGGGTCACTGCATCCACTACAAGATCAGACGTGGACCTAAAATGTCCCGGATCACCGAAGCCCTCCGGACCCGTCGGCCACTGTGTACTCTCGGTGTCCATGCGTCCACAAGACAGGGCTGAGCGGCCCCACAAGATATAGCTTATCTCGAAAGAGATACAGCTCAACAATAAAGGCTTTCTCGAAAGAGATACGACTCAAGATGAAATGCAACATGCAGCAATAAGCGTGACATAATAGCATGCATCATATGACATATATCAATGCAGCAAATAATCATGCAACACATATAAGAATGTATACTCAACCAGGATATCTCGGATAGTACTTTCGTACCTCTAGTAAAGCAATCCTAGTCCACAGGAAATCCTATCAATCGGGTCTAGTCCGTCGTCAGCCCTGACGATACTGAGCTCCCTGACTGCCCTTCTCGGACCGTCGGCTATGCCCGGCTGCTCTGTCCGGGCTGTTCTGTCCTTCCCGGGTTGCTCTTCCCTTCCCGGCTGCTCTTCCCTTCCCGGGCTGATCTTCCCTTCCTGGCTGCTCTTCCCTTCCCGGGCTGCTCTTCCCTTCCAGGGCTGCTCTAGAGAGCTAAAACTTGCATTTAAACACACAGTACCCCCTCCACAATGAGAAATCCCATGGCCTATTTATAGACCTCAGCTCGGAACTTACCTGCATGAACGTGTCAACCAAATCCCATGCATCCGGACATCTGTCGCTAGGCAGCATGCGCAAAGACACCTCACCTTACATGCATGAACGTGTCCAACAATTACCATGCACTTGACACCTGCCCGGCAGGCGTGTCAACCAAATACTAAAACTCAATCGACACCTCGGCTACACCTCGGCTTACTCACACGAACTCTAAAGCCAAATTACACATGATTTACTTAATTAAAGATACTTACTCATGTTTATTTAAATAAATAGGATTCGGGCTACTACATTCTCCCCCACTTAAAAAGATTTCGTCCTCGAAATCAGACTAGAAGAAGAACGAAACGAAATCACAGAATCGATAAACAACTCAAATACTGTTGAATACAACCGATGTTTGGTTTACAACGGAAAAACACACATACATCCATAGTACAACTACAGTACAACTCAAAAGAGCTCTGGATGCTCTAAACGCATACGGCTCTCTAACTCCCAAGTGGCTTCTTCAGTGCCTCTGTGCTGCCAATGAATTAAGACAAGAGGAATGATCTTATTCCGCAACACCTTGTCTTTTCGATCGAGAATCCGAACTGGTCGTTCCACGTAAGACAAATCCGAATCAAGTTGAACTTCAGAGGGATGTAAGATGTGAGACTCATCTGCTACATATCGTCTCAACAAAGATACGTGGAACACATCATGAATACTTGATAGGTACGGCGGCAATGCAAGTCTGTAAGCCAAATCTCCCACGCTTTCCAATATCTCAAAGGGACCAATAAATCTTGGAGATAGCTTACCCTTGAGACCAAATCTCAAAATCCTGCGAAAAGGCGAAACTCGGAGAAACACTTTCTCACCTAGCTGAAATTGAAGAGGTCGATGCATGGTGTTCGCATAACTAGCTTGTCGATCCTGAGCAGTCTTAATCCGCTTCTTGATTACTGCAACCTTATCAATAGCTTGCTGGACTAACTCTGGTCCCTCAACATGTCGTTCCCCAACTTCATCCCAGAATAATGGAGTACGACAACGTCGCCCATACAACGCCTCAAATGGTGCCATACCAATACTACGATGATAGCTGTTGTTGTACGCGAACTCAATCAAAGGCAAATGATCCTGCCAAGCGGTTCCGAAATCCATAACACAAGCTCGCAACATATCCTCAAGTGTACGGATAGTCCTCTCTGTCTGACCGTCGGTCTCTGGATGATAAGCCGTACTCAAACTTAGTGAAGTTCCCAATGTTGACTGGAAACTACCCCAAAATCGTGAGGTAAAACGAGGATCTCTGTCACTAACAATACTGACTGGCTCTCCATGCAAACGTAAAATCTCTTGAATATACAATCGAGCCATACGATCGAAAGTGAAATCACGGTTATATGGCAGAAAATGAGCAGACTTGGTGAGTCGATCCACCACTACCCAAATAGCTGTTAGAGTAGGTGCCCGTCGAGCCAAGTGTTGGCCGAGTGTTCACAATGAAACTCTATGTATAAGCAATCTTTATTTTAATAATATTTGAAATTATTATTTTGGCAAATCTTTATCTGTATACCCATGCTAGTTGCATAGATAAAGCCCTTGAATATACAAATAGTAGAAAGAATATGAGATGCTCATATGATGAGTATCATGAAACTCATATTTGTAATACTGTATATTCTAAACGGTTCCTAGTCGATTCAGCCGCCACTAAGAAGAATATAGGCCGCTCGAGTTCGAGACTAGTGTCTGCGATGTGAGTACCATGTTTCATTGGTAGGGGACATTGTGATGTCCGAGCATGCAGATAGGTGCTCCTTGTAGAGTGCACTGAACAACCCTCCATAAAAGGACTTTCCAAGTGGTTCTCACTTATCGAGTGGAAATGTCCTAGTTTATGGTTGTACAGAATTAGTCCTTATGACCCGGGACAACATTGAGACTCTATGTGCTAGAATTACACTTTGACTTGTTTACCGACTCTTATGGGGTCATCAGGTGGCAAGGTTGGGTGTTCTGTCGAAACACATAGGAGTCGATGCATTGTAGTCGGGGATTCACCGCTTACCTTCGGGTATGGATATCCTATGTGTTATCATGTGTATGTAGATCGAAATCTCTGGCCAGAGTATGGTTGTAATTATGAAAGGTGTTTCATAGATTACACCATCGATGCAACTACGACATGACACATAGTATTGATTCATTGACAACTCTCGATAAACCAATGGTTGTCGAATCGATCGGGATATATGAGTTGAAGGGACCGTACTGTATGCTAACCATAATTGAATGGTTCTTGCAGGCACTATCATGTGATACCTAGGGAATCACGTAAGCGATGCTGCTAGGCGTTTAACGTGATTGGTTGGGTACTATCAGACTTGAGTTCTGACGTTCTTATTATCAAGGTGTTGATAAATAAGAATGGAGCAATTGGGGTATGCTCATATAAGGACATGTTTAGTCCAAATCACATATAGATGTGAACCCACGGCTAGTTGTATCAATGAACCATTGAGGGCCACACAAGTACTAGCTTTCTAGATCCCGTTGAGAAGTGAAAATAGTTCAATATGTTGAACCGGTTATAAACGAGTTTATAAGCGTAAAGAAAATTAGAAGTATGACTTCTATGAGAGAAATGTAAATTTTGATTTATGGAAGTGTTCCTAAATTAAAATTTGGCCAAGTGAATAATGTATTTGAAAATTGTGATTTTCATAAACATTGTTATGGACTAATTGAATTAATTCAAGTGTTGAATTAATTAAACACTAGTGGACCTAGTAGAGTCCAAATAATTAAATTAATTCTAGTGTTGAATTAATTAAATATCATTGGGCCTTGTAGAGCCCAATTGGAAATAATTATTTAACTAGTGGACTTGAGTAAAATCAAGTAAAGTCTAATTGGGCTCAAATATGTTTGAGACAATTTAAATAGTCCATGGGCCTTGTATATGATACAAGCCCACTTAGAAAAGCATGCTAGGGAGGTGAAAGGTTGGGGAATACTTTTGAATAAAATAATGGCATGGCATGCAACTTTTTGGACCAACTTTTTCCACAACCAAGGCAACTCATCCTCCCTCATTCACACACTTGAGATGGCCGAAATATTCAAGTCCTTTCTCTCCATTTTTCTCTTCATTTTTGTTCTTCAATTGTTGAAGGAACAACTCACTTCTCCATGAAAAATCCTCTTAATTTTCTAGTGCAAATTATGAGGGGTTCTAACTAGTTTAGTGGTGGGCTTGATTTTGAAGGAAAGAAGGACACAAGGAGAGCTTGTAGATTTGTCTTGCCTTTGAAGAGCCAAGTTGTTTACAACTTGGTTGGAGCCACAATCAATCTTTTAAAGATTGATAGGTATATTTTTCTCAACACCCTATGTATGACATAGTTGGATTTTTGTATATGTTTGCACAACTAGTACATGGTGTTCATTTTTGAAAATTTTTATACCAAAATTTCGGTTTTTATGAATCAAAAGAAATTTTGTGCTTCCGTTGCGATTTTGAACACCGTATATCGATCCCTTTCAATAGCATCACTGTTCCTCGAAGACAATGGCAAGTGAGTAATGAAGTCCATCACGATATGCTCCCACTTCCATTCAGGAATAGGTAAGTTCAACAATAATCCTCCCGGTCGACGGTGCTCTGCCTTAACCTGCTGACAAACTAGACACTTGGAGACAAACTGATAAATGCTGCACTTCATCCCTTTCCACCAAAATCGTGTCCTCAAATCTTTATACATCTTGTTGCTTCCCGGATGAACACTCAACTTGCTTCGATGAGCCTGAGACAAGATATCTTCCCTCAAAGTATCATCCTATTGTACTACAACCCGATTAGACAAACACAGAAGACCATTAGATTGATAATGGAAATTGCTATCTCCACCAACCAACCGAGCTAATCTCTGAGTCTTGAGATCAGACATCTTAGCATCTCGAATCCGAGTGAACAAAGTTGGCTCAGATAAAATGGTAGCAACACGAATGCTCTCCATACCTTTCCGATGTTTGAATTTAAACCCCAACGAACAACAATCCTGGACAGCACTAGACATAGCATTGGTCTGAAGTGCAGAGGCTCTCACCTTGCGACTAAGAGCATCGGCTGTGAGATTCGCAGAACCTGGATGGTACTTGATCACACAGTCATAATCCTTTAGTAGATCCATCCAACGACGTTGTCTCATGTTCAGCTCAGCCTGATTGAACATATACTTAAGACTCTTATGGTCAGTAAAGATTTCAAACTGAACACCGTACAAATAATGACGCCAGATCTTTAGCGCAAACACAATAGCAGCTAATTCTAGATCATGAATAGGGTACTTCTCCTCGTGAGATTTTAACTGTCTGGAAGCATAAGCGATCACTTGATCATTCTGCGTCAACACACACCCTAAGCCTTGAAAGGAGGCATCGGTGTAAACACTGAAACCATCAGATGCTGACGGTAACGCCAAAACAGGTGCAGAAGTCAGAAGTCGACGAAGCTCTCTGAAACTATCTTCGCACTCAGATGACCACTCAAATGGAACATCCTTCCGAGTAAGCTGCGTCAATGGTCTAGCTACCTGAGAGAAATTCACGATGAAGCGACGATAATACCCTGCCAGACCTAGAAAACTACGAATCTCGGCCACTGTCGTCGGACGTGACCAATTCAGCACTGCCTCAATCTTTCTAGGATCCACAGAAACTCCTTCCTTGGAAATCACATGACCAAGGAATACTACACGATTAATCCAGACCTCGCACTTACTCAGCTTAGCATACAATTGCTTCTCGCGAAGAATCTGCAACACAATCCTCAAGTGATGGGTATGCTCTTCCACACTGTGAGAATAAATCTAGATATCGTCGATGAAAACCACAACAAACTGATCTAGAAAATCCCGAAAGACTCATTTCATCAGATCCATGAACACCGCTGGCGCATTTGTCAATCTGAATGGCATAACTAGAAACTCGTAATGCCCATATCGAGTACGAAATGCAGTCTTGGAAATATCATCATCCCTGACTCTCATCTGATGATAACCCGATCGCAAGTCAATCTTGGAGTAAACAGAGGTACCCTGAAGCTGATCGAACAAGTCATCAATACGAGGTAATGGATACTTGTTTTTGATCGTCACACGATTCAGCTGGCGATAATCAATACACAATCGCATCGATCCATCCTTTTTCTTGACAAACAAGACTGGAGCTCCCCAAGGTGAAACACTCGGGCGAATATAACCTTTATCAAGAAGATCCTGCAATTGCTGCTTCAATTCCCTCATCTCTGACGGAGCCAGACGATAGGGGACACGAGAAATCGGTGTAGTCCCTGGCATTAATTCGATGCCAAATTCCACATCTCTAATCGGAGGAAAACCAGGAATCTCATCTGGGAAAACATCAGGAAACTCACAAACCACTGGAATATCATCTGTATCACCACTACTTGTGGATGAATCAATCGCATAGATGAGGTAGCCTTCCCCGCCCGACTCTAAAGCACGACAGGCTTTCAGAGCATGTGGGGACCCGGACGCTAATCATCTTTGGGATTTACTTATCAATTAAGATAAAACAGGGTCTAAAAATTTTTCGTTTTAAGATATAACTGCGGAAGGTAATGGAATCTAAATACTATACATGTCTGTATAAAATACATTTCAGTATTAAAATACAACAAGCTAATTTAAGGTTCAACTACTAAAGTCCAGTAATAAAACCAAGTCTACTGTAAGTCCGGAATCACCACGCTACACTCGTCTTCTCTCATCATCATCTTGACCCTGATCCAGCCCCACCTGTTGTCATGCACACATACAAAACAAGACAACAGCCGGATAACTCCGGTGAGAATAAATCCCAGTATAAAACATGGTAAGCATGTATATATTCAAAATAAATCATGATTAGAATCAAAATAATAGATTTCCTAATCTACGAAATCCATTTAAACTCGCCAGCAATTTAAATCAATAAATATGCACATAAACAATCTAAATCATACAAACATGCTATCATAACTGAAAGCAATAACGATGGGTCCCATGATCTAGGAGCCACATCCATATGAGCATGCAGTCCTAATCAAATCATGTCTAGAATCGACTCAACTATAACTCTAGAGATCCCGGGGTGAATAAGACGTCACTGGCTGTCACCTACCCAACCACTCGGGGCGACTGTACGTCTTATTCCTAGACTTCGGTCCGAGCTGTATCAACGGCTGGCAATAGGAGTAATGACTACTCCTAAGTTGAGATACACCGAACGTCTAGAAGTCTGACAATGACTGTCAAGACTTTCCTATCTTAATGCATGAATGACAATCTATAATCATAGCATAATCACATAATATCTAATAAGAGTATAGTATGTGATTTAGTGGGCAACTCAACGCGATCTCAATTGAGTTGTTCTTCCCGAATATCACATGAATTATA
This sequence comes from Primulina eburnea, assembly GCF_022965805.1. Taxonomy (NCBI): domain Eukaryota; kingdom Viridiplantae; phylum Streptophyta; class Magnoliopsida; order Lamiales; family Gesneriaceae; genus Primulina; species Primulina eburnea. The sequence goes on along the minus strand of NC_133107.1, from coordinate 25,433,453 downwards.
CCTTTGTCTTCCTGATCTGATGAAGACGACGTCTCGAAGTCGAATTTGTCCATATCTGATCTGAAATGACAATAACCAATACACAGTATCAATGTGTAATCCAATTCACAATCTGTCTGGTCAATACCTGAATAAACTACAATCTGACTCATATTAACAATATCACAAGATAACAGAAACCAATACTGAATCTGATCAATCTGTACCCACTGATGTTTAGACGGCATAACAATACAGTCTTGTAACCCCGTCAGTCTTAACATCACAATTACACTACACGAATTCCTAATAAATCTCAGTAAAATCTATAACTTCAGTATCTGTACACTGTAAAATGAATAACAGCATAATTCTGATAGCAATCTCAATCAAATCAACTCTAAAATTCATAACAATGCCATAACCAGTCTATTTCTAAAATCAAGAACAAAGCCTTTCTCCCATTTCTCGATTTTTCCTCTGAAATCTGAAGGAAAACGAGCTCTATATATATATATATACTTACACTCACATGCAGCAAAGCACATGGCTCGTCCTTCGCGCAACACGTCTCGCGCATATGCGCGGCCACTACTCGCGCATATGCGCGAGACCTACTGTCTCGGCGAAAAGACTACTCGTGCATATGCGCCATTAATTTCGCGCATATGCGCCACCCCTTCTGGCCCTCCCGCGCATATGCGCCACTCTACTCGCGCATATGCGCCACTGGTTCTGGCCTTGCCGCGCATGTGCACGCATTATCTCGCGCATGTGCGCGCAAGCTTCGGCCAGCTCCGCGCATGTGCGCCAATCCATACAGCGCGTGTGCGCGAGGCTCTTTCTTGGCACACACATTTACACCTTTCTCATGTGTTCTAGTCCGATCCGTTCCGTCTATAATCATCTTGATTAATTCAATAAATCATTCCGGATTAATCTCCGATTACAGTAATCATATCCAAATTATTTCAGATTACGGTAATTAAATTCTCGGGCATTACATTTCTCCCCCTCTTAGATCTGAGTTCGTCCTCGAACTCACCAATCATCAAACCACATCTATCCGAAAATCTGTATGACAGAGTTTCACATCCAAACTTATTTCACTAGCCAACTCAATCCCATATTACTGGTTATACAACACCCGTATACGCCCATTGCAATCCATAACAAAGCTATACCACCTGTAGTGGCTAATTCATCTGTTTATTCCAATTGAGGACATATTCCATCTTTGGCTTCAAATACCAATCATCATCATCCGACATTGGTTTCCTACATCTATCCATTCTGAATTATCTTGATAACTAGTGCTAACATTCAGCACTAGAGTTCTACCCATATCTTTCAATATCTGAACAAGACACTCCGACTACCTGTCAATTTGTGAACAATCTGCCAGAGAGAGCTGATGATATAATCTATCACAAGTACACACTTAATCGTAATCATAGTCTGATATACTTTATTCGAAATCATCATTCTAGTCAATCTGACTATTTCTTTGACAGGGATCTTTGTCACCTAGTTCTGTTTGTACATCATCTTTACAAACTACTAGATATAGATTGAACAATCTATCAATCACAATCATACCATATCCCAATCTGAAGAAAATGGCGGTAATTTCATTACATCAGTCCTAGAAATGTACTTCCATTTCTATTCAGGATTATACTAAGTCGGTAATAATCTTCTAATTCCTAGCTTTCTGGCTTCTTTTGTTAGCGATCCAGGACATATCAGTACCATTTTTACCAACCTTTCGGTACAAATTCTGTTATGACTAGAGTTAGTAATTGATCGTGTATTTATTATACATTGCCATTTCAGATTTGTTTCACTTCACTTCGACATCGAGACCTTGACATCGATAACGATTGATCAAGAAAGGTATAGTACATGTTTTGTTTGGGGAATCACGACTCAAAGGAGATCATATTTGAGTTTCCCAACCAAAATCACATACTTGTTTTATTATCTATAACTTGATAAGATTATGATTATTTATAGATTTGTTTCTAGAACTTGTATGCAAATCTTGCTATGCTTTGTTTACAGATCATGTTGCATTGCATTAAGATGATCATGCTTGTTTACAGATTTTGTATTCATGCATTAAGATAGGAAAGTCTGAGAGATCATCCAGACTTCTAGACGTTCGGCGATATCACAGCTTAGGGGAAGATCACCGCCCCTATTGTAGACGCGGATACAGATCAGGCCGAAGTCTAGGAATAAGACGGACATCACCTCGATTGGGAGGGTAGGTGACAGCCAGTGACGTCTTATTCACAACGGGATCCCTAGAGTTCTAGTCGAGTCGAGTCTAGACATGATTAGATTCGCATTGCATGATTATATATGAATGATATTCATATTAGCATGTTTCATGTTTTTCAATTGTTTTAATGCATGTATACATGTTTATACTGGGATTTGTTCTCACCGGTTTTCCGGCTGTTGTTATGTCTGTATGTGTGCATAACAAAAGGTGGGGCAGGATCTGGGTCGAGACAGAGATGATCGTGATAGCGTGGTGACTACGGGCGCAGCAGAGGACTAGTGGTATTTTTATTAGTTTTGTCCTACTTATAGATAGTAGTTGGTTTGATTAAACACTAGTTGTATAAGAACAAGATATGTATATTATGTTTGTACGTTGTAAATTAAATAAAGAACTTATGCTTGTTTTGTTACATTTGATTAAATGTAAAAGCGAAAAATTGACCCACGTTTTAGAATAATGATCCATTTAGTCCCAAGAAAAAGAATTAGAGCCCGGGTCCCCACACAGAATGAAGACTATTCCGCTTGTGGAAGTTCAGTGGAATCGTCATGGTATTGGAAAAGCTATTTGGGAGACATAATCTGATATGAGACCGAGATTTCAGAATTGTTTATTTGAGGTGAGTTTTCTGATTAACTTCCATATATATTTCTTTCTGATATAATATGATTGCCTGTGATTTTGGGGACGAAATCATATCTTGGGGGGGGGGGGGAAATGTAATGCCTGAGATTTTGATTATCGTAATTTGATATGATTTGAAGATAATTGAGATGTGATTATAGACGGGGCACTCCGAAATTGGATTTTGAGTTGTTTGAGTATTGGTTGTGCGTGACCAGAAGGTCTCGCGCATATGCGTGAAGAGTAGGCGCGCATATGTGAGAGCTGTGCGGAAGGCCATGATGCAAGACAGAACATTGGGCGCATATGCGCGAAATGAGCGCGCATATGCGCGAGGTGACCAGTAGCCCAAAGGTGGATTCCAGAGAAGTTGGTGCATGTGCGCCGAGTGAAGGCGCGAATATGCGCGAGTATATGTATGCCGAGATAGTAGGTCTCGCGCATATGCGCGGAGTCAGTGCGCGCATATGCGCGAGCAGATATGAGCTTGGGCGCCGAGACAGAATGTCTCGCGCATATGCGCCGACGGTAGTCGCGCATATGCGTGAGATGTGCTGCACATGGAGTGAGACACTTGTTCATTTTCATGCATTGATATATATAAAGATTGCAATTCCTTCAGTAATTATGAGAAGGGAAAGAACGAAAGGCTCCGATGAAAGATTTCAGTTCATGATACTAAAATTGTGATTTTGAGAAATCCGCCCGTTCGATATTGAATCCGAGTACGGTACCGTGTTCCTACCGACAAGAGCTTCAACTGGACGTAAGTTTTGTTACGTTTTGTTATGATTTGAAATTATGATACTGCCAGAATCAGATACGATTGATATATGGTGTTCTGGACATATTAGAAAATGTATAATTGAATTCGGATCAAAGAACATAGTGTTTATGCAATTGTTATGATTTCAAAATCGATATGATCCAGATTGTACAGATTTGAGATTATGATCTGTTATTGTTAAGATTATGAGTTGTATTGATATCGATTATGAGTTGTGATATTATATCTGTGATGTTGAGATTGACGGGTTATCGAGATTGTGTTGTTATGCCGTCGAAATATCTGTAGATTGATATTGAGCAGATTAAGTATTGTGGGGACCCGGACGCTAATCATCTTCTTAATTATCTTTGGGATTTAATTATCAATTAAGATAAAACAGGGTCTAAAAATTTTTCTTTTTAAAGTACAAGTGCGGAAGGTAATGGCATCAATCTATTATACATACATCTCAGTATCAAAATACATGTCAGTATAAAAGTACAATAATGTACATTATTCACTCAAACTAATCTATGGTTTAACTACTAAATTTCAAGTATTAAACCAAGTCTACAATAAGTCCGGAATCACCACGCTAAACTCGTCTTCTCTCATCATTTCCTGACCCCGATCTTGTCCCACCTGTTGTCATGCACACATACAAAACAAGACAACAGCCGGATACTCCGGTGAGAATAAATCCCAGTATAAAACATGGTAAACATGCATATAAATAAAGTAAATCATGAAATATTCTATCATGAATAAACTTAAAAACAATAGATTTCATAATCTGTGAAATCAACTCAAAATAAGCATGCAACTCAAATCAGTTAAACATGCTACTCAAATCAAATCATAAAAACATGCTAACATGACTGTAAGCAATAAAAATGGGTTTCATAGTCTATGAAACCACATCCATAAACGCATGCGGTTCTACTCAAATCATGTCTAGACTCGACTCAACTACAACTCTAGGCATCCCGGTGTGAATAAGACGATCTATCACCTACCCTCCCAATCGGGGTGACTGTACGTCTTATTCCTAGACTTCGGCCTGATCTGTATCCACATCTACAATAGGAGACTGATCTTCCCCTAAGCTGTGATATCACCGAAGTCTAGAAGTTTGATTGTTCTGTCAAGACTCCCTATCTTAAATGCAATGAATAACAATCTGTAAACAAAGCATAATCATCTCAAAAGATTTGAATACCAGTCTATAAACAAATCATAATCATATTACAAAATAAACAATAAATCTAGTAGTATGTGATTTTATTGGGAAACTCAAATGAGATCTCAATTGAGTTGTACCTTCCCGAATATCACGTGAATTATACCTTTGTCGCCCCTGTCTAACGAAGACGATGACCTGTATCCAAATCTGTCCATATCAAATCTGAAATGACAATATCGAATACGTTATATCAGTGAATAACTCAATACACAATCTGTTCTGATCGATACTCAACTCAGTACATAATCTGATCAATATCTGAACAAGATACAATTCAATTCATTTCATTGACATCACAATATAATCAAAATCATATCTGAATCTAATCAATCTAATTCAACTGATGTCTTGGCTGCATCTCAATATCAATGACATAACAATGCAATCTCAATCAATATCAATCTGATCAGATGTCAGTCTGTTGATGTTTCGACGGTATAACAATACAATCTGAATAACCCTGTCAGTCTCAACATCACAGATATAATACTAGAACTCATAATCAATACTGATATAACTCATAATCTCAACGATAACACAAATCTGGTATCGAATCTCCGTCAATATCTTTTTAAAAATCATAACAATTACAGAAACAGTCTTTTCTTTAATCTGACTTCAATTCTACAATGTCTACGGTAGTAGAAACACCATATCTGAATCATATTCGATTCTAGCAACATCATATTTTCAAAACATCTCAAAACGTAACAAAACTTACGTCCTTGTGTAACTTGAGTCAAGAGGAACACGATACTACGTTCGGATTTGAATTCTGATAGACGAATCTTTCACAATCGCAAGTCTAAAAGACGTAAAGATTTTTCTCTCAAACACTTCGACCTTTTTCTGAATTTTTGTGAAATTTACATGTCATTCATATATATATATACTACATGCAACATAGGAAATGTGGCTTATTTTTCAAGCTACACGCACGACCGCGGGTGCGGTTATTCCAGGAGCGCGGGTGCGCTCATGCTTCGGCAGCTTTTAATTTTCAAAAATCCAACGACCGCGGGTGCGGTCTTGTTCTTACCGCGGGTGCGGTCACCCCACTGTAGCTGCACCTCGGGTGCGGTCCTTCTATCACCGCGGGTGCGGTGTGGCTACGGCCTTTCTTACAAAATTTCATAATTTATGACCGCACCCGCGCTTAGAACAGGAGTGCACCCGCGGTCATAAAATCCTGATTTTTGAAAGGCAGGCCGAAGCCACACCGCACCCGCGGTTGATGTCCAGTAGGGTAGGAAATTTTATTCGAAGCAAGACCGCACCCGCGGTGCAAGAAGGACCGCACCCGCGGTGGTGTGACCGCACCCACGGTCTAATATGTACCGCACCCGCGGTCGTTGTATTTTTGAAAATAAAAGCATGCCGAAGCTTGAGCGCACCCGCGCTATAGAAGCTACCGCACCCGCGGTCGTGCGTGTTACACAATGAAATGGCCATTTGTTAGTTAACATGCAAGATATATATATAGAGGTGTCTTCTTCCTCCCCATTTCAGACTGCTGCGACCGAGAGGAAGCCAAGAAGAAAACCTCCATTTCTTTTGATCTTAAATTGTGATTTTGAATGATCTAGTAGTCCGATTTTCGATACGAGTTCATTTCCGTAATCCTTACGCCAAGAGCTTCAAGGTTATGTAAGTTTCCTTCAATTCATGCATGATTTGAGATATGGTGATGGGGGAAATTATGAATTACACTAGATTATGTGTTCTTGCTAAATTGGTGATTGTAGATTCGAAACCGGAGCCAAGAAATGATATCGAACTCAATTGTTATGATTTTTCAGCATGCTTAGTGTTGAGTTATGCAGATTTTTGAGAGTATGATGTTCTATGAGGTTGATTATGGATTGTGGAAAGTAGATATTGATATATATTGAGATTTGGATTGATCGGTATATCGAGAATTCGCCGTTATACTGACAAATTATATCATAATCGATTACTGAATTGTATATGTGTTAATTTGAGTTAGAAATTGATAGAAGATATATCAATATTGTCATTTCAGATTTGGATTGACAGATTTGATACCGACTTGAGACTTCGATTTCTTCCAACGACAAGAAGGTATAGTTCATGTGATTGTAGGGAAGATACGACTCGAATCAGATTTGATTAGAGTTTCCCAACCAAATCACATACTAGATTTATTGTTTATGTCTTTGATATGATTTGGATTTGTTTATAGATTTATATTCAAATCTCCTGATATGATAATGCTGTGTTTATAGATTTATATTCAAGCATTAAGATAGGAGAGTCATTGACAGAGTTGTCAAAATTAGACGTTCGGGGTATCGACGCATAGGAGCAGACTTCCTCCGATTTTAGATATTCGATACAGACATGACCGAAGTCTAGGAGTAAGACGTACAGTTACCCCGATTGGGAGGGTAGGTAACAGACAGTGACGTCTTATTCACCCCGGGATCCCAAGAGTAGAGTCAAGACATGAGTTGATTTGCATTGCATGCTTATATATGTTTGTTTCATAGACTATGGAACCTATGATGTAGATCACATGCATGATATTGTATTTTATGATTTTATTATGCATATGCATGTATACATGTTTTATACTGGGATGTGTTCTCACCGGAGTTTCCGGCTGTTGTTATGTCTGTATGTGTGCATAACAACAGGTGGGGCAGGATCTGGGCCACGACAGAGATGAGTACGAGATAGCGTGGTGACTACGGGCGCAGAAGATGACTAGTGGCTCTTACTAGACTTGTAGTATTTGTATTTATGGTTTGCATTAAACTATACACTAGTTGGATTGATGTAGTAGGACGAGACACGTTTATCATGTTTGTACGTTATCTATGATGTAAATTAATAAAGAAAGATTACGCTTAGTAATGACATTTGATTTAATGTTAAAAAGCGAAAATTTGACCCATATTTTCTCACAGATCCATTTAATCCCCGATAGAACTGAGTTAGAGCCCGGGTACCCACAACAGGTGGTATCAGAGCAGTAAGTTCTGTAGACTTAGATAGAATAGAATGAGCGGGGTAGATCGAGTCATCTTCCTTGCTTTTGATGTGCTAGCATGATTTATTGCTTTCTATATTATGTGTTGTTGTATTATCTGATTTTATTTACAGCATATAATTGTCAAGCCTGGATCAGAACTGATTCTCGATCAGAGGTATATGATCAGAGGAGGGCTGAGACAGATGGTATAGGCTTTATACTAATCTGTTTGATATTCAGATATGCCGCCTAAAAGAATACCGCAGCCAACTGTCGGACAAGTGCCAGAACAGGGGAGTACGTCAGGCACTCAGATGGACGTGACCGCTACACCAATGGAGACTTTGTTGAAGCGGTTTCAGTCGTTCCGACCCCCGACTCTTAAAGGCACTGAGAATGCAGCGGATTGCGAGAGTTGGCTGGATGATATAGAAATGCTCTTTGAATCACTTGCTTACTCAGATGAACGTGGAGTGAAACTGATCGGACATCAATTGCAAGAAGTGGCCAAGAGTTGGTGGCTAACGGCGAAACGAGCCCTAGAACATCGAGGTATTGATATTACTTGGAAAGTTTTTAAAGATGAATTTTATCAACGTTTTTTTCCAGTGTCATACCGAAAGGACAAAGGGGCGGAGTTCGCCAATTTAAGACAGGGGCAGTGGAACATCGAGGAGTATGTTGCCAAATTCTCTTCCTTGCTTCAATTTGCACCACATGTAGCAGGGAATGACGAGGCAGTTGCTGATCAGTTCATAAACGGTTTGAATCCGGACATCTTTACTCTAGTGAATACGGGGCGACCTAATACCTTTTCTGAGGCGCTGAACAGAGCAAAGGGAGCAGGGGCTGGTTTGATCAGATAGCGGGGGGCTTCCTATAGTGTTTCGGGTCAGAGACCGACGCCACCGTCCGCCGTACAGTTTCCACCACCTCCTCCTTGATATGATAGTGGCAGCGGTAGTGGCAAGAAAGAGTTTTTGAAGGCTGAGGGGAAGCAGTTTAAGAGAGCTGGGAGCAGTTCGTCGAGCTCCAGCGGATCCCGACAGAGAGGTCAGGGTTAGAGTTCAGAGTACAGTGGTGTTTATTGCAGTGCGTGTGGAGGTAGGCATGCCACGGAGCAGTGCCAGGGAGTGATGGGCAGATGTAATTATTGCAGACAACCGGGACACTTCGCCAGAGTTTGTCCCCAAAAAGGTGCCCAGAGGTTTCAGAGTGCAGGGTCATCAGCTTCAGTAGCTCAGCCCAAGAGGCAAGCTTCGTCTGTCCATTCCTTCCAGCCCACGCATACACAGTCCCAGCCTAGAGCCAGAGGTGGCCAGACGGTGAGCCAACCTCCCAGACAACAGGCTCAGGTGTTTGCATTGACAGAAGAGCAGGCACAAGATGCGCCAGATGACGTGATTGCAGGTAAATGTTTTCTTTGCGGTTATCCTGCATATGTGTTGATAGATACAGGTGCATCACATACATTTATATCAGAACGTTTTGCATTGTTGCATTCCTTGCCTGTCGAGCCAATGTCTACTGTAGTATCTATTTCTTCTCCGTTGGGAAGTGGTTTGATATCTGTGACTTCAGTAAGACATTGCATATTACAGTTTGAGGGGCATGAATTTGATTTGGACTGTGTTGTACTTGGTTTATCTGATTTTGATTGCATTGTCGGAATTGACATGTTGACTAAGTACAGAGCTACCGTAGACTGTTTCCACAAGATTGTCAGATTCAGACTTGAGATGACAGAGGAGTGGAAATTCTATGGTAAGGGTTCCAGATCTCGGATTCCCTTAGTATCTGCTCTGACTATGAGTAGATTGTTGCAGAAAGGAGCAGAAGGGTTCCTTGTTTATTCGGTAGATCTACAGAAATCGAGTCCGGCATTGGCAGATTTGCCAGTAGTACGGGAATTTGCAGATGTATTCCCAGACGAAATTCCAGGGTTACCTCCAGCTCGAGAGGTAGATTTTAGCATTGATTTGATTCCAGGTACCATCCCTATTTCGAGAGCTCCTTATCGAATGGCACCGATAGAGTTGAAAGAGTTGAAAGCACAGTTAGAAGATCTTCTGGTCAAGGGATACATTAGACCGAGTGTGTCTCCTTGGGGTGCTCCGGAGCTATTTGTGCGAAAGAAAGACGGCTCTATGAGATTGTGTATAGATTACAGGCAACTGAACAAGGCAACGATAAAGAACAAATATCCTTTGCCTAGAATAGACGACTTATTTGATCAGTTGCAGGGATCTTCTATCTATTCCAAGATTGACTTGCGATCGGGATATCACTAACTCAGAGTTCGAGATGTTGATTTACCGAAGACGGCATTCCGAACCAGGTATGGAAATTATGAGTTTGTGGTCATGCCTTTTGGTTTAACGAATGCTCCAGCGGTGTTTATGAGTTTGATGAACCGCATCTTTCAGAGGTACTTGGATGAGTTTGTGATTGTTTTTATTGATGATATATTGGTATATTCAAAGAATTTGAATGAGCATGCCAATCATTTGAGAATTGTATTGCAAACACTGAGAAATGAGAAGTTATATGCTAAGTTGTCAAAGTGCGAATTTTGGCTGAGACAGGTTGTCTTCTTGGGTCATATTATATCTGGAGATGGTATTTCTGTGGATCCGAGTAAAGTGGAAGCAGTGATCAGTTGGCCTAGACCGACTTCTGGGCCAGAGATACGCAGTTTCATTGGTCTATCAGGGTACTATAGAAGATTTATCAAAGATTTCTCCAGCATTGCAAAACCGATTACCCAGTTGACACAGAAGAATACGCCATTTGTGTGGTCTGAAGATTGTGAGTCTAGCTTTCTAGAGTTGAAGAAGAGGCTGACCAGTGCACCTGTCTTGATGATTCCTTCAGGTACGGGTGAGTTTGTTGTATATTGTGATGCATCTCACAGAGGGCTGGGATGTATTCTTATGCAGCGAGGACACGTGATAGCAGATGCCTCTAGACAGCTGAAGCCACACGAGACTCGATACCCAATTCATGATCTTGAATTGGCAGCTATCGTATTTGCATTGAAGATTTGGCGTCATTATCTTTATGGCGAGAAATTTGAAATCTACTCCAATCACAAGAGCCTGAAATACCTGTTCTCTCAATCAGAGTTGAATATGAGACAGAGCAGATGGCTCGATTTGCTGAAAGACTTTGATTGCGAAATAAAATACTATCCAGGGAAATCAAATGCAGCAGCAGACGCCTTGAGTTGAAAGGTTTGTGCTTTATCTTTGTCGATGATAGGGGTTTCGAATTTAGTTGAAAATTGTTGTTTGTCTGGATTAGCATTTGATACAGGTAGTAGACCATTGCTACTTTCTTCGATTCAAGTTGAGCCAGATTTGATTATGAGAATCAAAGAAGCACAAAGAATTGATCCAAACGTGCAGAAATCAATTGATATGGTCAGATCAGGGCATATATCAGAATATCAGGTACGTGATCATGTGCTATATGTGAATAACCGTCTTGTAGTGCCAGATGTTTCAGATTTGAAACAACAGATATTGTCAGAAGCTCACTGTAGTCGGTATAGCATTCACCCTGGAGGCAGAAAGATGTACAACGATTTGAAGCCACGATTCTGGTGGAAACAAATGAAGTCAGATATCGCCGAATTTGTGTCAAAGTGTTTGAATTGCCAACATGTGAAAGCCGAGAGAAAGAAGCCCGGAGGTTTACTTCAGAGTTTGTCTATTCAATAATGGAAATGGGATCACATTTCCATGGATTTCGTGACGAAGTTACCTCGATCTTCCCGGGGCTGTGACGCGATTTGGGTTATTATTGACAGATTAACCAAATCAGCATGTTTTATTCCATATAGAATGACCTACCGACACGATCAGATGGCAGATTTGTATGTCAGAGAGGTTGTCAGATTGCATGGTGTGCCGAAGTCTATCGTATCAGATCGTGATTCACGATTTACTTCACACTTCTAGCACAGTTTGCAGCAGGCTTTGGGTACGACTTTACACCTGAGTACTGCTTATCATCCTCAGGCAGACGGACAGTCAGAGCGGACTATCCAAACATTAGAGGATATGTTGAGAGCCGTAGTGCTAGATTTTGGAACTAGTTGGCAAGATTCCCTACCTCTTTGCGAATTCTCATACAACAACAGCTATCAGACGAGTATCAAGATGGCACCGTTTGAAGATTTGTATGGCAAGAAGTGCAGATCTCCGTTGTACTGGGATGATGTATCTGAGGTACCAGAACTTGGGCTTGATATGATACGTGAGATGATTGAGAAGGTGAAGATCATTCAGAAAAGAATGAAGACGACATAGGATAGGCAAGCGAAATACGCCAATAACAGATGTAGACCGTTGGTATTTGAAGCAGGAGACAGAGTGTTTCTAAAGATTTCTCCTTTCAGAGGCATTGTCAGATTTGGCAAGCGTGGAAAGTTGTCTCCTAGATACATCGGTCCTTACGAGATTCTCGAGAAGATTGGCGATCGAGCCTATCGACTTGCTCTTCCTCCTTCTTTATCTGGGATACATGACGTTTTTCATGTATCGATGCTGCGTAGATATATGCCAGATACCTCTCATGTCATTCACCATGACGAAGCGGAGCTTGATCAGACCTTGATTTATATTGAGCAACCGATACAGATTATGGATCGGAAAGAAAAACAGCTCAGGACAAAGACTATTCCGCTAGTGAAAGTCCAATGGAGTCGTCATGGCATCGAAGAAGCGACTTGGGAGACAGAAGCAGAGATGAAACAGAAACATCCCGAGTTATTTACATGATGTAAGTAATTCTTCAGTCTTGATTATATTACTTTTCATGTATGCTTCGATAGATTGCCTGTGATTTCGAGGACAAAATCATTTCTTAGAGGGTGAGAAATGTAAGGCTCGAGATTCATTAGTCTTCATTAATATGAAACTCGGAAGATATGAGAATGCATGACATGAAATTAGAGTTTTGAATTTAAGATAGACCGCACCCGCGCTTAGAACAGGAGTGCACCCGCGGTCATAAAATTCTGATTTTTGAAAGGCAGGCCGAAGCCACACCGCACCCGCGGTGTTAGGAGAGACCGCACCCGCGGTTGATGTCCAGTAGGGTAGGAAATTTTATTCGAAGCAAGACCGCACCCGCGGTGCAAGAGGGACTGCACCCGCGGTGGTGTGACCACACCCACGGTCGAATATGTACCGCACCCGCGGTCGTCGTATTTTTGAAAATAAAAGCATGCCGAAGCTTGAGCGCACCCGCGCTATAGAAGCTACCGCACCCGCGGTCGTGCGTGTTACACAATGAAATGGCTATGTGTTAGTTAACATGCAAGATATATATATAGAGGTGTCTTCTTCCTCCCCATTTCAGACTGCTGCGACCGAGAGGAAGCAAAGAAGAAAACCTCCATTTCTTTTGATCTTAAATTGTGATTTTGAATGATCTAGTAGTCCGATTTTCGATACGAGTTCATTTCCGTAATCCTTACGCCAAGAGCTTCAAGGTGATGTAAGTTTCCTTCAATTCATGCATGATTTGAGATATGGTGATGGGGGAAATTATGAATTACACTAGATTATGTGTTCTTGCTAAATTGGTGATTGTAGATTCGAAATCGGAGCGAAGAAATGATATCGAACTCAATTGTTATGATTTTTCAGCATGCTTAGTGTTGAGTTATGCAGATTTTTGAGAGTATGATGTTCTATGAGGTTGATTATGGATTGTGGAAAGTAGATATTGATATATATTGAGATTTGGATTGATCGGTATATCAAGAATTCGCCGTTATACTGTCAAATTATATCATAATCGATTACTGAATTGTATATGTGTTAATTTGAGTTAGAAATTGATAGAAGATATATCAATATTGTCATTTCAGATTTGGATTGACAGATTTGATACCGACTTGAGACTTCGATTTCTTCCAACGACAAGAAGGTATAATTCATGTGATTGTAGGGAAGATACGACTCGAATCAGATTTGATTAGAGTTTCCCAACCAAATCACATACTAGATTTATTGTTTATGTCTTTGATATGATTTGGATTTGTTTATAGATTTATATTCAAATCTCCTGATATGATAATGCTGTGTTTATAGATTTATATTCAAGCATTAAGATAGGAGAGTCATTGACAGAGTTGTCAAAACTAGACGTTCGGGGTATCGACGCATAGGAGCAGACTTCCTCCGATTGTAGATATTCGATACAGACAAGACCGAAGTCTAGGAGTAAGACGTATAGTTACCCCGATTGGGAGGGTAGGTAACAGACAGTGACGTCTTATTCACCCCGGGATCCCTAGAGTAGAGTCAAGACATGAGTTGATTTGCATTGCATGCTTATATATGTTTGTTTCATAGACTATGGAACCTATGATGTAGATCACATGCATGATATTGTATTTTATGATTTTATTATGCATATGCATGTATACATGTTTTATACTGGGATGTGTTCTCACCGGAGTTTCCGGCTGTTGTTATGTCTGTATGTGTGCATAACAACAGGTGGGGCAGGATCTGAGCCACGACAGAGATGAGAACGAGATAGCGTGTTTGTACGTTATGTATGATGTAAATTAATAAAGAAAGATTACGCTTAGTAATGACATTTGATTTAATGTTAAAAAGCGAAAATTTGACCCACATTTTCTCACAGATCCATTTAATCCCCGATAGAACTGAGTTAGAGCTCGGGTCCCCACAACAGGTGATATCAGAGCAGTAGGTTCTGTAGACTGAGATAGAATAGAATGAGCGGGGTAGATCGAGTCATCTTCCTTGCTTTTGATGTGCTAGCATGATTTATTGCTTTCTATATTATGTGTTGTTGTATTATCTGATTTTATTTACAGCATATAATTGTCAAGCCTGGATCAGAACTGATTCTCGATCAGAGGTATATGATCAGAGGAGGGCTGAGACAGATGGTATAGACTGTATACTAATCTGTTTGATATTCAGATATGCCGCCTAGAAGAATACCGCAGCCAGCTGCCGGACAAATGCCAGAACAGGGGAGTACGTCAGGCACTCAGATGGACGTGACCGCTACACCAATGGAGACTTTGTTGAAGCGGTTTCAGTCGTTCCGACCCCCGACTCTGAAAGGCACTGAGAATGCAACGGATTGCGAGAGTTGGCTGTATGATATAGAAATGATCTTTGAATCACTTGCTTACTCAGATGAACGTCGAGTGAAACTGATCGGACATCAATTGCAAGAAGTGGCCAAGAGTTGGTGGCTAACGGCGAAACGAGCCCTAGAACATCGAGGTATTGATATTACTTGGAAAGTTTTTAAAGATGAATTTTATCAACGTTTCTTTCCAGTATCATACCGAAAGGACAAAGGGGCGGAGTTCGCCAATTTAAGACAGGGGCAGTGGAACATCGAGGAGTATGTTGCCAAATTCTCTTCCTTGCTTCGATTTGCACCACATGTAGCAGGGAATGACGAGGCAGTTGCTGATCAGTTCATAAACGGTTTGAATACGGACATCTTTACTCTAGTGAATAAGGGGCGACCTAATACCTTTTCTGAGGCGCTGAACCGAGCAAAGGGAGCAGAGGCTGGTTTGATCAGACAGCGGGGGGCTTCCTATAGTGTTTTGGGTCAGAGATCGACGCCACCGTCCGCCGTACAGTTTCCACCACCTCCTCCTCGATATGATAGTGGAAGCGGTAGTGGAAAGAAAGAGTTTTTGAAGGCTTAGGGGAAGCAGTTTAAGAGAGCTGGGAGCAGTTCGTCGAGCTCCAGCGGATCCCGACAGAGAGGTCAGGATCAGAGTTCAAAGTACAGTGGTGTTTATTGCAGTGCGTGTGGAGGTAGGCATGCCACGGAGCAGTGCCAGGGAGTGATGGGCAGATGTAATTATTGCAGACAGCCGGGACACTTCGCCAGAGTTTGTCCCCAAAAAGGTGCCCAGAGATTTCAGAGTGCAGGGTCATCAGCTTCAGTAGCTCAGCCCGAGAGGCAAGCTTCGTGTAAGGCCCGACAAATTATCCGGTTAATTTGAAAAGATTTGGGCGATGATTATTATAATCTATTGTTGATAATTACTAGGATTATAAACAGAACAGATCAGATCGGGAGAGCCGGAAAAGAATTCACATTATGTGTGAAGAATAGGATTGGCGCACATGCGCGACATGTATTGGCGCACATGCACGGAACATCCAGTAGCATCGGCGCACATGCGCGAGATAAGGCGCGCATATGCGCGACCCGTCCAGAATGATCGGCGCATATGCGCGACATAAATGGCGCACATGCGCGGGGTTGGCAGAAGGATTGGCGCATATGCGCGGAATGATTGGCGCATATGCGCGAGAAGAAAAAGCGCTAGTTTAAATAACTGGCGCATATGAGCGACATTGTTCGCGCATATGCGCGAGACGTGTAAAATGTGGGATGAGCCACTTGCCTTGCATGCATGAATGTGTATATATATATACATATACAAACTTCATTCTTGAAGATTCAGACGGAAAGAAACGAGGATAGAGCTTAGGATATTTCAATTTCCTTCGAAGCTTTTAATTTTGATTTTGGAGAATCCGTTCGTCTGATTTTGAATCCGACTGCGGTATTGTGTTCCTATCGACGTAGGCTACAACTGGACGTAAGTTTTGCTACGTTTTGATATGTTTTGAAATTATTGTATTGTCAGAATCTGATATGATTCATATATGATGTTCTTGGCATGTTAGACATCGTATAATCGAAACCGGACTGAGGAATAGATACCATATGAAATTGTTATGATTTTTAGAGTTGAGTTGAATAAGAATTGATATCCAGATTGAGTGATTATCGAGTATAAGACGTTAGAATTGATATTTGACTGATATGGTATTGCTGGATATATTGAGATTATGATATTATGCCGTTGAAACAGAATTTGATTGAATTCTGTTTATATCCAGTATTGATTTGAACAGGTATTGATAGTATACTCCTCGATATTGTTATTGTCAGATTGAGTATTGACAGATTTGAGTTTGAGACTTCGACCGAGTCAGAGTATCAGAAAGAAAGGTATAAATTAATGTTGTGTCGGGATTGCACAACTCGAAAGAGGTTTCACTCGAGTTTCCGTAAATCACATATTTAGTTTATTACATTGATATTTGTAATTGATGAGATTGATGTTTGTAGGCTATTGATTCATAGCCACTGCATGTATTGATTAATGAGTTGTTGAGTCATAGGCTGATTCGCCTAGTCACCGGCTGATTCGTCTGGTTATGGGCTGATTCGCCTAGTCACCGGCTGATTCGTCTGGTTATTGACTGATTCATCTAAACTTAAGCTGATTCGCTTATTTACAGGCTGATTCGTCTGGTTATTGGCTGATTCGCCTAATTCTTGACTGATTCGTCAATTCTGCGGCTGATTCGCCCAGACACTGATATATGAATTATATCGATGCCGTTTAGGGATTGATTCATTGCTATCGACTCAGATTCGATATAATTACCTATATCCAGACATCGGGATCCCTAGGTTAGAGTTGAGTCGAGTCTGAGACGACGCGTCAATGGAGTCGAGTCCGAGACGACTAGTCGGTTGAGTTGAGTCTGATATGACATGTTGATTTACAGTTTGATATCATTCATGTTTGTTGAATTGCTACATGTTAATGATAATTGATATATGCTTTTGTATATGTTTCTATATAATTGCATGTTTACATTGTTTATACTGGGATGTATTTCTCACCGGAGTTATCCGGCTGTTGTCTTGTTTTGTATGTGTGCATGATAACAGGTGGGACTGGATCAGGGTCAAGAAGAGGATGAGAGAAGATTAGATAGCGTGGAGATCCGGGCTTCGAAGCAACATAGGATTCAGCACTGATATGTAGTTGAACCTAGTTGAATTCTTGTAGATAACACAAGATTGTATGTTTATGTTTAATATGTAATTTGAAGTAAATTACATTACGTTTCCGCTTTGTATTAAAAAAAAAAATTAGACCCTGTTTTATAATTGATTAATTAGTCCCAATGATGATTAACATCATGATTAGCGTCCGGGTCCCCACAACAGGTGGTATCAAAGCTATAGATCCTTTAGATTGAGATAGAAGAGGCTAGTGAGCGGGGTAGATTGAGTTTTCTTTCCTTGCTTGTGATTGCTAGCATGTTGTACTGCTTTATATAATACATGTTACTTGATTTATCTGATTTGATTTTGTAATATGTATTATTGGGAACGAATCTGAACCGATTCTCGATCAGCAGTAAGATGATTGGAGGAAGGACTGAATTGAAACAGGTTTGTTGGATTGAGTTACTAATCCTTGTGATATTCAGATATGCCTCCCAGAAGAGTACCTGAACAGGGTAGTACATCGAATCCTCCAATGGATGTAACAACGAATCCAATGGAAACCTTGCTGAAGAGGTTTCAGTCATTTAAACCACCAACTCTTAAGGGTACTGAGACATCAGTTGAGTGTGAGAGTTGGTTAGGTAACATTGAGATGCTGTTTGATTCAATGGAGTACAGTGATGAGCGCCGAATTAGATTGATTGGGCACCAGTTGCTGGAGGTTGCGAAAAGCTGGTGGATTACGATGAAGAGGGCCTTGGAGCAACGAGGTACGATTATTACTTGGGATGTATTTAAAACTGAGTTTTATCAGAGATTTTTCCCAGTATCGTACAGGACGGACAAGGGGGCGGAGTTTGCCAATTTGAGACAGGGTCAGCTGAACATTGAGGAATATGTGACCAAGTTCTCTACCTTGTTGAAGTTTGCTCCACATGTGTTTGAAAATGACGAAGCCGTTGCTGATCAGTTCATCAATGGCTTGAACCCCGATATTTTTGCATTGGTGAACACAGGGCGACCGAATAATTTTGCTGATGCCATGAATAGAGCAAAGGGCGCTGAAGCGGGCCTGATAAGGCAGAGAGGAGCTGAATTTGTTTCTCTAGTGTCGAGACCACCGCAACCACCTCCCCGATTCGAGAGTGGCAGTAGCAGTGGTGGAAGGAAAGATTTTCTGAAGGCTAGAGGAAAGCAGTTTAAGAAGTCTGGCGACAGTTCTTCTAGCTCCAGTGGTTCTCAGCAGAGTTATACCGGCGTTTACTGCGGAAATTGTGGAGGGAGACATTCCACTGAGCAATGCCAAGGAGTACTTGGTAGCTGCCATTTTTGCAAACAACAGGGACATTTCGCCAGAGTATGTCCACAGAGGGGTTCCCAAAGATCCCAGAGAGCCGAATTATCTGGATCAGCGGCACAGTGGAGTAGACGATCAGCTGCTGTTCATTCATTTCAGCCAGCACCATCTCAGTCACAGCAGAGGCCAGGAGGAAGCCAGACAGTTGGCCAGCCTCCTAGACAGCAGGCCAGAGTATTTGCTTTGACCGAGGAGCAGGCTCAGGAAGCACCAGATGATGATGTTGCAGGTAACTGATTTGTTTGATTATCCTGCATATGTATTGAGTGATGCCGGTGCTTCACATACCTTTATTTCTGAAAGATTTGCATTGATGCATGCATTATCTGTTGAGTCCCTATTTACTGTAGTAGTTGTTTCTTTTCCTTTGGAAAAAAATCTTGTATCAGCGATTTCTGATAGATCTTGTATACTACGATATGATGGGAATGAGATCGAGTTAGATTGTGTGGTAAATGATATTGTACTGGTGTTCTCTGATTTTGGAACTGCATTACTGATATTGATATGCTGATCAAGTACAGAGCTACCATAGATTAGTTCCAGAAGATGGTAAGAATCAGACATGAAATGACCAAGAGATGAATATTGTACGATAAGGATTCTAGATTGAGAATTCCTTTGATATTCGTACTAGCTATGACTCGATTAGTACAGGAGGGAGCAGAGAGACTCCTTATGTATTCAGTTGATTTACTGAAGTTGAGTCTATCATTGGCTGATTTACCAATGATAAGAAAGTTATTAATGTTTTCCCCAGATAAGACTCTAGATCTGATTTCAGAGAGATTGATTTTAGCTTTGAGTTGATATCAGAAACTGTTGAAATGGTGAATCCTGATTGAGACAGATTGTGTTCAGGGATTTTTATATCTGAAAATGATGTATCTGTTGATCTTAGCAGAGTTAAACCGTAATTAGTTGATCGAGGTGGATGTCAGTGTCAGACATTTGCGGTTTTACGAGTTTAACAGATCAGTACCGATGAGTGATGTTCTGAATTTGATTGAATATCGATGATTATTCTGAATACGTGTTTGAGACAGATTGTAGACAAGGGAGATTATAATGTACCGTCCGAATCAGAGCTGGTTTTGAAACGTTAGCAGTTTAAAAGGTTGATTAGAATGTTTAGAACTCAATATCGATAGTCAGAATAGAGTGTCGATCAGAATATCAGGTAAGTAATACTATATTGTATGTTAATAACTGATTTGTTTGTACCCGATATTTCGAATGTGAAACGACATAGATTGTCAGAAAAGAGCAATACTTGATTCAGTAAGCGTCCTGATAGCAGAAAATGTTTTGATAGAAACAGATGAGAGTAGATATGGCAGAGTTTGGACTGAAATGTCTGAATTACAGACAGATAAAGATGGAAAGAAAACAAACCAAGAGATTGGTTATATAACTTGTTGGTTCCTGAATGGAAATGAGATTACATTTCCAAGGATATCGTGATGAAGTTGCTACATTCCTCTCAGAATTGAGTATGGATTGAGTTAGGAATGACAGACTGACCTAGTCTGCGAGTGCTAAACCGTACATGAAGATGTACAAATATGATACATTATTGAGATTCTGTCAGAAAAGTGATTAGATTACACGGAGTGTTGAGAGTTGATTATATTTGACCGTGATTTTGGTTGATTTTGCACGTGTGATAGAATGTAATCATATCTGAATACTGAATAGTATTCACTAACTGATGGACAGTCAGAGTGGATTATCCAAATTTCGGAGGATATGCGGAAAGCTATAATGCTTGATTTTAACACTGAATGGCAGGATTCATTGTCATTTTGTGAGTTCTCGTACAACCACAACTATCAAACGAGTATTGAGATAACTCCGTTTGAAGCGTTGTACGGAAAGATATATGGATCCTCTCTTTATTGAAATGATATCTCTGAGGTTCTTGAGTTTGGATCTGAAATGATCAGAGATATGACTGAAAAGATGAAGCTAATTCAGAAGAAAATGAACACAGCTCATAATAAATAGACTGAATATGCCAATGTCGGACGATGACTGTTGGTAATTGAGACCAAAGATCGAATATATCTTTGATTGAGATAAACAGACTTAATAACAGCTGATGATGTTAAGCTGTTACGAACTGTTAGTTGGGTATATACAGATGTTGTATAACCAGTATTGCGAGATTGACTTTATCAGAGTTATTTCCAGAAATAGAACTTGATATGAGATTGAAATTTCAGAACAGATTCATTGAGATGAGTTTCTGATATAACTCTGTATACATTTCTTCTGACATATCTGAATTGATTGTTGGTGAGTTCGAGGACGAACTCAGATCTAAGAGGGGGAGAAACGTAAGGCCCGAGAAATTATCCGGTTAATTTGAAAAGATTTGGGCGATGATTATTATAATCTATTGTTTATAATTACTAGGATTATAAACAGAACGGATCAGATCGGGAAAGCCGGAAAAGAATTCACATTATGTGTGAAGAATAGGATTGGCGCACATGCGCGACATGTATTGGCGCACATGCGCGGAACATCCAGTAGCATCGGCGCAAATGCGCGAGATAAGGCGCGCATATGCGCGACCCGTCCAGAATGATCGGCGCATATGCGCGACATAAATGGCACACATGCGCGGGGTTGGCAGAAGGATTTGCGCATATGCGCGGAATGATTGGCGCATATGTGCGAGAAGACAAAGCGCTAGTTTAAATAACTGGCGCATATGCGTGACATTGTTCGCGCATATGCGCGAGACGTGTAAAATGTGGGATGAGCCACTTGCCTTGCATGCATGAATGTGTATATATATATACATATACAAACTTCATTCTTGAAGATTCAGACGGAAAGAAACGAGGATAGAGCTTAGGATATTTCAATTTCCTTCGAAGCTTTTAATTTTGATTTTGGAGAATCCGTTCGTCTGATTTTGAATCCGACTGCGGTATTGTGTTCCTATCGACGTAGGCTACAACTGGACGTAAGTTTTGCTACGTTTTTATATGTTTTGAAATTATGGTATTGTCAGAATCTGATATGATTCATATATGATGTTCTTGGCATGTTAGACATCGTATAATCGAAACCGGACTGAGGAATAGATACCATATGAAATTGTTATGATTTTTAGAGTTGAGTTGAATAAGAATTGATATCCAGATTGAGTGATTATCGAGTATAAGACGTTAGAATTGATATTTGACTGATATGGTATTGCTGGATATATTGAGATTATGATGTTATGCCGTTGAAACAGAATTTGATTGAATTCTGTTTATATCCAGTATTGATTTGAACAGGTATTGATAGTATACTCCTCGATATTGTTATTGTTAGATTGAGTATTGACAGATTTGAGTTCGATACTTCGACCAAGTAAGAGTATCAGAAAGAAAGGTATAAATTAATGTTGTGTCGGGATTGCACAACTCGAGGGAGGTTTGACTCGAGTTTCACTAAATCACATACTTAGTTTATTACATTGATATTTGTAATTGATGAGATTGATGTTTGTAGGCTATTGATTCATAGCCACTGCATGTATTGATTACTGAGTCATTGAGTCATAGGCTGATTCGCCTAGTCACCGGCTGATTCGTCTGGTTATGGGCTGATTCGCTTAGTCACCGGCTGATTCGTCTGGTTATTGACTGATTCGTCTAAACTTAAGCTGATTCGCTTAATTACAGGCTGATTCGTCTGCTTATTGCGTGATTCGCCTAATTCTTGACTGATTCGTCAATTTTGTGGCTGATTCGCCCAGACACTGATATATGAATTATATCGATTCCGTTTAGGGATTGATTCATTCCTATCGACTCAGATTCGATATAATTACCTATATCCAGACATCGGGATCCCTAGGTTAGAGTTGAGTCGAGTCTGAGACGACGCGTCAGTGGAGTCGAGTCTGAGATGACTAGTCGGTTGAGTTGAGTCTGATATGACATGTTGATTTACAGTTTGATATCATTCATGTTTGTTGAATTGCTACATGTTAATGATAATTGATATATGCTTTTGTATATGTTTCTATATAATTGCATGTTTACATTGTTTATACTAGGATTATTTCACACCGGAGTTATCCGGCTGTTGTCTTGTTTTGTATGTGTGCATGACAACAGGTGAGGCTGGATCAGGGTCAAGAAGATGATGAGAGAAGATTAGATAGCGTGGAGATCCGGGCTTCGAAGCAACATAGGATTCAGCACTGATATGTAGTTGAACCTAGTTGAATTCTTGTAGATAACACAAGATTGTATGTTTATGTTTAATATGTAATTTGAAGTAAATTACATTACGTTTCCGCTTTGTATTTTAAAAAAAATTTAGACCATGTTTTATAATTGATTAATTAGTCCCAATGATGATTAACATCATGATTAGCGTCCGGGTCCCCACACTTCGTCTGTCCATTCCTTCCAGCCCACGCCTACACAGTCCCAGCCTAGAGCCAGAGGTGGCCAGATGGTGAGCCAACCTCCCAGACAACAGGTTCAGGTGCTTGCATTGACAGAAGAGCAGGCACAGGATGCGCCAGATGACGTGATTGCAGGTAGCTGTTTTCTTTGCGGTTATCCTGCATATGTGTTGATTGATACAGGTGCATCACATACATTTATATCAGAAAGTTTTGCATTGTTGCATTCCTTGCCTGTCGAGTCAATGTCTACTGTAGTATCTATTTCTTCTCCGTTGGGAAGTGGTTTGATATCTGTGACTTCAGTAAGACATTGCATATTACAGTTTGAGGGGCATTAATTTGATTTGGACTGTGTTGTACTTGGTTTATCTGATTTTGATTGCATTGTCGGAATTGACATGTTGACTAAGTACAGAGCCACCGTAGACTGTTTCCACAAGATTGTCAGATTCAGACCTGAGATGAGGGTTCCAGATCTCGGATTCCCTTAGTATCTTCTCTGACTATGAGTAGATTGTTGCAGAAAGGAGCAGAAGGGTTCCTTGTTTATTCGGTAGATCTATAGAAATCGAGCCCGGCATTGGCAGATTCGCCAGTAGTACGGGAATTTGCAGATGTATTCCCAGAAGAAATTCCAGGGTTACCTCCAGCTCGAGAGGTTGATTTTAGCATTGATTTGATTCCAGGTACCGTCCCTATTTCGAGAGCTCCTTATCGAATGGCACCGATAGAGTTGAAAGAGTTGAAAGCACAATTAGAAGATCTTCTGGTCAAGGGATACATTAGATCGAGTGTGTCTCCTTGGGGTGCTCCGGTGCTATTTGTGCGAAAGAAATACGGCTCTATGAGATTGTGTATAGATTACAGGCAACTGAACAAGGCAACGATAAAGAACAAATATTCTTTGCCTAGAATAGACGAGTTATGTGGGGACCCGGGCTCTAACTCAATTCTTTTGGGATTTATTGGATCTTTGCTCGAAAATGTGGGTCAAATTTTTGCTTTTGACATGAACTCACATGTATAATTAAAGCATAACATGTCTCTATATTAGTTAAACAACATAATGTACATACAAGTCTGTCTTGTACATTCATACGCTAGTGTTTAAATACCAACTACAAATATCAGTAGTACAAGTCTAATAAGCAAACACTAGAAATCTTCAACGCCCGAGATCTCCACGCTATCATCAATCTCTCATCTAGCTCGAGACCCAGATCCTGCCCCACCTGTTGCCATGCACACATACAGACACGACAACAGCCGGATAACTCCGGTGAGAACAAATCCCAGTATAAAACATGGTAAGCATGTACAGAAACAATCTAAATCATAAAACATGCTATCATGAACATATTCAAAAGTAATAGATTTCATAATCTATGAAATCAAATCAAAATAAGCATGCAACCCAATTCAGATACACATGCAATTTAAATCAAGTCATATAAACATGCTGTCATGACTGAAAGCAATAAACATGGATTTCATAGTCTATGAAACCACATTCATAACCACATGCAGTTCTAGTCAACTCATGTCTAGACTCGACTCAACTATATCTCTAGGGATCCCGGGGTGAATAAGACGTCACTGTCTGTCACCTACCTTCCCAATCGGGGTGACGTACGTCTTATTCCTAGACTTCGGTCATATCTGTATCGAATAATCTACAATAGGAGGGTGTCTGCTCCTATGTAACGATACACCGAACGTCTAGAAGCCTGACTATCTGTCAAACTTTCCTATCTCAAATGCAATGTATAACAATCTGTAAACAAAGCATGCTCTTTTCAAAAGATTTGAATATATGTCTATAAACAAATCATAATCATATCAAAATATAAACAATAATCAAGTATGTGATTTTATTGGGAAACTCAAATGAGATCTGATTTGAGTTATATTTTCCCAGATATCACATGAATTATACCTTTGTCGTCCCGGTCTGACGAAGACGAAGTCTCGAAGTCAAATCTGTCCATATCCAATCTGAAAAGACAATATCGAATACATAGTATCAATGACTAACTCAATTCACAATCTGTTCTGATCAATACTCAATTCAGTACATAATCTGATCAATATCTGAACATTATACAATCTGACTCATATCAATGATATCACAATATAATCGAATTCATATCTGAATCTGAACAATCTAATTTAACTGATGTTTCGACGGCATAACAATACTGTCTCAATAACCCCGTCAGTCTAAACATCACAGATATAATATCAGACTTCGTAATCAATAACAATATCAGTCATAATCTCAATAACAATACAAATCTGTCATGAAATCTCAGTCAAATCAACTCTGAAATTCATAACAAATACAGAAACAATCTGTTCTTCAATCTGACTTCGATTATACAATATTTACGGTAGCAGAAACGTCATATCTGATTCATATTCAATTCTGACAACATCATAATTACAAAACATCTCAAAACGTAATAAAACTTACGTCCTTGTGTAGCTCGAGTCGAGAGGAGTTCGATACTGCGTTCGGATTCGAATTCTGATGCACGGATTCTTCGAAATCACAATCTAAAAGGCGTAAGGATTTTTCCTCTCCAACCTTCGACTCTTTTCTGAAATTCTGAGAGAAACCACATGTAATTATCATATATATACTACATGCAACCGAATAAAACGTGGCATAGTTTTTCTTGTTGCACGTAAGACCGCGGGTGCGGTGAGTGTAAGGAGCGCGGGTGCGCTCAAGCGGTGATCCTAGCCATTCTCTCGGCAGCTCATACCGCGGGTGCGCTTCTTGCAAGACCGCGGGTGCGGTGTCATCAGCGCGGGTGCGCTCCGTCTAATACCGCGGGTGCGGTGTGTCTACGGGATTTGTACTTCATTTTCTGCACATGCACCGCGGGTGCGGTCGTGCTAGCACCGCGGGTGCGGTTGTGCAACTTCTAAATTCTAGTTTTCTGATCATGCAACACCTGGTTTCTCAAATCTTTCTTCCCTAATTGCATGTCATGCATTCTCATATCTTTCGAGTCTTACATTAACGAAGATTAACAATCTTGGTTTATCAATTCTATAATTCTTGGGCATTACATTTCTCCCCCTCTTAGATCTGAGTTCGTCCTCGAACTCTCAAGTAATCAATTCAGCTATACGAAAAGAAATGTATACTCGAGTTCAACTCGAACTCAACTCTCTGATTCCAGTCTGGAATAAGAATTCATGAAGTATCCTATCATAATACTTCTTCAACTAACTCTGACAGAATCAATCTTGCCATATTGGTTATACAACATCCGTATAAACCAATTACAGTTTATAATAAAACAATACCATTAATTGTTCTCACATCTGTTTATCCCAATCAAGGATATACTCAATCTTTAGCTTCAAATACCAATCGTCATCATCCGACGTTGGTTTCTTCAATCTGTTCATTCTGAACTATCTTTATCTTCTTTTGAATTTTCTTCAAACGAAATCTATAATATTCACCATATACTGTCTTGCCTATAACTATCTCATTACCCATCTGATAAGCTGATAGTTACTGTCACGCAGTGATAATAAGTCATATCAATTAGTGCTAACATCCAGCATCACAGTTCTCTGGATATCTTCCAATATCTGGATCATACACTCTGACTGTCTGTCAATCTGTGAATAATCTGCAAAATAACTTATGGTATGGTCTGCCATAATTGCCAACTTAATCACAATCACAATCTGATATAGTCTACTTCTACATTCTAGTCACTCTGACTATGTTCTGACATCAATCTGTGTCATTTGGTTCTGTTTGTACATCATCTTGTACAAACTAATATATATAGATTGAACAATCTGTCAATCATAATCATATTATATCCTAATCTGGAAAATATTGGGATAATCTTATTACGAAATTCATCGAAATATACTCCCCATGTCGAATCAGAAATATACTAAGTCTGTAATAAATCTTCTGATTTCTTTCTTTCTGTATTCTCTGTTAGCGATTCAGACGTATCAGTACAATTTCTGCCAACATTTCTGCACAAATTCTGTCACGACTGATCTAATCTGTCTATATCGTACCTGTCTGTTCGAATCTCATACATTCTCAGTCAGCAAAATGAACACTGAATCCACTACAATGCATTTCTGACACTATCTGGGATTTCAGACTCGGTATAACCAAATCAGTTAATAACATAAAGTAAAGAAAAAAAATACCTACCTGGTATTCGGATCTGACTATCAATATCAATTCTGTTATACAATTCTGTAACATTCTGACATCATGACACAATCAGTCTAATACAGACCACAAAATCACATATCTGTTTCTCTGACCGATACTCTGCGCTGATTATCGAAATACTGTTCTGACCACTCTGATCACGTTTCTGAACTGCTGAAATTCTCGAATTCATCTCTGATACAAGCTGAACTGTATATACTCTCAACGGTTCATAAAATCTGTATCAATACTGATTCAGAATAACACTAATCTATACTAATCTAGTCAATATATAGGATTGTAAGTTCTAACAATACTATCGATTCTGACAAATCGTTCAAATGTTCATGCCATTATGATCAACTGCTATATATCATCTGCCAATATAATATGCTCCCCAACCAATACAAGATATCACGAATACTGATTTAGAACAATAACAATACACTGCAGATATAAAGCAATAATCGAATAAGATAATCTGTCAAATCAGACATAATGCATTTCTGACAATTCTGACATTTCTGAAATTTCTGACCTTTCTAATATCGATATCCTATCTGTCACTGATTGCAATCTCAACTGTATCAAAGTCAATCTGTATACTAACATCAGATCTCATTTACTCTGAATACAATCTGTTTCAAGCGGAATTCTTATCTGAATAATTTCTGTATACAATAATCCTACTTCTCAGAATATTTAATATGATCTTTCAAATATTCTTTCAATTCAGTTTGTATCATTCTGTACACTCAATATCATTCTGTACTGAATTCTAAAACAACAATCAGCATCTGATCTGAATTCAATTCTGAAATCTATCTTTCTGATATCAAGTAAATCTAATATCTTATCTAGGCAAACATCAGCCAACTCATGCATCATTTGCAAATCTGCCAATTCTAGGCTCGATTTCAGTGGATCTACTGAATACATAAGGATACCATCTGTTCCTTTCTGTATTAATCGAGTCATATACAACACAGATACTAAAGGAGTTCTAAATCTAGAATCCTTATCGTGGTATCTCCACTGATCAGTCATTTCTGGTCTGATTCTTACTCTTTCTGGAAAAATTCTACAATATGTCTGTACTTGGTCAGCCTATACATATCAATAATGCGTTCAAATCAGAAAACACAAGTACATCAGAATCTAACTCGGTCTCATGCTTATCTTACTGTAGTATGTAATTTGTCACAGAAATCTCTGATATCAATATTTTCCTTAAAAAGCTAGGAAATCAATACTACAGTACAACTAGACCCAACAGATACAACATATCTCCATGCTACTCCATCAGATATACTCATATGAAATGCATTAGTATATATCAATACATATGCAATAGAATCATAAAGAATAGTACCTGTCACTATATCTGGGTCTGTTCCACAATTAGTGTCATCAGATGATTCTGTTCCCTAACATCTTCGGGAATCTCTTTGAGGACAAACTCTCGCAAAGTGTCCCGACTGTTTACAGACATTACATCTACTAAGTACTCCTTGGCAGTGTTCTGTGGAATGTCTTCCTCCGCAAGTTCTGCAGTATACTCCAGTATAACTCGGACTGGAAACACTGGAGCTAGATGAACTACTCTGTCCACCTCCTAATTTCTTAAACTGTTTCTTTTCAATCTTCAATGGTTCTTTCTTTTTACCACTGCTACTGCCAATCTCAACTCTGGAAGGCAGTTGTTGTGGATTCGGTGCTGGAAGATCAAACGATGCTCCCTGTTGTCCTATCAGAACCGTTTCTGCTCTTTTGGCTCTGTTCAATGTATCAGCAAAACTATTCGATTGCTTCACACTCACCAATGTACGTATTTCTGGATTCAATCCTTGAATGAACTGGCTAGACATCGCATCATCATTCCTAGCCACAAGAGGGGCAAAACGTAATAAGGTGAAGAACTGAGCCAAATACTCATCAATACTCATCTGATTCTGTCTCAGGTTTGCAAATTCTGCACTTCTATCCTGTCTGTACGATGTAGGGAAGAATCTTTGATAGAATTCAAATTTAAAAATCTTCCACGAAATCACTGAACGGTTTTGTTCTAAAGCTCCTTTGGTTAGTAACCACCATCTTCTTGCAGTCTCTTGCAATTGGTTCTCAATCAGGTTAACTCTACACTCATCTGTGAAACCAAGGAATTCAAACACCATTTCTATCTCCTCAAGCCAATTCTCACAATCTACTAACGTCTCAGTTCCTATCAGAATCGGCGGTTGAAACGACTGAAATCTCTTCATCTGCGTTTCTATCGGAGTCTCTGATACATCTATCTGTTCAGTCGAAGTACTGCCCCTTTCTGGAAATCTCCGAGGCGGTATATCTGAATATCAAACAGATTAGTACCCAATCTATACAGTCTGTCTCAGCCCTCCTCTGATCATATACCTCTGATCCAGACTCGGTTCTGATTCAGGCTTAACCATTACAGGCTGCAATCAACTCAGATAACAAACAACATGTAATAGGGAAAGCGATAAATCATGCTAGCACATATCATGTAAGTCAACATTAACATAATTCTCATGCTAGCAATCATATACAAGAAAAGAAAATTCAATCTACCCCGCTCATTCTCTTCTATCTCAGTCTAAAGAATCTATCAACTCTGACTATCTCAATCTAAAGGATCTATCGCTCTGATACCACCTGTTGTGGGGACCCGGGCTCTAACTCAATTCTTTTGGGATTTATTGGATCTTTGCTCGAAAATGTGGGTCAAATTTTTGCTTTTGACATGAACTCACATGTATAATTAAAGCATAACATGTCTTTATATTAGTTAAACAACATAATGTACATACAAGTCTGTCTTGTACATTCATACGCTAGTGTTTAAATACCAACTACAAATATCAGTAGTACAAGTCTAATAAGCAAACACTAGAAATCTTCAACGCCCGAGATCTCCACGCTATCATCAATCTCTCATCTAGCTCGAGACCCAGATCCTGCCCCACCTGTTGCCATGCACACATACAGACACGATAACAGCCGGATAACTCCGGTGAGAACAAATCCCAGTATAAAACATGGTAAGCATGTACAGAAACAATCTAAATCATAAAACATGCTATCATGAACATATTCAAAAGTAATAGATTTCATAATCTATGAAATCAAATCAAAATAAGCATGCAACCCAATTCAGATACACATGCAATTTAAATCAAGTCATATAAACATGCTGTCATGACTGAAAGCAATAAACATGGATTTCATAGTCTATGAAACCACATTCATAACCACATGCAGTTCTAGTCAACTCATGTCTAGACTCGACTCAACTATATCTCTAGGGATCCCGGGGTGAATAAGACGTCGCTGTCTGTCACCTACCCTCCCAATCGGGGTGACGTACGTCTTATTCCTAGACTTCGGTCATATCTGTATCGAATAATCTACAATAGGAGGGTGTCTGCTCCTATGTAACGATACACCGAACGTCTAGAAGCCTGACTATCTGTCAAACTTTCCTATCTCAAATGCAATGTATAACAATCTGTAAACAAAGCATGCTCTTTTCAAAAGATTTGAATATAAGTCTATAAACAAATCATAATCATATCAAAATATAAACAATAATCAAGTATGTGATTTTATTGGGAAACTCAAATGAGATCTGATTTGAGTTATATTTTCCCAGATATCACATGAATAATACCTTTGTCGTCCCGGTCTGACGAAGACGAAGTCTCGAAGTCAAATCTGTCCATATCCAATCTGAAAAGACAATATCGAATACATAGTATCAATGACTAACTCAATTCACAATCTGTTCTGATCAATACTCAATTCAGTACATAATCTGATCAATATCTGAACACTATACAATCTGACTCATATCAATGATATAACAATATAATCGAATTCATATCTGAATCTGAACAATCTAATTTAACTGATGTTTCGACGGCATAACAATACTGTCTCGATAACCCCGTCAGTCTAAACATCACAGATATAATATCAGACTTCGTAATCAATAACAATATCAGTCATAATCTCAATAACAATACAAATCTGTCATGAAATCTCAGTCAAATCAACTCTGAAATTCATAACAAATACAGAAACAATCTGTTCTTCAATCTGACTTCGATTATACAATATTTACGGTAGCAGAAACGTCATATCTGATTCATATTCAATTCTGACAACATCATAATAACAAAACATCTCAAAACGTAATAAAACTTATGTCCTTGTGTAGCTCGAGTCGAGAGGAGTTCGATACTGCGTTCGGATTCGAATTCTGATGCACGGATTCTTCGAAATCACAATCTAAAAGGCGTAAGGATTTTTCCTCTCCAACCTTCGACTCTTTTCTGAAATTCTGAGAGAAACCACATGTAACTATCATATATATACTACATGCAACCGAATAAAACGTGGCATAGTTTTTCTTGTTGCACGTAAGACCGCGGGTGCGGTGAGTGTAAGGAGCGCGGGTGCGCTCAAGCGGTGATCCTAGCCATTCTCTCGGCAGCTCATACCGCGGGTGCGCTTCTTGCAAGACCGCGGGTGCGGTGTCATCAGCGCGGGTGCGCTCCGTCTAATACCGCGGGTGCGGTGTGTCTACGGGATTTGTACTTCATTTTCTGCACATGCACCACGGGTGCGGTCGTGCTAGCACCGCGGGTGCGGTTGTGCAACTTCTAAATTCTAGTTTTCTGATCATGCAACACCTGGTTTCTCAAATCTTTCTTCCCTAATTGCATGTCATGCATTCTCATATCTTTCGAGTCTTACATTAACGAAGATTAACAATCTTGGTTTATCAATTCTATAATTCTTGGGCATTACATTTCTCCCCCTCTTAGATCTGAGTTCGTCCTCGAACTCTCAAGTTGAGCCAGATTTGATTATCAGAATATCAGGTACGTGATCATGTGCTATATGTGAATAACCGTCTTGTAGTGCAAGATGTTTCAGATTTGAAACAACAGATATTGTCAGAAGCGCACTGTAGTCGGTATAGCATTCACCCTGGACGCAGAAAGATGTAGGGTTTAAGAATTATGAATATCCTGACCTGCATCATTCACACCTAGTGAGTATTATGAATCAGCAAAACTTAACCGTGACAACAAATAATACGCATACATCCACATGGAACAGTGAAAATTACTTTTAATAAAATAACTTTTCATGAACATGCATTGACGTGATTATGGAAGGAAAAGCCCCGAGGGAGACATGAGAAAGCATATGTTTTTTGTGTCGAGGGCAGAAGACCTCGTGCATATGCGAGAGAAGAGGAGCGTATATGCGCGAGAAACCAAATGCGAGGCAGAAGACCTCGCGCATATGCGCAAGCAGGTAGATTTATAAGTGCCGAGACAGAGAGTCTCGCGCAAATGGGCGGGTATTGGACGCGAATATGCACGAGACGTGCTGCATGAAAAATGAGCCACATGTCTTGCCATTCATATCACCATGTAAACCTTCCTCTCATTCAGAATTTCAGCCAAAAATCGAGACCTTCCGTGGTTAATCCTCAAGATTCTTCTTCATCTCTTGGAATTTTAATTCTACAAGATCTGGTCATCTGATTTTTTATCCAAGCATAGTTTCGTGCTTCTCTCGTCATAGGCTTCAAAGGGATGTATGTTTTATTACTTTCCTGCATAGTTCGAAATTTTGATGTGGGAGAAATCGTAGTTTGATTGATATTATGCGTTCTTGAGATAATTGTAATCGTATAATCGAAACCGGATCGAAGAACGGACCATGTATGCTATTGTTATTAATTTTCAGCCTATAGTTGAACGGGTTTGTGCAGAACTTAGAGTTGTGGCTTATATTTGTTGATGATTAGGAGTTATTGAGATTGGCCTCTTGTTGTTTGCATTTGCCGAGATATCAAAATTGTGTCGTTATTCCGTCGAAACGTATTTAGATTGAGATTTCTTGCTTGAGTTGTACGTTGATAGTGTCTATCGCACACTAGTAGAAAAATCTCTTTGTACTTCGCATATTCAATGAAGTAATAAGGTAGCTAGATGACGAAGTATATGGACGTGAAGTAATAGATGTACCTTTTACTTCGCATAATAACCGAAGTTGTATGATTGAAAATACTGAAATCTTTGGCCGGCTTTCGAAGGAAAACCGGTCCAGAATTGGACCGGTGCCAAAGTAAAAAATGTGTTTTACTTCATCGATATTTGTAAATAGTGAAGTAAATATATTATATATAACTTCGTCCTAATTATTATTTAGCGAAGTAGTTTATAATATTTTACTTCACAATTTACATTGAGTGACGAAGTAATTCATCTGAAAGACTTCGTAGTTATGTATTTCGGTGAAGTAATAGACGCAAACAACCTCACAATTTATCCTATTTGTTGAAGTAAATATAATATATAACTTCAGCATTTATCCTATTTGTTGAAGTATTTTATATTATGTTACTTCACAATTTACATTTAGTGGCGAAGTAAGTGGTTCGAAAGACTTCAATAATTTGTATTTTGGTGAAATAATTGCGCAAAACAACTTCGTTTTTACAGAACAATGTTGAAGTAAATTAATTCTATCACTTCGTCTGATTTCTTATTGACGAAGTATTTAATATTATGTTACTTCACAATTCACAAATAACAACAAAGTAATTTACCTGTTACACTTCATTATTTTTTATTTTGATGAAGTAATTGTTAAAAAAAGACTTCTCAATATATGACTTATTACACTAATATAATTAAATTTTTAAATTATCCATCTAAAAATGCTAAATATCCACGAATCCACAATTACAAATTCATCAATCCACAAATAACCCAAAAATGTATCCACAAAACCAAAAGTATATCCAAAAATCCACAATGACAAACAAAATATTTATCCCAACATACACCATCCATTTAAGCATGTATATAGGAGTAAACAAATTCACTCCATTCACTTCTGACCTCGTCATATTGAGATTGGTAGTAATATTGGTTCTCGATGCATCCTGCAAACTGAAATTTAAAAAAGAAAATACATTATATTCTTCTATTTTAAATAAAAATTGACAGATATATATTTAAAAAGTATTTGAATTGATGGAATCTGAACATATCACACATATGTTGGCACTTAAATAAAAAACAATGGAGATATAATGACAAAAAATTACAGATATGCTAACAGCCGTGTGTGAGAACTTCACCAAACTGAGAAACCAATTAATGAAGCATGTAACCAAGAATCGACTCAAAGGAAAATATGATTGTGCATCAGCATACAATATGACTGCACGAACAACTCAGGATACTTCTCTCTCATCTCATCCTCTGGTTCCCACGTAGCTTCCTCTATCAAATGGTTCCTCCAAAGGACTTTAACGATGCCGATCTCTTTGTTCCTCAGAACCCTAACTGTGCGATCCAAATTCTGGACCGGAATCTCTTGGTACGTCAAATTCGGCGTCAAGTTCAATGGCTCGTGGCGAAGAACATGGGAAGGATCTGCAATATACTTCCTGAGCATCGAAACATGAAACACGTGGACTCTGTCAAGATCGGGCGGTAGGGCTAATCTGTAGGCTCGGTCACCAACTCTGTCCAAGATCTCAAAAGGGCCAATAAACCTCGGACTCAGCTTACCCTTCTTACCAAATCGCATCACACCCTTGAGAGGTGCTATCTTCAAAAATACATGATCGCCAACCTCGAACTGCAAAGGTCTGCGACGAACATCTGCATAGCTCTTCTGTCTGGACTGAGCAGTCTTCATCCTCTCTCTGATCACTGCAACAACATCGGCCGTCTGCTGGACCAACTCGGGACCCAACATCTTCCTCTCACCAACCTCATCCCAAAACAAAAGCGATCTGCACTTCCTGCCATAAAGTGCCTCATATGGTGCCATCCCAATCGACGCCTGGTAGCTATTGTTGTACGTGAACTCCACAAGTGGCAATTTAGAATCCCAGCTACCAGAATAGTCAATAGTACAAGCTCTGAGCATATCCTCAAGAATCTGAATGACTCTCTCTGACTGACCGTCGCTCTGGGGATGATAAGCTGTACTGAACGCTAACCGCGAACCCATAGCTCTGTGCAGACTCTTCCAAAACTCGGAAGTAAATCTAGGGTCACGATCAGACACGATCGACACAGGGACACCGTGAAGTCTAACAATCTCTGCAATGTAGTCCTCGGCGTACTGATTCATGGAGTACGTCGTCTTGACTGGAAGAAAGTGCGCTGACTTGGTCAATCGATCAACGATGACCCAAATGGAATTATAACCTCTCTGAACTCTGGGAAGACCAGTCACGAAATCCATCGTAATATGCTCCCACTTCCACTGAGGAATAGGCAATGATAGCAATGTCCAAGCAGGTCTCTGATGCTCAATCTTCACCTGCTGACAAGTAAGGCACTGAGAAATGAACAAAGCAACATCTTTCTTCATACCTGGCCACCAATAGAGTCGACGAAGATCCTGATACATCTTCGTACTGCCTAGATGAATCGAATAAGGTGCGGTATGAGCCTCTGTCAAGACATCTCGCCGAATATCATCGCCAACAGGAACACAAATACGGCCTCTGAAAGTCACCAAACCATCACCATTCAAACCAAACTCTGAATTACCCCTCTCTTCAGCTCTAGCTCTCAACTCTAGCAATTGCACATCAGTCGCCTGCTCTCTACGGATCCTGTCCGTCAAAGTAGATCGAATAACCAACGCTGAAAGACGAGCAATGGTACCTGGAATCACCAGATCAATCTCCTCTCTCTGCAAATCCATCAACAATGGCCTCTGAATCAAAGAACTCAATGAAGCACTCGACTTACGGCTCAAAGCATCAGCCACAACGTTCGCCTTCCCTGGGTGATAACTGATCGACACATCATAATCCTTGACAAGCTCTAACCACCTCCTCTGCCGCATATTGAGCTCTTTCTGAGAAAACAGATACTTCAAACTCTTGTGGTCTGTGAAGATCTCACACTTTTCGCCATACAAGTAATGTCTCCAAATCTTCAGGGCGAAAACCACAGCTGCTAACTCCAAATCGTGCGTCGGATAATTCCTCTCATAGTCTTTCAACTGGCGAGAAGCATAGGCAATGACCTTACCTCGCTGCATCAGCACTGCACCAAGGCCTCTCTTCGACGCATCGGTATAGACAACAAAATCCTCAGAACCACTGGGCAATGAAAGAACAGGAGCTGTCGTCAATCTATCCTTCAACTCCTGAAATGCACTCTGGCAATCGATGGACCACTCGAACTTCACAGTCTTCCTCGTCAGATTGGACAATGGCAGGGCAATCTTGGAGAAATCTGAAATGAAACGACGATAGTAACCCGCCAAACCAAGGAAACTGCGTACCTCAGAGACAGTGGTAGGAATAGGCCAATTCTGAATCGCCTCTATCTTCAACGGATCAACAGCAATGCCATCCTTCGAAACAACATGGCCTAGAAAAGAAATCTGATCCAGCCAAAACTCACACTTCTTCAACTTGGCGAACAGCCTCTTCTCTCTCAGCAATTGAAGAACCACTCTAAGATGCTCTGCATGAAGCTCTCTGGTCTTGGAACAGATCAGAATATCGTCGATAAAGACAATGACGAAGCTATCCAGATAAGGCTTGAACACACGGTTCATCAGGTCCATGAAGACTGAAGGGGCATTGGTTAGACCAAAAGACATAACCACAAACTCAAAGTGACCATACCTGGTCCTGAAAGCCGTCTTAGGGACATCAGACTCCCTAACCTTCAACTGATAGTAGCCAGACCGAAGATCAATCTTCGAGAACACAGTGGCACCATGGAGCTGATCAAACAAATCATCTATCCGTGGCAAGGATACTTGTTCTAGATAGTCACTTTGTTAAGCTCCCTGTAGTCGATACACAGCCGCAAAGATCCATCCTTCTTCTTGACAAACAGAACCGGAGCTCCCCAAGGCGAAGAACTCGGACGAATAAAACCCTTGTCTAAAAGATCCTGCAACTGAGTCTTCAACTCCTTCATCTCAGTAGGGGCCATCCTGTACGGAGCCTTAGAGATAGGAACCATACCTGGGGCTAAATCGATAACGAACTCAACATCTCTGTCCGGCGGCAAACCCGGAACATCATCCTCAAACACATCAGCAAACTCCCTCACAACATCAATATCATCTATATTCAACTTAATCAGTCTATCCACATCCACAATAGAAGCAAGAAACCCATCGCAACCTCTACCCAGCAATCTCTCAGCCTCAAGACAAGAAATAAAAGGAAGGACCAGCGAAGTACCTGAGCTGGCGATAACTCCTCCCTGGCCATCATCTGCAAAAGTCACCTTCTTAGCAACACAATCGATAACTGCACGGTAAGTCGAAAGCCAATCCATGCCAAGAATAACATCGAAGGCAACCATAGGGATAACAATCAAATCAGCGAAGACAACTCGCTCCTCAATACGAACAGGGCACGCAAAGACAATCGATGTCGGGCACAAGACATTTCCCGAAGGCAAAACAACACTAAGCTGGAGGGGAAGAACAGAAGGAACTATACCCAAAGATCTCAAAAACAATTCAGACATAAAAGAATGAGTAGCACCAGTATCAATCAAAGTAGTAGCTACTCTGCCTGAAATCAAAATAGTACTAGAGATCAATGAAGAATCGTGATTAATACCTTCCTTGGTCATCGAAAAGATACGACCCTGCACCTTCCCTTGGCTAGCTCCTTGAGGACAATTCCTGGCAACGTGGCCTGCCGTGCCACAACGATAACAAGTATGAGTGCCAAATCTGCACTCTCCATGGTGATGCTTGCCACACTTTGGACACAGTGGCTTCTCGGGATCAAATGGAACAACTGGAACTGGCGGAGGTCTAGGACTCGACTCCATCTTGCCCTTGCCCTTGAAACGATCCCTGCCCCTCTGATTAGAACCCTGGCCTCTCTGAGCAACAGCTTGATGCCTCTCCTGCCTCTCCCTGGCGATATCCTTCTCATCCTGCTCGGCCAACAAAGCTTTGGACACGATCTCCTTGAAAGTCACGGCCTTGGACATGTTGATATCACGGCGAATCTCAGCTCTAAGGCCTCGAATGAAATGAGCGCCTTTGTCCTTGTCGTTCGAAGCAATATACGGAGCAAATAGGCAACCCTCCTCAAACTTCAGGATATACTGACCAACATCCAAGCTCCCCTGTCGAAGCTCCAAGAACTCCGTAACCTTCCTCGCTCGAAGTGCATCAGGGAAATACTTGTCATAGAACAGGTCAGTGAAATCTGACCACTTCAGTGTCGCAACAGTCACACCAACCTTCGTCGCATTCCACCAAATGCGGGCAGCCTTAACCAACATGAACACTGCACAGCTGATCCTGTCTTTGTCCTCATACTGGAGATGATCGAAGATAGCTTCAAGCGCCTTGACCCACTCGACAGCAACTAAAGGATCGGTGCTACCTGCGAATTCCGGTGGATCCATTTTCTTGAAAGCAGAAAAGACGGCATCAGTGCCAACAGCCTGAGCAACCTGACCTCTCACTTGGCCTCGACCCTGACCTGCTCCTTGCAATCGGAGCAACTGCTGAATCTGATCGCTATGCACCTTAGCCTGCTCCTTAAGAAACTTGCCGAACTCGTCGACAACTCTCGAGGAAGAACTATCCTCACCCTCTGCCGCCTTATGCTTAGGAGGCATACTCTACAATTGCTCACAAGACACCAATCAATATATATAACAATGGATAGATGCAAGAAAACATACCCGGACAGTTGAAAGTATACGAAGTCATATGCATTGGTCCGAAGAACACCGATCTGATACCACTAAATGTGACACCCTGACCCGTTACAATAAAATTACAGCGGAATTTAAAATTTTCTTTCAAATGGAAGGAGTTTCAAAAATACATTTCATAAAAATGTTTACAAAATAGCAATACATGATCTTTTAAATGACATAAAAAAATACAAAATATCATTCCTATGATCATGCCAAAATCTTCCTTCCAACGGTGCATGCATATGACCCCTATCCACAGTCAACGTCCAGGGCCTCCACTCTGATCTGCATCACATGAATAAACTGAAATGAGAATAAATCTCAGCAAGTGGAACTCTAACATAGCAATGATACATAGTATACTCTGTAAAACATGGCTTTTAAATCATAAATACCATCAACTCTGAAACGTAAATACTGTAGCAATAACTGTAGCAATAGCATATCAATAAGATAGCAATAAGATGGTATTCTCTTTTCTCTGATTGGATTGATATCAATAGTATCTCTGCTCTGGTGCTAATATCTCTATCGATATAAACCGATAACTCTGAGGGATAAAAGCCTATGGTCGATGATCATCTAATTGCATGCAATGCTCTGACTATGATTAATCAATCCAATAAAACATTTGAACTCTGAATATCATTTAAAACCGTCGTTTCACAATCTCTATCTTTTCTCTTGTATTCCCTTTTAACAATAGTGAGATATACAATACCTCCAATAGATAATCAATGAAATCAATACATAACAATGGATCAATGGAAGGGAATAACACTTTGAAACCTTTAAAACACAATACATATAATATCATGTGAGCACAAAGGATGAAATTCCACTTACAAACCAATCGAACACCTCCAAACTAAATCTTGGTACACCACCTACAACAATAATCCATAAACAACACCAATATCAACTCTATATCCACAAATACAAGTCAAATAATCCATTAAACCAACAATAACAACACCCTATAACAACTTATCTCCAAAAACCATGATAGAATCGCACCAAAAACTTACCTAAGCTTCCTTATACCACGGAGAACGTCGATCTCAAGTCGGAAATCCAAACAAACCCAAGAATCAAAGGTAGGAAGTGAATGAAATGGTAGAAAACCCTAAGAAAATGAGAGGAAATCGGAAATGAAGGGGAAAGATGAGGATAAGGTATGGCCAACAACTCCAAAAAGCAACTTAAAAACTCGCCCATACCTCCACCGCGGGTGCGCTACCACAAGCACTACGGGTGCGCTATGCCTTCGGCCAACCAAAATAATTCCCATGCACGATGACCGCGGGTGCGGTGCTATATTTACCGCGGGTGCGGTGCTTACACTGCCGCGGGTGCGGTGTCCTCACGGTAAAACCATCAAAATCCAACATAAATGACCGCGGGTGCGGTCCTTGCAAGGGTGCGGGTGCGGTACCACTTCGGCCAAGAACAAACCAAGGCAACTGAAAATCG
The DNA here is from genome assembly GCF_022965805.1 of Primulina eburnea. Lineage (NCBI taxonomy): Eukaryota > Viridiplantae > Streptophyta > Magnoliopsida > Lamiales > Gesneriaceae > Primulina > Primulina eburnea. The sequence continues at coordinate 25,392,473 of NC_133107.1, read as the reverse complement.
AACCGAAACACTGAAACGAACAATCAACAACATCTAACACCTCATTAACAATAATAACCAATAATACTATGGCCCAAAACACAACTCTAAACATCTAATCACATAACCCAAATAAACAAGTAAAGCTTAAACCGTACCGTACACCGGGCTCGACTATTACAGCACCCGCGCTCCTTGCACTACCGCACCCGCGGTCATGCGTGTAACAAGAAGAATGAGGCCACGTTTTGCATGGCATGCAAGCTATATATATAGATGGATTCGTGTCTTCCTCTCACTTTTCAAGCAAAAATCGATAGATGAGGGAGAAAGTTTAGTTCTTGAGTTTAGAATTTGATTTACGAAGAATCCGTGTGTCAGAACTCGAATCTGAAAGCGGTATTGAACTCCTTTCGACTAAAGCTATACAAGGACGTAAGTTTTGTTACGTTTTGAGATGTTTTGAATTTATGATGTTGTCAGAACTGTATATGATTCAGATATGGTGTTTCTACTACCGTAGACAATGTAGAATTGAAGACAGATTAAAGAACATACTGTTTCTGTATTTGTAATGTTTTTCAGAGTTGATTTGACCGAGATTTCATATCAGAATTGTATTGTTACTGAGATTATGACTATTATTGTTATTGATTATGAAGTCTGATATTATATTTATGATGTTTAGACTGACGGGGTATCAAGACTGTGTTGTTATGCTGTTTAAACATCAGTTGATTTAGATTGATCAGATTCAGATATGATGTCGATTAGATTGGGATATTATTGATATGACTCAGATTGTATCTTGTTCAGACATTGATCAGATTGTATACTGAATTGAGTATTGATCAGAACAGATTGTATATTGAGTTATTCATTGATACAATGTATTTGTATTGTCATTTCAGATCGGATATGGACAGACTGGACTTCGAGACATCGTCTTCCTCAGACGCGGACGACAAAGGTATAATTCATGTGATATTCGGGAAGAAACAACTCAATTGAGATCACTACTTGAGTTGCCCAATAAATCACATACTATATTCTTGTTTATGTTTTATATGATTATGCTTTGTTTACTGATTGTATTCATGCATTTAAGATAGGACAGTTTGGAGATCAGCCAGACTGCTAGACGTTCGGTGATATCACAGCTTAGGAGAAGATTACCTCTCCTATTGTAGATGTGGATACAGATCAGACCGAAGTTTAGGAATAAGACGTACAATCACCCCGAGTGGTAGGGTAGGTGATAGATCGTCTTATTCACACCGGGATCCCTAGAGTTATAGATCGAGTCAAATCTAGACATGATTTGATTAGGACTTTATGCTTATATGGATGTGGCTCCTAGATCATGGGACCCATCGTTATTGCTTCCAGTTGTGCTAGCTTGTTTTTATGATTTAGATCGTTTATATGCATGTTTATCTGATTTGAGTTACATGCTTATTTGATTTATTTCATAGATTAGGAAATATATTGGTTTATACAGGATCGCATGTTTTATGAATTAGTTTGTTTATATACATGCTTACCATGTTTTATACTGGGATTTATTCTCACCGGAGTTATCCGGCTGGTGTCTTGTTTGTATGTGTGCATGACATCAGGGGAGGCAGGATCGAGGTCACGAAGATGATGAGAGAAGACGAGTTTAGCGTGGTGATTCCGGACTTACAGTAGATTGGATTTTACTACTAGAATTTTTGTAGTGAACCTTAGATTAGAATGTTGTACATTATTGTATTTTTAATACTGAATTGTATTTTATATACAGACATGTATAGTATTTAGATTCCATTACCTTCCGCAGTTATATAATTTAAAAAGAAAAATTTAAGACCCTGTTTATCAGAACAGATAATTAAATCCCAACGATGATTAAGAACTTGATTAGCTTCCGAGTCCCCACAGGCTTCTAGGTGGAGGGAACATGAATGAACCGTTCTTACACCGGAAGGAGAGGGATTCTGAGACTGTTCAATGTAATGGACTGTACAGTTGAAGAGGGCTTAAAAGATTTGGTTGGTACTACTCATATCACGAAGGTGCATCTTCTTTTCGGTAGCTCATCCCATAAGAACTCCAAAGTTAAGCGTGCTCAACTTGGAGCAATTTTGGGATGGGTGACCTCCTGGGAAGTTTCCCAGGGTGCGTGTGAGTGAGGACATAAGCACGCTAGAAAGACTAGTCTTGATACAGTGAGGACAGTCGTGGAATCTGGGGCGTTACAAATGGTATCAGAGCCGACCTCTCCGAGCCCGGTGTGGTTCGGGGACGAACCAAGCGGAAGCTGATGGGCATGTGAGGCCCGGGGCCGAAGAGGGCAGGGGGTGATCGCCGGTTCCATGAGATGGCATGGACAATGAGCGGCTCCTGGCAGGCTTCTAGGTGGAGGGAACATGAATGAACCATTCTTACACGGAAGGAGAGGGATTCTGAGACTGTTCAATGTAATGGACTGTACAGTTGAAGAGGGCTTAAAAGATTTGGTTGGTACTACTCATATCACGAAGGTGCATCTTCTTTTCGGTAGCGCATCACATAAGAACTCCAAAGTTAAGCGTGCTTGACTTGGAGCAATTTTGGGATGGGTGACCTCCTGAGAAGTTTCCTAGGGTGCGTGTGAGTGAGGACATAAGCACGCTGGAAAGACTCGTCTTGATACAGTGAGGACAGTCGTCGAATCTGTGACGTTACACTAATATTCTTTCCGAAAACACACCTTATGTCAGAAAGCTTGTCAAACAAAGCTACCCCAGATAATGGTGTACATGATTCTCCATGTTCTTCCATACCATCGAACTCTTTCATTTGCCTCCGATATGGATGAAACCGTGGTAGGAATCGTCTATGACCAACAAATGACATTTTCTTCCCATTTTCCAAATGCTTAGCACAAGTATCTTCTTTGCGTACAGGGCATGCATAATAACCATGTGTAGTACATCCACTAAAGTTACCACAGGCTGGAAAGTCATTGATGGTCCATAATAAGACTGCTTTAAGAGTGAAAAATTGTCTTATTTAAGCATCATAGACACCGTCAACTCCATCCCACAATTGTTGCAGATCTTCAACTAACACATCAAGATAGACATCTATATCGTTTCCAAGCTGTTTAGGCCCTGAAATGAGCATAGTTAGCATGATGAATTTTCTCTTCATACACATGTTTGGAGGCAGATTATAGGTGACCAACATAATTGGCCAGCAACTGTACCGACTACTAAGGTTGCTATAAGGATTAATGCCATCAGCTGCAAGTGCCAGGCGAAGATTTCTTGGTTCACTTTCAAAGTCGGGCCACATATGATCCACCAACTTCCAAGATGGTGAATCAGCTGGATGACGTAACTGACCGGGAACTCCTGTGGTTTCTGCATGCCATGTTAAATTTTTGAAGGTATGTAGAGATTTAAACACGCGCTTAAATCTTGGTATAGGAGGGAAATACCACAACACCTTTGTAGGAATACCTTTCTTCTCAACGTTATTCTCGGTTAGCTTCCACCGTGACAAGCCACATTTAGGGCAGTTTACGCAGTCTTTATATTTCTTCATATAAAGAATGCAATCATTGGAGCAAGCATGAATCTTTTGATGACTCAACGCCAAACAACTCAATGTCTTTTTTACATCATACATTTTGGTTGGTAGGTTGTGATTATCTGGTAGCATATCCCCAAAATCCATTAGTAGATCGGAAAATAGAGCGTCACTCATCCCATGCTTTGTTTTGGTGTTGTATAGTTTCACAATTGCACTCAACTTTGTGTAACACTTACATTCATTATACAAAGGTTTCCCTGCTTCCTCCAAAAATTCCATAAACGCTTCTGGATTTCCTGTATAGTTATCATATGCTGCCTCACATATATTAGTGGTTTCAAAGTGTCCATGATAGTTACCAATTGACTCATTATTGGTGCTCCAATTTACTTTGTCACTTTCAGCAGACTCAACGTGCCAAATCCAATTCACATAATTTTGACTAAAACCATGGAAATAAAGATGCTCTTGAATGGACTTAGCTGGTCTTCTTTTTAAGATTTTTACATTTGCAACAAGGACAATGAATTAAATTGGGGTCAACATGGGGATTCTCTAAACAACCTCTGATAAACGGTTCCACACCCTCCTCGTACTGTTTTGACCTTCTATCCGAGTGAATCCAAGATTTATCCATTCCAATACAGCAAAATACCAGAAAATAACAATAAATTTGATCTAAACCTGAAAATATTACATTTAATAATGTCATTTTAAATTTAATTTCTTGAACGCAAAAAAAACGAAAGAAGACTACCTATTGATGAAAATAAAGCAACATTGTTCCTAATTAATTTTGATTTGAATTACTCTCACATGTGCTGAAAATTAGGAACCCAGAGACGGACAACCAAGGCGACAACAAGAAATTAACAAATTATCGTTCCAATCAATACCATACCTCGGGAAACTGGTGACGGACTAACACAGGTAAAGGAATATCGTTCCAGTCAAAATGGAGAAGAAACAAAGGTGCAGGAGACGGCGGTTGTGCATCTCAGTCGCTTCTTCCGTCTCAGTGCTTTGAACGGTGGTGGTGGTAGTGGTGGTGGTGTTTCGCTTCCCTCTCGGTGAGTGGAACGGCGATGGTGTTGGTGGTTCGAAGCGAACATGGTGTATCTCCAGTCGCAGCTTTCCTCTCGGTGCTTGGAACAGTGGTGGTAGTGGTGGTGTTGGTCGTCCCGCCTTCTTCTCTCTCGGTGGTGGAACGGCGGCGGCAGTGTGTGGAATGGCGGCGGCGCGATGCGGTTCGAAGCGAAGAAGACTGAAATTAGTGTTAATTTTGAAGGAAAATGTGGATCGATCGAAATGAGCTCGCGCGTCTAAATTGAAGGATATATATATATATATGATATAATCGATATAAAATTAATTAAACTTATCGGTTCATCTTTTTACTTCAGTATGAACTTATTTTCCTTATTTTTTACTTCATCAACATTGATATGCCGAAGTAAAATATAATAAAAAAATACAGTGAAGCCCGTGTTTTTAAACATCCGAAGTAAAATATATTATTTTACTTCGCTTATGTTATTACTGAAGTTATTGATAATGTATTACTTCGTAATTTATTATTGCCGAAGTAACGCCTGTCGAAGTAAAATCCGATTTTTCTACTAGTGGCAACATGTCATTCCTGATTATTGAAGGCTTCGAACTCGAGAATTCAACTTCAAAACCGGTAGAAGAACGAGCCAAAGCCAAACCCCAATAAAATAAAGGTATAAATCAATGTTAAACCAGGATAGATAACTCGAGTAAAATATAACTAGAGTTTCCAAAAACCACATAATTAATTGTTATTGTTTTGATATATTTGAACTCCTTAAATGTATGTGCTTGTTCTATTGATTTATAGAAAAACATAGAATAGACGATAGATATCGTGAAAGAGTCTTTGGCAGAGGTGCCAAGTTACTGGACGTTTGTTTTATATCGAAGCGCTTAGGAGAAGATCGAGTCCTATTGTAGATACTCGATATAGTGTACCGAAGTCCGGGAATAAGAACGTACCACCATCTAGAAGGGAAGAGTATGTGGGAGACTTGTTACGTTCTTATTCAAACCGCTATTCCTAGATAAGAGCCGATTCAAAGATTAAGAGTTAAAGAGTTCGATTTACAGCTTTGTATCGATTTATGTTTTCTTAGACTATGATACATGTTGTTTGACAAATGTTTTATACTCTTGTATATGTTTGTATGAAATGCATGTATATGTTGTTTATACTGGGAAATATATTTCTCATCGGAGCTATCCGGCTGTTGTTGTTTTTTTATGTGTGCATGACAACAGGTGGGATAGGATCAGGGTCGAGAAGTGGATGAAAGATCGATATTAGAGTGGTGATCCGGGCTTAGACATAGACCTGATTGTTCAACATGTGAAATGTAGTTGATCAACATTAGCATGTTATGATTTTATTCTGAACAAGTTTTGTTTCTTTGATCATGTTGTAGATATTGAACTTGATCTTGTAAATCGAATAAGATGGAGCATAATTTGTTGTAGTATTTGGTACACTTATTTATGAGGTGTTCATCTTTATAAAAAAAAATTCGACCTAGCTTCTGTAATTGATCCATTTAATCCCAAAGATGATTTAAGAAATGAATTAGCGTCCGGGTCACCACAACAGGTGGTATCAGAGCTGTATGTTCCTTAGACTGAAATAGAAACGAGTGAGCGTGGTACATGGAGTTTTCTTTCTTGCTTCTTCGGTACTAGCATGCGATTTATGGTAATGTTGATTTACATACTTTATATGCTAGTATGATGTAATGCCCAAGAATTATAGAAGTGATAAACCAAGATTATTAATCTTCATTAACGTGAGACTCGGAAGATATGAGAATGCATGACATGCAATGAGGGAAGAAAAGACATGAGAAAATAGGGTTTGCAAGACCGCACCCGCGATCATAAATTATGAAGTTTTGTAAGAAAGGCCGTAGCCACACCGCACCCACGGTGCTAGAAGGACCGCACCCGCGGTGTAGCTACAGTAGGGTGACCGCACCCGCGGTCGAAGCTTTTGGAAAAGTAATGTATATCCGTATACTGAGCGCACCCGCGGTGCGAGAGAGACCACACCCGCGGTGCGACGTGTAACATGAAAAATGAGCCACTTGCCTTGCATGCATCGAGATATATATATATATATTGTCATTTTCCCTCAGAATTAGCAGGAGGAACCGAGCATAATTCTCAGAAAATTCTCTAAATTTTATTTTGTTAAAGATTTGATGGTACAATATCCGTTTAGCAGAATTTGAATCTGAACACGGTACTGAGTTCCTCTTGCTACGAGCTACACAAGGACGTAAGTTTTGTTACGTTTTGAGATGATTTGAAATTATGATGTTGTCAGAACTGAATATGATTCAGATATGGTGTTTCTACTACCGTTGGTATTGTATAATCGAAGTCAGATTGACGAATAGACTGTTTATACAATTGTTATGATTTTCGAAAGATATTGACTACGATTGTAATATCAGAATTGTGTATCACTGATTTTGAATATACCGATATTGAGATTATGAGTTCTGGTATTATATCTGTGATGTTGAGATTGATGGGATATCAAGATTGTATTGTTATACTGTCGAAACATCAGGAGATTGATATTGATCAGATTCAGTACTGATTGAGATTGTATTGTGATATCAATGACATGAATTAGATTGTATCTTGTTCAGATATTGGTCAGATTATGTACTGAATTGAGTATTGATCAGAACAGATTGTGTATTGAGTTATTCACTAATACAGCGTATTCGATATTGTCATTTCAGACTGATATGGACAGATTTGAATACAGGTCATCGTCTTCGTCAGACAGGGACGACAAAGGTATAATTCATGTGATATTCGGGAAGATACAACTCAATTGAGATCCCATTTGAGTTTCCCAATAAAATCACATACTAGAATTATTGTTGTTTATTTTATGATATGGTTTTGATGTGTTTATAGATGTTATATTCATGTCCTTTGAAATGTGTATGCTTTGTGTACAGATTGTTACTCATTGCATTTAAGATAGGGAGTCTTGACAGAACAGTCAAACTTCTAGACGTTCGGTGATATCACAGCTTAGGGGAAGATCAGTCTCCTATTATAGATGTGGATACAGATCAGGCCGAAGTCTAGGAATAAGACGTACAGTCACCCCGATTGGGAGGGTAGGTGATAGATCGTCTTATTCACACCGGGATCCCTAGAGTTATAGTTGAGTCGAGTCTAGACATGATTTGACTAGAACTGCATGCGTTTATGGATGTGGTTTCATAGACTATGAAACCCATTTTTTTTATTTCTTTCAGTCATGATAGCATGTTTTTATAATTTGATTTGAGTAGCATGTTTAACTGATTTGAGTTTCATGCTTATTTTGAGTTGATTTCACAGATTCTGAAATCTATTGTTTTTAAGTTTATTCATGATAGAATATTTCATGATTTACTTTATGTATATGCATGTTTACCATGTTTTGTACTGGGATTTATTCTCACCGGAGTATCCGGCTGTTGTCTTGTTTTGTATGTGTGCATGACAACAGGTGGGACAAGATCGGGGTCAAGAAAATGATGAGAGAAGACGAGTTTAGCGTGGTGATTCCGGACTTATTGTAGACATGGTTTAATACTTGAAATTTAGTAGTTAAACCCTAGATTAGTTTGAGTGAATAATGTACATTATTGTACTTTTATACTGAAATGTATTTTGATACTGAGATGTATGTATAATAGATTGATGCCATTACCTTCCGCACTTGTACTTTAAAAAAAAAATTTTAGACCCTGTTTTATCTTAATTGATAATTAAATCCCAAAGATGATTAAGAAAATCATTAGCGTCCGGGTCCCCACATATGACAACATGTTTTTTTGCTTTAGAAAGTACATGTTTAAATGATTATCTGGTTTGATTGGAAACATGTATGATTTGAGAATGAATCAGAACCGATTCGTGATAAGAGGTATGATGATCAGAGGAGGACTGAGACATATTAGTTAGATTACATTACTAACCATTTTGATAATCAGATATGCCTCTTCGAAGAGCCCTAGAACAGGGTAATACTTCAAATAATCCGATGGATGTTACAGCGACACCCATGGAAGCACTGTTAAAGAGATTTTAGTCATTCAAACCACCGACTTTGAAAGGCACTGAGACTTCTATTGATTGCGAGAGTTGGATTGAGTATATTGAGATGTTGTTTGTTTCACTTGACTAAACAGATGAGCGTAGAGTCGGATTGATTGGGCACCAGTTGCATGAGGCTGCAAAGAGTTGGTGGCTCACAACCAAGAAAGATTTGGAGCATCGAGGTACGGTTATTACTTGGAAGATCTTTAAAGCCGAATTTTATCAATTATTCTTCCTAGTATCATACTGAAAAGACAAGGGTGAAGAGTTTGCCAACTTGAAACAGGGTCATTTGAATATTGAAGAATATGTGGCTAAATTCTCTACCTTATTATGTTTTGCTCCTCATGTTGCTGATAATGATGAAGCCGTGACTGATCAGTTCATCAATTGGCTGAATCCTGATATTTTTACATTGGTAAATACGAGACGACCAAATAATTTTGCTGATGACTTGAACAGAGCAAAAAGAGCCGAAGCTGGCTTGATCAAACAACGAGGAACTTTGTATGTTACTCCACCAACGAAATAGCAACAATCTTCGACCCAGTTCTACCAACCACCTTCCAAATTTGATAGTGGCAGTAGCAGCTGTGGGAAGAATGATAATCTAAAAGCTCGAGGGAAACAGTTTAAAAAGTCTGGAAGCAGCACATCTAGCTCCACTGGCTCAAGACAGACCGGTTCTGGCCAGAACCAGAATTATACAGGGGTGGATTGCTGAACATGTGGAGGAAGACATCTAACAGAGCAATTCCAAGGAGTGTTTGGTAGTTGCAACATCTATTGACAGCCGGGAAACTTTGCCAAAGTCTGTCCAAAGCAAGGTTCTCAACGATCCCAGGGAGCGGGAGCAGAATCATCTGGATCAGTGGCTCAGACTGATAGATTATCATCTGCTGTTCACTTGTTCCAGCCACCATCTACCCAGTCACAGCCGAGGCCAGGAAGAAGCCAGACTGTTAGCCAACCTCCGAGACAGCAGGCCAGAGTGTTTGCATTGACTGAGGAACAGGCCTAGGAAGCACCTGATGATGTAGTTGCAGGTAACTGTTCTCTTTGTGGTTATCCTGCTCATGTGTTGATAGATACGGATGCATCCCATACTTTTATCTCTGAACGATTTGCATTCATGCATGCTTTGCCTGTTGAGTCTTTGTCTGCTATAGTATCTGTCTCTTCACCTTTGGGGCAAGGTCTTATATCAGTGAATTGTGTTAGACATTGTATGCTGCAGTATGATGGTAATTGTAATATCCCAACCTTTTATCTTTCTTTTGTCAATGATGCTATTCTATGGTTTGGTGTTATGGATATATGGTTAAGTTATTATTCATCATAGTTATTGTTATGGTTTATGAGTATAGTTGATGAAAGGATTGGTATTTCATGTTATAGCATCAATATGGTTCTTGCATTGTATTCATGGTTAATTATTGTATGGTTTTGGTATGGTTAAGTTGATGGTTGTGTATTAGAGGAGTTATTATTGTTGTGAAGGTATAATGTTGGGAGTTGGATTGATGGTTTGGATGGTTTGTGAAACGTCCTGCTCTTTTTATTGCTTTAAAAGTACTAGAAAATTTTTTTTTTCCTTTCTCTAAAATTTTCGGCTTTCACTAAATATTTTTATAAAATATTTTAACCCTTAAAATAAATCCAACCATCTAGCATTTTGAAAATCAAGTGCAATGGTCATAAAATAAAATCGTCGCATGTTTACCAAACCAAAAAAGCAATAAATTTGAAAAGTATAGCTCATACTAAACCTCTCAAAAATCTCTCAAAAACATAAGTAAATTGTCTTAAAAATCTATAATCATAAAGCGTGAGTCAAAAGTCATAATGCGGAATAATAGAAGCGCTGGTCCTCGGGTTGTGTGCGCCATCAGTCCAGTCTAATCATCCGTCAAGTCCTCCCTCGTCCTCACCTGCATCCATCACACCTAGTGAGTCTAAAGACTCAACACACCATCATCTTTATAGCAAATAATATATATAAAATCACATGCAACCGTGAAAATACTTTTAGGTAAAAATAACATTTCATGATATGGATAAATAACCTTAATCGTTTTCCTTATCATGACATGAAAGCATTTTAACATGATCATAAACATTTTCCTTTTCCTTTTCCTTTTGTTGAATTCAGATAGTTAATTGTAACTTTCCTGATCATGATCATGAGGGTCGATGGATCCATCTACGTATAACCACAGTACTGGGCGGCGGGGGACACCAGCAACACTCTCACCGGTCAACTGGGCCCTGGCCTATCATGATTCGAATAGAAATACGATCGTCGGGGCTCCCACTGGGGCCTTTTCCCCTCACGATATTCCCATTCTTCCGTTACCACAAAACCGTTACCACATATCCGTTACCACATATTCGCAATGATGGAAACACGATCGTCGGGCTCCCACTGGGACCATAACCCTCACGACGTCGCCAACATTAACGAATTAGTCAAAATCACTTCACATCCTTCAACATTTTTTCATTCACATCACTTAGAAAAATCATGAATATCATTACATTTTTCCTTTTTGAAACCAAGCATTCAACATGTATTTTAAATGTCTTCTTAAATCATAAAAATCCCTTAGACATTTAAAAATTATCAATTAATCATGAACAAGTCATAAACATTTAAAAATAATCATATCTTCATAAAAATAGCATTTAGGACACTGCCATGACCTTTACAAATTTCTAGGTGTAAAATGACCGTTTTACCCCTAGACGTAAAATTCCTCAAATTTGATTTTCCTTAATTTCATTGACTCTAACATGTCCCAAATAATTATTTAAGCTTACATGAATTTTCTCATATTTTTATTTAGCTTAATTCGAGGACTTTTAAATTAATTTTTAAATAAGACGTATTAATGCTTTTTAATCCCGACTTAAACCAAAACTTAATATAAAATTCCCAAATTAAAAAATTAGACTTATAATAATTACTTAAGCTTAAACCTAATTTTTCATAATTTTATAAAGCCTAAAACTAAGCGTTTTAATTAACTCGTTAATTAGCGTTTCGTGCGGTGATTAAATCCCGAATAAATCCAAAACTCGTTATTTTGATCCCAAATTTTTAACATATCCTTTTTATTATTTATTCTACCCTTACATGTCATGAGTCACCCCGTGGACCCACGGAATCAATTTTGGCTTAATTAATCTCGTTTTTGACCCTTCGACGAACACACCGAGCCATCTCCTAATTTACCCGAGCCACGCCCGAGCCACCTTGAACCAAAACCTAGCCAACCCATCTAGGAATCCTCCTGAGTAAGCCCAGCCCATAAAACAAGCCCTGGCCCGACCAAAACTTGCTGGAAACTCAACCCAATTACGTGCATGTGTACGTGTGTTTGTGCCCTTGAACAAAGGAACTCCTATCTAGTCTAGGACTCCTCCCCACCCTTAACCATCGAGCCACCCTGACCCTAACTGACCCTGGACCATGCCCAGACCATACCCAGACCAAGCCCAGCCCCTAACCGCGTGCACAAGCCTCCTGGATCAGAAGCACTACCGGCGCGCACAAGGGCCTCCCTCACGTTCTCAGGTTTCTCCTCAAGCCAGCAGCCACCCAAGCCACCCCAACCCCTGACCAGACCCTAGTGCACCCTCTTGGGACCCTAAGGAGTCGACCTAGCCCAGCCCATAGCCCCCTGGCCGAGCCTCTTCTTCCTTGCATCAGCTAAAACCTGCGCAGCTCTAGTTAGTTGCTCTCGGGTGGAGTCCTTCTTGGCAAGGACTCCTCCCAGCCCCTGGTTTTCGTGTCCTAGCATGGCTAGGACTCTTCCCTTGACTCACCCACGTCCCTAGCCAGGCCCTGGTCCCAACCAAACCCAAGCCAAGCCAGCCAACCCATAAAAACGAACCCTCCTCAATTCCAATACAGAAAGTTGGTTCATCTTGTTTTCTTGTTTCTGTCGTGAGTTTAGTGATTGTGTCGGACTCTAATTCACATAAAATCTTTGCTTGATCATCACCTACTATCATGGCAGCCCCTTTACATGCATGAACAATTTATTGGATTCAAAAACCATGAATTTAACACTTATGAGTGCAATATTTCGAAAATATAGAAAATTGGCTTCATGTTCTTCATGCATACAATCTTTAAACAATATTATGATATGATGGATGAGAAAAGGAGATGTATGGCGTGCCTTTGCGTATTTTACGCACGAAAAACCGTCGACGATTGCGAAGAACGGCAACACGATCGACCTTGGTTTTGAAACCTTGAAGAACTTGATACTTTTTACCCTTGAAGCTCACGTTTTTCTTCTTAAAACATTTAGGGGTGTGTGTCGTGACTTTTGGAGTGTTTTGGGAGATACAAATTCTGAAAATTGGGGCGTGAGTTTGTGGGGGAAGTTTGGGGAGAATTTAAATACTTAATTAATCTACTAACATGGATTAGGCCCATTTAAGCCCATTTGGGATTAATTAAAATATTAAAAATAATTTTGTTTAAATAAGTTTGTTTATTTATTAGCCGGGTTGCTAAAACATTTGAGTTTTTGTTACAAATCCAACACCGATAAAAATTATGTCTCGGCGTATTAAATCACCTCAAAACCTCATATTTTTAAAAATAATAAAAAGCATCACCCTTAATTTAAAATAATTATTTAATAAAAATCATTTTCTATTTTTCAGCCCCCGGTCTCCGTTCCTCGATCGCAACTCGAATATCCTTTTAAAAATGTATTTTTAATGCAACCATGTAGAAAAATATGTTTTAAACATGCAACTATGCACAACATAATTAATTGATGCAATTAAAACATTAATTAAAATACAAAGAATTTAATAATTTATATGCATGTGGTTCGCGTGGACCTTTAAATTTCCGGGGCGTTATAGTTTGAGCCAAATAGGTAATTGGGGTGCAGAAACGGTATGAAAATTTTGGTGTTTGTTACGATTTTTAGCATAATGAATGGGATATTGATCCAAATGACATGAGGCCAATTGCATTAGAAAGCTAAGATCCAAGGCTACAACTTTCATGTTTTGAGTTTTGTTCAAATAGTTGAGGAAGATGAGTCAAAAGTGGTCCGAAGTGCGTTATGTATATCGTCGTTCTTGTACTTACATATTTTGGTAGAATGAGCATAATTTTTTCCTCAGACCTCCAAATGACCTGAAATCAGTGGAAGTTTCAAGAAAAGACATAGGGCTACAACTTTCAAAGACATAGGGCTACAACTTTCATGGTTACCACTTTGGCTAATTCGGAAGAAAAAGTGCACTTTTGGCCCTTGGACCGAGGGTTCACGGACCCTTCACGGACCCAGGCACGGGGTCCGGGTCTTGCCAGGAAAAAATGGTGATTTCCAGTGTGTACACGGACCTTTCTTTCCAAGGTTTGAATATTCAAGTTGGAGGTGTGATCTTCATATCCTCAAGAGCAAATAACCAAAGTAAGGGAATTTATCTTTTGGGTATTTGGTTGAAGTGAAGGGAATGGTAGTTTAGGCTTGAATGACAGTTTATATGTTGAAAATGTGAATTTAATGGTATGATCTTGATCTTATGTTGTAGGATCAACTATCAAGAAGCTATCACAACAAGTTCTATTGGTTGTAAGTGGGCTTTTTCCTTGAATGCATCTCATAGCCTATATGTATGATTGATGATGTTGTTATTGTTTCTAGCTCCTTTAATCCATTGATTATATACTTGCTATGTAATGGTTCATTGATTGAAAGAAAAGGAAAGGGATTTTGATGCCAGTTGCTAAGAAAGGAGCTAGTTCTAATTCATGCACTCCACATGTTTGATAAAATGATTCAATGGTTCTTTTTAAGGCTTGATAGTTATATGGTAGTGGTGGTGCTTCTAGCACTTCTAAACCCACACAACGGAAGTTGATCCACATTTAACATGTACAGTGACTGATTTTGACTGAAATGTACATGTATACCATCGACGGATGACTTATCAATGCCATACAAGGAAAATGAAAGAAATGGTTGAGAGAATGTCATCTTATAATTGTTATCTATATATTTCATTGAACGATGACATTTCCTATGGTTCAATTGTAATGATTCCTTTCTTTACACTATTGTATATGTAATTGTTATTGAAAGTTCCGCTTACTGAGTTTTGTAAACTCATTCCAGTTATGTCATGTGATGCGGATAAAAAGGAATACGATGGAAGTGTCGAGGCATGGAAGGTGTATGTGCCAAAGCTTGGAGAACAATATTTTGTTAAAATGGTTTTGAGTATTGTACCTTGGTTCATGTTTTGAACAAGAAAATTATCTCATAACTTTTGTCAAACACTTGGTATTTATGGGGATGGGATTTATGTGTATTTTGGAAAGATTGATTGTGGTAATATTTATTTTGTTTGCTTGGGAATATTTGGTAAGAGTATATTTATGGTTAAACTTTGCCAAAATTTTATTATTTATTATTTTTCTCCAAATCTTTTATAAGGCTTCTGCATTATAGCATTTATAATTTAATGTCATGGGTTAAGGGTGTTACATTTAGTGGTATTAGAGCAACTTTTTTCGGACCAATGATTTGGCACATGTCTTCCTATGCTTTTAACACTTCAGTATGTATCTTTTTGCATCTCATTGTTGTATTGGTATGATGATAAGCTTTACATGTAATATGTTTTGAAATTGATTTTAAATTGAGATGCAATATAGGAAAATGCCACACATGTGAAAAGCTACTGAAGTACCTCCTAGAAGGAGAGCCGGAGAAGACCGAGACAGTAATACCTCTAATGTAGTTCATGAGTTTAGTAGGCTAATTCATGAGCAAGCTAAAGTGCATGGGGAACAAATCCAGCAACTTCTCCAATTGCAATCACCGGTTCAAGGTAGAGGCCAAGGCCGTGATCAACGAGTTCAAGAACGAGTTGTTGAGGGAGCTTATGATAAATTCAAGAAGATGAATCCACCCGAATTTGTAGGGAGTCCGGACCCTTTAATTTCAATGGAGTGGGTGAAGGCGTTCGAGGCGATCTTTGATTAACTTAACTTTGATGATAAAGATCGAGTGAGTTGTGCTGTGTTTCTCTTAACCAAGACATCAAGAATTTGGTGGGAAGCAACCAAGGTAACGATTAATGTTCAAACATTGAAATGGAATGAGTTTAAAGATTTGTTCTATGACAAGTACTTTCCTAGCGAGGTTAAAGCCCGCAAGGTGAAAGAATTCTTGGAGCTAAAGCAAGGGACAATGAGCATGAATGATTACATCTTGAAGTTTGAAGAAGGTTGTCTTTTTGTTCCTTTCATTGATAGCAACGACAAAGATAGAGCCGAGCATTTTATGCGGGGGTTGAGGGCGGAGATTCGAAGAGATGTTCGAATGTCCAAGGCTAATTCTTACAAGGAGATTGTTGAGAAAGCATTGATGGCCGAATATGATGAGAAAGAGATTGATAAAAAAAAAGACAATTCAGGAGGCAACAATTTGTCCAAAAGGGTCAAGCTTCAGCTCAAGGAGGAAAAGGGGGACACAAGTGGAAAGGAAAGGAAGAATATCGCGGTAAAGCTCCTGCGGTGCCATCTGAATCAGATAAGCCTTTATGTCCTAAATGCCATAAACCACATAAAGGAAAGTGCCAAGTTGGAAGCAACAAATGTTATATATGTGGAGCTGTTGGGCACATTGTGATCAATTGCACTCAATCATCGGGCAAGGGCCGAGCTCAGGGGCGTGTTTTCTCTTTGACCAAGGAAGGAATTAATCCTGATTCGTCAATCATTTCAGGTACCATTCTGATTTCAGGCAAGTTAGCTACTATTTTTATCGATACTGACGCCACACATTCTTTTATATATGACAAATTTATGCATTCTCTGGGTCTTGCTCCTATAGGTGAAATTGTCCACTTTTCTATTGTGCTTCATTTCGGAGATTATATTCATTCTTCTAGTGTGATTCGAGTGTGCCCTGTCCAAGTTGTAACATGTGACACCTCGACCCAATTTAATAAAAATACAGCGGAATTTAAAATTTTCTTTAAAAAGGAAGGAGGTTTCAAATTACATTTCCATAAAACATTTACATCCAAAATGAATACATGATCATTCAAATGATATAACAAAAATACAAAATATCATTCCTATGATCATGTCCAAAAATACCAACAAAATATCATCTTCCTCCTTCTCTATATGCATATGACTCCGGCCCACAGTCAACGCCTGGCCCGTCACTCTGATCTGCATCATATGAATAAACTGAAATGAGTATAAAACTCAGCAAATGGAACTCTTACATAGCAATAGACATAGCATACTCTGAAAATCATAGCTTTAAAAACGTAAATACCATCAACTCTGAAATGTGAATATCATAGCATGAATAATAATAATGATGGTATTTCTTTTTTCTCTGGTATGGATTGACATCTATATAGTATCTCTGTCTCTTACCTATATCCCATCGATATAAATCGACAACTCTGAGGGATATAAGCCTATGGTCGTTGATCAACTAATTGCTTGCAATCTCTGACTATGTATCTATCAATCCATAAAACATTTGAATTCTCTCTTTGGCATTTAAACAAACACTTTGCAAATTGTATTCCCTTTTTCCATAATTGAGACATACAATGCCTCCAATATACATAACAAGTGAATCAATACATAACCATGAATCAAATGAAGGGAATAGCACTTTAAAACCATTGAAACACCATACATATATTATCATTTGAGCACAAAGGATTAAATTCCACTTACAACCACTTGAAACCTTGATTCTGTACTCTTGGTTGAAATCCTACAACGATAAACCATAAATCACACCATCAATAACCCAATAAAAAAAAAAACCCATGCCAATTAATCCATAAAACCAACATATCCAACAAACCCATAACATCTCTCACCCCAAAACCAAGAAATAACCATACCAAAAGCTTACCTTAGCTTCCTAGCACCAAGAAGAACTTCAATCTCAACTCAAATCACCAACTAAGAGCTTGGATTAAAGAAAAGAAAGGAAGAAATGAAGAAACCCTAGCTTCCAAGGAGAGAAAATCGAGAAGTGAGGGAAAAGAATGGGGAAAAGTGAGCCAACCCATACCTTATATCACTTAAAAATCCGAAAATGCGCTTATACTGTGCGCGACCACGGGTGCGCTCCAATCCTTACCGCGGGTGCGCTAAGCTCACGGCAATCCCACCAAATTTCTGAAAATGACGACCGCGGGTGCGGTACCAACTTGACCGCGGGTGCTGTGCCTAGACCGCGGGTGTGGTACACTTAACACCGCGGGTGCGGTGAGTCCACGGCATTTCTACCCAAAATGTTGCAATCAAGACCGCGGGTGCGCTGCTGCAAGGACCGCGGGTGCGGTGATGTCACGGCCAAAACAAACTCTTAAGCAACTAAAATCGAACCGAAACGCTGATACAATACAACTACCAACAACGAGCATCAACAATACCAAACAACAATAATAAACAACCATACTATAACCCAAAAACACAACTCTAATATCTAAATCAAATATCCCAATAAACATACGAAACTTAAACCGTACCGTACACCGGGATAGGCTATTACAATCTCCCCTCCTTGAGGGAATTTCGTCCTCGAAATTGACGTCACTGCACGAACAACTCAGGATACTTCTCTCTCATCTCATCCTCTGGTTCCCACGTGGCCTCTTCTATCACATGATTCCTCCATAGGACTTTATAGATGCCGATCTCTTTGTTCCTCAATACTATGACTTTGCGATCCAGAATCTGGACCGGAATCTCTTGATAAGTCAAATTCGGCGTCAAATCCAATGGCTCGTGGCGAAGAACATGGGAAGGATTCGCAATATACTTCCTGAGCATCGAAATATGAAAAACATTGTGAACTCTGTCAAGATCTGGCGGTAGGGCTAACCTGTAAGCTCGATCACCAACTCTGTCCAAGATCTCAAATGGGCCAATGAATCTCGGACTCAACTTGCCCTTCTTGCCAAACCGCATCACACCCTTAAGAGGTGCAATCTTCAAGAACACATGGTCGCCAACCTCAAACTGCAACGGTCTGCGACGCACATCTGCATAGCTCTTCTGTCTCGACTGTGCTGTCTTCATCCTCTCTCGAATAACAGCAACAACATCAGCCGTCTGTTGGACCAACTCGGGACCCAACATCTTCCTCTCGCCAACCTCATCCCAATACAAGGGAGATCTACACTTCCTTCCATAAAGTGCTTCATACAGTGCCATGCCAATCGTCGCTTGGTAACTGTTGTTGTACGTGAACTCAACCAAAGGCAACTTGGAGTCCCAGCTACCAGGATAATCAATAGTACAAGCTCTGAGCATATCCTCTAGAATCTGAATAACTCTCTCTGATTGACCGTCGCTCTGGGATGATATGTTGTACTAATTGCTAACCGTGAACCCATAGCTCTGTCCAAACTCTTCCAAAACTCTGAAGTAAATCTAGGATCACGATCAGACACGATCGACACAGGAACACCATGAAGTCTAACAATCTCTGCTATGTACTCTTCGGCATACTGATTCATGGAGTACGTCGTCTTGACTGGTAGAAAGTGCGCTGACTTGGTCAACCGATCAACAATAACCCAAATGGAATAAAACCTTTCTGCGTCCTGGGAAGACCAGTCACAAAGTCCATCGTAATATGCTCCCATTTCCACTGAGGAATCGGCAATGACAACAATGTCCCAGCAGGTCTCTGGTGCTCAATCTTCACCTGCTGACAAGTTAGGCACTGAGAAATGAACATAGCAATATCTTTCTTCATACCTGGCCACCAGTAGAGTCTACGAAGATCCTGATACATCTTGGTGCTGCCTGGATGTATCGAATATGGCGCGGTATGTGCCTCTGTCAAGACGTCTCGCCGAATATCATCACCAACAAGAACACAAATACGGCCTCTGAAAGTCACCAAACCATCTCCATTCACTCCAAACTCTGAGTTACCTCTCTCCTCTGCTCTAGCTCTCATCTCTGCCAACTGAACATCAATGGCTTGCTCTCTACGGATCCTATCCGTCAATGTAGCTCGAATAACCAATGCTGAAACGCGATCAATGGTCCCCGGAACTACCAAAGCTATCTCCTCTCGCTGCAAGTCCATCAACAAAGGTTTCTGAATCAAAGAACTCAAAGAAGAACTTGACTTAAGGCTCAAAGCATCCGCTACAACATTCGCTTTCCCTGGGTGGTAAATGATCGTCACATCATAGTCTTTGACAAGCTCTAACCACCTCCTCTGTCGCATGTTGAGCACTTTCTGAGAGAACAAATACTTCAAACTCTTGTGGTCTGGGAAAATTTCACACTTTTCGCCATATAAATAATGTCTCCAAATCATCAGGGCGAAAACCACAGCTGCCAGCTCTAAATCGTGCGTAGGATAATTCTTCTCATAATCCTTCAACTGGCGAGAAGCATAGGCGATTACCTTTCCACGTTGCATCAGCACTGCACCAAGACCTTTCTTCAACGCATCGGTAAAAACAACAAAATCCACGGAACCACTGGGCAATGCAAGAACAGGAGCTGTCGTCAACTTATCCTTCAACTCTTGAAATACACTCTGGCAATCATTGGACCACTAGAATTTCAAAGTCTTCCTCGTCAGATTGGTTAACGGCAGGGCAATCTAGGAGAAATGTGAAATGAAACGACGATAGTAACCCGCCAAACCAAGGAAACTGCGTACCTATGATACGGTGGTAGGGATAGGCCATTTCTGAATCGCCTCGATCTTGGCTGGATCAACAGCTATGCCATCCTTCGAAACAACATGGCCTAGAAAAGAAATTTGCTCCAACCAGAACTCACACTTCTGCAACTTAGCATACAGCCTCTTCTCTCTCAACAACTGAAGAACCACTGTGAGGTGCTCTGCATGAAGCTCTCTGGTCTTGGAATAGATCAAGATGTCGTCGATGAAAACAATGACGAAGCTATCCAAATACGGCTTGAACACACGGTTCATTAGGTCCATGAAAACCGAAGGAGCATTGGTCAGACCAAAAGACATCACAAGAAATTCATAATGACCGTACCTGGTCCGGAACGCCGTCTTAGGGATATCAAACTCCCTAACCTTCAACTGATAATAGCCAGATCGCATATCAATCTTTGAGGACACGGTAGCCCCTTGCAGCTGATCAAACAAATCATCTATCCGTGGTAACGGATACTTATTCTTGATAGTCACTTTGTTGAGCTCCCTATAATCAATACAAAGCCGCAACGACCCATCCTTCTTCTTGACGAAAAGAACCGGAGCTGCCCAAGGTGAAAAACTCGATCGAATGAAACCTTTATCCAAGAGATCTTGTAACTGCGATTTCAACTCCTTCATCTCTGTAGGGGCCATTCTATACAGAGCCTTGGAAATAGGAACCGTACCTGGAACTAGATCAATCACAAACTCCACATCTCTGTCCGGCGGCAAAACCGAAACATCATCCTCAAACACATCAGAGAACTCTCTCACCACATCAATATCATCAATATTCAACTTCACAATCTTATCCACATCCACAATAGAAGCCAAGAACCCATCACATCCTCTACACAACAATTTCTCAGCCTCAAGACAAGAAATAAAAGGAAGGACCAGCGAAGTACCTGCACTGGCGAGCATACCTTCCCTATTGCCATCATCTGAAAATGACACGGTCTTAGCAACGCAATCAATCACTGCACGATAGGTCGAAAGCCAATCCATGCCAAGAATAATATCAAACGCAACCATTGGAATGACAATCAAGTCAGCATAAACCACTCGCTCATCAATTTGAACAGAGCATGCATACACAATAGACGTCGGGCACAACACATCCCCCGAAGGCAAAACAACATTAAACTGGAGGGGAAGAACATAAGGAACTATACCCAAAGATCTCAAAAACAATTCAGACATAAAAGAATGAGTAGCACCTGTATCATTCAATGTCGTAGCTACTCTGCCTGAAATTAAAATAGTGCTAGAGATCACAGAAGAATCATGGTTTATACCTTCCTTTGTCATGGTAAAGATGCGACCCTGAACCTTCTCCTTACTTGCTCCTCTAGGACAATCTTTGGCAATGTGGCCTGCAGTGCCACAACGGTAACAAGTATGAGTGCCGAATCTGCACTCTCCTCTATGATGATGACTGCACTTGGGGCACAAAGGCTTCTCGGGATCAAATGGGACTGCCGGTGGTTTAGGACTCGGCTCTATATTGCCTTTCCCCTTGAAACGATCTTTACCTTGCTGACTCGAACCCTGGCCCCTCTGAGCAATGGCCTGATGCCTCGCCTGCCTCTCCCTAGCAATGTCTTTCTCGTCCTGCTCGGCCAACAACGCCTTCAACACAATCTCTTTGAAAGTCACAACCTTCGACATGTTGATATCTCTTCTGATCTCCGCTCTAAGGCCTCGAATGAAATGAGCACCTTTGTCCTTGTCGTTGGAAGAAACATACGGGGCAAAAAGGCAGCCCTCCTCGAATTTCAGAATATACTCACCAACGTCCATACCCCCTTGTCGAAGCTCCAAGAACTCCGTCACCTTCCTCGCTTGAAGTGCGTCTGGGAAGTA
Source organism: Primulina eburnea (assembly GCF_022965805.1). Lineage (NCBI taxonomy): Eukaryota > Viridiplantae > Streptophyta > Magnoliopsida > Lamiales > Gesneriaceae > Primulina > Primulina eburnea. The sequence continues at coordinate 25,370,175 of NC_133107.1, read as the reverse complement.
CTTGTCATAAAACAAATCAGTGAACTCTGACCACTTCAATGCCGGTAGATCAACACCAACCTTGGTTGCATTCCACCAGATGCGTGCAGCCTTGAATAGCATGAACACTGCACAACTGATTCTTTCTTTGTCCTCGTAGTTGAGATGATCAAAGATAGCCTCGAGTGCTTTGATCCACTCTACGGCCATTAACGGATCAGTGCTACCTGCAAATTCCGGTGGATCCATCCTCTTGAAAGCAGAAAAGATCCCATCGGTACCAACAGCTTGGGCAACTTGACCTCTCACTTGACCTCTACCTTGGCCAGCTCCTTGCAACCGAAGCAACTGCTGGATCTGCTCACTATGGACCTTGGCTTGCTCTTTCAACAGCTTGCCGAACTCATCGACAACTCTAGAAGAAGAACTATCCTCACCCTCTACAGCTTTCCTCTTAGGAGGCATAAAATGTGAATCAATAGATAACAATGAATAGATGTAGAAGAAGACATACCCGGACAGTTGAAAGTAGACAAAGTCACATGCATTTGTCCGAAGAACGGTGCTCTGATACCACTAAATGTGACACCTCGACCCAATTTAATAAAAATACAGCGGAATTTAAAATTTTCTTTAAAAAGGAAGGAGGTTTCAAATTACATTTCCATAAAACATTTACATCCAAAATGAATACATGATCATTCAAATGATATAACAAAAATACAAAATATCATTCCTATGATCATGTCCAAAAATACCAACAAAATATCATCTTCCTCCTTCTCTATATGCATATGACTCCGGCCCACAGTCAACGTCCTGGCCCGTCACTCTGATCTGCATCACATGAATAAACTGAAATGAGTATAAAACTCAGCAAATGGAACTCTTACATAGCAATAGACATAGCATACTCTGAAAATCATAGCTTTAAAAACGTAAATACCATCAACTCTGAAATGTGAATATCATAGCATGAATAATAATAACGATGGTATTTCTCTTTTCTCTGGTATGGATTGACATCTATATAGTATATCTGTCTCTTACCTATATCCCATTGATATAAATCGACAACTCTGAGGGATATAAGCCTATGGTCGTTGATCAACTAATTGCATGCAATCTCTGACTATGTATCTATCAATCCATAAAACATTTGAATTCTCTCTTTGGCATTTAAACAAACACTTTGCAAATTGTATTCCCTTTTTCCATAATTGAGACATACAATGCCAAAACCAAGAAATAACCATACCAAAAAGCTTACCTTAGCTTCCTAGCACCAAGAAGAACTTCAATCTCAACTCAAATCACCAACTATGAGCTTGGATTAAAGAAAAGAAAGGAAGAAATGAAGAAACCCTAGCTTCCAAGGAGAGAAAATCAAGAAGTGAGGGAAAAGAATGGGGAAAAGTGAGCCAACCCATACCTAATATCACTTAAAAATCCGAAAATGCGCTTATACTGTGCGCGACCGTGGGTGCGCTCCAATCCTTACCGCGGGTGCGCTAAGCTCACGGCAATCCAACCAAATTTCTGAAAATGACGACCGCGGGTGCGGTACCAACTTGACCGCGGGTGCGGTACACTTAACACCGCGGGTGCGGTGAGTCCACGACATTTCTACCCAAAATGTTGCAATCAAGACCGCGGGTGCGCTGCTGCAAGGACCGCGGGTGCGGTGATGTCACGGCCAAAACAAACTCTTAAGCAACTAAAATCGAACCGAAACACTGATACAATACAACTACCAACAACGAGCATCAACAATACCAAACAACAATAATAAACAACCATACTATAACCCAAAAACACAACTCTAATATCTAAATTAAATATCCCAATAAACATACAAAACTTAAACCGTACCGTACACCGGGATAGGCTATTACAATCACCCCTCCTTAAGGGAATTTCGTCCTCGAAATTGACGTCACTGCACGAACAACTCGGGATACTTCTCTCTCATCTCATCCTCTGGTTCCCACGTGGCCTCTTCGATCACATGATTCCTCCAAAGGACTTTAACGATGCCGATCTCTTTGTTCCTCAATACTCTGACTTTGCGATCCAGAATCTGGACCGGAATCTCTTGATAAATCAAATTCGGCGTCAAATCCAATGGCTCGTGGCGAAGAACATGGGAAGGATTCGCAATATACTTCCTGAGCATCGAAACATGAAAAACATTGTGAACTCTGTCAAGATCTGGCGGTAGGGCTAACCTGTAAGCTCGATCACCAACTCTGTCCAAGATCTCAAATGGGCCAATGAATCTCGGACTCAACTTGCCCTTCTTGCCAAACCGCATCACATCCTTAAGAGGTGCAATCTTCAAGAACACATGGTCGCCAACCTCAAACTGCAACGGTCTGCGACGCACATCTACATAGCTCTTCTGTCTCGACTGCGCTGTCTTCATCCTCTCTCGAATAACAGCAACAACATCAGCCGTCTGTTGGACCAACTCGGGACCCAACATCTTCCTCTCGCCAACCTCATCCCAATACAAGGGAGATCTACACTTCATGCCATAAAGTGCTTCATACGGTGCCATGCCAATCGTCGCTTGGTAACTGTTGTTGTACGTGAACTCAACCAAAGGCAACTTGGAGTCCCAGCTACCAGGATAATCAATAGTACAAGCTCTGAGCATATCCTCTAGAATCTGAATAACTCTCTCTGATTGACCGTCGCTCTGGGGATGATATGCTGTACTAAATGCTAACCGTGAACCTATAGCTCTGTGCAAACTCTTCCAAAACTCTGAAGTAAATCTAGGATCACGATCAGACACGATCGACACAGGAACACCATGAAGTCTAACAATCTCTGCTATGTACTCTTCGGCATACTGATTCATGGAGTACGTCGTCTTGACTGGAAGAAAGTGCGCTGACTTGGTCAACCGATCAACAATAACCCAAATGGAATAAAACCTTTCTACGTCCTGGGAAGACCAGTCACAAACTCCATCGTAATATGCTCTCATTTCCATTGAGTAATCGGCAATGACAACAATGTCTCAGCAGGTCTCTGGTGCTCAATCTTCACCTGCTGACAAGTTAGGCACTGAGAAATGAACATAGCAATATCTTTCTTCATAACTTGCCACCAGTAGAGTCTACGAAGATCCTGATAAATCTTGGTGCTGCCTGGATGTATCGAATATGGCGCGGTATGTGCCTCTGTCAAGACGTCTCGCCGAATATCATCACCAACATGAACACAAATACGGCCTCTGAAAGTCACCAAACTATCTCATTCACTCCAAACTCTGAGTTACCTCTCTCCTCTGCTCTAGCTCTCATCTCTGCCAACTGAACATCAATGGCCTGCCCTCTACGGATCCTATCCGTCAATGTAGCTCGAATAACCAATGCTGAAAAGCGAGCAATGGTCCCCGGAACTACCAAAGCTATCTCCTCTCGCTACAAGTCCATCAACAAAGGTTTCTGAATCAAAGAACTCAAAGAAGAACTTGACTTACGGCTCAAAACATCCGCTACAACATTCGCTTTCCCTAGGTGGTAACTGATCGTCACATCATAGTCTTTGACAAGCTCTAACCACCTCCTCTGTCGCATGTTGAGCACTTTCTGAGAGAACAAATACTTCAAACTCTTGTGGTCTGTGAAAATTTCACACTTTTCGCTTTATAAATAATGTCTCCAAATCTTCAGGGCGAAAATCACAGCTGTCGGCTCCAAATCGTGCGTAGGATAATTCTTCTCATAATCCTTCAACTGGCGAGAAGCATAGGCGATTACCTTTCCACGTTGCATCAGCACTGCACCAAGACCTTTCTTCGACGCATCGGTAAAAACAACAAAATCCTCGGAACCACTGGGCAATGCAAGAACAGGAGCTGTCGTCAACTTATCCTTCAACTCTTGAAATCCACTCTGGCAATCATTGGACCACTCGAATTTCACAGTCTTCCTCGTCAGATTGGTTACGGCAGGGCAATCTTGGAGAAATCTGAAATGAAACGACGATAGTAACCCGCCAAACCAAGGAAACTGCGTACCTCTGACACGGTGGTAGGGATAGATCATTTCTGAATCGCCTCGATCTTGGCTGGATCAATAGCTATGCCATCCTTCGAAAAAACATGGCCTAGAAAAAAAAAATCTGCTCCAACCAGAACTCACACTTCTTCAACTTAGCATACAGCCTCTTCTCTCTCAACAACTGAAGAACCACCCTGAGGTGCTCTGCATAAAGCTCTCTGGTCTTGGAATAAATCAAGATTTCGTCGATGAAAACAATGACGAAGCTATCCAAATACGGCTTGAACACACGGTTCATCAGGTCCATGAAGACCGAAGGAGCATTGGTCAGACCAAAAGACATCACTAGAAATTCATAATGACCGTACCTGGTCTGGAATGCCGTCTTAGGGATATCAGACTCCCTAACCTTCAACTGATAATAGCCAGATCGCAGATCAATCTTTGAGAACATGGTAGCCCCTTGCAGCTGATCAAACAAATCATCTATCCTGGGTAACTGATACTTATTCTTGATAGTCACTTTGTTGAGCTCATTATAATCAATGCAAAGCCGCAACGACCCATCCTTCTTCTTGACGAAAAAAACCGGAGCTCCCCAAGGTGAAGAACTCGGTCGAATGAAACCTTTATCCAAGAGATCTTGTAACTGCGATTTCAACTCCTTCATCTCTGTAGGGGCCATTCTATACGGAGCCTTGGAAATAGGAACCGTACCTGGAACTAGATCAATCACAAACTCCACATCTCTGTCCGGCGGCAAACCCGGAACATCATCCTCAAAAACATCATAGAACTCTCTCACCACATCAATATCATCAATATTCAACTTCACAATCTTATCCACATGCACAATAGAAGCCAATAACCCATCACATCCTCTACACAACAATTTCTCAGCCTCAAGACAAGAAATAAAAGGAAGGACCAGCGAAGTACCTGCACTAGCGAGCATACTAGCTCAATTGGTACCAAGACTCTTGATATCTATGTACTTATCCTATAGGTCATGGGATCGAGTCTTGGGGAGGCGAAAGAAATCCTTTGGTAGGGAAGGAGAGATCCTATGAGTAACCCGTACGACGCCTATGGAAAGCCTGTGAGGGAAAAGGCCCCATAGAGGGAGCCCAAGATCGGGATAGCCTTGGGTCGATCGGGGCAGTGGGCCGTATGGGCGGTCCACTGGGCCTGTAATGGGTCGTTACATAACACCTCTGACCAGTTTTATAAAATAACACAGCGGAAATTAAAATTTTTACTTAGAGGGAGGAAGGATTTAAAAATTTCTAGACATAAAACATTTACAATCAAAATTATATACATGATCAATCAAGTGTTGCAACAAAATACAAAATATCATTTTTGATCATGTCAAAATACTATCAAAATATCTTCTTCCTCCATCTTTGGTATGCATATGACCCGGCTCCAATCAACGTCCCGGCTCGTCACTCTTATTTGCATCACATGAAATAACTGAAATGAGTATAAAACTTAGCAAGTGGAACTCTTACATAACAATGGACACATATCATACTCTGTAAAACATGGCTTTGAAATCATTAAATACCATCTAACTCTTGAAACATGAATAATATAATATAACATAACAATAACGATGGTATTTCTCTTTTATCTGTTGGATTGATGTCTAAATAGTATCTCTGTCTCTGTACCTATATCCCATTGATATAAATCGATACTCTGTTGGGATATAAGCCTATAGTCATTGATCAACTAATTGCATGCAATATCTGACTATGTATCTATCAATCCAATAAATCATTTTAACTCTCTTTTGGGCATTAAATCAAACACTTTGCATACTCTTTTCTTTTGTATTCCCTTTTTCACAATTGAGACATATAAAAGCCTCTAATATACAACAAAGTGTATTTATACATAATATGAATCAAATGGAAGGGAATAACATGTTAAAACCATTGAAACACAATACATATATTATCATGTGAGCACAAGGAAATGAATTCCACTTACAACCAACAAGAAGCTTGATTCTAATCTCTTGGTACAAATCCTACAACAATAAACCATGTGTTGCACCATCAATAACTTAATAATTCAACAACAATACCATAAAAGCCATAAAATCAACACCATCAACAAACCCATGATTTCCCAACATCAAAATCCAAAGAATAACCAAAGCCACAAGCTTACCTTAGCTTCTTGAACCCAAAATAATCTTGTTCTAACTTCAAAACCCAACAAAAAGCTTGAATCAAAGGCACCAAATGAAAGGAAATGGAACCCTAGCTTTCCCTTTAGCTAAGAAATCGAGAATGAGGAAAGAAATGAGAGAAATGAGGACAAATCTTGTAATTATAACACTTAAATCTGGAAAACACGCTTTTACTGTTCACACACCGCAGGTGCGCTAAGTCTTGGACCGCGGGTGCGCTACACTATCTATACAACATCCGAAAATCTGAAAACAACGACCGCTGGTGCACTGCACCTTGCACCGCGGGTGCGCTGAGCTTACTGGAAAACATCAAAAAATCCGGAAGCATCGATCGCAGGCGCGCTGACTCAACCACCGCGGGTGCGGTGCCGCATCTGCCCAACCACCGCGGGTGCACTCTCCTCTACAGCCAACAATAAACTTTGCATCTAAAAATCGAATCGCAACGCCACTTCTCTTCATAATTCGGCGACACTCTCAACAAAAAATTGCACCTCTATGTCTTATCTAACCACTCCAATTGGCCTCATACCAATTGGCTCAACATACAAATTACCATGAATTAAATCGCAACAACGCTAAAACATAACTTCACAACAAGTATAACCAACAATACTATAAACCATAAATCACAACTCTTAACATCAAAACAATACTTAAACTTAACCAAATAGTCCATAAACACAAGAAAATCTTAAATCGTACCGTTCACCAAGCTTGTATATTACACAAGTAAATGAGGAATTTTTGAATGCTGATTTGATTGTCATTCTCATGATTTAGTTTGATGTTATTTTGGGAATGGATTGGTTATCAACTTATCGAGCTGTGATAAATTGTGTAGCCAAGACAGTGCATTTTCCTTCAGGGCATGGTAATAGCAGGGTCTTCACGGGGTCAGGTATTTCGCTTGACCTTTTTTTTATTTCTTGCTTGCAAATGCAACGGATGTTGGTTAAGGGTTTTACGGGTTTCTAGCATCGGTGGTGGATATAACTAGAGAAGGGAGTAGGAATGTGAGCAACATTGATATTGTGAGGGATTATCTTGATGTCTTTTTGGATAAGGTGACTGGATTGCCACCGGATAGAGAGGTGGAATTTGTTATTGATATTGTACCTGGTACCACACCGATTTCTAAAGCCCCTTATCGAATGGCTCCAACTGAAATGAAAGAGTTAAAGAGTCAATTGCAAGAGTTATTAGATAAGGGCTTTATTAGACCAAGTTCATCTCCATGGGAGGCACCGGTGAAGAAGAAAGATGGGTCCTTGAGACGGTGTATTGACTATCGAGAGATCAACAAAGTAACGATCAAGAACATAAATCCTCTGCCCAGAATTGATGATCTTTTTGATCAGTTGCAAGGTGCTACTGTATTTTCCAAGATTGATTTGCGGTCAGGGTACCATCAATTGAAAGTAAAGGAGTGTGACATACCTAAGACGGCTTTTTGAACCAGGTATGGTCACTACGAGTATTTGGTTATGTCGTTTGGATTAACTAATGCTCCTTCTGTATTTAGGGATCTTATGAGTCGAGTTTTCAAGCCATATTTGGACAGTTTCGTTATTGTCTTCATTGATGATATTTTAATCTATACAAAAACTCGAGATCTACATAGGGAGCATTTGAGGATCGTGTTACAGCAGTTGAGGGATAATCAGTTATATGCTAAATTCAAGAAGTGTGAATTTTGGCTGGAGCAAGTTGCATTTTTAGGTCATATCATTTCCGAGGAAGGAATTGCTGTGGATCCGGATAAGTTTGAAGAAGTTAAGAAGTGGCCTACTCCTTTGACAGTTGCTGAGTTACAAAGTTTCCTTGGGTGGCAGGGTACTATCGTCGTTTTATTGCTGATTTCTCTAAAATAGCCTTGCCACTTACTACTCTGACGAGAAAGACGGTTAAGTTTGAATTGACTAATGAATGTCATCAAGCATTTCAAGTATTGAAGGACAAATTGACTTCAGCTCCAGTGTTAGCACTTCCTCAGGGAGTTGAAGACTTTGTGGTGTATACAGATGCTTCGAAGAAAGGTCTTGGTGCTGTGTTGATGCAGAGAGGCAAAGATATATCTTATGCTTCTCGTCAATTGAAGGATTATGAAAAGAACTATCTGACTCATGATCTTGAGTTGGCAGCCGTGGTATTTGCTTTGAAGATCTGGCGACATTATTTATATGGCGTTAAATGTGAGATTTTCTCATATCATAAAAGTCTTAAGTATCTCTTTACTCAGAAAGAATTGAACATACGTCAGAGAAGTTGGTTAGAACTTGTGAAGGATTATGATTGCACAATCAGTTACCATCCAAGAAAAGAGAATGTGGTTGCTGATGCATTGAGCCGAAAGTCAGGTCTTCAATTGGGCTCTTTGATTCAAAAGCCTCTATTGTTGGATTTGCAGAGAAGTGAGAACGCATTGGTTGAGGAATGTACGATCGCTCGACTTTCAGCCTTAGTTATTCGACCGACTTTGATTGACAAAATTAAGCATGAGCAACAGTTGGATACTCTTTTGTTGGAATTGAGACCAAAGACAGAGAAGAAGGGGAATTCTGTGTTTGGATTGAATAGTGATGGCCTGATTACATTTCAAGCCCGTATTTGTGTTCCTGTTGGTGATGCTATTTGTCGTGATTTTTTTACGGAAGCTCATACTGCACCTTATTCAGTACATCCTGGTGGCACCAAGATGTATCAAGATCTTCGTAGATTGTATTGCTGGCCAGATATGAAGAAAAATATAGCATCATTTATTTCTGAATGCTTGACTTGTCAGCAGGTAAAGATTGAGCACCAATCCTTCCTATACCGCAATGAAATTGGGAACACATCACTATGGATTTTGTTGTTGGGTTGCCAAGAACTCAGAAGGGCTATAATTCTATTTGGGTGATCGTGGATCGATTGACCAAGTCATCACATTTTCTCCCTGTCAAGATGACATATTCTATGACTCAATATGCGGAGACGTATGTCCAAGAGATTGTAAGAATTCATGGGATACCCGTGTCGATTGTTTCAGATCGTGATGCAAGATTTACATCTGAGTTTTGGAAGATTCTTCATAGAGCTTTGGGTACAAAGTTGGCCTTTAGCACAGCCTATCATCCTCAAAGCGATGGGCAATCAAAGAGAGTTATACAGATTTTGGAGGATATGTTGAGGACCTGTACTATGACTTTCCTGGTAGTTGGAATTCGAATTTACCTCTTGTCGAGTTCACATATAATAACAGCTACCAGTCATGTGAGGCCCGGGACCGAAGAGGGCTGGGGGTGATCGCCGGTGCCATCAATTGCACGGACAATGAGCGGCTCCTGGCAGGCTTCTAGGTGGAGGGAACATGAATGAACCGACCCACACAGGAATGAGAGGGATTCCGAGACTGTTCAATGTAATGGACTGTACAGTTGAAGAAGGCTTAAAAGATTTGATTTGTACTACTCATATAACGAATGTGCATCTTCTTTTCGGTAGCTCATCACATAAGAACTTTAAAGTTAAGCGTACTTGACTTGGGGCAATTTTGGGATGGGTGACCTCCTGGGAAGTTTCGCATGGTGCGTGTGAGCGAGGACATAAGCACACTGGAAAGACTCGTCTTGATACAGTGAAGACAGTCGTCGAATCTGGGCGTTACAAATGGTATCAGAGCCGACCTCTCCAAGTCTGGTGTGGTTCGGGGACGAACCAAGCGGAAGCTGGTGGGCATGTGAGGCCCGGGGCCGAAGAGGGCGGGGGGTGATCGCCGGTGCCACGAGGTGGCACGGACAATGAGCGGCTCCTGGCAGGCTTCTAGGTGGAGGGAACATGAATGAACCGACCCACATGGGAATGAGAGGGATTCCGAGACTGTTCAATGTAATGGACTGTACAGTTGAAGAGGGCTTAAAAGATTTGATTTGTACTACTCATATAACAAAGGTGCATCTTCTTTTCGGTTGCTCGTCACATAAGAACTCTAAAGTTAAGCATACTTGACTTGGGGCGATTTTGGGATGGGTGACCTCCTGAGAAGTTTCCCATGGTGCGTGTGAGTGAGGACATAAGCACGCTGGAAAGACTTGTCTTGGTACAATGAGGACAGTAGTCGAATCTGGGACGTTACAAGTCATCGATTGGCATGGCACTATATGAAGCATTATATGGTAGGAAGTGTAGATCACCTTTATATTGGGACGAAGTAGGAGAAAGGAAGATGTTGGGACCCGAGTTGGTTCAACAAATGGTTGATGTGGTCGCACTGATCAGACAGAGAATGAAGACAGCTCAATCTCGACAGACAAGTTATGCAAATGTTCGAAGAAGGCCTTTGGAATTCAATGTAGGTGACCATGTGTTCGTTAAGATAGCTCCCCTCAAGGGAGTTATGAGATTTGGAAAGAAAGGTAAGTTGAGTCCTCACTATATTGGACTTTTTGAAATTCTGGATAGGATTGGTGAAAGAGCGTATCGATTGGCTTTGCCTCCGGATTTGGATCGAGTTCACAATGTCTTCCATGTTTTAATCTTACGGAAGTATTTGTCCAATCCATCCCATGTTCTTCAACACGAAGCATTGGATCTTTTGCCTAATCTGAGCTATGAAGAAGTTCCGGTTCAAATTATTGACCGCAAAGTTAAGGTGCTAAGGAACAAAGAAATTAGCTTTGTTAAAGTTCTTTGGAGGAATCATGTGATTGAAGAGGATACATGGGAAATGAAGAAAGAGATGAACCAACGTTATCCAGATTTATTTTGAAGTAACCAAATTTCGGGGACGAAATTTTTATAAGGGGGAGATTGTAATATCCCAACCTTTTATCTTTCTATTTTCAATGATGTTATTCTATGGTTTGGTGTTATGAATATATGGTTAAGTTATTATTCATCATAGTTATTGTTATGGTTTATGAGTATAGTTGATGGAAGGGTTGGTATTTCATGTTATAGCATCAATATGGTTCTTGCATTGTATTCATGGTTAATTAATGTATGGTTTTGGTATGGTTAAGTTGATGGTTGTGTATTTGAGGAGTAGTTATTGTTCTGAAGGTATAATGTGGGAGTTGGATTGATGGTTTGGGTGGTTTGAGCCAAATAGGTAATTGGGGTGCAAAAACGGTATGAAAATTTTGGTATTTGTTACGGTTTTAGCATAATTAATGGGATATTGATCCTAATGACATGAGGACAATTGCATTAGAAAGCTAAGATCCAAGGCTACAACTTTCATGTTTTGAGTTTTGTTCAAATAGTTGAGGAAGATGAGTCAAAATTGGCCCGAAGTGCGTTACGTATATCGTCGTTCCTGTACTTACATATTTTGGTAGAATGAGCATAACCTTTTACTCAGACCTCCAAATGAGCTGAAACCAGTGGGAGATTCAAGAAAAGACATAGGGCTACAACTTTTATGGTTACCTCATTGGCTAATTCGGAAGAAAAAATGCACATTTGGCCCTTGGACCGAGGGTACCTGGACCCTACACGGACCCAGGCACGGGGTCCGGGTCTTACCAGGAAAAATTGGTGATTTCCAGTGTGTACACGGACCTTTACACGGAGGGGGGCATGGAGTTCGTGTCTTTGGCGTAGAAAACATATTTTTAAGAGTTTTTAAGCCAATAACTTTGCCATTTCACTTATTCCTCTTGCAACCATCGACCTGGGAGCTAGTGTTCTTCATTTCTTCTCTTAGTTCCTTTCTTTCCAAGGTTTGAAGCTTCAAGTTGGAGGTGTGATCTTCATATCCTCAAGAGCAAGTAACCAAGGTAAGGGAATTTATCTTTTGGGTATTTGGTTGAAGTGAAGGGAATGATAGTTTAGGCTTGAATGATAGTTTATAGGTTGAAAATGTGAAGTTAATGGTATAATCTTGATCTTATGTTGTAGGATCAACTACCATGAAGCTATCACAACAAGTTATATTGGTTGTAAGTGGGATTTTTCCTTGAATGCATCTCATAGCCATACATGTACAACGGTAGTGGTGGTGCTTCTAGCACTTCTAAACCCACACAACGGAAGTTGATCAACATTTAACATGTACAATGATTATTTTCACTTAAATGTACATGTATACCATCGACGGATGACTTATCAATGCCATACAAGGAAAATGAAAGAAATGATTGATAGAATGTCATCTTATAATTGTTATCTATATATTCCATTGAACGATGACATTTCCTATGGTTCAATTGTAATGATTCCTTTCTTTACACTATTGTATATGTAATTGTTATTGAAAGTTCCGCATTATAGCATTTATAATTTAATGTCATGGGTTAAGGGTGTTACAGTAATGAGATAGAATTAGATTTTATTGTACTCGGTTTGTCTGATTTTGACTGCATTATCGATATTGATATGCTGACAAGGAAAAATTGTAAGATTCAGACCTGAAATGGCTGATGAATGGAAATTGTACGGTAAGGGTTCCAAAGCTCAAATTCCTTTAGTATCTGCTTTGTCTATGACTCGATTATTACAGAAATGAGCACATGGATTCCTTGTGTATTCAGTAGATGTACTGAAGTCGAGCCCTTCATTGGCAGATTTGCCTGTGGTATTTGAGTTTGCTGATGTCTTCCCAGATGAGATTCCAGGTTTGCCTCCAATCCGAGAAATAGACTTCAGCATTGAATTGATACCAGTTACAATACCTATTTCTAAAACTCCATACAAAATGGCACCGGTTGAATTGAAAAAAATAAAAGATCAGCTAGGGGATTTACTAGACAACAGTTACATCAGACCCAGTGTTTCTCCTTGGGGTGCTCCAGTACTATTTTTCAGAAAGAAAGATGGTTCCATGAGACTCTGCATTGATTATCGGCAATTGAACAAAGCTACTATAAAGAATAAATATCCTTTTCCTCGAATTGATGACCTATTTGATCAGTTGCAGGGTTCTTCTGTTTATTCCACGATCGATCTGAGATCTCGATATCATCAGTTGAGAGTTAGAGATTCTGATATATCGAAGACAGCTTTCAGAACCAGGTATGGTCACTATGAGTTTACATTCATGCCGTTTGGTTTAACGAATGCTCCAGTTGTATTTATGGGTTTGATGAATCGTATATTTAAAAATATCTTGATGACTTTGTGATTGTATTTATTGATGATATTCTTATTTATTAAAAGAATATGATTGATCATGCTGAGCATCTGAGAATTGTATTGAAAACTCTGAGAACTGAAAAACTGTATGCAAAGATATTGAAATGTTAATTTTTGCTGAAACAAGTTGTATTTTTGGGGCACATTATATCTGGAAATGGTACTACTGTTGATCCTAGAAAAGTTGAAGTTGTGATCAATTGGCCTAGACCGACAACAGTGCCAGAGATACGCAGTTTTATGGGTTAGCGGGCTATTATCGTCGATTCATCAAAGATTTCTCTATTATTGCTAAACCGATTAGTCAGCTAACCCAAAAGAACACCCCTTTTGTTTGGTCAGTGGCGTGTGAATCCAGTTTTCTGGAGTTGAAAAAGAGATTAACCAGTGCTTCAGTGTTGACTATTCCGTCAGGTACTGGTGATTTTGTTGTATATTGTGATGCTTCTCACAGGGGACTAGGTTGTGTTTTGATGCAGCGAGGACATGTTATTGCTTATTCCTCGAGACAATTAAAATCACATGAGATTCGCTACCCAATTCATGATCTTGAATTGGCTGCCATTGTATTTGCATTGAAAATCTAGCAACACTATCTATATAGTGAGAAGTTTGAAATTTATTCTGATCACAAGAGTTTGAAATATCTATTTTCACAGTCAGAACTGAATATGAGACAAGGCAGATGGCTTGATTTACTGAAAAATTTTGATTGTGAAATCAAATATTATCCGAGGAAGTCAAATGCAGTAGCTGATGCACTGAGTCGAAAAGTATTTTCTTTATCCCTATCGACGATTAGTGTTTCGAATTTGATTGAAGATTGTTGTCTTTCTAGATTAGTATTTTAGACAGATTGTAAGCCTCTGAAACTTTGTACTGTTCAAGTGGAACCAAAGCAGATTGTAAGAATCAAATAAACACATAAAGTTGATCAAAATATTCAGAATTCGATTGCGATGGTCAGATCAGGACATCAATCAAAATATCAGGTTCGTGATAATGTGTTATATGTGAATAATCTTCTTGTTGTGCCAGATGTTTCAGACTTGAGACAACAGATTTTGACCGAATCACATGGTAGTCGTTTTTGTGTTCATCCTGGTGGCCGAAAGATGTACAATGATTTGAAGAAGCAGCTTTGGTGGAAACAGATGAAATAAGATATTGCAGATTTTGTATCCAAATGTGTAATGCCCGAGAATTTGATTTCCGTAATCTGAAATGATTTGGGTATAATTACCGTAATCTAAGATTAATCTGGGATGATTTCTTGATTGATTGAAGTGATTATAGACGGAACGGAGTAGACCGGGAAAGACGAGAACAAACGCGGAATATATGTGCAAGGATATGCATTCGCGCACATGCGCGACGGGTAAGCGCGCACATGCGCAGAATGCCCGGAATCTCTCGCGCATAGGCGCGAGACAAGGGGCGCATATGCACGAGGGGGGTAAAATGCCGAGGGAGAACTCCAGAGAGTTCGGCGCATATGCGTGATGGAGATAGAGCACATGCGCGTGACGGACAGAAGGCTCGGCGTATATGCGCGGGATTGACGACGCATATGCGCGAGTAGTCGGATACACGAGACAGTAGGTCTCGCGCATATGCGCGAGCTGCCGAGAGCACCAGCGCGGAGACCCCAAGGTCTCGCGCATATGCGCCGGGAAAGTCGCGCATATGCACGAGACGTGGTTTACAAAGGATGCGCCACTTTCCTTTCATGCATGATTGTATATATATATATATATATATATATATATGTACATTGAATTGCTCGAAATCAGAATCAGAACAAGAAGAAAATCGAGAAGAAGGATTCCGAGAAAGAAAGAAAAATCCTTACGCCTTTTGTGAAAAATCCGTCCGTCCGATTTTGAATCCGACTACGGTATTGAGTTCCTATCGACGTAGGCTACAACTGGACGTAAGTTTGGCTACGTTTTGATATGTTCTGAAATTATGGTATTGTCAGAATCTGATATGATTCATATATGATGTTCTTGTCATGTTAGACATCGTATAATCAAAATCGGATTGAAGAATAAATACCATATGAAATTGTTATGATTTTCGGAGTAGTTTTGGAGTCGATTTGATATCAGAATTGAATTATCGTCGATTATGAGATATTGGAAGTGATATCTGATTGATATGATATGATTGGATATATTGAGATTATGCTGTTATGTTGTTGATACAGAATTTGATTGAATTTGAATTATATCCCGTATTGATTGAGTGGTGTATTGATACCGTACCCTCGATATTTTTATTGTCAGACTAAGTATTGACAGGCTTGGGGTTCGAGACTTCGACAGAGTCAGAATATCATAAAGAAAGGTATAAATTAAGGTTGAGTTGGTATTGCACAACTCGAGTGAGGTTTGACTCGAGTTTCCTTAAATCACATACTTAGTTTATTACATTAATATTTGTAATTGATGAGATTGATATTTGTTGTCTATTGATTTATAGCCACTGCATGTATTGACTACTGAGTTGTTTAGTCATTGGCTGATTCGCCTAGGCACCGGCTGATTCGTCTGGTTATTGGCTGATTCGTCTAGTTATTGACTGATTCGTCTTAACTTTGGCTGATTCGCTTAATTACTGGCTGATTCGTCTAGTTATTGGCTGATTCGCTTAATTCTTGACTGATTCGTCAATTTTGCGGCTGTTTCGCCCATACACTGGATATATTAATTATATCGATGCCGTTTAGGGATTGATTCATTCCTATCGACTGAGATTCGGTATATTTATCATTATCCAGACATCGGGATCCCTAGGTTAGAGTTGAGTCGAGTCTGAGACGACACGTTATTTGAGTCGAGTTTGAGTCTGAGTATGATTCCTTGCTTGATATTGATTTATGTTTCTGATTTGATACATGTTATGAATATTTTTTATATGCTTTTATATATTTTTTTATATGATTGCAAGTATACATTGTTTATACTGGGATTTATTCTCACCGGAGTTATCCGGCTGTTGTCTTGTTTTGTATGTGTGCATGACAACAGGTGGGGCTGGATCAGGGTCAAGAAGAGGATGAGAGAAGATAGTTAGCGTGGAGATCCGGACTTAGGAGTATATCTGTTACATCACCTGAGCTGTAGTGAAGAAACATTAAATATTATGATTTATATTTGTACAGGACTTGTACTTAGATATGGATAGTGATCTTGTAAATGAGATAAGACTTATTTCATATGCTGCGTACTCTAGTATTTAAAAAAAAAAATTTAGACCCTGTTTATCTTAATTGATTAATTATTCCTAGAAAGTAATAAAAAATTGAATTAAGTTCGGGTCCCCACAACAGGTGGTATCAGAGCGATATATCCTTTAGATTGAGATAGAAGAGGCTAGTGAGCGGGGTAGATTGAGTTTTCTTTCCTTGCTTGTGATGGCTAGCATGCTTTACTGCTTTATATAATATGTGTTACTTGACTCATCTGATTTGATTTGGTAATATATATTATTGAGAATGAACCGATTCTCGATCAGCAGTAAGAGGATCGGAGGAGAGACTGAATTGAAACAGGTTTGTTGGATTGGGTTACTAATCCTTGTGATATTCTGATATGCCTACAAGAAGAATACCAGAACTGGGTAGTACATCAAATTCTCCAATGGATGTAACACCGACTCCAATGGAAACCTTGCTGAAGAGGTTTCAGTCATTCAAACCACCCACTCTGAAGGGTACTGAGACATCAGTCGAGTGTGAGAGTTGGTTAGGTAGCATTGAGATGCTGTTTGATTCACTGGAGTACAGTGATGAGCGCCGGATTAAATTGATTGGGCACCAGTTGCTTGATGTTGCACAAAGCTGGTGGGTTACAATTGTAATGCCTGAGAATTTGATTATCGTAATTTGCTATGAGATTAGTGAATTTGAATAGAGATAATTATAAACGGGCCATTACGAGACCAGATTGGGCAAAGCATATAAATTACACAAGTTTTGGGCAGAACCATTGGCGCCCGAGCGGTAGAAAATGACCGCCCGAGCACCAATGTAGCATGTTCGGGCAGAAGATGTGGCGCCCGGGCGGTAGATTGTGACCGCCCGAGCGTCAAAGAACATTACAGAAATGCTGGGACAGAAAGTGCCGCGCTCGAGCGGTACTTTTTACTGACCGAGCGTCGATCAAAACTCACAAAAATAAGCCACGTTTCGTATTCATGCAACGGGATATATATATGTATATCACTTAGAATCGAGGAAGAATCAAAGGAAAAGGTTTCAGAAACTTTTCAAAGAATCAAAGCCTTTATATTTCAATCCGTCCGTTAGATTTTGAATCTGACTTCAGTATCGTGTTCCTATTGTTACAGGCTACACGTGGACGTAAGTTTTACTCAGTTTCTATATGATTTGAGATTGAGATGTTGGGGAAATTGTAATATGATAGTTATATTGTGCTCTTGATGTATTGAACATAATATATTCGCAAACGGATCAAAGAACGGATAACATATGCTATTGTTGCTATTTTCTAGCATTTTTAGAAGTAAGATATTCACATTTTGAGTAATATCATGTGCTTCTAATGATGATTATGAGTTGATGAATTTAGATTGATGAATTGGTGATATATGTTGAAAGTTGGATTGACCGGGATCAGGAATTTACGTCGTTATGCCGTCAATTGTACCAAGATCAAGTATAGATTGTATAAATATCTTGGTTGAGTTAGAGATTGATAGATTGTGTATCAACATTTCCATTTCAGATTTGTATTGGTGACAGCGACAGCAATTGTGCGACGAAAGGTATAAGCCATGTTTGTTTGGGAAGCCACAACTCAAATAAGATATTATTTGAGTTTCCCAACCAAAATCACATACTAGTATTATTGTATATATGGTAACGTGTTTATGAATTGTTTATAGAATTATATTCAAATCTTATAACATGATTATGCTTTGATTATAGACTTGTATTCAAGCAAATAAGATCGTTGTGATATTCAGATATGAATATGAGCATGCTTTGTTTACAGATTGATATTCACTGCATTTAAGATAGGAGAGTCGTTGACAGCCATTGTCAACTATCTAGATGTTCGGTGTATCTCAGCTTAGGAGCAGCCCTGACTCCTATTGCAGCCGTTGATACAGCTCAGACCGAAGTCTAGAAATAAGACGTGCAGTCACCCCGAGTGGGAGGGTAGGTGACAGCCATTGACGTCTTATTCACACCGGGATCCCAAGAGTTCTAGTCGAGTCGAGTCCAGACATGGTTTGATTCGCATTGCATTGCATGTTTATATGGATGTCATTCATTATATAATGTTGCATGTTTCCGATTGATTATATGCATGTATACATGTTTATACTGGGATTTGTTCTCACCGGAGTTTTCGGCTGTTGTTATGTCTGTATGTGTGCATAACAACAGGTGGGGCAGGATCTGGGTCACGCAGAGGATGAGAGATGGATATAGCGTGGTGATCTCGGGCTTAGCAGAAGAACTAGTAGTTGTACTTTTGACATGTACTGTATTTAATTACTAGTTGTTGAGCATGGACGGAACAAGACATGTTGTACTTTGTGTTTGTATATTGTGATTGTAAAATAAATAAAGACTTTATGTTTGTTTGTACATCATTAGAATAAATGTTGAAAAGCGAAAAATTTGACCCACTTTTTATATTAACGATCCATTTAATCCCAAAGAAAAGAGTTAGAGCCCGCGTCCCCACAACAGGTGGTATCAGAGCCGTAGGTTCTGTGGATTGAGATAGATAGAATGAGCGGGGTAGATCGAGTCTTCTTCCTTGCTTTTGATATGCTAGCATGATTTATTGCTTTCCCTATTACGTGTTGTGTTATCTGATTTGATTGCAGCATGTATTGGTTAAGACTGAAACAGAACCGATTCTGAATCAGAGGTAAATGATCAGAGGAGGGCTGAGACGGTTGGTATAGATTGTATACTAAACTGTTTGTATAGCAGATACATGCCTCCTAGAAGAGCAGCCGTTCCTTTACGACCACCAGCACCAGAACAGGGTAGCACACCTGGTGATACGATGGATGTCACTGCTACGCCCATGGAGACTCTATTAAAGCGATTCCAGTCTTTCCGACCACCGACCTTAAAGGGTACAGAAAATGCAATTGAATGTGAAAGCTGGTTGGAGGATATCGAGATCTTATTCGAGTCTCTAGAATACAGTGACGAGAAGCGAGTGAAACTCATTGGCCATCAACTGCAAGACGTGGCTAAGTATTGGTGGTTGAATATTAAGAGAGCACTAGAACAGCGTGGCACCGAGATTACATGGAAGGTGTTTAAGACCGAGTTTTATCAGCGATTCTTTCCTGTATCCTACCGTAAAGATAAAGGCGCTGAGTTTGCAAACTTGAGGCAAGGGCAATTGAACATCGAAGAGTATGTTGCTAAATTTTCTTCCTTGCTTCGCTTTGCACCTCACGTTTCAGGTAATGATGAAGTCGTAGCAGATCAGTTTATAAACGGCTTAAATCCTGATGTCTTTACACCGGTTAATACTGGGAGACTTAATAACTTCGCTGAAGCGTTGAATCGTGCCAAAGGAGCTGAAGCAGGGTTGCTGAGACAACAGAGTGTTCCGTATGTTGCTCTGAGTCCAAGACCGCCACTACCTCCAGCACAACCTCCTTCTAGATTTGATAGCGGCGGTAGTAGCAGCGGGCGGAAGGATCCGTTGAAATCGAAGGGTAAACAGTTTAAGAGGCCAGAGAGCAGTTCGTCAAGCTCCAGCGGGTCAAGACAGAGAGGTTTTGGCCAGAGTTTAGAGGTGGCAAGTGGATATTGCAGTACTTGTGGAGGTAAGCATGCCACAGAACAGTGTCAGGGTGTAGTGGGCAGATGTAATATATGCAAGCAACCAGGGCATTATGCCAAGGTCTGTCCTCAGAGAAGTGGTACATCAAGATTTCAGGCTGCAGGGTCGTCTGCCTCAGTGACTCAGCCTGAGAGGCAAGCTTCATCTGTTCACTCTTTTCAGCCGCCACCTGCACAGACTCAGCCTCGAGCCAGAGGTGGTCCTACCGGGAGTCAGCCAACCCGACAACAGGCTCAGGTGTTTGCGTTGACAGAGGAGCAAGCACAGGATGCCCCAGATGATGTCATTTCAGGTAACTGTTTCCTTTGCGGTTATCCTGCTTATATATTGATAGATACGGGTGAATCGCATACATTCATTTCAGAACAATTTGCATTATTGCATTCTTTGCCTGTTGAGTCATTGTTGGATGTCGTGTCGATTACTTCTCCGTTAGGAAGTGGATTGATATCGGTGACTACGGTTAGACATTGCATCTTACAATTTGAGGGTCATGAAATTGATCTAGATTGCATAGTACTTGGGTTAGATGATTTTGATTGCATTGTTGGAATTGATATGTTAACAAAGTACAAAGCCACCGTGGATTGTTTTCACAAGATTGTCAGATTCAGACCAGAAATGACAGAGGAGTGGAAATTCTACGGAAAGGGTTCCAGATCTCGGATTCCCTTGATTTCGGCTTTGACTATGAATAAGTTGTTACAGAAAGGAGCAGATGGGTTCCTTGTGTATGCTGTAGATGTACTGAAATCTAGCCCGACATTGGCAGATTTGCTAATAGTACGAGAATTTGCAGATGTGTTTCCAGAAGAAATTCCAGGGTTACCTCCAGTGCGAGAGGTAGATTTTAGTATTGATCTTATTCCATGTACCACTCCTATTTCGAGAGCTCCGTATAGGATGGCGCCGATAGAGCTGAAAGAATTGAAGGCACAATTAGAAGATCTGCTAGCCAAGGGATATATCAGACCTAGTGTATCTCCTTGGGGTGCTCCGGTACTATTTGTGCGAAAGAAAGATGGATCGATGCGGTTGTGTATCGATTACAGGCAACTGAATAAGGCAACGATAAAGAATAAATATCCATTGCCTAGGATCGATGATTTATTTGATCAGTTGCAGGGATCCTCTGTTTATTCTAAGATTGATTTGCGATCCGGATATCATCAGCTCCGAGTTCGAGATGTAGACATACCGAAGACAGCATTTCGAACCAGGTATGGGCATTACGAATTTATTGTCATGCCTTTTGGTTTAACAAATGCTCCGGCGGTATTTATGGGCTTGATGAATCAAATCTTTCAGAGGTATTTGGATGACTTTGTGATTGTCTTTATCGATGATATTCTGGTATATTCTAAGAACAGGAATGAGCATGCAGAACATCTCAGAATTGTGTTGCAGACACTGAGAAATGAGAGATTGTATGCCAAATTGTCAAAGTGTGAATTTTGGTTGAATCGAGTTGTTTTTTTGGGACATATCATATCTGGAGATGGTATTTCTGTAGATCCGAGTAAAGTGGAAGCTGTGATCAGTTGGTCGAGACCGACTTCTGTGCCAGAGATACGCAGTTTCATGGGTCTAGCAGGATACTATAGACGATTCATCCAAGATTTCTCCCGTATTGCGAAGCCAATTAGACAATTGACACAGAAGAATGCGCCATTCCTATGGTCTGAGGAGTGTGAGTCTAGCTTTCTAGAATTGAAGAAGAGGCTGACCAGTGCACCTGTCTTGATGATTCCTTCAGGTACGGGTGATTTCGTTGTATATTGTGATGCCTCTCACAGAGGTTTAGGATGTGTTCTTATGCATCGAGGTCATGTGGTCGCATATGCCTCAAGACAGTTGAAGACTCACGAGACTCGATACCCCATTCATGATCTTGAATTGGCGGCTATCGTATTTGCATTAAATATCTGGCGTCATTATCTTTATGGCGAGAAATTTGAGATCTACTCAGACCATAAATGCCTAAAATACTTGTTTTCTCAGTCGGAGTTGAACATGCGACAGCGTAGATGGCTTGATCTGCTGAAAGATTTTGATTGCGAGATCAAATATTATCCAGGGAAGTCTAATGCAGCAGCGGACGCCTTGAGTCGAAAGGTTTGTTCCCTATCCTTATCGACGAAAGGTGTTACAAAGCTAGTTGAAAATTGCTGTTTCTCTGGATTAGAATTTGATACAGATAGGAGGACACTACAACTTGCTGCTATTCAAGTTGAGCCAAACTTGATCATGAGGATTAAAGAAGCGCAAAGAACAGATCAGAATGTGCAGAGATCAATTCGAATGGTCAGATCAGGGCATTTGTCAGAATATCAGGTGCGTGAGCATGTTTTGTACGTCAATAACCGTCTCGTAGTGCCAGATGTTTCAGACTTGAGACATCAGATTATGTCCGAAGCACACTGTAGTCGGTTTAGCATCCATCCTGGTGGCAGGAAGATGTACAATGACTTGAAGACACAGTTCTGGTGGAAGCAAATGAAGTCAGATATCGCCGAATTTGTGTCAAAGTGCTTGAACTGCCAACAGGTGAAGGCCGAGAGGAAGAAGCCCGGAGGTTTACTTCAGAGTTTAGCTATTCCAGAATGGAAATGGGATCACATTTCCATGGATTTCGTGACGAAGTTACCTCGATCATCTAAAGGCTGTGATGCGATTTGGGTCATCATTGACAGACTGACCAAATCCGCTTGCTTCATTCCGTACAAGATGACGTATCGACATGGTCAGATGGCGGAGATATATGTCCGAGAGGTAGTCAGATTACATGGTGTGCTGAAGTCTATCGTATCAGATCGTGATCCACGATTCACTTCACACTTCTGGCACAGTTTACAGCAGGCCTTAGGTACGAAGCAGTAGTGCTAGATTTTGGTACTAGTTGGCAAGATTCCCTACCTCTTTGTGAATTTTCTTACAATAATAGCTATCAGACGAGCATTGAGATGGCACCGTTTGAAGCTTTATATGGTAAGAAGTGCAGATCCCCGCTATACTGGGATGACATTTCAGAGGTACCAGAACTTGGGCAAGATATGATTCGTAACATGATTGAGAAGGTGAAAATCATTCAGAAAAAGATGAAGACGGCGCAAGATAGGCAAGCCAAATACGCCAATGTCAGACGTAGACCGTTGGTATTTGAACAAGGAGACCGAGTATTTCTAAAGATTTCCCCATTCAGAGGTATTGTCAGATTTGGTAAGTGTGGAAAGCTGTCTCCTAGATACATCGGTCCTTACGAGATCTTAGAGAAAATTGGCGACCGAGCCTATCGACTGGCTCTTCCTCCTTCTCTATCTGGTATACATGACGTTTTTCATGTATCGATGTTGCGTAGATAGATGCCAGATATTTCTCATGTCATTCAGCCTGACGAAGCTGAGCTTGATCAGACATTGAGCTATATTGAACAACCGATACAGATTTTTGATCGGAAGGAAAAGAAGCTCAGAACAAAGATTATTCCACTGTGAAAGTTCAGTGGAGTCGTCATGGCATTGAGGAAGCGACTTGGGAGACAGAAGCAGATATGAGACAGAGATATCCCGAGTTATTCCTATGATGTAAGTATTCATTTAATATTTGATTACATTACCCTTTCACTTTATTTAATTGATTTCTTGTAAGTTCGAGGACGAACTCTTATCTAAGAGGGGGAGAAATGTAATGCCCGAGAATTTGATTATCGTAATTTGCTATGAGATTAGTGAATTTGAATAGAGATAATTATAAACGGGCCATTACGAGACCAGATTGGGCAAATCATATAAATTACACAAGTTTTGGGCAGAACCATTGGCGCCCGAGCGGTAGAAAATGACCGCCCGAGCGCCAATGTAGCATGTTCGGGCAGAAGATGTGGCGCCCGGGCGGTAGATTGTGACCGCCCGAGCGCCAAAGAACATTACGGAAATACTGGGACAGAAAGTGCCGCGCTCGAGCGGTACTTTCTTACCGCCCGAGCGCCGATCAAAACTCACAAAAATAAGCCACGTTTCGTATTCATGCAACGGGATATATATATATGTATATCACTTAGAATTCATCAGAAAACGAGGAAGAATCAAAGGAAAAGGTTTCAGAAACTTTTGAAGAAATCCTTACGCCTTTATATTTCAATCCGTCCGTCAGATTTTGAATCTGACTTCAGTATTGTGTTCCTATTGTTACAGGCTACACGTGGACGTAAGTTTTACTCAGTTTCTATATGATTTGAGATTGAGATGTTGGGGAAATTGTAATATGATAGTTATATTGTGCTCTTGATGTATTGAACATAATATATTCGCAAACGGATCAAAGAACGGATATCATATGCTATTGTTGCTATTTTCTAGAATTTTTAGAAGTAAGATATTCAGATTTTAAGTAATATCATGTGCTTCTAATGATGATTATGAGTTGATGAATTTAGATTGATGAATTGGTGATATATGTTGAAAGTTGGATTGACCGGTATCAGGAATTTACGTCGTTATGCCGTCAATTGTACCAAGATCAAGTATAGATTGTATAAATGTCTTGGTTGAGTTAGAGATTGATAGATTGTGTATCAACATTTCCATTTCAGATTCGTATTGGTGACAACGACAGCAATTGTGCGACGAAAGGTATAAGCCATGTTTGTTTGGGAAGCCACAACTCAAATAAGATATTATTTGAGTTTCCCAACCAAAATCACATACTAGTATTATTGTATATATGGTAACGTGTTTATGAATTGTTTATAGAATTATATTCAAATCTTATAACATGATTATGCTTTGATTATAGACTTGTATTCAAGCAAATAAGATCGTTGTGATATTCAGATATGAATATGAGCATGCATTGTTTACAGATTGATATTAACTGCATTTAAGATAGGAGAGTCGTTGACAGCCATTGTCAACTATCTAGATGTTCGGTGTATCTCATCTTAGGAGCAGCCCTAACTCCTATTGCAGCCGTTGATACAGCTCAGACCGAAGTCTAGGAATAAGACGTACAGTCACCCCGAGTGGGAGGGTAGGTGACAGCCATTGACGTCTTATTCACACCGGGATCCCTAGAGTTCTAGTCGAGTCGAGTCCAGACATGGTTTGATTCGCATTGCATTGCATGTTTATATGGATGTCATTCATTATATCATGTTGCATGTTTTCGATTGATTATATGCATGTATACATGTTTATACTGGGATTTGTTCTCACCGGAGTTACCCGCTGTTGTTATGTCTGTATGTGTGCATAACATTAGGTGGGACAGGATCTGGATCACGCAGAGGATGAGAGATGGATATAGCGTGGTGATCTTGGGCTTAGCAGAAGAACTAGTAGTTGTACTTTTGACATGTACTGTATTTAATTACTAGTTGTTGAGTATGGACGGAACAAGACATGTTGTACTTTGTGTTTGTATATTGTGATTGTAAAATAATTAAAGACTTTATGTTTGTTTGTACATCATTAGAATAAATGTTGAAAAGCGAAAAATTTGACCCACTTTTTATATTAACGATCCATTTAATCCCAAAGAAAAGAGTTAGAGCCCGGGTCCCCACAACAATGAAGAGGGCCTTGGAGCAGCGAGGTACGATTATTACTTTGGATGTATTTAAAACTGAGTTTTATCAGAGATTTTTCCCAATATCGTACAGAAAAGACAAGGGGGCGGAGTTTGCCAATTTGAGATAGGGTCAGCTGAACATTGAAGAATATGTGACCAAGTTCTCTACCTTGTTGAAGTTTGCTCCACATGTGGCTGGAAATGACGAAGCCGTTGCCGATCAGTTCATCAATGGCTTGAATCCCGATATATTTACATTGGTGAACACAGGGCGACCAAATAACTTTGCTGATGCCATGAATAGAGCAAAGGGCGCTGAGGCGGGCCTGATAAGGCAGAGAGGAGCTACAGGTATTCCTTCCGCACCGAGACCACAACAACCAGCTCCCCGATTTGAGAGTGGCAGTAGCAGTGGTGGAAAGAAAGATTTCCTGAAGGCTAGAGGAAAGCAATTTAAGAAGTCTAGCGGTAGCTCTTCTAGCTCTAGTAGTCCCCAACAGAGTTATACCGGGGCTTATTGCGGAAATTGTGGAGGAAGACATTCCACTGAGCAATGCAAAGGAGTACTTGGTAGTTGCCACTTCTGCAAACAACAGGGACATTTTGCCAGATTGTGTCCACAGAAGGGTTCTCAAGGATCCCAGGGAGCCGAATCATTTGGACCAGCAGCACAGTGGAGTAGACAATCAGCTGCTGTTCATTCTTTTCAGCCAACACCACCTCAATCACAGCAGAGGCCAGGAGGAAGCCAGACAGTTGGCCAGCCTCCTAGACAGCAGGCCAGAGTATTTGCTTTGACCGAGGAACAGACTCAGGAAGCACCAGATGATGATGTTGCAGGTAAATGTTTTTGATGTACTTACCCTGTTTTTGTATTGATAGATACGGGTGCTTCACATATGGTTATTTCTGAATGATATGCATTGAGTCATGCATTACCTGTGAAGTCTTTATCTACTGTAGTGTATCTCTTTACCGGTTGGGGAGAGTTTTTATAACAGTGAATTCTGTAAAATATTATATACTACAGTAGGATGAAAAGGATATCGAATTAGATCGTGTGGTAGCTTGTATTGTACTAGTGTTGTCTGATTTTGAGACTGCATTACTGATATTGATATGCTGACCAAGTACAGAGCTACCCTAGATTAGCTCCAGAAGATGGGGAGAATCGGACCTGAAATGGCCAAGGATGAGTATTGTACGATAAGGATTCTAGATGGAGAATTCCTTTGATATTCGTACTGTCTATGACTTGATTATGACAGAAAGAAAGGAGCAGAGGGACTCCTTATGTACTCAGTTGATTTACTGAAGTTGAGTCTATCATTGGCTGATTTACCAATGATATAAAAGTTACTGATGTTGTCCCCCGATAAGACTTCTGATTTGATTTCCAGTCAGAGAGATTGATTTTAGCCTTGATTTGGTATTAGAAACTGTTGATTTGGTGAATCCTGATTGAGACCGATTGCATTCAGGGTGTGATATATCGGAAGATGATGTATCTATTGATTTTAGCAGAAATAAACCGTAATTAATTGGCCGAGGTGAATATCAGTGTCAGATATTTGCGGTTTTATGAGTTTAACAGATAAGTACCGATGAGTGATGTTTTAAATCTGATTGGATATTGCTGTTATTCTGAATTCGTGTTTGAATCAGATAGTAGACAGTGGAAAAATTATATTGTACAGTCCGAACCAGAGCTGACTATGAGGATGAAGGCAGCTCAGAAAATTGATCGGAATGTACAGAAATCAGTATCGATGGTCAGAAAAGGACATCGATCGGAGTATCAAGTACGTGATAACGTCTTGTATATAAATAATCGTCTGGTTGTGCCAAATGTTTCATATTTGAAACGATAGATACTATCAGAAGCGCACAACATTCGATTCAGTATTCATCGTGATGGCAGAAAAATGTATAATGATTTAAAAAGACAGTTTCGGTGGAAACAAATGAAAGCTGATATTGCTGAATTTGTAACCAAATGTCTGAATTGCCAACAGGTGAAGGACGAGAGAAAGAAACCCGGAGGACTATTAGAGAGTTTGTTTATTCCTGAAGGGAAATGAGATCACATTTCCATGGATTTTATAATGAAATTACTGAGATCTGTCCGGGATTGTGATGCGATTTGTGTTGTGAGTGACATATCGACCAAATCCGCATGCTTTATTATGTACAAGATGACGTACATACATGATTAAATGGGTAAGATTTATGTCAGAAAGGTAGGTAGATTGCATATTATCCACAGACCGACGGATAGTCTGAGCAGACGATACAGATATTGGAGGATATGCTGAGAGCAGTAGTGCTTGATTTTAGCACTAGATGGCAAAATGCAGTGCCATTTAGTAAGTTTTCGTACAACCACAGCTATCAGACGAGTATTGAGATGGCTCTTTTCGAAGCGTTGTACGGAAAGAGGTGTTGATTCCTTCATTATTGGGATGATATCTATGAAGTGCCTGAGATTGAACCTAACATGACCAGAGATATGACAAAAAAAGTGAAGCTAATTCAAAAGAGAATGAAGACAGCCCCAGACAGACAAGCCAAATATGTCAATGTCTGACGACGATCTTGAGTATTTGAGGCTGGAAACCAAGTATTTCTGAAAAATTTCACCTTTCAGATGAATTGTCAGATTTGGCAAGAAAGGGAAGTTGTCTCCACTATAGATTAGGCCGTAAGAGATTCTTGAGAAGATAGGAGATCGTGCCTATCGACTCACTCTACCTCTTTCATTATCCAGAATACAAGATGTCTCTCATGTAGTATTATGGCAGAAGTACATGTCAGATGCTTCACATGTGGTTCAATCAAAGATGAGATAAGAATTCCCAGAGTTGTTTCGATGATATAAATTACTTATACAATTTATGTATATACTCCCTATTGATGTGATTATACTTGTGATTTCGAGGACGAAATCGTATCTTAGGGGGGGAGAAATGTAATGCCCGAGAATTTGATTACCGTAATCTGAAATGATTTGGGTATAATTACCGTAATCTTAGATTAATCTGGGATGATTTCTTGATTGATTGAAGTGATTATAGACGGAACGGAGTAGACCGGGAAAGACGAGAATAGACGCGGAATATATGAGCGAGGATACGCATTCGCGAACATGCGCGACGGGTAAGCGCGCACATGCGCAGAATGCCCGGAATCTCTCGCGCATCTGCGCGAGACAAGGGGCGCATATGCGCGAGGGGGGTGAAATGCCGAGGGAGAACTCCAGAGAGTTCGGCGCATATGGGTGATGGAGATAGAGCACATGCGCGTGACGGACAGAAGGCTCGGCGTATATGCGCGGGATTGACGACGCATATGCGCGAGTAGTCGGATACACGAGACAGTAGGTCTCGCGCATATGCGCGGCGATGGGACGCGCATATGCGCGAGCTGCCGAGAGCACCAGCGCGGAGACCCGAAGGTCTCGCGCACATGCGCGTGACGGACAGAAGGCTCGGCGCATATGCGCGGGATTGATGGCGCATTTGAGCGAGTAGTCGGATACACGAAAAAGTAGGTCTCGCGCATATGCGCGGCAATGGGACGTGCATATGCGCGAGCTGCCGAGAGCACCAGCGCGGAGACCCGAAGATCTCGCGCATATGCGTCGGGGAATTCGCGCATATGCGCGAGACGTGGTTTACAAAGGATGCGCCACTTGCCTTTCATGCATGATTGTATATATATATATATATATATATATATATATATCTACATTGAATTGCTCGAAATCAGAATCAGAACAAGAAGAAAATCGAGAAGAAGGCTTCCGAGAAAGAAAGAAAAATCCTTACGTCTTTTGTGAAAAATCCGTCCGTCCGATTTTGAATCCGACTACGGTATTGAGTTCCTATCAACGTAGGCTACAACTAGACGTAAGTTTTGCTACGTTTTGATATGTTCTGAAATTATGGTATTGTCAGAATCTGATATGATTCATATATGATGTTCTTGTCATGTTAGACATCGTATAATCAAAATCGGATTGAAGAATAAATACCATATGAAATTGTTATGATTTTCGGAGTAGTTTTGGAGTCGATTTGATATCAGAATTGAATTATCATCGATTATGAGATATTGGAAGTGATACCTGATTCATATGATATGACTGGATATATTGAGATTGTGCCGTTATGTTGTTGACACAGAATTTGATTGAATTCGAATTATATCCCTTATTGATTGAGTGGTGTATTGATATCGTACCCTCGATATTGTTATTGTCAGACTAAGTATTTACAGGCTTGGGGTTCGAGACTTCGACAGAGTGAGAATATCAGAAAGAAAAGTACAAATTAATGTTGAGTTGGGATTGCACAACTCGAGTGAGGTTTGACTCGAGTTTCCCTAAATCACATACTTAGTTTATTACATTGATATTTGTAATTGATGAGATTGTTATTTGTTGTCTATTGATTTATAGCCACTGCATGTATTAACTACTGAGTTGTTTAGTCATTGGCTGATTCGCCTAGGCACCGGCTGATTCGTCTCGTGTAAGGCTCGAGATTATTAATCTTTATTGAAGTACGACTTGGAGAATATGAGAATGCATGTCATAAGATGAAAGTATCAAATAGTTCATGAATTATGGAATTTTAATTGAAGCATGGCCGAAGCCACACCGCCCCTGCGGTGATAGGAAATACCGCACCCGCGGTGTATGGACAGTAAGTTGGCAGATTTTATTCGTAACATCACCGCACCCGCGGTCTTGCAGAGACCGCACCCGCGGTCGATGAATCTCAGAAAATGAAAGGGCTGCCGAAAGTATAGCGCAACCGCGGTCCCGAGATACCGCACCCGCGGTCGTGCGTGTCAAGAGAAAAATGATAACACTTGTTTTTGGTCATACATATTGTGGTGTTGTCTTCCTCTCCCCTTTCATTAAGATACAAGAACCGAGCTCCTCCTCCAAAGAATCCTTAAGTTTCAAGGTAGAGTAGAACATTGGTTTTGAAAGATTTGTGCATCCGATTTTGAATCCGAGTAGAGATTATTGATCCTTGCATTATTGGCTACAAAAGGAAGTAAGTTTCTTGCAGTTTCAGCATGTTTCGAAATATACATGTTGGGGAAATGCTGATATGATTATGATTATGTGTTCTTATGCTCATGGTGAGAATAGAATTGCTACCGGATCGATTTTCAGACACCGTATGATGCTGTTTCGATTTTCCAACATATTTATTGAGTTGAGATGGGATAATTTCAGTATGATACTGTGTTTTGATGAGATTATGAATTGTGATATTGAGCTTAGTGTTGTTGAGTTATCGGTATTGAAGAAGT
This sequence comes from Primulina eburnea, assembly GCF_022965805.1. NCBI lineage: Eukaryota > Viridiplantae > Streptophyta > Magnoliopsida > Lamiales > Gesneriaceae > Primulina > Primulina eburnea. The sequence continues at coordinate 25,339,111 of NC_133107.1, read as the reverse complement.
ACGTCATTATGCCGTCGGTTTATACCGAGACTGATTTTTGAATTGTACAGGATCTGTTCGAGTTGTGTTTTGATATAGCACATTTATACATTGTTATTTCAGATTGGTATTGGCCATTTGAGTTCGAGATTTCGACTACGATACCGACTATTTGACAAGAAAGGTATAATTCATGTGGTCACGGGATTGCACAACTCGATTCAGATTTGATACGAGTTTCCCTAAATCACATACTAGATTGTTATTACATTTGATTATGTAATGTCTTGTTTATTGATTTATATTCAAGTCCTGAGATAGGAGATATTGGCAGATCGGCCAAAACTAGACGTTTCGGTGTATCGACGCACAGTAGTAGATTTTATCTATGTGTAGACCCTCGATACTGAGTTGACCGAAGTCTAGGAATAAGAAGTACCGTCACCCCGAGTGGTTGGGTAGGTGATAGACCGTCTTATTCACACCGGGATCCCTAGATTAGAAACGAATCGAGTCAAGAATTTGATGTTGAATACAGATTTGTATTCCTTTACATGTTTAGATTTTAATTCATGTTACTTGATATATGCTATGCTTTTGTACATGATTATTACATTGCATGCATACATGTTTTATACTGGGATTTGTTCTCACCGGAGTAATCCGGCTGTTGTCGCGTCTGTATGTGTGCATGGCAACAGGTGGGGCAGGATCTGGGTCTCGAGCTAGATTAGAGATTGATGATAGCGTGGAGATCTCGGGCGTTGAATATTTCTAGTGTTTTCCTACTAGACTCGTACTACTTATGTGTGTAGTTGGTATTTGAATATTAGTGTATGTTTGTACTAAACAGATTTGTCTGTACACTTTGTTGTTAATTATTATAGAGACAGATTATGTTTTAATTATACATTTGAATTAATGTTAAAAGCAAAATTTTGACCCACATTTTCGAGCAAAGATCCAATAAATCCCAAAAGAATTGAGTTAGAGCCCGGGTCCCCACAACAGGTGGTATCAGAGCTGTAGGTTCTGTAGACTGAGATAGAATAGAATGAGCGGGGTAGATCGAGTCATCTTTCTTGCTTTTGATGTGCTAGCATGATTTATTGCTTTCCCTATTATATGTTGTATTGTATCAGAGTTGATTTACAGCATATACTTGTCAAGCCTGAATCAGAACCGATTCTCGATCAGAGGTTATGATCAGAGGAGGGCTGAGACAGATGATATTGATTGTGTACTAATCAGTTTGATAATCAGATTTATGCCGCCTAGACGTATACCACAGCCAGAGCAGGGTAGCACATCAGGTGTACAGATGGATGTCACTGCTACGCCGATGGAGACCTTACTGAAGAGGTTTCAGTCTTTCCATCCTCCTACGCTGAAGGGCACAGAGAGTGCAGTAGAGTGCGAGAGCTGGCTTGATGATATCGAGATGTTGTTTGAGTCTTTGGCATATACTGATGAGCGACGTGTGAAGTTGATAGGGCATCAATTGCAAGAGGTTGCAAAGAGCTGGTGGTTCACAACGAAGAGAGCCTTGGAGCACCGAGGCATTGACATTACGTGGAAAGTCTTTAAGGATGAGTTCTATCAGCGCTTCTTCCCCGTCTCCTACCGAAAAGACAAAGGGGCTGAATTTGCGAATCTGAGGCAGGGACAGTGGAACATCGAGGAGTATGTTGCTAAATTTTCTGCTTTTCTCAGATTTGCGCCGCATGTGGCAGGAAGCGATGAAGCAGTGCCGATCAGTTCATCAACGGGTTGAATCCGGACATCTTTACTTTGGTGAACACGGGACGGCCTAATACTTTTTCAGAGGCACTGAACAGAGCAAAAGGAGCAGAGGCTGGCTTGATCAGGCAACGAGGAGCTTCTTACAGTGGTCAGGGGCAGAGACAGCTACCACCTACCGCCGTTCAGTTTCCACCACCTCCTCCTCGATTTGATAGTGGATCTAGTAGTAGTGGCAAGAAGGAATTTCTGAAGGCTAAGGGCAATCAGTTTAAGAAATCCGGGAGCAGTTCATCGAGTTCAAGTGGATCTCAACAGAGAGGTCAGGGTTCAGATTATAGTGGCGCGTATTGCAGTTCATGTGGAGGGCGACATACCACCGAGCAGTGTCAAGGAGTTATGGGACGCTGCAACATCTGTAGGCAACCCGGACACTTTGCCAGAGTTTGTCCCCAGAGGAGTGCCCAACGATCCCAGAGTACAGGGTCATCAGAATCAGTGCCACAGATGGAGAGATAGGCAGCCTCTGTACACTCCTTCCAGCCACCACCTACACAGACCCAGCAGAGATCAGGAGGTAGTCAGGATGTAAGCAAACCTTCCAGACAGCAGGCCCGTGTCTTTGCCTTGACAGAGGAGCAGGCTCAGGATGCGCCCGATGACGTGATAGCAGGTAACTGTTTTCTTGTAATGCCCAAGAAGTATAGAATTGATAAACCAAGATTATTAATCTTCATTAACGTGAGACTCGGAATATATGAGAATGCATGACATGCAATGGGGGAAGAAAAGACATGAGAAAATAGGGTTTGCAAGACCGCACCCGCGCCCAGCACAGGAGTGCACCCGCGGTCACGCAATAGTGGATTTTTACAAGAAAGGTCGAAACATCACCGCACCCGCGGTGCCAGACAAGACCGCACCCGCGGTGCATGGACAGAAAGTTGGGCATTTTGCCCGTAGCCACACCGCACCCGCGGTGCAAGATAGACCGCACCCGCGGTGGCCATCCCGTAGCACCACCGCACCCGCGGTCTAAGCTCCCGGAAGAATGTAAGGATAGACATTGCATGAGCGCACCCGCGGTACAATGCACGACCGCACCCGCGGTCTAACGTGTAGCGTGAAGAATGAAGACACGTTTTGCATGTCATGCAAGGTATATATACATATGTATTACACGTCTCCTTCTTCAGAGATTCAGAAAGAAAGGCGAAGCTTTTAGGGAGAAAATCCTTACGCCTTTTAGATTTGTGATTTTGAAATATCCGTCTATCAGAATTCGAATCCGAACGCAGTATTGTATTCCTCTTGACACGAGCTACACAAGGACGTAAGTTTTATTACGTTTTGAGAAGTTTTGGAAATATGATATTGCTAAAATTGCATGTGATTCAGATATGGTGTTTCTACTATCGTAGACATTGTAGAATTGAATTCAGATTAAAGAACAGACTGGTTACGTAATTGTTATGATTTGTGAAAGATATTGACTGAGATTCTATATCAGAATTGTGTTAGTATTCAGATTATGAATTGTATGGATACAGATTATGAGTTCCAGTATTATATTTGTGATGTTTAGTGTGACGGGGTTATTCAGATTGTATTGTTATGCCGTCGAAACATCAGTTGAGTTATATTGATCAGATTCAGTATTGATTGAGATTGATCAGACTCAGTAATTACTCAGATTGTATTGTAATGTCGATGACATGAATTAGATTGTATCTTGTTCAGATATTGATCAGATTGTATACTGATTTGAGTATTGATCAGAACAGATTGTGTATTGAGTTATTTACTGATACAGCGTATTCAATATTGTCATTTCAGATTGATATGGACAGAGTTGAATACAGATCATCGTCTTCGTCTGATAGGGACGACAAAGGCATAATTCATGTGATATCTGGGAAGATACAACTCAAATCAAATCTCATTTGAGTTTCCCAATAAAATCACATACTTGATTATTGTTTGTCTTCTGATATGATTATGATTTGTTTATAGACTTTATATTCAAATCTTTTGGAAATGAGCATGCTTTGTTTATACATTGCATTTGAGATAGGAGAGTCGTTGACAGCCATTGTCACATATCTAGATGTTCGGTGTATCTCAGCTTAGGAGCAGCCCTGACTCCTATTGCAGTCGTTGATACATCTCAGACCGAAGTCTAGAAATAAGACGTACAGTCGCCCCGAGTGGGAGGGTAGGTGACAGCCATTGACGTCTTATTCACACCGGGATCCCTAGAGTTATAGTTGAGTCGAGTCTAGATATGATTTGACTAGAACTGCATGTGTTTAGAAATGTGGTTTCATAGAATATGAAACCCATGTTTATTGCTTTCAGTATGATAGCATGTTTATATGATTTGATTTAAATTGCATGTCTATCTGAAAGGAGTTGCATGCTTATTGTGATTTGATTTCATAGATTATGAAATCTATTACTTTGAATATGTTCATGATAGCATGTTTTATGATTTAGATTGTTTATATACATGCTTACCATGTTTTATACTGGGATTTATTCTCACCGGAGTTATCCGGCTGTTGTCTTGTTTTGTATGTGTGCATGACAACAGGTGGGACTGGATCGGGATCAAGAGGATGAGGAGAGAAGAAGAGTTAGCGTGGTGATTCCGGACTTACTGTAGATTTGGTTTATTACTTGAACTTAGTAACTGAACCTTAGACTTAGATTGTACAGTATTGTACTTTTATACTGAAATGTATTTTATACTGAGATGTATATTATTTAGATTCCATTACCTTCCGCATTTACATTTTAAAAAGAAAAATTTTTAGACCCTCTTTATCAGAACTGATAATTAAATCCCAAAGACGATTAAGAAGATGATTAGCGTCCGGGTTCCCACAACAGGTGGTATCAGAGCGATAGATCCTTTAGATTGAGATAGTCAGAATTGATAGATCCTTTAGACTGAGATAGTAGAGAATGAGCGGGGTAGATTGAATTTTCTTCCTTGCATGTGATTGCTAGCATGAGATTTATTATAATATTGAATTACATTATGGGTGCTATCATGATTTACTGTTTTCCCTATTACATGTTGTTTGTATCTGAGTTGATTGCAGCATGTAATTACTAAGCCTGGATCAGAACCGAGTCTGAATCATAGGTATATGATCAGAGGAGGGCTGAGACAGATTATACAGATTGTACATTGATTTGTTTGATATTCAGATATACAGCCTCGGAGATTTCTAGAAAGGGGTAGTACTTCGTCTAAACAGATAGATGCATCAGAAACTCAGCTAGAAGAAAATAAGAAAGAGTTTCAGTTATTACAGCCGCAGGTTCTGAGGGGTACCGAGACATCTGAAGATTTTCAGAACTGGTTTGATGATATAGAAATACTGTTCGATTTACTTGATTGTACAAATGAACAGAGAGTTAAAATGGTGCCTTATCAATTACGAGAAGCCGCCAGGAGTTGGTGGATTACCAGTAGAAGAATGTGGGCACAGAGAGGTACAGTGATGTCGTGGGAAATATTCAGAACTGAATTCTATCGAAGATTTTTCTCAGCTTCGTACCGAGAGGACAAGAAATTAGAGTTTGAGAATTTGAGCCAAGGGCAGCTGAATATTGACCAATATATTGCTAAATTCTCTACTATAGTGCATTTTGCTCCTCATTTAGCTGGAAATGATGAAGCTGTAGTGAATCAGTTCATCAGAGGGTTGAATTCTGAGGTAGTTGCATTTATGAATTTGCAACGACCTTATCATTTTGCTGATATCTTGAGTAGAGCAAAGAGAGCGGAGATGAATCTGATTAGACAATTGACAAGGTTGTGTGTGAAGCCACTTCAGACACAGCAATCCCCTCTTCGATATGATCACGGCAGTACGAGTGGGAAGCAAGATTTGCTGAAAGCTCGAAAGAAGGCATTCAAGAAGTTGGGAAGTGGTTCCTCTAGCTCCAGTGGTTCTAGCCCGAGTTATACTGGAGTATATTGCAGGACTTGCGGAGGGAGACATCCCATTGAGCAATGCCAGGGAGTGACTGGTAGATGCAATATTTGTGGACAGCCGGGACACTTTGCTAAAGTCTGTCCCCAGAAGCGTTCCCGAAGATTGTAGGGAACAAAGTTCAGTTGAAAACACAGATCTAGAATTCACAACAGGTACTATTCTTTATGATTCTATTGCATATGTATTGATATATACTAATGCATTTGTTAAGAATATCTTTGACTGAGTTGCATGGAGATATGTTGTATCTGTTGAGTTTGTATGTACTGTAGTATTGATCTCCTTGCTTGTTGAGGAAGTGTTGATATCAGAGATTTCTGTATATATTGTATACTACAGTAAGATGAGAATGAAATAGAAATAGCTTATGATGTACTTGTGTTCCTGATTTGAACGCATTATTGATATGTATATGCTGAACAAGTATAGACATATTGGAGAATTTTTCCAGAAATGGTAAGAGTCAGATCAGAGATGACTGATCAGTGTAGATACCACGATAAGGATTCTAGATTTAGAATTCCTTTGATATCTGTATTGTATATGACTCGATTAATACAGAAAGGAGCAGATTGCATCCCTATGTATTCAGTAGACCTACTGAAATCGAGCCTAACATTGACAGATATGTCAATGATGTATGAGTTGGCAGACATTAGCCAGATAAGATTTCAGATTTGTGTATTATATTAGAAAGATAGAGTTCAGAATTGAATTAAGATCAGACATTGATTGTATGTTAGAATTCAGTACAAAATGATATTAAATGTACAGAATGATACAGAATAAATTGAAAGATCAGTAGAAGAGTACCGACCAAGAGTACATCTGATTTTGTGATACTCTTTGGCACGTGTCAGTATATTCAGAGATATTCTGATGAATTCTATGCTCATTATATCTAAGAAATTTTGATATATTTGCAGCATCTGATTGACTGAATAGAATATTTGAAGATTGTATTGAATATTCTGAGAACTGTAATGATTGTATACAGAAATTATTCAGATAAGAATCTTTCTTGAAACAGATTGTATTCAGAGTATGCGTTATCTGAAGTTTTTATACTGATTGAGTTTGACACAGTTGAGATTATGATCAGTGACTGAAAGATATGAAGATCAGAAATTTCAGAAATGTCAGAAATGTCAGAAATGTAGTTTGTCTGATTTGGCAGATTATTTTATTCGACTTTCGCTTTATATCTGCTGAGTATTGTTATTGTTCTAAATCAGTATTTAAGACATCTTATATTGTTTTGGGAGCATATTTTATTTGCAGATGAGATATACCAGTTGATCAGAATGACATGAAGATATTTATCAGAAATCCTTGTTTTATGAGTTCATTGAACTCACTAGATTTGTATAGGATATTGATATTTCGTTTCTAATTTGATATTACTGTGTTTGAATCCGTATATGCTACAGATTAGGGTGAACTAGAGGGAGTATATACAGTTTCAACCGAATCAGAGTTGATTTCGAGTGTTACAACAGTTCAGAATATGATCAGAATGTTCAGAACTTTATTGCTATAATCAGAACAGAGTAACAGATATGTGATTATGTGTTTTGTATGAGATTGCTTATCTTGTGATCTCAGAATGTGTCAGAATTGTATAACAGAATTGATATCGATAGTCAGAGCCGAATACCAGGTAGGTATTTCTTCTTTAATTTTTATTATTAACTGATTGTTATGCCGAATAGTTCGAAGTTGAAATCACAGATAGTGTCAGAAATGCGCTGTAGTGACTTCAGTTGTCAGGTTTGTGACTGAGAATATATGATATTCGAACAGACAGTTTTGATATAGACAGATTAAGTCAGTTGTGACAGATTTGTACTGAAATTTTTGGCAGAAATTGTACTGAATTGTACGAATTGTCAACAAATGAAGACAGAAATCAGAAGATTATTACAGATGTGTATGTTTCTGAATAGAAATGGGAGTGCATTTCTATGGCTTTCGTAATGATATTACCACCATTTTCTCCAGATTAAAATATGATATGATTGTGATTGACAGATTGTTCAATCTATATCTATCAGTTTGTACAAGATGATGTACAAACATGAGCAAATGACACAGATTGATGTCAAAGAAATGATCAGATTGCACAGAATGTGGCCATAAAATGTATCAGATTGTGATTGTGATTCATTTTGCACATATGGCAGAGTATACCATACGTTATTTCGCAAATGTTTCACAGATTGACAGACAGTCAGAATGGGTTACCCAGATATTGGAAGACTTTGGTACAGCTTTAGTGCTGGATGTTAGCACTATATAGCTTTGGTGCTAGAAGTTAGCACTAACTGATATGGCCTATTATCACGGCGTGACAATAGCTATCAGCTTATCAGATGAGTAATAAGATAGTTATAAACAAAACAGTATACGATGAGTACTACAGATTTCTTTTGAAGAAAATTCAAAGGAAGATGAAGATAGTTCAGAATGGACAGATTTAAGAACCCAATGTCGGATGATGACGATTGGTATTTGCAGCTAAAGATGGTAGATGCCTTTGTTTGGGAAGAAACAGATTTGATAACAGCAGATGGTACTGATAGGTGATGAGCTGTAGATTGGTTTATACGGACGTGTATAGCCAGTAATGCGAGACTGATTCTGTCAGAAGAATTGAAGAAGTGTTATGACATGACACTTAACGAATTCTTATTCCAGACTGGAATTAGATATGTGAGTTTAGTTTAAACTCTGTGATACATTTCTTCTGATATCTTTGAATTGATTGTTGTGAGTTCGAGGACGAACTCAGATCTAAGAGGGGGAGAAATGTAATGCCCAAGAAGTATAGAATTGATAAACCAAGATTATTAGTCTTCATTAACGTGAGACTCGGAATTTATGAGAATGCATGACATGCAATGGGGGAAGAAAAGACATGAGAAAATAGGGTTTGCAAGACCGCACCCGCGCCCAGCACAGGAGTGCACCCGCGGTCACGCAATAGTGGTTTTTTGCAAGAAAGGTCGAAGCATCACCGCACCCGCGGTGCATGGACAGAAAGTTGGGCATTTTGCACGTAGCCACACCGCACCCGCGGTGCAAGATAGACCGCACCCGCAGTGCAAATCCCGTAGCACCACCGCACCCGCGGTACAAGTAACACCGCACCCGCGGTCTAAGCTCCCGGAAGAATGTAAGGATAGACATTGCATGAGCGCACCCGCGGTACAATGCACGACCGCACCCGCGGTCTAACATGTAGCGTGAAGAATGAAGACACGTTTTGCATGTCATGCAAGGTATATATACATATGTATTACACGTCTCCTTCTTCAGAGATTCAGAAAGAGAGGCGAAGCTTTTAGGGAGAAAATCCTTACGCCTTTTAGATTTGTGATTTTGAAATATCCGTCTATCAGAATTCGAATCTGAACGCAGTATTGTATTTCTCTTGACACGAGCTACACAAGGACGTAAGTTTTATTACGTTTTGGGAAGTTTTGGAAATATGATATTGCTAGAATTGCATGTGATTCAGATATGGTGTTTCTACTATCGTAGACATTGTAGAATTGAATTCAGATTAAAGAACAGACTGGTTACGTAATTGTTATGATTTGTGAAAGATATTGACTGAGATTCTATATCAGAATTGTGTTAGTATTCAGATTATGAATTGTATGGATACAGATTATGAGTTCCAGTATTATATTTGTGATGTTTAGTTTGACGGGGTTATTCAGATTGTATTGTTATGCCGTCGAAACATCAGTTGAGTTATATTGATCAGATTCAGTATTGATTGAGATTGATCAGACTCAGTAATTACTCAGATTGTATTGTAATGTCGATGACATGAATTAGATTGTATCTTGTTCAGATTTGATCAGATTGTATACTGATTTGAGTATTGATTAGAACAGATTGTGTATTGAGTTATTTACTGATACAGCGTATTCAATATTGTCATTTCAGATTGATATGGACAGAGTTGAATACAGATCATCGTCTTCGTCTGATAGGGACGACAAAGGCATAATTCATGTGATATCTGGGAAGATACAACTCAAATCAAATCTCATTTGAGTTTCCCAATAAAATCACATACTTGATTATTGTTTGTCTTCTGATATGATTATGATTTGTTTATAGACTTTATATTCAAATCTTTTGGAAATGAGCATGCTTTGTTTATACATTGCATTTGAGATAGGAGAGTCGTTGACAGCCATTGTCACATATCTAGATGTTCGGTGTATCTCAGCTTAGGAGCAGCCCTGACTCCTATTGCAGTCGTTGATACAGCTCAGACCGAAGTCTAGGAATAAGACGTACAGTCGCCCCGAGTGGGAGGGTAGGTGACAGCCATTGACGTCTTATTCACACCGGGATCCCTAGAGTTATAGTTGAGTCGAGTCTAGACATGATTTGACTAGAACTGCATGTGTTTAGAAATGTGGTTTCATAGAATATGAAACCCATGTTTATTGCTTTCAGTATGATAGCATGTTTATATGATTTGATTTAAATTGCATGTCTATCTGAAAGGAGTTGCATGCTTATTGTGATTTGATTTCATAGATTATGAAATCTATTACTTTGAATATGTTCATGATAGCATGTTTTATGATTTAGATTGTTTATATACATGCTTACCATGTTTTATACTGGGATTTATTCTCACCGGAGTTATCCGGCTGTTGTCTTGTTTTGTATGTGTGCATGACAACAGGTGGGACTGGATCGTGGTCAAGGGGATGAGGAGAGAAGAAGAGTTAGCGTGGTGATTCCGGACTTATTGTAGATTTGGTTTATTACTTGAACTTAGTAACTGAACCTTAGACTTAGATTGTACAGTATTGTACTTTTATACTGAAATGTATTTTATACTGAGATGTATATTATTTAGATTCCATTACCTTCCGCATTTACATTTTAAAAAGAAAAATTTTTAGACCCTGTTTATCAGAACTGATAATTAAATCCCAACGACGATTAAGAAGATGATTAGAGTCTGGGTCCCTACATTTCTTTGCGGTTATCCTGCATATGTGTTGTTTGACACAGGTGCATCACATACATTCATATCTGAGCATTTTGCATTAAGACATTCATTGCCTGTTGAGTCTCTGTCGACTGTAGTGTCTATAGCTTCTCCGTTGGGAAGTGGTCTGATATCTATGACTACTGTTAGACACTGTATGCTTCAGTTTGAGGGACATGAGATTGATCTAGATTGTGTAGTACTTGGTTTAGCTGATTTTGACTGTATAGTTGGCATAGATATGTTAACCAAGTACAGGGCCACTGTAGATTGTTTCCACAAGATTGTCAGATTCAGACCCGAAATGACAGATGAGTGGAAATTCTACGGAAAGGGTTCCAGATCTCGGATTCCCTTAGTATCTGCTCTGACTATGAGTAGATTGCTTCAGAGAGGAGCAGAGGGCTTTCTCGTATATTCAGTAGATCTACTGAAGTCGAGCCCAGCATTGGCAGATCTGCCAGTGGTTTGCGAGTTTGCAGATGTTTTTCCAGATGAGATTCCGGGATTGCCTCCAGTCCGAGAGGTAGATTTTAGCATAGATCTTGTGCCAGGCAGTGTTCCTATCTCGAGAGCTCCGTATAGGATGGCGCCTATCGAACTGAAAGAATTGAAAGCGCAGTTGGAAGATCTTCTGTCCAAGGGATATATCAGACCCAGTGTATCTCCTTGGGGTGCTCCGGTGCTCTTTGTCAGAAAGAAAGATGGTTCGATGCGACTATGTATTAATTATAGGCAGTTGAACAAGGCAACAGTGAAGAACAAGTATCCTTGGCCTCGCATCGACATTTTTGTTTGATCAGTTACAGGGGTCTTCTGTTTACTCGAAGATCGATTTGAGGTCAGGGTATCATCAGCTCAGAGTTAGAGACGTTGATATTCCGAAGACTGCATTCCGAACCAGGTATGGGCACTACGAGTTTATTGTTATGCCTTTCGGTTTGACGAATGCACCAGCGGTATTTATGAGTTTGATGAACCGCATCTTTCAGAGATATTTAGATGAGTTTGTAATTGTGTTCATTGATGATATTTTGGTATATTCGAAGAGTCTGACTGAGCATGCAGATCATCTGAGGATTGTATTGCAGACTTTGAGAAAAGAGCAGTTATACGCCAAATTGTCCAAGTGCGAATTCTGGCTGAAACAGGTTGTCTTTTTGGGGCACATTATATCTGGAGATGGTATTGCGGTAGATCCGAGTAAAGTTGAGGCTGTGATCAGTTGGCCGAGACCGACTTCCGTGCCTGAGATACGCAGTTTCATGGGTCTAGCAGGGTATTACCGCCGTTTTATCAGAGATTTCTCCAGTATAGCGAAACCGATTACCCAGTTGACACAGAAGAATTCACCGTTTGTGTGGTCTGAAGACTGTGAGTCTAGTTTTGTTGGGATGAAGAAGACGCTGACTAGTGCGCCTGTCTTGAAGATTCCTTCAGGTACAGGTGAGTTCGTTGTATACTGTGATGCATCTCACAGAGGGCTAGGGTGTGTTCTTATGCAGCGAGGGCACGTGATAGCGTACGCCTCTAGACAGCTGAAGCCGCACGAGACCCGTTATCCGATTCATGATCTTGAATTGGCGGCGATTGTCTTTGCACTCAAGATCTGGCGCCATTATCTGTATGGCGAGAAATTTGAGATCTATTCCGATCATAAGAGCCTGAAGTACCTCTTTTCTCAGTCAGAGTTGAACATGAGATAGCGACGATGGCTTGATCTGCTGAAAGATTTTGATTGCGAGATCAAGTACTATCCAGGGAAGTCGAATGCAGCGGCAGACGCCTTGAGTCGAAAGGTATGTGCTCTTTCCTTGTCGACAGTGGGTGTATCGAATTTAGTAGAGGATTGTTGCTTGTCTGGGTTGACATTTGATACAGAGTATAGACCGTTGCGACTTGCTGCGATGCGGATTGAGCCAGATCTAATCTTGAGGGTCAAAGAAGCGCAGAGAACTGATCCGAGTGTTCAGAGATCGATTGATATGGTCAGAACTGGTCATATATCAGAGTATCAGGTTCGGGATTTTGTTCTGTATGTGAATAACCGCTTAGTAGTGCCAGATGTTTCAGATCTGAGACGACAGATTATGTCAGAGGCACACTGTAGTCGGCTCAGCATTCATCCTGGTGGCAGGAAGATGTACAATGACTTGAAGACGCAATTCTGGTGGAAGCAGATGAAGACAGACATTGCAGAATTTGTGTCAAAGTGCTTGAATTGCCAGCAGGTGAAGGCAGAAAGAAAGAAGCCCGGAGGTTTACTTCAGAGTTTGTCTATTCCTGAATGGAAATGGGATCACATTTCCATGGATTTCGTGACGAAGTTACCTCGATCTTCGCGGGGCTGTGACGCGATTTTGGTTGTGATAGACAGACTGACCAAATCAGCGTGCTTTATTCCGTACAGAATGACCCATCAACACGATCAGATGGCAGAGTTGTACGTCAGAGAGGTCGTCAGATTGCACGGTGTGCCGAAGTCGATCGTATCAGATCGTGATCCACGATTTACTTCTCACTTCTGGCACAGCTTGCAGCAGGCTTTGGGTACGACTTTAAACCTGAGCACTGCTTATCATCCTCAAACAGACGGACAGTCAGAGCGGACTCTCCAGACTTTAGAGGACATGCTGAGAGCTGTAGTACTAGATTTTGGTACTGGCTGGTAAGATTCATTGCCGTTGTGTGAGTTTTCCTACAACAACAGCTACCAGACTAGCATTGAGATGGCACCGTTCGAAGCTTTATATGGAAAAAAGTGCAGATCTCCGTTGTACTGGGATGATATCTCTGAGGTACCAGAGTTGGGACCTGATATGATTCGTGAGCTGACCGAGAAAGTGAAGATCATTCAGAAGCGAATGAAGACGGCACAGGATAGGCAAGCGAAATACGCCAATTTCAGACGCAGACCGTTGGTATTTGAGCAGGGAGACAGAGTATTTTTGAATATTTCACCTTTCAGAGGCGTTGTCAGATTTGGCAAGAAAGGGAAGTTGTCTCCTAGATACGTCGGTTCGTATGAGATCCTTGAGAAGATTGGCGATCGAGCTTACAGACTTGCTCTTCCTCCTTCATTATCTGGTATTCATGATGTTTTTCATGTATCGATGTTGCGCAGATATATGCCAGATGATTCTCATGTCATTCAGCCTGACGAAGCCGAGCTAGATCAGACTCTGAGCTATGTTGAAAGACCGATACAGATTATTGATCGGAAAGAGAAACAGCTTAGAACCAAAACTATTCCGCTTATGAAGGTTCAATGGAGTCGTCATGGCATCGAGGAACCAACTTGGGAGACAGAGTCTGATATGAGACAGAAACATCCCGAGCTGTTCATATGATGTGATTCTTCCTTTCAGTTTTGATTATACTGTTTTGTATATACTTGCATGATTATTTGCTTACGAGTTCGAGGACGAACTCCTGTCTAAGAGGGGGAGAAATTTAAGGCTCGAGATTATTAATCTTTATTGAAGTACGACTTGGAGAATATGAGAATGCATGTCATAAAATGAAAGTATCAAACAGTTCATGAATTATGGAATTTTAATTAAGCATGGCCGAAGCCACACCGCCCCTGCGGTGATAGGAAATATCGCACCCGTGGTGTATGGACAGTAAGTTGGCAGATTTATTCGTAACATCACCGCATCCGCGGTCGATGAATCTCAGAAAATGAAAGGGCTGCCGAAAGTATAGCGCACCCGCGGTCCCGAGATACCGCACCCGCGGTCGTGCGTGTCAAGAGAAAGATGATAACACTTGTTTTTGGTCATGCATATTGTGGTGTTGTCTTCCTCTCCCCTTTCATTCAGATACAAGAACCGAGCTCCTCCTCCAAAGAATCCTTAAGTTTCAAGGTAGAGTAGAACATTGGTTTTGAAAGATTTGTGCATCCGATTTTGAATCCGAGTAGAGATTATTGATCCTTGCATTATTGGCTACAAAAGGAAGTAATTTTCTTGCAGTTTCAGCATGTTTCGAAATATACATGTTGGGGAAATGCTGATATGATTATGATTATGTGTTCTTATGCTCATGGTGAGAATATAATTGCTACCGGATCGATTTTCAGACACCGTATGATGCTGTTTCGATTTTCCAACATATTTATTCAGTTGAGATGGGATAATTTCAGTATGATACTGTGTTTTGATGAGATTATGAATTGTGATATTGAGCTTAGTGTTGTTGAGTTATCGGTATTGAAGAAGTACGTCATTATGCCGTCGGTTTATACCGAGACTGATTTTTGAATTGTACAGGATCTGTTCGAGTTGTGTTTTGATATAGCACATTTATACATTGTTATTTCAGATTGGTATTGGCCATTTGAGTTCGAGATTTCGACTACGATACCAGAAAGGTATAATTCATGTGGTCACGGGATTGCACAACTCGATTCAGATTTGATACGAGTTTCCCTAAATCACATACTAGATTGTTATTACATTTGATTATGTAATGTCTTGTTTATTGATTTATATTCAAGTCCTGAGATAGGAGATATTGGCAGATCGGCCAAAACTAGACGTTTCGGTGTATCGACGCAGAGTAGTAGATTTTCTCTATGTGTAGACCCTCGATACAGAGTTGACCGAAGTCTAGGAATAAGACGTACCGTCACCCCGAGTGGTTTGGTAGGTGATAGACCGTCTTATTCACACCGGGATCCCTAGATTAGAAACGAATCGAGTCAAGAATTTGATGTTGAATACAGATTTGTATTCCTTTACATGTTTAGATTTTAATTCATGTTACTTGATATATGCTATGCTTTTGTACATGATTATTACATTGCATGCATACATGTTTTACACTGGGATTTGTTCTCACCGGAGTTATCCGGCTGTTGTCGTGTCTGTATGTGTGCATGGCAACAGGTGGGGCAGGATCTGGGTCTCGAGCTAGATGAGAGATTGATGATAGCGTGGAGATCTCGGGCGTTGAAGATTTCTAGTGTTTTCCTACTAGACTTGTACTACTTATGTGAGTAGTTGGTATTTGAATATTAGTGTATGTTTGTACTAAACACATTTGTATGTACACTATGTTGTTAATTATTATAGAGACAGATTATGTTTTAACTATACATTTGAATTAATGTTAAAAGCAAAATTTTGACCCACATTTTCGAGCAAAGATCCAATAAATCCCAAAAGAATTGAGTTAGATGCCGGGTCCCCACATCTGGTTATTTGCTGATTCGTCTAGTTATTGACTGATTCGTCTAAACTTTGGCTGATTCGCTTAATTACGGGCTGATTCGTCTATTTATTGTCTGATTCGCTTAATTATTGACTGATTCGTCAATTCTGCGGCTGTTCGGCCCAGACACTGGATATATTAATTATATCGATGTCGTTTAGGGATTGATTCATTCATATCGACTGAGATTCGGTATATTTATCATTATCCAGACATCTGGATCCCTAGGTTAGAGTTGAGTCGAGTCTGAGACGACGCGTTATTTGAGTCGAGTTTGAGTCTGAGTATGATTCCTTGCTTGATATTGATTTATGTTTCTGATTTGATACATGTTATGAATATTTATTATATGCTTTTATATATGTTTTTATATGATTGCATGTATACATTGTTTATACTGGGATTTATTCTCACCGGAGTTATCCGGCTGTTGTCTTGTTTTGTATGTGTGCATGACAACAGGTGGGGCTGGATCAGGGTCAAGAAGAGGATGAGAGAAGACAGTTAGCGTGGAGATCCAGACTTAGGAGTATATCTGTTACATCACCTGAGCTGTAGTGAACTTATTTCATATGCTGCGTACTTTAGTATTTAAAAAAAAAATTTAGACCCTGTTTATCTTAATTGATTAATTATTCATAGAAAGTGATAAAAAATTGAATTAAGTTCGGATCCCCACAAAATGCTTGAATTGCCAACAGGTGAAAGTAGAAAGGAAGAAACCAGGAGGCTTACTGCATAGTTTATATATTCCAGAATAGAAATGGGATCACATTTCCTGGATATTGTTACGAAGCTACCACGATCCTCCCGAGGTTGCGATGCAATTTGGGTCGTTATTGAAAGATTGACAAAATCCACGTGTTTTATTTCGTACCGAATGACATACAGACACGATCAGATGGCAGAGATTTATGTTAGAGAAGTGGTCAGATTGCATGGAGTGCCAAAGTCAATTGTATCAGATCGTGATCCTCGATTTTCTTCGCACTTTTGACACAGTTTGCAACAAGCTCTAAGTACCAAATTACATCTGAGTACAACATATCATCCTCAGACTGACGAACAATCAAAACAGACTATCCAGAAATTAGAGGATATTCTTAGAGCTATAGTGCTAGACTTTGGCACTATTTGGCAAGATTCTTTACCACTTTGTGAATTCTCATACAACAATAGCTATCATACCAACATAGAGATGAAGCGTTATACGTCAAGAAGTGAAAATCTCCTCTCTACTGGGATGATATCTCTGAGGTACCTGAACTTGGACCTGACATGATACGAGATATGACTGAAAAAGTAAAGCTGATTCAGCAGAGAATGAAGACAACTCATGATAGACAAGCCAAATATGCAAATATTCGACGTCAATCTTTAGAATTTGAGCCAGGAGACAGAGTATTTCTGAAGATTTCTCCTTTCAAAGGTATTGTCAGATTTGACAAGCGAGGAAAGTTGTCTCCACATTATATTGGTCCGCATGAGATTCTTGTGAATATAGGTGATCGTGCCTATCGACTCGCTATTCCTCCGTCTCTATCCGGAATACATGAAGTCTTTAATGTGTCTATGCTACGGAAATATATTCCTGATGCTTCTCATGTTCTTCAGCCTGATAAAGCCGAACTCGATGAAACTCCGAGTTATTTTGAAAAGCCACTTCAGATTCTTGATCGTAAAGAAAAACAACTCAGAACGAAGGCTATTCCGCTTGTGAAAGTTCAGTGGAGTCGTCATAGCAATAAAGAAGCTACTTGGGAGACTGAATCAGATATGAAACAGAAATTTCCAGAGTTTTTTCACTGATTTGGGTTTCTTATTTATCTTCTGTTATATATTCTTATTTTATGTGATTTGATTGCCTGTGATTTCGAGGACAAAATCATGTCATAGAGGGGGAGAATTGTAAGACCTGATATTTTATCATTGTAATTCGAAATTAATTAATTGACGAATTGACGTGATTATGGAAGGAAAAGCCCCGAGGGAGACATGAGAAAGCATATGGTTCGTGTGGAGGGCAGAAGATTTTCCACATATGTGAGAGAAAAGACGCGCATTGCGCGAGCAGCCAAATGCCGAGGCAGAAGACCTCGCGCATATGCGCGAGACTAGGCGCGCATATGCGCGAGCAAGTAGATTTATGAGCGCCGAGACAGAGAGTCTCACGAATATGCGCCAGTATTGGACGCGCATATGCGCGAGACATGATACATAAAAAATGAGCCACATGTCTTGCCATGCATATCACCATGTAAACCTTCCTATCATCAGAATTGCAGCCAAAAATAGAGACCTTCCATGGTTAAATCCTCAAGATTCCTCTTCATCTCTTGGAATTTTAATTTTACGAGATCCGGCCATCCGATTTCGATCCAAGCATAGTTTCGTGCTTATCTCTTCAAATGATTCAAAGGGGTGTAAGGTTTATTACTTTCATGCATAGTTCGAAAGTTTGATGTTGGAGAAATCATAGTTTGAATGATATTATGTGTTCTTGAGATAATGGTAATCGTATAATCGAAATCGGATCGAATAACAGACCATGTATGCTATTGTTATTAATTTTCAGCCTATAGTAGAATGGGTTTGTGCAGAACTTAGAGTTGTGGCTTATATTTGTTGATGATTATGAGTTATTGAGATTGGCCTCTTATTGTTTGCATTTGCTGAGATCTCGAAATTGTGCCTTTATGTCGTCAAAATGTACTTCGATTGAGATTTCTTGCTTGAGTTGTATGTTGACAGTGTCTGTCGCAACATGTCATTCCAGATTTGGTATTGAAGGCTTCGAACTCGAGAATTCAACTTCGAAACCGGTAGAAGAACAAGCCAAAGACAAACCCCAGTAAAAAAAGGTATAAATCAATGTTAAACCAGGATAGATAACTCGAGTAAGATATAACTTGAGTTTCCCAAAACCACATACTTAATTGTTTTTGTTTTGATATATTTGAACTCCTTGAATGTATGTTCTTGTTCTGCTAATTTATAGAAAAACATAGAATATAAGATAGATATTGTGAAAGAGTCTTTGGCAGAGGTGCCAAGTTACTGGACGTTTGGTTATATCGATGCGCTTAGGAGAAGATCGACTCCTATTGTAGATACTCGATATAGTGTACCGAAGTCCGGGAATAAGAATGTACCACCATTAGAAGGGAAGAGTAGGTGGGAGACTTGTTACATTCTTATTCAAACCGGGATCCCTAGATAAGAGACGAGTCAAATATTAAGAGTTAAAGAGTTTGATTTACAGCTTTGTATCGAGTTATGTTTTCTTAGACTATGATACATGTTGTTTGACAAGCGTTTTATACTCTTGTATATGCTTGTATGAAATGCATGTATACGTTGTTTATACTGAGAAATATATTTCTCACCGGAGCTATCCGGCTGTTGTTGCGTTTGTATGTGTGCATGACAACAGGTAGGACATGATCATGGTCGAGAAGAGCATGAAAGATCGAGATTAGAGTGGTGATCCGGGCTTAGACATAGACCTGATTGTTCAACATGTGAAATGTAGTTAATCAACATTAGCTTGTTATGATTTTATTCTGAACAAGTTTTGTATCTTTGATCATGTTGTAGATATTAAACTTGATCTTGTAAATTGAATAAGATGGAGCATAACTTGTAGTATTTTGTACATTTATTTATGAGGTGTTCATCTTTAAAAAAAAATTCGACCTAGCTTCTGTAATTGATCCATTTAATCCTAAAGATGAGTTAATAAAATTAATTAGCGTCGGGGTCTCCGCATTAATAATAACATCTAACAATCTAACATTTATTTTACCGCAAGTAACTTATTAAATCATATATTTCATTTAGGCAATAGAATGGTTCTGCCGGTTTTTCTAAATGAAATATAATTATTTAATTTAACATTTACTTTATGCAATTATATATTTATATAGTTATAAATATAATCATAGGTACCATATATAAAATATCGGTTAATTCGGTATTTTCTATAGTGAGAACTATATTATAATATGTGTGTGTTTAAATATTTAATTTTCTTGGAACCATTATTTATTGTGGTTTCCTTTGTTTTAATTTTAGTTAAACAATATTACATAAAACAAGAATAAACCCCGAACCTTGACAAAATTTATAATTTGTAAACTTCATTCTTGCATTTGGTAATCTATAAATTAATAAATGTAAACTTAAAATAACCTCTCTGTGGACCGATCTCGTACTTACGAAATATATTACTTGCAGACAACCTACACTTGGGTTAAATATTATTTAAGTAGTAGCAAGTTTTTGACGCCGTTGCCGGGGAGGTATAAATTAAGTTTATATTTGTTATTTATGTTTTATTTATAAGTATTGTGTTGTTTTTTTTGTATGAGTATTTGGAGTCGAAAAAAGTGGTAGACTTATTCGAGTATCTGAAATAATTTAAACATGGATGATAATTCAAATAATCAAGATAATAATAATAATAATAATAATAATAATAATAATAATAATAATAATAATCATCATCATCATCAAGAACATGATCAATTAATAATACTTAGGCATCATATGAACCCTATTAGAACTAGTGCCCCATCTTGTTTAGTTTTTCCTCTTGATGCATCTAATTTCAACTTTGAACCTCAAATTATTCAACTTTTACCAAATTTTCATGACTTAGATTCTGAAAATCCATATTTAAATCTAAGAGAATTTGAAGAAGTTTGTAACACTTATAATGATCAAAATTGTAGCATGGATATAGTTCGATTAAATCTTTTTCCTTTTTCTTTAAAAGATAAAGCTAAAACATTGCTACAAAATTTGAGACCGAGTTCAATAAAGTCATGGGAAGAAATGCAACAACAATTTCTTAAAAAGTTTTTACCTTCCCATATCACAAACTCTTTTAAAAGACAAATTACTACTTTTTCTCAAAAACAAGGAGAAACATTTTATCAATGTTGGGATAGATATAAAGAATTACTTAACACATGCCCACATCATGGTTTTGAAACATGGAGAATAGTTTCTCACTTTTATGAAGGTCTAATACCTAAAGATAGGAAAATTATAGAATTCATGTGTAATGGAACTTTTGAAGATAAAAACACAAATGAAGCTATGGAGTATTTGGATTCATTAGCAGAAAATGCTCAAAATTGGGATAATATAGGTACAATAGAACCACCAACAACTAAAATCAATAATTCAACAAATGGGGGTGGTATCTTTAATCTTAAAGATGATATAGATATTCAAGCTAAACTTACATCTTTAGCAAGAAAAATTGAGTCATTATAAATGAAAAAGCCAAAATCTCCAAATCGCTCTTATAGAATTCCACATTCAAGCCATCTAGTGGTCAATTAAAAAGTATTCAAGAAATTATTTGTCATATATGTGATACACATGATCAAGCTACAAAAGATTTTCCAACATTACCTTCATTTAAATAATGTCTCCATGAACAAGCAAATTATGTTGGCAATTATAAAAAACCAATACTAGATCCTTTTTCACCATCATATAATCCTTGATGGAAAAATCATCTTAATTTTAGTTGGAGGAATGATAATAATGAACAACCCTCACAACAATATTTTCAAAATAACAAAAATCATCAAATTTATATTCCTTATGTTACACCTCCAATAAAAAACTTTGAAGATGTAATTCATGCATTTATCCAAAAGCAAAAGTCTATTAATATTCAAAATAGTCAATTTATGAATGATTTGAAAGAAACTCCTTCAAAATTTGCATCTGCACTTAATATTCATGAAAAAGGAAAATTTTCATCTCAACCTCAACCTAATCATAAAAATCAAAAACAAGAATTAAAAAATTGATCAAATAAAATCTGTTATTACCCTTAGAAGTTGTAAAATAGTTAATGATCCATATAATAATGAAAACAAGGATCATTTAAAATAAATGAGTAAGGATGATAATCTTGATACTTTTGAGAATGATGATACCTTAAATTCTAAGAATAATATGGTGAATGATAAATCATCTGAAATATTAAATGAGTCAAATAAACCTCCACCATTTTCTCATGTCTTAACAAATCATAAAAAAACAAAAAAGTGATTCTGATATCTACGAAGTTTGTAAACAAGTAAAGATAAATATTCCATTATTAGATGTTATTAAACAAGCACCTTCATATGCAAAATTTTTAAAAGACTTATGTACTGTGAAGAGAAAATTGCATGTGAAGAAAAAAGCATTCTTGGCTGAACAAGTAAGTTTTATTCTTCAAATCATTCTAGTTTAAAATAAAAAGATCCTGGTTGTCTAACAATTTCATGTATTATTGGAGAAAATAAAATTAAAAAAGCTTTGTTAGATTTGGGAACAAGTGTAGAATTAAAACCCACTTCTATTACTCTCTTACTGGCGGATAGGTCAATCAAAATATCTAGAGATATTGTAAAAGATGTGTTGGTTCAAGTTGATAAATTCATATATCCTGTAGATTTTCTTGTTTTGGATACACAACCAATAGAAGTACATAATGAAATTCCAGTAATAGTGGGACGACCATTTCTAGCAACTTCAAATGCTTTAATTAATTGTCGAAATGGAATAATGAAATTGTCTTTTCGAAATATGACTCTACAAATTAATGTGTTCAATTTATGTAAACAACCAAGTATTAATGAAAATGAATATGATAATGAAATTGAAACAATTGCGGAAGAAAATATATAAGAATAAAACTTAAATCAGCAATCTGAAGTTTTTTTCAATAGAAAGTTGAGTCTGAAAATAATGATAATACAAAACTTGAATTAAAAGTTTTACCATTAGAATTGAAATATGTATTTCTTGGTTAAAATAAAACATTTCATGTTGTAATTTCTTCCACTCTTTTACTAAATCAAGAAGAAGATTTAATTAAATTACTTAAAAATTATGAAAATTCAATTGGATGGACATTGAAAGATATAAAAGGTATGAATCCTTTAATTTGTACACATAAAATTCTCTTGGAAGAAAATGATAAAACATATCAACCACCATAAAGAAGGTTAAATCCACATATGAATGAAGTTATTAAGAATGGAGTATTAAAACTATTAGACGCTGGAATTATCTATCCAATCTCAGATAGTAAATGGGTAAGTCCAACACAAGTAGTACCTAAAAAGTCAGGCATCAGTGTTATAAAAAATGAAAAGGGAGAGTTATTACAAGCTAGGATTCCATCTAGTTGACGTATATGTATTGATTATAGGAAATTAAATGATGCAACTAGAAAAGATCATTTCCCACTACCATTTTTAGACCAAATTCTAGAAAAAGTAGCAGGAAATTCTTATTAATGTTTTCTTGATGTGTATTCGGGGTATTATCAAATACCTATATCATTAGAAGATCAAGAAAAAACTACTTTCACTTGTCTTTTCGGAACTTTTGCATTTAAAAGAATGTCGTTTGGTTTATGTAATGCTCCAGCTACTTTTCAAATATGCATGTTAAGTATTTTCAATGATATGATTGAAGATTTTGTAGAAGTTTTTATGGATGATATAACTGTTTTTGCAAACTCATTTGAAAATTGTCTTAAAAACCTAGAAGAAGTATTAAAAAAATGTGACGAAAAAAAAATTTCTTTTGAATTGAGAAAAATGTCATTAGATTGTAAAATATTTGTTGTTTTAGGACATGTGATATCTGAAAAAGGAATTGAAGCCGATAAAGCGAAAGTTGATGTTATTGCTAATTTAACATCACCAAAAACGGTGAAAGAAGTCCGATAATTCTTGGGTCATGCAGAATTTTATAGAAGGTTTATAAAAAATTTCAGCATAATATCTAAACTAATTTCAAATCTTTTAACAAAAGATACACAATTTGAATGGACTCAGAAATGTGAAGATCCTTTTAAAAAAATATTTAATCTTTTAATTACATCACCTATTTTACAACCTCCAGATTAGTCTTTACCATTTGAATTAATGTGTGATGCAAGTGATTATGCTATAGGAGCCGTGTTAGGACAAAGAAAAGAAAGAAAACCTTATGCAATCTATTATGCTAGTAGAACCTTAAATAGTGCCCAAATAAATTATTCAACTACTGAAAAAGAATTATTTTCAATAGTATTTGTATTAGATAAGTTTCGATCTTATTTAATTGGTTCTACTACTATTGTTTACACTGATCATTCTGCCATAAAATATTTATCAAATAAACAAGATGCTAAACCCAAATTAATACAGTGGATTTTATTGTTACAAGAATTTGATATTATAATTAAAGATAAAAAAAGGAAAAGAAAATGTTGTATCTGATCATTTATATAGAATAATGAATGAATCACCTCATAATGAAATACCAATAAATGAAAATTTTCCAGATGATCAGTTGTTTTATGCTACTATTATGCCATGGTTTCCTAACATTGTAATTTTTCTTGTGACAAATAAAATGTCTTCTCATTGGAATTCACAGGATAAGAATAAATTCTTGATAGAAGTTCAAAAATTTTATTGGGATGATTCTTACTTATTTAAATATTGTCCTGACCAAATTTTTCGACGATGCATACCCAACAATGAAGTAAGTAATGAAATTAAATATTTTCATTCTGAAGCATGTGGAGGTCATTTTTCATCCAATAAAACAGCTACAGAATCTTACAATGTGGATTTTATTGGCCATCTTTATTCAAAGATACGTATTTATTTTGAAAATCTTGTGAAAACTGTCAGAAGATTGGATCAATTTCAAAACTAAATATAACGGCCCGAAAATTCGTGTTTATTTGCGGAAAAGTTAAAAATTTTCTTTGTAAAGTAAATAAAATGCCTCATTCATAAAATAGACCGTTAAATAAAGTTTAAATGTTAAAAATAGCAGCGGAAGAAATTATTTGTTTGCAAAAGAACAATTTAAGAATAATCCAACAACGGATAAATTGTTTGAGCATAAAAATGGTAAATGCTAAAATGAGGTCCTCGGGTTCTACTACTGCCGACCCAAGCTAGCTCACTGGTCCCCGCCCTCAGCCCCGGCATCATCAGTACCTACAACAATCAAGTCTAGTGAGTCTAAAGACACAACATGCATATATCGTAAATAACGAGTAAATATATTAAAATTTCATGGGAGTAAAAATATCATGTCATGAGGCACAATGTGAAAATAACATATCATGAGCGATTATAATACGTGCATAACTGAACTGAAAGTCATAGTGAAAATGTTTGCTCCTTGGAGCCCTGTACTGAAATAGCCTGTATTAAATTTTCTGTTGAGATTATGGTCTACGCAAGTGGCCCCTGCACTGAAACGGACCGCTAACTGGCGACCGGATAATAAAATGCTCCCATGACCGGTAACTGGCGACCGGGTAAAATAATAAAAGTCTGATCAGACTATGCCACAGTATACTGGGTGGTACAAACTGAACTGACCGGTAAATGGCGACCGGACCGGTAACTGGCGACCAGATTTAGCAAGAATCCCATGATAGTGAAATGGCCACAAGCAATATCGCATAATCTCAAAAATGAACATTTTATATTTTTATGCACGTAATATTATTAAATGGCACAATTAAATATCCTGTAATTATTTACTGCTTGGATTGGATCGCTCCCAGGCTCGCTGCAACCTAAATATGCCATGAAAAAAATGTAATAACTTTTACTTGACCAAACTATGGAATTAAATCCGAAAACTGAGACAATTGCGCCAACGACTTCGTATTTAATCATGACTCCGTGCCAACCCGAACCAACACCGAACCATCAAGCAGTCATGATTAAAATACGCCTAAAATGATGAAATAATGCTCCTAAAATAGTGAGGGCCGAAATCTAGGTGAATAGAGGCCAAAACATGAAAAGCTCTTTCGAGAGTCAATTTGGCACAACGCACCGTAAATTCTCGTACGACCTCAAAAATGATCTGAATCACGAACAGCCAAAAACATGACATTCCTAACTTGACGAGGCACTTTCCAGTCTAAAGCCATAGGCTAAAAGCCAACCAAGAACTCGAACGAGCCACTGAACCGCCGCACCAAGTTGCTGTCCAAAAATACAGCAGCTGTGCTTTGGTTTCCTTGCGTCGTTTGTGAGGTTAATGGCCATTGGGCTTGAACCACCGACCAGAACCTCTTACCAACATCCTAATGAATGATTTGAACCATGGCTAAGGGCCCTAGGCCAGCAAAAATTCACACCATTCCAGCAACCATCAGAAAACTCCAACCAAGAACAAATTCTGCACGTAGGATGCATTGCTTTTGTTTTGCTGTCACGAATCGTTCCAATGGCCATTTGATTGACCATGACACGATCTAGACATCTAGGGGCATGGTATAAACCGTGGCTAAGGGCCATAGGCCAACCAAGATCCACACCATTCCACCATTTTCGAAATACACATGTTGTACCAAGAGAAAGCCGAAAGGGGGAAGGGGCTGTTCTTGTTGTTTTATTTGAAAACCGATTCACCATGGACCAATCCACCAAAAGGGCGACTTAGTCACGTCTTAGACATGCTAGGGAAGTGATCTAACCATGGATATAGGCCCTTAGGGCAGCCAAGATCAGATCATTTCCCCTTGACAGCAAAAACCGAATTTTGAAGCACAAAATGGCACCGATGGAAAGCTGCTGTCATTTTCGGATTTCATCATGCATGGGGTTTGTTTGAATGGACCAAAGTGGTCCTAATGCCTCCTAATACATGTCTAGATGTCGCCTTGGGAGCCTGGAGTCGAGCCAACCACCTGAATATACAAAAACAAGCAAAACCGTGAAGGCACAAGAGGGACCGAAAATCTGCATGTTTAATTTTCTGAAAATTGTTGGTATATTTCGGTTTTAGCATGAAAGTGATGATCATGAAATGTAAAAATAATGATAATAGGACTTGATTGAAGATTCAAGGAAGAATATACGCATGACTGGTTTCGTTTGAAAGAAAAACGAAAAGAAGAGACGATCCGACGCGGAGGAGGTGGAGCGCTTTCTATTCTACCTTTCTTGCTCTCGATTTTTCCTCTCTTTATAGCTATGGTGTTCATGTTTTTTCTCTCCAATTCTATCTGATTTTCGAAGTAATGGAGGGGGAGGAAATGGTTAGGGGAGTGAGGGAGATGAGTGCAATATAGGTGGGATGCATGCAAGACCAAATCTCCCCTTTTTGAAATTTGAATTCTTGTTTGATATCAAATGAGTTTTTGGATGACTCTAGAAGGTGGTGGCCGAAATCCTCATGCTTTCTAGACTAGGATAATGCTCATTAATTAATTAATTAAGGTGGATAAAGAATTAAAAAGATTAGTATGCTAACTCAACTAAGAATGGGTCAAAAGGGTGATGAGTTGGCAATGACTAGTCTAGATACTAAGGGGGCCGAAAATTCACTAATACATGGAGGGGAAATGTTGATTATCTAGTAATTTAATAACCCTTAAAAGCCTCACTATCCTTTAATTAATTTAGTGAATTAACCCTTTAATTAAGGAACTTAAGCGAACTCATTTCCTATTCACCTCAAGTAATTAAATTAAATCCTCAAACCTCCTTTTTAACTTAAATGAACTTACTTGCTAGCTAAAATAAATTCTGGAAAATGTTTCTTAAATCTTAAATTTTATCTCTAAACTCAAACTCCAGTCCGGCCTCACTGAAATAAATAAAGAATAAAATTTAAACGACTGCATAAAATAATAAAATAATTAAATTTAAATACTCATGCAATAAAAATCATTTTAAATTTAAATACTAGAATTATGCATAGCTTATACGTAGTCTAATTTACGGGTTCTACACTAAACATGATGCTTTTAAATCCAATCATAATTAATGAAATATTTGATAGTTGTGGGATAGATTTTTTGGGTCCATTTCCATTATCTTTTGGGTATACGTCCATTTTAGTCGCTGTTGATTATGTTTCAAAATGGATTGAAGTAAATGCATTTAGAACTAATGATCATAAAGTTGTTATAAAATTTTTAAAAGAAAATACTTTTAGCCGATTTGGAATATCTAGAGAAATAATTAGTGACGAGGGAAGTCATTTTATAAATAAATCATTTTCTTCTTTGTTAAGAAAATATGCATTACACATAAAATTTGTACCCCATATCATCCTCAAAGTAATGGTCAAGTTGAACTTGAAACTAGATAAATAAAACAAATTTTAGAAAAAAACAGTTAATCCAAATCGAAAATATTGGTCTTTAAGATTAATTGATGTATTATGGGCATATAGAACTGCATTTAAAACATCATTAGCGATGTCACCATATAAGTTAGTTTTTGGTAAACATTGTCATTTACCAGTTGAACTTGAATATAAAATGAAATGTCTGTCCTTTTTATTGCTTTAAAAGTACTAGAAATTTTTTTTTTTTCGCCAATCGCATAAAAATATTTTTAAAAAATATTTTCCCCTTTGAAATAAAACATCAATCAACTAGCATTTTAAAATCAAGTGAAATAGTCATAAAAATTGAAATCGTCTACTGATATACCAAACCTAGAAAAGCAATAATTTGAAAAGTATAGCTCATACTAAACCTCTCAAAAATCCCAAAAAAGCATAAATAAATAGTCTAAAAATCTTTAACTGAAGTCATAATCATAAAACTTAATGCGGAAAAATAGAAGCGCTGGTCCTCGGGTTGTGTGCACCGACAGTCCAGCAAAATCACCCATCAAGTCCTCCCTCTAACCCACGTGTATCCATCACACCTAGTGAATCTAAAGACTCAACACACCATAATCTTAATAACAAATAATACATAATACAGTCAACATATAACACTGAAAAATACTTGTACTTAAAATATTGTTTTTATGAGGATGCATAAACTTTAAAAATGAACATTTTCGTAAAATACTTTTTCATGGCATGCAAACATAATCCTTAACATTTTTCTTTTTCCTCAACATGACATAAAACCTTTAACATGATCATAAACATCTTTTCCTTTTTCCTTTGTTGAATTCAGTTCGTTAATTGTGACTTTCCTCATCATGACATAAACCTCAAAATTCGATGTATTCATCTACATGTAACCACAGTACTGGGCGGCGGGGGACATCAGCAACACTCTCACCGGTCAACTGGGCCCTGGCCTATCTGCATCGAATAGAAATACGATCGTCAGGGCTTCCTCTGGGGCCTTTTCCCATAAATGGGCTGCCTCTGGGGCCTTCTCCCCTCACGATATTCTCATTCTTACCTCAAACCTCATATCCTCATATTCGTAATAATGCAAACACGATCGTCGGGCTCCCACTGGGACCGTCGCCCTCATAATAACTCCAATATTAGCGAATTATTCACAATCATTTCACTTCCTTCAACGTTTTACGTTCTCATTACTTTATAAAAATCATGCTTAACATAACATTTTTCTTTTGAAATCAAGCATGCAACACGTCTTTTAATTGTCAACATTAAATTAAAAATTCATGGACATTTTAAAAAATCACAATTTTAACATGAACATCACATAAACATTCAAAAATAGTCATAATATAATAAAATAGCATTTAGGGCACTGCCATGACGTTTACCAATTTTTTTGGAATAAAAAGACCGTTATACCCCTGAACCTGACGTTTTACGATTTTGACTTTTTTCTTGATTTCTTGACTCTAACATGACCGAAATAATTATTTAAGCTTACATGATTTTTTCATAATTTTATTTAACATAAATATTAGACTTTTTCATTTACCTTTAGTTAATTGTTTTGAGGGTGTTTTAATCCCGAAAAAGTCCCAAACTTGAATATAAAATTCCTAAATTCAAAATTTAGTCTTTTTATATTATTTTAGCCCTTATGAACCACGAATCGACCCCCGTGAGCAATTTTTCAATTTTTCTTAGTTAAAAACCCTATTTTGACACCTAAACTTCGACACCAAACCAACTTTTGATTTTCACGATTTACCCCCGAACCATGTTGATCCAAAACTTGCCCAACATCCTAAAGTAGCCAATTGCACCCTAAGTTCACCAAGAAACTCATACAAACCCCAAAAAATGAGCCCCCACTAACCCCCTAAGCTGGCCGAGAACCCTTATGGCAATAGGACTCTATAATTTGCATCCCAACCCTTACCAACGAGCCCAACCCTTGAACCAACCACCCTTGAACCCTCCTAGGACTCTAGTGCATCCCGTTAGCCGGCCCTTGAACCACAGACCGAGCCCCAAGCTCCTGGAACCCACGCGAACCCTGCGCAACTTTGGGGTAGCTTCTCGGGTAAAGTCCTAGCATGTCTAGGACTCTTTCCCCTGCCCCTAACTCGAGTCCTAGCTTGGCTTGGACTCTCCCCCTGACCTATGATAGCCCCTGGCCGAGCCCTGGCCCAAGCCAAGACCATGTCAGTGTAATGCCCGAGATTTATTTGCTATTAATTGGCGATTATTGATTATGATTTGATATGATTAGGAAAGGGTCAATCGGGACTGGATTTGAGTTGCTTGTGAGTTTTGAATGTGCGAGGCATAAGCCCTCGCGCATATGTGCGAACAAGCCGGACGCATATGCACGAGATGGGCAGAGAATCTCGCACATATGCACGAGGAGTGTGCGCGCATATGCGCGAGGGTGTGCGCTTGGAAATGTGAATTCCAGAGAACCTCGCGCATATGCTTGAAGATGGGGGGCGCATATGCACGAGGTGCCGAGAAGCTTATCGCGGAGACCAGTAGGTCTCGCTCATATGCGTCGGTTGAGGTCGCGCATATGCGCAAGACGTGAGTTACATACAAGAGGCCACACGTCCCTGCTCATGCAACGTGTGTGTGTGTGTGTGTGTGTATATATATATATAAATATAAGTATTGCATTGTTCTTCAGAATCTTCAGA
Organism: Primulina eburnea; assembly: GCF_022965805.1. Classification (NCBI taxonomy): domain Eukaryota; kingdom Viridiplantae; phylum Streptophyta; class Magnoliopsida; order Lamiales; family Gesneriaceae; genus Primulina; species Primulina eburnea. The sequence continues at coordinate 25,308,293 of NC_133107.1, read as the reverse complement.
AAGCAAAATGGACGAGAAAGCTTCGCGAAAATCCTTACGCCTTTCATATTTTAGATTTGTGATTGTGCAAGATCCGTCCGTCAGAATTTCAATCCGACTTCAGTACTGCTACCCTATCAACACAGACTTCAACTGGACGTAAGTTTTATTACGTTTTGATATGATTTGAAATAATTTTATTGCCAGAATCAGATATGATTCATAAATGATGTTCTTGATATGTTAGAATCGTATAATTGAAACCGGATTGAAGAACAGATATCGTATGGAATTGTTATGAATATCAGAATGGAATTAATTGAGATTTGATATCAGATTTGTATTGTTATCGACTACGAGTTGTAGGAATTGATGTCTGTTGATTTGTAGTTCTGAGTTTATTGAGATTGTACAGTTATGCTGTTGAAACAGAATTTGATTCAGTTATGATTATATCCAGTATTGATCTGAGTTGTATATTGTTACGATATCCTCGATATTGTCATTGCCAGATTGAGTATTGACAGGCATTGAATCCGAGACTTCGACAGAGTCAGATTAACAGAAAGAAAGGTATAAATCAATGTTGACTCGGGATTGCACAACTCCAGTTCGATTTGACTTGAGTTTACCTAAATTACATACTTTATTTTATTGCATTGATATCTGCAATTATGAAATTGATATGTGTGGTCTATTGATTCATAGACAGAGTATGTATTGAGTCATAGGCTGATTTGCCTAGTCATTGCATGATACGCCAAGTGTTCGGCTGATTCGCCAAGACACTGGATGTTTGGTTTATATCGATGTAGCTTAAGAGTTGATTCATTCCTATCGCTGAGATTCGATATATGTGACAATATCAAGAAACCGGGATCCCTAGATTAGAGATGAGTCGAGTATGAAATGACGGGTCACGAGTGATTTACAGTGTTATATCATTTCATGTTTTCTGATTTTGATACATGTTATTGATATGTGTTTCATGCTTTATATATGCTTTTATATGATTGCATGTTTACATTGTTTATACTGGGATTAGGCTGTTGTCTTGTTTGTATGTGTGCATGACAGTAGGTGGGGTAGGATCGGGATCAGGAAGAGGATGAGAGATTCAGAATTATCGTGGAGATCCGGACTTAGAGTAGATTGGTTTTCAGTACTTGATATTGTGACTGAACTTTAGTTGAGATAAATAAATGTTGTACAAGACTTGTACCTTTATTTTGATATGTATATCAGATTGAATACATTACGTTTCCACATTTGTATTTTTAAAAAAAATTATTTCCCACATGTCTTAATTGTTATATTGATTCTTAATAATGATTAAGAAGACGAATTAGGTTTGGGTCCCCACAGCCAGCCTCTCCCTCATGAAACCCGATCCCTCCCTGTGAGAACCCGAGATTTTACGATCCCAAGTAAATAAGGTAAGAAATACACGAGCTTAAAACTTAGCTTAATCTAAGATCAAAATACTTTCATTCTAATTATAAACTTAATTATGAACTTAGATTTTCAGCTTGTAACTCATGGAAGTAACTTCAAAGCTCGGGAATGAGCTCAACAGGAGGCCAAGCTACAAGTAACCGCATCCATCGAAGTATTGTCACGGGAGGAGTAAAACCCTAGCTCAAGGACTCGATCCTTCAGCTCAAAGAAGCTCAACCAAGTTTGTCCTAACAAAACCAAAAAGGGAGCTATAAGATGAGCCAAGAGTTTGGACAAGTTAAATGTGCAGGAAATAACCTTTGCATTAACCCATGAAGGAGCTGCGGGAGGAGCTAGAAGATCAGGACACAATTAATATGCAAGAAAGAACCCATGAACTAACCAAGATGACCCTTGAATTGGATAGGAATTTGACCAAAATAAATGCCTTGCTTGGGCATCAAGGGGACGGCCAAGGCTTAGTGGAAAGGACGAGGATTTTCTATAAATAGCACTTCAATTCTCATGCAAGAATGCACTTCAAAAATCCCTCAAAAACTCGCCAAAATTTCGGCCCTCACTCCTTCTCAAAACCTCTTCAAAAATTCGGCCAAGTCAAGTGAGGGAAAGGAAGGAAGATTTCGTGCAGTCCAGTGCAGAAATCTTACGCCAAATTGCTGTTTGATTGAAGACTGCAATCGCTAAAGTCGCGCCGAGGTGCTGCCCGATTTTTGGAAAAAGCTTTGAACAAAAATATACAAGTGTAAATGGGATTTTGTTATGTACTTCGTTTGTATTTTTAAACTTTGATATAAATAATGTGACATGCATGAATGTGTGTCTTCTTTTTCGAAAACCATGATGCATATCTGTTTAAAATTTCGATCGATAAATGTTCCCTTCTGTGCTTCGAATTTCTTGATTCCGCTGTGTCAGTATGAAAAACTCTGAAATCTGAATATCTGAAAAGTTCTTTTTGTTACTTCTGAATTCTGTTTGCACTGTTACGATTCGAATTTGAAATGGGACGAGAATTGTAATTATGTCTGGCCCCCATTGGTGGGTATAAATCCATGTTCTGTTCTGACCCCCATTGGTGGGTATAAAACCATGTTCTGTCTGGCCCCCATTGGTGGGTATAAAACCAATGATCTGGATTCACCCCTTAGAGGATTAACATATTGGGGACAATTTGACCATGGAAATGAGAAGAGTAACAATTTTTTGTCTGTTCTGAAATGATCTGAATTGTTTCTGTTTTGCTCTGAATTATTCGATAAGTTCTGTCTATTATTCAATTCGTTTCCGTCTTCTCAAGTTAAGAATATTAGTTTTGAAAGTATGTTAAAGGAAATTTTTAAAGAATTAAGTTCTATATGTATATTTTGAATCGATCGACCCCCACTTGCTGATTGGTTCCCAAAACACTCACCCCCTTACAAATTTCAGATAAAAATGAAGAACAAATCAATGAGGAAGAGCAGGAAGCTTTCTGGGGTTGGTGATCGATGGCCAAGAGCAAGGATCAATTTATCCATTTTGTTTCAGTTTTCTGCATTTCGCAACTCTGATGTATTTTATTTCATTGTCATTGTAAGACAATACTCTATTTATGAAAAAGACTGGTTTGATTTGATACAAGGCTTTATTGTTTTCAATATAATTGTTAAACAATGCCGGATGTCACCGATGCTTCGGACTCGGGGCGTGACATTTAAGTGGTAACAGAGCCGCCAGGTTCATAATCCCGCTGAGATTTTGACAGACAAAATTTTACAAAGTCAAATTTTGGCAAAAGCCTAGTGCATCCCAATCTGAATCCAACATTCATCTGTTTCCTAAATTTTTGAACAGATCTCAAAAATCTTGTTAGAGTAGGTGCACGTCGAGCCAAGTGTTGGCCGAGTGTTCACAATGAAACTCTATGTATAAACAGTCTTTAATTTAATAATATTTGAAATTATTATTTTGGTACATCTTTATCTGTATACCAATTCTAGTTGCATAGATAAAGCCCTTGAATATACAAATAGTAGAAAGAATATGAGATGCTCATATGATGAGTATCATGAAACTCATATTTGGAATACTGTATATTCTAAACAGTTCCTAGTCGATTGAGCCGCCGCTAAGAAGGATATAGGCCGCCCGAGTTCGAGACTAGTATCTGCGATGTGAGTACCATATTTCATTGGTAGGGGACATTGTGATGTCCGAGCAAGCAGATAGGTGCTCCTGGTAGAGTATACTGAACAACCCTCCATAAAGGACTTTCCACGTGGTTCTCACTTATCGAGTGGAAAAGTCCTAGTTTTTGGTTGTACACCATTAGTCCTTATGACCCGGGACAACATTGAGACTCTATGTGCTAGAATTACACTTTGACGTGTTTACCGACTCTCACGGGGCCATCAGGTGGCAAGGTTGGGTGTTCTGTCGAAACATATAGGAGTCGATGCATTGTAGTCGGGGATTCACAGCTTACCTTCAGGTATGGATATCCTATGTGTATGTAGTATGAAAACTCTGATCAGAGTATGGTGGTAATTATGAAAGGGGTTTCATAGATTACACCATCGATGCAACTACAACATGACACATAGTACCGATTCATTGACAACTCTCGATATACCAATGTTTGTCGAATCGATCGGGATATATGAGTTGAAGGGACCGTACAGTACGCTAAGCATAATTGAATGGTTCTTGCAGGCACTATCATTAGATACCTAGGGAGTCATGTAAGCGATGCTGCTAGGCGTTTAACATGATTGGTTGGGTACTATCAGACTTGAGTTCTGACGTTCTTGTTATCAAGGAGTTGATAAGTAAGAATGAAGCAATTGGGGTATGCTCGTATAAGGACATGTTTAGTCCGAATCACATGGAGATGTGAACCCACGGCTAGTTGTATCAATGAACCATTGACGGCCACACAAGTACTAGCTATCTAGATCCCGTTGAGAAGTTAAAATTGTTCAATGTGTTGAACGGCTTATAAAGGAGTTTATAAGCATAAAGAAAAATAGAAGTATGACTTCTATGAGAGAAATGTAACTTTTAATTTATGAATGTGTTCCTAAATTAAAAGTAGGGCAAGTGAATAATGTATTTGAAAATTGTGATTTTCATAAACATTATTATGGACTAAATTAAATTAATTCAAGTGTTGAATTAATTAAACACTAGTGGGCTTAGTAGAGTCCAAATAATAAAATTAATTCAAGTGTTGAATTAATTAATTAACATTGGGCCTTGTAGAGCCCAATTGGAAATAATTATTTAACTAGTGGACTTGAGTAATTCAAGTAAGATTTGATTGGGCTCAAATATGTTTGAGACAATTTAAATAAAAGTCCATGGGCCCTTTGTAATTGTTACAAGCCCACTCAAAAGCATGCATGGGAAGGTGAAAGGTTGGAGACAACTTTTGCAACAAACAAGGCATGGCATGCACATGCTAGACTTCACTTTTTCAAGCACCAAAAAACTCTCCTCCCTCTCTCTTCTCCTTCCCTTTGGCCGAATTTTCTCCTTCTTTTTCTTAAAAATTTTTGCTTATTCATTTGATGAATTGATAGCAAACTTCTCAAAGAAAATGCCTTACATTTTCTAGTGCAAGTGTAAGGTGGATCTTCCTAGTTGGTGGTGGTGGGCTTGATTTTGAATGAAAGAAGGAGGCTTGTAGATTTGTCTTCCTTTCAAGAGCCAAGATTGTTTACAACTAGGTTGGAGCCATCATCAACCTCAAGAGGTTGATAGGTATAATTTCTTAACACCCTATGTATGACAAAGGTGATTTTGTATATGTTGCACACTAGTACATGGAGTTCGAATTTTTGAAGATTTTACTCAAAAATTTCGCTTTGCACGTTTAGAAAAAAATTTTGAACTTCCTTTGCGCATTTGAACACCATAAAATCGATCCTTATCAAATCTATCCCTTCAATCGTTCCAAAAATTCCTTAGTATCGAAAATTCCACGACAACTTTGTTCCTATTATTTGTGCCTTTCTATCCTTTATACAATTCTGATGCCTTGCTTTCGATTTTTAGGAAATGGCTGCCCCACGTACTCGCGCTCAGGCTGCCCTTCGCATGCGTCAGCTCACGATTGATAATCAGACTAGGGAGATCGCGACTTTGAAAGCGCAACTAGCCAAGGAAAGATTGGAGAAACAAGAGCTTAGTGAGGTTAGACACATACTCGAGACGGATGTGCAGCGACTCACTCATCACTTGGATTTGGTTGAGAGCCAATTACTATAGATACCGATCGACTCCGCTCGCATCACGCGCTTGGTTTCACTTAACAAGGACTTATTGGAGAGAGTGGAGGCAGAGCGAGGACATGCTACTCAGGCCCGACAGCGCCAGGAGGAGTACATTGCCAGGCAGGATCGGTACATTTCAAAGATCCACGACACGATGGACAGGCTTCAGGACCAAAATCACTACCTGCATTCAGTGATAGAGAACATGGAGGATGAAGAGGTAGCGCCGATGGAAGTAGATGAAGGCGACAGTGCCAGTGACAGCGACGGCGCAGAGATGTTCGATTATATTAGCATCAAATTATATTAAAGTATTTGGATTGTAGAAAATTTGTGACTAAGAAATTATTATGTGTACCAAATTATTTTGAAACTTTCTCTTATCTTTATTGCATATTTCAAATTTGATGAGTATTTTTACAAAAAATGTTTTTTTTATCTTTATAGGAACACCACATGGATCACCAAAACATTATAAACAAACTTCAAAGTCAACTTCAGGAAAAAGAGTCAGAAATTAAAACACTTAAAGAGGAAAATGATAAACTTGAGAGAGATAACTACCAATTGGATGGGAATAACTTATGTATGATGGAAGACCTTCGAGAAGCAAGAGTGGAAGAAAAGAAACTACGCGAAGACGTCCAACGATACATTGCCTATCATGTAGAATCGGAGCGCCAACACGAAATCACCAAACAAGAGCTGAAGAAAGCCCGAGATAGGATTTTCACACTTCAGATCCGGGACGATAGTCTTCTCAAGACCCAACGCCATCTGGAGGAGCAAATCGAGGAGCAAGAAATTGACGAAAAGGTGAACCAATCAGCAATTCAAGAACTGCAGAGTCAAGTCAACAACCTTGAGCACCACAACACGCAACTGCAGAATTATATTGAGCACCTACAAAATGAGATGGTCAATATGGAAGAACTCGTAGAACAACTGGAAGAGGACCCTGTGGAGGAAGAAATTAACGAGGCAGTAGGAGACGGAGAAGTAATAGACGAGTAGGGAAAGAAAGTTGTAAGGTCCGAGATTATTAGTTTTCATTAATATGATACCCAGAAGATATGGGAATGCATGACGTGCAAGGAGAGGAGAAAAGACATGAGACCGCACCCGCGCCCAAAACAGGAGTGCACCCGCGGTCATTCAATTATGGATTTTAGCAAGAAAAGCCGAAGCCATACCGCACCCGCGGTGCAACCCAGACCGCACCCGCGGTGCATGGACAGTAAGTTGGAAAATTTTATTCGTAGCATCACCGCACCCGCGGTGCAGAACGACCGCACCCGCGGTGCTGAGGAGACCGCACCCGCGGTCATCAATGTTGGAAAATAAAAGCCATGCCGAAACATGAGCGCACCCGCGGTGCTGCGGTGACCGCACCCACGGTGCTGCATGCGAGAAAGACATCTTTATTTCTTATGTTGACATATGGAATGAGTATATATAGAATTGAGCTGAATCATCCTTTCTTCATTTCAGCAGAAGCATACACCGAGAGTTTCTGGGAATAGCATGGTTTGATTCGCATTGCATGATTTTATGGATGTCATTCATCATAGCATGTTTCATGTTTTAGATTGATTATCTGCATGTATACATGTTTATACTGGGATTTGTTCTCACCGGAGTTTCCGGCTGTTGTTATGTCTGTATGTGTGCATAACAATAGGTGGGGCAGGATCTGGGTCGAGACAGAGATGAGATTGTGATAGCGTGGTGACTCCGGGCGCAGCAGAGGACTAGTGGTTTCTACTAGCTTGTACTACTTGTAGATAGTAGTTTGTTTTAAACACTAGTTTGTACGAATGTATAATAACAATACTTGTATGTACATTTGATGAATTAAAGTAGAAGTATCTATTGTGCTTAGTTTTATTAACATTTGATGTAATGTTAAAAGCAAAAATTTGACCCACATATTCTAATAGATCCATTTAATCCCAAAGAAAAGAATTAGAGCCCGAGTCCCCACAACAGGTGGTATCAGAGCGATAGGTCCTTTTGATTAAGATAAGATAGAATGAGCGGGGTAGATCGAGTCATCTTCCTTGCTTTATGATGTGATAGCATGCTTTATTATTTTTTTATTACATGTTGTGTGTTATATGATATGGTTACAGCATGTAATGACTGAATCAGAACCGATTCTGGATCAGAGGTAAATGATCAGAGGAGGGCTGAGACAGTTTGTATAGCATGTACACTAATTTGTTTGAATATTAGATACATGCCTTCTAGAAGAGCAGCCGTGCCTTTGCGACCCACAGCACCAGAACAGGGTAGCACGTCCGGGGATCCGATGGATGTTACTGCTACGCCTATGGAGACTCTGTTGAAATGATTCCAGTCTTTCAGACCACCTACCTTAAGAGGTACAGAAAATGAAATCGAATGTGAAAGCTGGTTGGAGGATATTGAGATGTTATTCGAGTCTCTAGAATATAGCGATGAGAAGCGAGTGAGACTCATTGGCCATCAACTGCAAGACGTGGCTAAGAACTGGTGGTTGAACATCAAAAGAGTTTTCGAGCAGCGTGGCACGGAGATTACATGGAAAGTGTTCAAGACAGAGTTCTATCAGCGATTCTTTCCTGTATCCAACCGTAAAGATAAAGGCGCTGAGTTTGCAAACCTGAGGCAAGGGCAATTGAATATTGAAGAGTGCGTTGCTAAATTTTCTTCCTTGCTTCGCTTTGCACCTCATGTTTCCAGTAGTGATGAGGCCGTAGCAGATCAGTTTATAAACAGCTTAAACCCCGATATCTTTACATTGGTGAATACCGGAAGACCCAACAATTTCGCCGATGCATTGAACCGTGCCAAAGGAGCAGAAGCAGGATTGCTTAGGCAACAGAGTGTTCCGTATGTTACCCCGAGTCTGAGACCGCCATTACCTCCAGTACAACCTCCTCCTAGATTCGATAGCGGCGGTAGTAGCAGTGGGCGGAAAGATCAGTTGAAAGCGAAAGGGAAGCAGTTTAAAAGAACCGGGAACAGTTCGTCGAGCTCCAGTGGATCGAGACAAAGTGGTTTTGATCAGAGTGCAAGGTATACAGGAGTCTACTGCAATTCTTGTGGGGGTAGACATGCGACTGAACAGTGCCAGGGAGTGACGGGGAGATGCAATATGTGTAGACAACAAGGCCTTTCGCCAAAGTCTGTCCTCAGAGGAGTGGTGTACCGAGATTTCAGAGTGCAGGGTCATCTGCATCAGTGACTCAGCCTGAGAGGCAAGCTTCATCGGTTCACTCCTTTCAGCCGCCACCTACACAGACCCAGCCTCGAGCCAGAGGTGGTCAGACCGGGAGTCAGCAGACTCGACAACAGGCTCAGGTGTTTGCATTGACGGAAGAGCAAGAACAAGATGCACCAGACGATGTCATCGCAGGTAACTGTTCTCTTTGCGGTTATCCTGCTTATATATTGATAGATACAGGTGCATCGCATACATTCATCTCAGAACGATTTGCATTATTGCATTCCCTGCCTGTTGAGTCTTTGTTGGATGTAGTGTCTATTACTTCTCCGTTGGGAAGTGGTTTGATATCAGTAACTACGATTAGACATTGCATTTTACAGTTTGAGGGTCATGAAATTGATCTAGATTGCATAGTACTTGGGCTAGCTGATTTTTATTGCATTGTTGGGATTGGCATGTTAACAAAGTACAGAGCCACCGTTGATTGTTTCCACAAGATTGTCAGATTCAGACCAGAAATGGCAGAAGAGTGGAAATTCTATGGTAAGGGTTCCAGATCTCGGATTCCCTTGATTTCGGCTTTGACTATGAATAAGTTGTTGGAGAAATGAGCAGATGGGTTCCTTGTGTATGCTGTAGATGTACAGAAATCGAGCCCGACATTGGCAGATTTGCCAGTAGTACGGGAGTTTGCAGATGTGTTCCCAGATGAAATACCAGGGTTACCTCCAGCTCTAGAGGTAGATTTTAGCATTGATTTGATTCCAGGTACTGTTCCTATATCTCAAGCTCCGTATAGGATGGCGCCTGTTGAACTGAAAGAACTGAAAGCACAATGGGAAGATCTTCTAGCCAAGGGATATATCCGACCTAGTGTATCTCCTTGGGGCGCACCAGTGCTCTTTGTGCGAAAGAAAGATGGATCAATGCGCTTGTGTATAGATTATCGGCAACTGAACAGAGCAACAATAAAGAACAAGTATCCTTTGCCTAGGATAGACGATTTATTTGATCAGTTGCAGGGATCCTCTATTTATTCCAAGATTGATTTGCGATCCGGATATCATCAACTCAGAGTTCGAGATATTGATATACCCAAGACAGCATTCCGGACCAGGTATGGACATTACGATTTTATTGTCATGCCTTTTGGGTTAACAAATACTCCAGCGGTGTTTATGAGTTTGATGAACCACATTTTTCAGAAATACTTGGATGAGTTTGTGATTGTGTTTATTGATGATATTTTGGTATACTCAAAGAATCTGAATGAGCATGCCAATCATTTCAGAATTGTGTTGCAAACGCTGAGAAATGAAAGATTATATGCTAAACTGTCCAAGTGCGAGTTTTGGTTGAGACAGGTTGTCTTCTTGGGTCATATTATATCTGGAGATGGTATTGCTGTAGATCCGAGTAAAGTGGAAGCTGTGATCAGTTGGCCGAGACCAACTTCTGTGCCAGAGATACGCAGTTTCATGGGTCTGGCCGATACTATAGAAGATTCATCAAAGATTTCTCCAGTATTGCAAAACCGATTACCCAGTTGACACAAAAGAATGCGCCATTTATATGGTCCGAAGATTGTGAGTCTAGCTTTGTGGAATTGAAGAAGAAGCTGACCAGTGCTCTAGTACTGACGATACCTTCAGGTACGGGTGATTTCGTTGTATATTGTGATGCCTCTCATCGAGGTTTGGGATGTGTTCTTATGCAGCGAGGTCATGTGATCGTATACGCCTCGAGACAACTGAAGCCACATGAAGTCTGATACCCCATTCATGATCTTGAATTGGCGGCTATCGTATTTGCATTAAAGATCTGGCGTCACTATCTCTACGGCGAGAAATTTGAAATTTACTCCGATCACAAAAGCCTGAAGTATCTATTTTCTCAATCAGAACTGAATATGCGACAGCGTAGATGGCTTGATCTGCTGAAAGACTTTGATTGCGAGATCAAGTACTATCAAGGAAAGTCAAATGCAGCGTCGGATGCCTTAAGTCGAAAGGTTTGTTCCCTATCCTTATCGACGATTGGTGTTAAAAAGTTAGTTGAGAATTGCTGTTTGTCCGGATTATAATTTGATACAGTTAGTAAGCCACTACGACTTGCTACCATTTGTGTTGAACCTAATTTGATTTGGAGGATTAAAGAAGCACAAAGAATGGATCAAAATGTGCAGAGATCGATTCAGATGGTTAGATCAGGGCATTTGTCAGAATACCAGGTACGTGATCATGTACTGTATGTGAATAACCGTCTTGTCGTGCCAGATGTTTCAGATTTGAGACATTAGATTCTATCGGAAGCACACTGTAGTCGGTTTAGTATTCACCCTGGTGGCCGAAAGATGTACAACGACTTGAAGACACAAATCTGGTGGAAGCAGATGAAGTCAGATATTGCAAAATTTGTGTCTAAGTGCCTGAATTGCCAACAAGTAAAAGCGGAGAGGAAGAAGCCCAGAGGTTTACTTCAGAGTTTAGCTATTCCAGAATGAAAATGGGATCACATTTCCATGGATTTCGTGACGAAGTTACCTCGATCATCTAGAGGCTGTGATGCGATTTGGATCATTATTGACAGACTGACCAAATCAGCTTGCTTTATCCCGTACATAATGACGTATCGACATGATCAGATGGCGGAGATATATGTCCGAGAGGTAGTTAGATTACATGGTGTGCCGAAGTCTATCGTATCAGATCATGATCCACGATTCACTTCACACTTTTGGCACAGTTTACAGTAGGCTTTAGGTACGACATTACACCTGAGCACTACATATCATCCTCAGACAGACAGACAGTCAGAGCGGACTATCCAGACTTTAGAGGATATGTTGAGAGCCGTAGTGCTAGATTTTGGCACTAGTTGGCAAGATTCTTTACCTCTTTGTGAATTTTCTTACAATAATAGCTATCAGACGAGTATCGAGATGGCACCATTTGAAGCTTTATATGGCAAGAAGTGCAAATCTCCGCTGTACTGGGATGATATCTCAGAGATACCAGAACTTGAGCCAGATATGATTCGTGACATGACTGAGAAGGTGAAAATCATTCAGAAGAGAATGAAGACAGCCCAAGATAGACAAGCCAAATACGCCAATGTTAGACGTAGACCATTAGTATTTGAACAAGGAGACAGAGTATTTTTGAAGATTTCCCCATTCAGAGGCGTTGTCAGATTTGGTAAGCGTGGGAAGTTGTCTCCTAGATATGTCGGTCCTTACGAGATCTTAGAGAAGATTGGCGACCGAGCCTATCGACTTGCTCTTCCTCCTTCGTTATCCGGGATACATGATGTCTTTCATGTGTCAATATTGCATAAGTATATGCCAGATATTTCTCATGTCATTCAGCCTGTCGAAGCTGAGCTTGATCAGACCTTGAGCTATGTTGAGCAACCGATACAAATTCTTGATCGGAAAGAAAAAAAGCTCAGGACGAAGACTATTCCGTTAATGAAAGTCCAATGGAGTCGTCATGGAATCGAAGAAGCAACATGGGAAACAGAAGCAGATATGCGACAGAAACATCCCGAAATATTTACATGATGTAAGTAGATTTTCAGTAATGCTTATATTACTTGTCATGTATGTTTGATAATTGCCTGCGATTTCGAGGGCGAAATCATTTCTTAGAGGGGGAGAAATGTAAGGTCCGAGATTATTAGTTTTCATTAATATGATACCCGGAAGATATGGGAATGCATGACGTGCAAGGAGAGGAGAAAAGACATGAGATATTAGAAGATTGCAAGACCGCACCCGCGCCCAAAACAGGAGTGCACCCGCGGTCATGCAATTATGGATTTTAGCAAGAAAAGCCGAAGCCATACCGCACCCGCGGTGCAACCCAGACCGCACCCGCGGTGCATGGACAGTAAGTTGGCAAATTTTATTCGTAGCATCACCGCACCCGCGGTGCAGAACGACCGCACCCGCGGTGACAAGACCGCACCCGCGGTGCTAAGGAGACCGCACCCGCGGTCGTCAATGTTGGAAAATAAAATCCATGCCGAAACATGAGCGCACCCGCGGTGCTGCAGTGACCGCACCCGCGGTGCTGCATGCGAGAAAGCCATCTTTATTTCTTATGTTGACACATGGCATGAGTATATATAGAATTGAGCTGAATCATCCTTTCTTCATTTCAGCAGAAGCCTACACCGAGAGTTTCTGGGAATAGCTTCAAGTTCTTCAAGGTTTTGGGGTAAGATTTCTTAAGATTTAGCCATCCGATTTTTATTCCGAATAGAGATTCTTGTTCCTTGCTTCAAGGGCTACAAGGGGATGTAAGTTTCACTCAGTTTCTACATGATTTGAGATATTTATATTGAGGAAACTGTATTATGCTTGTAGATATATGTTCTTGACATATTGAGCATTGTAGAATTTCAATCGGATTGAGTTTCGGATGTCGTATGAATAGGTTTCGATTTTCCAGCATGTATTAGGTGGGAATTATATAGATTTCAGGATATATATGTATGTTCAGATAAGAGTATGAATTGATAGCGCTTGATAAGGTTGTTATTGAGATATCGATATCAAGAAACTACGCCGTTATGTCGTCGATTGTTACCGAGATTGAATATGAATTGTATAGGAGTTACTTGGTGTTGTATATTGATAGAATGCATCTCTACATTGCCATTTCAGATTCATCATACCTCACTTCGACATCGAGACTCGACATCGGTAACGGTTTAACAAGAAAGGTATAATGCATGTTTTGTTTGGGGAGATACAACTCAAATGAGATCACATTTGAGTTTCCCAACCAAAATCACATACTAGATTTATTGATTATATTGTAATATTATTGTGATTTGTTTATAGACTTGTATTCAAATCTTTTGAGATGATTATGCTTTGTTTACAGATTGTTATTCATTGCATTTAAGATAGGGAGTCTTGACAGATCTGTCAAACTTCTAGATGTTCGGTAATATCACAGATTAGGGGAATATCGTTCTCCTATTGTAGATGTGGATACAGATCAGGCCGAAGTCTAGGAATAAGACGTACCGTCACTCCGATTGGGAGGGTAGGTGATAGATCGTCTTATTCTCACCGAGATCCCTAGAGTTATAGTCGAGTCGAGTCCAGACATGGTTTGATTCGCATTGCATGATTTTATGGATGTCATTCATCATAGCATGTTTCATGTTTTAGATTGATTATCTGCATGTATACATGTTTATACTGGGATTTGTTCTCACCGGAGTTTCCGGCTGTTGTTATGTCTGTATGTGTGCATAACAACAGGTGGGGCAGGATCTGGGTCGAGACAGAGACGAGATTGTGATAGCGTGGTGACTCCGGGCGCAGCAGACGACTAGGGGTTTCTACTAGCTTGTACTACTTGTAGATAGTAGTTTGTTTTAAACACTAGTTTGTACGAATGTATAATAACAATACTTGTATGTACATTTGATGAATTAAAGTAGAAGTATCTATTGTGCTTAGTTTTATTAACATTTGATGTAATGTTAAAAGCAAAAATTTGACCCACATTTTCTAATAGATCCATTTAATCCCAAAGAAAAGAATTAGAACCCGGGTCCCCACAAAAGTCCTAGAATAGGCTTCGATTGTATCTAGAAATATTTGATTAATCATTTGTTTTGAAAAGTATTTTGTTGTATGAAAAATTTTACAATTTAATGAAATTATTTCTTTGATTAAATATTGTGGCAACCAAATTAATAAAATACCTGTTTATAGGAAATGGCAGGTAGACCACCCCGAAACAACCGTAACCCTCGTGGTGCCAAACAAGATGAAAACCCGCCACCACCACCACCACCAAGAGTGAATCTCAGTCAAGAGGATATGATGGCAATAGCCACTATCGTAGCTGCGACTTTGCAAGGATTCTTGAACCCATTGGCTAATGCCATCCAAACACCACCTGAACCGCAACTGTGTGGGATTAAGTACCATTACGAATCTCTCTGAAGGAATCGAGTTCCAACTTTCGATGGAAACCCAAACCCAGAAGTCAGTCTCAACTGGCTCAAGAACGTCGAAACTCAACTGCATTTACTGGAGATACCTGAGGAACTGAGGGTGGAGGTTGTAACACCGTTTTTGGAAGACCGAGCTAGGAAATGGTGGGAAACTGTGTCGCCATCTTTGGCAGAAGTGGAAGAGATCACATGGCAGATTTTTAAGAGAGAGCTTCTGAAGCAATACTATCCGGCCGAATTTCGTCTACAAAAGCTGAATGAATTTGAAAATTTCAGACAGTCACCAGACATGACGATAATGGAATACACGTCGATATTTAATGATCTGGGAACCTATGTCCCAACGATTATGTCAGATGAAACGTTACAAATGCATCGTTTAAAAAAGGGACTCAACAATCGAATTCAGTCGGCACTGGCAGTATTAAAACCTAGCAGCTTTGCAGATTTGATGGGCGCTGCAATGAGCGCAGAAACTGATATCAAGCAACGCGAGGAAGAAAACAAGATCAAAAGGCCGATGAGCAGTCAACCTACTCAGAATGGTCCCAAATTCAAGGGTCATCTTGTTAGTTCATGGGTTATTTCTTGCATATTAAATGTGTCCTGATCTTCTAGCTCTCCGCAGCTCCTTCATGTTTTAACGCAAAGGTTATTTCCTGCACATTTAACTTGTCCAAACTCTTGGCTCATTTATAGCTCGCTTTTTGGTTTGTAGGAAAAAATTGGTGGAGCTTCTTTGAGCTGAAGGATCGAGTCCTTGAGCTAGGGTTTTACTCCTCCCGTGACAAAACTTCGATGGATCGGTTACTTGTAGCTTGGTCTCCTGTTGAGCTCATTCCCGAGCTTTGAAGTTACTTCACGAGTTACTAGATGAAAATCTAAGTTCATAATTAAGTTTATAATTAGAATGAAAGTCTTTTGATCTTAGATTAAGCTAAGTTTTAAGCTCGTGTATTTCTTACCTCTATTACTTGGGATCATAAAATCTCGGGTTCTCACATCCCTCCCTCCTTATTAAAAGTTTCGTCTCCGAAACTTGCATTAGCTTGATCATTCAAATAGGTGAGGGTATTGTGACCCGCATCTTCTACTCGAGTTCCCAAGTGCCTCTTTTTCAGTATGATTTTACCACTGTACCTTGACATAAGGTATTGTCCTGTGCCTCAATACTTGGTCTTTTGTGTCCACTATTCGAATAGGGACTTCTTCGTATTGAGTTCTTCGTTGAGGTTTCCTTCAATCATCGCAGTGGTGAACTTTGAGTACATGACTCGGGTCTGGGGACATACTTCCTCGGTTGTGAGATTTGGGAAGACATTATGTATCCTGGACATATCAGGCGGTAAAGCTAGACAGTAAGCTAAGGTTTCCTACCTTCCCTAGTATTTTCGAACGGTCCCCTATCTCGATTCAAATTTCCGTATTTATTGAACTGAACTACTCCTTTCTGGGGGAGACCTTGACATAAGCTTTTTCACCAACTTCTAATTCCAACGGTCTCCTCTTCAAATCTGCCCAGCTCTTCTGTCTATCCTGGGCTGCTTAGTTTTCTTTGATTACGGCTACTTTGTCAACGGTTAAAAGTTCTGGTCGGTAACAACTTTTTCCCCGATACTCGTCCCAATATAGAGGCGACCTACACTTCGGACCATACAAAGCCTCTATGGAGCCATCTCGATACTACTATGGTAGTTGTTGTTATAGGCAAAACTCTATTAACGGTATTGTTCATTCCAATTCCCATGGAAGTCCAGTGCGCATGCCCTTAACATATCTTACGAGGGTTTGAATAGTCCTTTCAGTTTGGCATCAATCTGAGGATGATAGGCCGTGCTGAGAGTGACATTGGTTCCATAGCCTTTTGGAAACTTTTCCAAAATCTTGATACAATCTTGGATCTCTGTCAGACAGAATACTCGCTGGAACTCCATGTAGCCTCACTTGTTGTCCACATAAAAGTGGCTAATTTATCCAAATTATATTCATTCGTACTGGCAAGAAATGGGCGGACTTGTCAATCTGTCAATGATAACCCAGTCCCATCGTGACCCTGTCTTGATCGTGGTAGTCCTACTACGAAATCCATGGAGATGTTATCCCCACTTCCATCCAGTATCTCCAATGGCTGTAACAGTCCTCCAAGCCTTTGATGTTCCTCCTTGACCTGTTGACAGCTAAACACTTTGCAACAAAAACGGCTACGTCTTTCTTCATCCCGTCCACCACTAATTATCTTTCAAATCCCGGTACATCTTGGTGCTTCCTGGATGTACCGAAAATCTCGATTTATGTGCCTCGGCCATCACTTTCTCTCGAATTCCATCGACGGTTGGCACATACATTCGTCCTTTCATCCAGAGTATTCCATTTTCATCAATTTGAAATTCTGGAGCTTTTCTTTCTTGGATTTGTTCTTTAATTTTAAGGATGGAGGTGTCTTACTCTGCTTCAATTTGATGGTTCCTCGGAGATTTGGTTTTACTGATAGGAAATTTATGTTCACCTTCCCAGGGTTCCTTCGACTCAACGCATCTGCCACCTTATTTGCCTTACCCGGATGGTTATTAATTGACAGATCTAGTCCTTGAGAAGTTCCATCCGCCTTCTTTGCCTCATTTTAATTCTTTTTGAGTGAAAATGTACTTGAGCTCTGGTGATCAGTAAAGACTTCGATTTTACTCCATAAAGGTAGTGCCTCCAGCGCACAATACTAATGCGGCTAACTCCAAGTCATGAGTGGTGTATCTGCTCATAGGGTTCAACTGCCGTGAGGCATAAGCGATTACTGACCCTCTTGCATAAGCACACACCCCAACCTTCCTTTGATGCGTCACTGTATACAGTGAAATTCTTACCATCCTCAGGAAGAATGAGTACTGGTGTTGATGCAAGTTTTATCTTCAGAGTTTCGAAACTCTTTTCACAAGCTTCATTCCAAATGAATTTCGAATTCTTCTGAGTAAGTTTGGTGAGTGGAATGGCTATCGAAGAAAATCCTTCCACAAATTTTCTGTAGTAGCCTGCTAATCCCAGAAAACTCCTGACTTCAGTCACTGTCTTTGGTCGTGGCCAATCCTTGATTGCCTCTACCTTCTTAGGGTCTACTGACTCCTAATTCAGAAATTATATGCCCTAAGAACGCCACACTTTTTAACAAAAATTCACATTCTTGAATTTGGCGTATAGTTCCTTTTCTCGAAGTGCTGTAAAGTGAGAAGCAGATGCTCTTCGTGTTCTTCTTCACTTGGTGAGTACACAAGGATATCATCTATGAAGACAACTACAAACTTATCAAGGTATGGTTTGAACACTCGATTCATCAAGTCCATGAATGCGTTGGAGCATTTGTTAGGCCAAAAGGATTACTGTGAATTCGTAATGTCCATATCTCGTCCTAAAAGAGTTTTAGGGATGTCTTCCGCTTTGACCTTCAACTGATGATAACCAGATTCATCTAGTTTTGAGAAGACCTTGGCTCCCTTTAACTGATCGAAAAGATCATCTATTCTTTTGGAGTGAGTACTTATTCTTTATGGTGATCTTGTTCAACTCCCGGTAGTGAGTGCATAGTCTCATGTTTCGGTCCTTTTTCTTTACAAAAAGCACTGGGGCTCCCTACGGGGATGCACTGGGGCGAATCTACTTCTGTCTAGTAATTCCTGCGGTTGATCCTTCAACTCTTTTAATTCGGTATGGTGCTTGATATTGGCACAGCACCAGGGACCAAATTGATTTCAAATTCTACTTCCCTATCTGGTATCTCTCCAGGTAGTTCCTCGGGGAATACGTCCTGAAATTCTTGAACAATTGGAATATCCCCCAACCTTGGGACTTTTGCTTCTTTGATTTCATTGATCACTAACATAAATTTCTTCTCCTCCTTTATGGCTTTCCAGGCTGAGAGGCAGATAACAGAGATTTTCTTTCTTTTGATTCCATGGAATAAAATCTCTTCTTCATGAGGAGTCTGGAGTCTAACATTTTCTTTTGGCAGTCCACAATGGCATGGTATTTAGCTAACCAGTCCATTCCAAGATATGTCAAACTCAACCTATTGAGTTGAATCAATTCTGCTTCAAAAATTTGTTTGCTGATACAAATTTTACAGTTTCGATACACTTTTTGGGTCTCAATTATTTTACTTGCCGGTGTTGCTACTCTTAATGATTCACTAAGAGTATCATGTTCGAGTTTAAGTTTCTTAGCAAACTTTCTAGACACGAAAATGTGTGTAGCACCACAATCAATAAGGTATAAGCAGGCATTTCATTGAGTAAGATAGTACCTGCCACCACTTCATTGGTATCATCAGCTTCTCTTGGGTGATTGCATAACCCGTGCATTGGTCTTTGTTTCGTTTTTCTTGTTGGGTCCCGCCCCTTTGTCCTTGTTGTCAGGACAATCTTTAATTCTATGACCCCCCTTCCACACTGAAACACAGCACCTGTCTTCGAAACATTCTCCAACATGTTTCTGTCGACATGTATCACACACTTTCCTTCGGTGCTACCAGCACTGCCAGAATTTCCTTTGAAAGATCCACTTGAATGATTTGGTTTCTTAAAC